>NC_090925.1:405957047-406582047 GCF_040938575.1 Ambystoma mexicanum
TCACATCGAGGCGAGGCCGGATTTCCTTGGATTGAGGGGAAACCCAGAGACTACATGCTCTTCTCCAGAGACACGCAGAAGAGCGTAAAATCCCAGAGTCTCCGGGGTAAAACCGGAGACTCGACATGTGCTCACATGATCAAAAACCATCACTGTGTGGCTCCCCAGATGTTATGGACTTCAACTCACATGATCCATAGTCAAAATAGTCAGGGTTGAGGGATCACGGAAGTAGAGGTCAAACACATCTTCAGGTCCACATAATGATCCACCATGGAAATTAGACTAGCAAAAGAACCTTCCTTGCGCGTCCGCTTCGCTTGCACACGTTTGTATTTTGGAAAATCGTTGTCCAATGTCTTTCACTTGAGTGTATTTGCCCGCACTGAAAATCACTTTTGCAGTAAGTAAACACGACTGCTTTAAAGTCAGATCTGCCTCGGAAGTTGGCGCGGGGGCCCCCGAACTAGCACAGTGTGCTTTTGGCTGACAGTAACTGTGGCCTTGAATCTTCGCTCAGGCCAGCTCGGAAGTGACAAATCTGCGCCGCGGAGGGATGCTTCGATGCTGCCGCTGCTTGCTTGCTAATTTATCTCTTCGCAGGCTGTCTAGACATTGTTTGGGTCGGAAAGTGCTGGCGCTCCCCACCCTCCTCTCGCTCTCTCTCTCTCTCTCCTGCTGTGGGACCTGCCTGCTCAGCTCTTGCCGCAGAGCCCTTCTGTGCCAAACACACTTTGAAGAGAAAACCCCTCTCTGCACTAATCTTTTATTAAAAAGGACCTCGAATATGCTTATTTCCAGCCTTCAAAGACTTCGTGCAGAAAAGGCTGCATTTTCAACGTTTAAGACGAACACAACACGACATTGCCCGCGTGCTTTGTGTGTGGCTTCTGAAACGCAACACGTTTTAAAGCTCTAGTGTTTGCAAATGAATAGGCAATCCGAAATAAATCTTGGTTCAAACGCAGAGTCGCATTTGAAAGCATTTAGAACATACATGAATAATCATTTATTTTCCAGACGGGGATTTGTGGTTCTTTGTGGAGTGCCTGCAACATGTTGTGGCTTGGAGTGCAGTGTCTGTCTTCGTTTTTTTATTTATTTTGTTTTTTTGGGGCCGCCGAAAATAAGAAGGTATTTTCTTCACGAGGTTGCTTCAGCGGGCATGGCGATGCCATTTCCGGTAAGGTCAGCCGGCCATTAGCAATGGTGTCACCCCTCCGCCCCCCGCCCCCCAAAAAAGCGAGAGGCAAACAATCCCAAATAGAAATTGCTGTTTGGAATTACAAGGTGGTCAAAACTTGTCTCTCTTCTCTTTCCATGATGTCAACGCATGAGGGTGAAAATAAGCAGAAGTGTGGTGGCAGGAAGAGATAAGGGTGTGGCAGTTCGCTGTTTTCATGGTGGGAACTGGTCAGTACGTGCATGTACAGGAGTAGGGCTCACGTGGTTGTCTAAGATGAGAATGCAGGTCTTATACCAGTAAATAATGCCTGCCTTTTTTGTGTCCTGATTGGGTTGGATTGCTTCCGCCAGTGCTAATATAAGTCATAGCTCATGGAAGTATGAAATTAAGCTATAACCACGAATTTGATTGGTTGTTCTAGGTAATAATGACCTGCCACCCAGGTTAATAGGCCCAAGCATAGAGAGGCCTTTTACGGAGGATGCTAGGTCATTACCGCCTGTTAAGGACTGCTAAACTACTCATCATAGCTATCTGTCTCAGAAATAAGGTCTGGGATGCTAAGAGATACTTTTAAGGAGGACATATAGGGCACAGCAAGCACAGTGGCTGTATTTTTATTAAAACAATGAATGTAATTAGGTGAATAGCATACAAAGAGCCTTCGTGATCCAGTTCGAACCCCTCATTTCATGGCGAAGGAGGAGCGATGGGATAGGAGACGGAGGTGATGAGGGCACCGGGCAGCATGGGGCAGGGAAGGTGTGCACAGAGGCAGGCAATGGGCAGCATGGGGCAGGGAAGGTGTGCACAGAGGCAGGCAATGGGCAGTACACGGCGGATGGCGATGCAGCTGAAAGCTTGATAGAACAAGGGTCCTTATCAGCTGACAACTTTCTAGGGCCCAATGTTTATATAGGGAGATAAAACTGCGTTTTGGGTCATCAAATTAGCTGTGACCCCCCGTGTGCTAATTTCGGTATACAAGCACGTGCTGCGCTTATTGTAGTCTGGATCCAAGGCAGGATTCCATCTGCCACTGAACCAAGGGTGTCAACATTCTTCCCACCTACGTTTATTTGACTTTCTACTATCATTAACTGAGGAAGCCTTTGAGGCAGTAAGGTCATTTAGTGCAGTTCTGGAAGTTAGCTCATGAGCACAGGCGTCTAGTCTACATGAAACCACTCATTTTAAAACGCTGAATTAGCATTTAAATGCATTTTTATAAAACTGTTCAAAGAATCTACTTGCAACACATTAGAAGTTGCCAATTGGTGGTGCTTTTCCCAACCAACCAGATTCTACATGTACTTCAAAGTGTGGGGAGCCTTTTTTGGTGGGTACCTGCTCAAGTGGACCTCGGCGCCCTTTTGCTAATACTTTGTGATTCACAATTCCGGTCGCATGCCTGGGTAACAACGGAGTTTGCCTGCCCCCCTTACTCCGTTCAAAAAATGTATAAAGGAGTTGTGTTACTCGTACTAATATCATGCGCCCTTGTCGTAACGTTGAAAGGTAGGATCAATCACTGCTTCTTGTACTCCAAGTCAAGTTGTTGAGCTTTTATTTCTTCATTGATTCTTAGAAAAATGCCCTATGTGATTGCACGTGTTTCGACAATCTATGTCTTTATCAAATCAGGGCTAATCTGTTTGTTTCAAAGTTCATAAGTTGAATGCTTTGGTTCAATGGTCCCCCGGGATTTAACCCATGACCATTGAACCAAAGCATTCAACTTATGAACTTTGAAACAAACAGATTAGCCCTGATTTGATAAAGACATAGATTGTCGAAACACGTGCAATCACATAGGGCATTTTTCTAAGAATCAATGAAGAAATAAAAGCTCAACAACTTGACTTGGAGTACAAGAAGTATTGATTGATCCTACCTTTCAACGTTACGACAAGGGCGCATGATATTAGTACGAGTAACACAACTCCTTTATACAGATTCTACATGTATTCCGCATATTGGCAACTGAAGGATCTCTTGCATCAAAGCGAGCAAGAACTGAATCAGGAGCTTGAGGCGCGACCAAGTATTATAAAGAATAAAATACCCCCTACCACATGTACAGCATAAGATGCAAATCACTGCGGAGCACTTGGATCTTATAAACGGGCTCAGCCTTTGGCCTCCTTGCCCTATAGTGGAAGTTGTCCAAAACAACTGGCGAACAAAAGCTTGAAGACCCCTGTTCTATGGTGTGATCACTGAGATACAGGGAACTGTTAAATTGCATCTCAGAAATTTGCCACCGCCGACTAACACCATCCTCCTGTACAGCCTCAGTCTCTAGCAGCCTTTTATTGAGGGATGTTATCCCATTATTAGGCCACAACCAGGAGCATTAATTGGAATGACCAGTGGCCCCATGCCATCAGGAGCCTCGCTACATCCTGTCATCAGGAGCCCCGCTACATCCTGCCATCAGGAGCTCCGCTACATCCTGTCCTCAGGAGCCCTGCTACATCCTGTCCTCAGGAGCCCCGCTACATCCTGTCCTCAGGAGCCCTGCTACATCCTGTCCTCAGGAGCCCCGCTACATCCTGTCATCAGGAGCCCCGCTACATCCTGTCATCAGGAGCCCCGCTACATCCTGCCATCAGGAGCTCCGCTACATCCTGTCCTCAGGAGCCCCGCTACATCCTGCTATCAGGAGCTCCGCTACATCCTGTCCTCAGGAGCCCTGCTACATCCTGTCCTCAGGAGCCCCGCTACATCCTGTCATCAGGAGCCCCGCTACATCCTGTCCTCAGGAGCCCTGATACACCCTGTCCTCAGGAGCCCCGCTACATCCTGTCATCAGGAGCTCTGCTACATCCTGTCCTCAGGAGCCCCGCTACATCCTGTCATCAGGAGCCCCGCTACATCCTGTCATCAGGAACTCCGCTACATCCTGTCCTCAGAAGCCCTGCTACATCCTGTCACCAGGAGCCCCGCTACATCCTGTCATCAGGAGCCCCGCTACATCCTGTCATCAGGAACTCCGCTACATCCTGTCCTCAGAAGCCCTGCTACATCCTGTCACCAGGAGCCCCGCTACATCCTGTCATCAGGAGCCCCGCTACATCCTGTCATCAGGAACTCCGCTACATCCTGTCCTCAGGAGCCCTGATACATCCTGTCCTCAGGAGCCCCGCTACATCCTGTCATCAGGAGCTCTGCTACATCCTGTCCTCAGGAGCCCCGCTACATCCTGTCATCAGGAGCCCCGCTACATCCTGTCATCAGGAGCCCCGCTACATCCTGTCATCAGGAACTCCGCTACATCCTGTCCTCAGAAGCCCTGCTACATCCTGCCATCAGGAGCCCTGCTACATCCTGTCATCAGGAACCCCGATACATCCTGTCATCATGAACCCCGCTACATCTTGTCAACAGGAATCCCACTACATCCTTCAATAAGGAGCCAGTTACATCCTGTCATCAGGAGCCCCGCTACATCCTGTAATAAGGAGCCCCGCTACATCCTGTAATCGGGAGCCCTGCTATATCCTGTCATCTGGAGCCCCTGCTACATCCTGTCATCAGGAACCCCGCTACACCCTGTAATAAGGAGCCCCGCTACATCCTGTAATCGGGAGCCCTGCTATATCCTGTCATCTGGAGCCCCTGCTACATCTTGTCATCAGGAGCGCGCTACATCCTGTCATCAGGAACCCCGCTACACCCTGTAATAAGGAGCCCCGCTACATCCTGTCATCGGGAGCCCTGCTATATCCTGTCATCTGGAGCCCCGCTACATCTTGTCATCAGGAGCGCGCTACATCCTGTCATCAGGAACCCTGCTACATCTTGTCATCAGGAGCCCCACTACATCCTGTAATTAGGAGCCCGCTACATCCTGTCATCAGGAGCCCCGCAACATCCTATCATCAGGAGCCCCGCTACATCCTGTCATCAGGAGCACCGCTACATCCTGTAATAAGGAGCCCGCTACATCCTGTCATCAGGAGCCCCGCTACATTCTGTAATAAGGAGCCCCGCTACATCCTGTAATAAGGAGCCCGCTACATCCTGTCATCAGGAGCCCCGCTACATCCTGTAATAAGGAGCCTGCTACAGCCTGTCATCAGGAGCCCCGCAACATCCTGTCATCAGGAGCCCCGCTACATCCTGTAATAAGGAGCCCGCTACATCCTGTCATCAAGAGCTCCACTACACCCTGTAATAAGGAGCCCCGCTACATCCTGTCATCAGGAGCCCCGCTACATCCTGTCATTAGGAGCCCGCTACATCCTGTCATCAGGAGCCCCACTACATCCTGTCATCAGGAGCCCCGCTACATCCTCTCATCCAGAGCTCCGCTACATCCTGTCATCAGGAGCCCCGCTACATCCTGGCATCAGGAGCCCTGCTTCATCCTTTCATCCGGAGCCCAGCAACATCCTGTCATCAGGAGCCCCGCTACATCCTGTCATCAGGAGCCCTGCTTCATCCTGTCATCAGGAGCACCGCTACATCCTGTCATCAGGAGCCCCGCTACATCCTGTCATCAGGAGCCACGCTACATCCTGTCATCTGGAGCCCCGCTACATCCTGTCATCAATAGCTCCACTACATCCTGTCATCAGGAGCCCGCTACATCCTGTCATCAGGAGCCCCGCTACATCCTGTCATCAGGAGCCCCGCTACATCCTGTCATCTGGAGCCCCGCTACATCCTGTCATCAATAGCTCCACTACATCCTGTCATCAGGAGCCCGCTACATCCTGTCATCAATAGCTCCACTACATCCTGTCATCTGGAGCCCCGCTACAACCTGTCATCAATAGCTCCACTACATCCTGTCATCAGGAGCCCGCTACATCCTGTCATCAGGAGCCCCGCTGCATCCTGTCATCAGGATTCCTGCTACATCCTGTCATCAGGAGCCCTGCTTCATCCTGTCATCAGGATCCCCGCTACATCCTGTCATCTGGAACCCCGCTACATCCGGTCATCAATAGCTCCACTGCATCCTGTCATCTGGAGCCCCGCTACATCCTGTCATCAATAGCTCCATTGCATCCTGTCATCAGGAGCCCGCTACATCCTGTCATCAATAGCTCCATTGCATCCTGTCATCAGGAGCCCGCTACATCCTGTCATCAGGAGCCCCGCTACACAGTGCAGGATTGCAGTTTCCCTTTTTCCATTATGACTGGGGCCATGAAAGTCCTAGCTTGCAAATTGATGTGTGATAGAAAGCCTGGGCTGGATGAAGGTGAGCAGGCGGGCGCAGGGCCTTTTGGCGACTCAGCATTAATGGTCCTTAATGGGGCAATTATTCCACGTAATACATTGAGAGGCAAATAAAAACAAACACAGGAATCAATATGCAGTCAAATACGTTGTGGCTGCTGATGCCAAACCTAGCAGAAAACTGCTTATCACTAATGTGCCGCAACGTTCCTGTTGCATTGTTTATCCATCCCAGAAAGCTTTGCATAATAGATGTGCCTATTATTTAGCAGGATTTTCCAGTGGAGCAAAGGATCATAGAATGTGATGGTAGACAAGGATCGGCAGGCCTAGGGTCATTTCTAGGGACTGGCAATACGTGCGTCGGCACTGGACACAGTATGGGTAGGGGCGCTTATCTAACTCCTATTCTCTCCACTAGGCTAACCCTAAGATGTTTTGCACTAGTGCTTCACACCAGCGATGATGCGCTTGCTCAAACAAGCATGCATGCTTTGTGGGCCGGAATGTATAATGTCAAACCTAAGCAGCCAGTTCCTTGAAACCTAAGTCGAGTTTGAGCCCCCCACTTGACCCGAGCCCAGCCTGAGTCCCACCTGGTGCATCCACCTCTATAGTTCTCTGGGGATAGTGGAAGAAGGATGTAGGAGAGGGTTTACTTGGGCTTCCGCATAAGCCCAGTGAGATGCTAGCAGGGGCATGGTTTGGTTGGTGGAGGAGCTAAGTGGGGTGCTGCAAGGGGTTCATTGTAGTGCCTGCTTGCTTGATCTCAACGGTATGCCTGCTGGAGCTCGGTGGAGTGCTGGATCAATGCCAGGAAAGAGCTCTGAACGGTGCCTGCGGTGGGGTTAAATGTAATGAGCACTTGGATGACACGTTATTAATAACCAGGAGCAATGCCTCACATTGGATTGATATAACATGCAGCCTATGTCTACTATTTCACAACACACGTGTGATAATGTTGCTTAAACATATGTGAGGGGGTCACAGCACTTTGCACTAATCACCACTTTTCCGCTGAAGGGGCATATTCATTTAAATAACTTCCTGGCTGCTGTTGACTGTCAGATACTTTGGTGCCTTCAACCTTTCCTTTTGCTATGAGTCAGGTGTGTGTGTGATATGATATGATAGGTTATTTATAACGCGCTTAATACTCAGAGGTTTCTAAGCATGGACACGCAGATCAAACCCGTGTTACTCCGTGTCATCTTGCTTCCAAGGCGAGCACGTTGCCCAATAGCTAGCCTCCAGAGACTATGCATAACCATCCTATGCGTAACCTTTCTTGTTCACTTGGGTGCAGTGGATATTTATGTGGGAAAATGATACATGATTTTTGAGTTTGGTTAACTGTTTTCAGGTTGGCCGGAAAAAGCCCAAAAAGCGGGAATTGTACTTGACCAACCAGGCAACGGGAGGTTAGTACTTGACTTCTGAACGATTTTTTGTTTGGCTATTAAGTGGTGCTTAAGCGCCACCATTAAGCCAATATTCATGCATTGGAGTACAGTTAGGGGGGAGAAGGCACGTGAGGAAGGATACAGAGCTTGTGGGTGTTGTTTGGTTATTTACCTACCCATTGGCTACCCATGGCCATGCAAATTCCTATGGCTATTCCCCCCACTACATGCCCCACCCCTCCCAAAAACACATCCTCGTGGGATCTCTGAGCATGTACTATCAAGCAGCAGAATCAAACATTAGCCAGTCTGCTGAGAGTTAATGACTTAATTGTAGTTGTAAATAGCTACTGGTGCAATTGCAATGCATTAAAAGAGTGTGCCGCCTCCATTCAGCCCCTTGATTTAGAACTCTTTCATTCATGGAAACCCTTTTTTTCAAACAAGCAATGAGAAGGGCAACACTTTTAGGTTGAGATATTAGTCATTTGCCAGGTACTAGAACAGAAAATGGTCCCGCCAGGAAATGATTCACGCCCATTCCCCACAGTCTAAATCAAGGACAGGGAAAATGGCAACATCAAAGTATTTGAGAAGGCAACTCATTGTTGTAGGCCTGGCAATCTTATGGCCAGGTAGTAGATAATATCAGTGTCAAACAAATGCCTACCCCATACCTGAATAAAAGCCCTAACGGTTTACTTTGCCAATGCTTGTTTAATTGGTTGAAAGGGTTTGCAGGACCAAAGGATTGAGGAGAAAGAGAGACATTGGATGAGAGAACCACTGACTCCAGCTGGTTTTAAAATAATAATAATAATAATAATAATTTATTGTGATTTAGTCCAAAATTTGAACTTTACACAAGCATAACAACATAACATAACATTACAAGAATTATCACCAAATATCACAAAACATTGACCATTGAAGTGGTAAAGAATAAAACATGCAGTAGTAAAATAGTAAAATGTAGCACAAATGTAAAGGTTAAATCAGATACTAAAACTAAAATAGAATATACAATGAATGCACAATTAATGTTAAAGGGGTCACACCCCTCCCCCTTGATGGGCCACAGCATACAAACTATCCTGACTCCATTGTGTATGTCTGTACTCAAGCTAACTAAATCCCTGGGTGAAGAGATACTTTCACTCATCCGTAAAAGAGCCGAACAATGAAATAAACGTAACTTCCAAGTTACAGTGTTTTACCCAACTTCAAAGAAAGGGTAGGTCAGGGACAGCAAAGATGGAGATACCAAGTCAGATCTCTCAAGAAGTTAATTCGACAGAGACTCCCCACGTGTGTCCAAACTCTAGAGGGAGCAAGATGAGATGAGATGGTGTCTATATTAATACAGTAATCCCAGAACGAATCTCTGGTGATGGCATCAAAGCTATGCACCAGCTTTCCCAGCATGCACATGTACAACAGTCCCAATTTGGGGCAGTGAGCACATGTCTGGTAGTCTCCAAAAAATTGGTTCTCCCACAGATACGGCAGTTCCTTTCCTTTGAGGCTATACCCAGACGAGGGCCCGTGACAGTAAGGACCTGCAGTTGGTTATTACGCAACCTTAACAGAAAATCCCTTACATCAGGGTCCCGGCATAGAAGCAGGTAGGGTTGTATCCTCCTGTATCTATGAACTACATGAGATATCGCCTCATACCCTTTCAGCTTTTCTAAGTGGGTGTCATTTTCACACCAATCCCAGCGATTTAACTTGTGTTCACATGATTTTTTCAAGTGGGTGTATGATCTGATTCTCTTCCTGGAGTGAATCCAGCCTATTTCCAGAAAAAGAGATTGGTTAAGATGTTTTAAAATGATTCCATGTCATTTCCACAAAATTAATGACTTTGTGGTAATTTACTTCGTGGAAATGACTTCGACTTTTTACTTAGCATTTTTTTTAAATGGGTCCCCCACAAAACCTCGACCCCCCTTTACTTACACCTCTACCCGAAACCCCTCCCCACCCCCTTTTACTCCTTAACCCACAAATAGATACATATCATTTCAAAGTATTGTTGAAGTAATGTGCACAAAGTAAATTACCACAAAGTAATTTACTTTGTGGAAACAACAGGAGATCTTTAAAACAGAGATGATTTTATTTGTGGGTGTTGGGGGACCGATGGGTGCTGTCATAGCTAACAAGAGGTCAAAGTGGGCGGGAACTAAAGATTACGAGATTCCCGTATTTTTCGGAGCAACCCGTCATCGTTCCCTTACTTTATGCGACCCTGAATACCATTCCAGGACGGCATCTTTTAAAAAAAACCTTTTTATTGTAAACTTCATCCTTTTCCAGGCCAGTATACCATTGCACTGCGCTATCTCTCAAGTGCTGGAAGGAGATTATTTATCTGAATAGACTGTTTGGGTTGTACAACCCGTTCCTAAACAGCCAAAAGCCCAGCTTGATGGAGATCTGGATCTGCCTATGGATGGCTGTAGGCTCAGACTTGTATGTTGGGAAGAGGAGGTCTGTGTCTGTGGCTGGCCATGGTCTTTAAGTGGTGTGAACAGTGGGTGGTGAAGGGGAGGCTGCATGAAGGTGCATGCTGAGTGGGACAATGACAGATGACACACTAATGGTGGTCATTTAAATCCATGTTCTTTCATTGTGTTTTCTTCAGTTTTACTAGAACTGTTGTAAAACACAATGTTGCAGGTTACAGTGCAGAAAAGGAAAGACCCAGGAATGCAGTTTCAAGGTGGTGGCGGGCGACAGTGAGTATGGTGGGAGTGGGCAGAAAAGGGGGCGGGGTGAGGGAACATACTTCCACAATTTTTTGTTTACACTTTGACCACTGTCCTTAACCCACACACCAGGCAACAAGTATTTCTCTGAGTTATCAAAAGGCTCCAGCAGGGCAAACCGGGCACCTTGACACTGTTGCACTGTTCTTATTGTTGTGACGTGATGGGTGAACACCAAAGAAATTGACCAGCCACATAAGTTGGTTCTATCGCTCATTTAAAATCCCTCTTGGAAGACATTCTTCTTGATAACTTTCAAACGGACCCATTCCCATATATTATATCCCGCGCACCTGGATCTTGATTGCCCTACATTATATCCTGTGCACATGGATCTTGATTGCTCTACATTATATCCTGTGCACCTGGATCTTGATTGCTCTACATTATATCTTGTGCACCTGGATCTTGATTGCAATGCATTATATCCCGCACACCTGGATCTTGATTGCCATGCACTACAGCCCGCGCACCTGGATCTTGATTGCCATGCACTATAGCCCGCGCACCTGGATCTTTATTGCCATAAATTATATCCCACGCGCCGGGATCTTGATTGCCATACATTATATCACCCGCACCTGGATCTAGATCTATTTCAAGTTGGCAAACATTTGTGTTGACTTGAAAATATTAGCCCAACGGCAACCACATTGCTATCATTGTGCTCGAGGGGACCTCGCACACCACTTAATAATTCGATTTTAATTTTCATTTACAGGATCACTCAAGGAGTCTTGTCAGGGAGGACGTGCAAGGTAGGGTATTGATTGGTTGTTGTTTTGCAAAGAGCGTCTGATGTTAATTTGAGTGAATGTAGGTTGCCTCTTGTGTGCAATCCATTTCCTGTGCATTATGCTGCTCTTGCGTCACGTGGCATGGCAGCCGGTTCGAGCTCTACTTGGATGTTTTTGCATTTGCCATAGGTTCTGGGAGGCTATGTGCTTCCATGGCAATGCTACTATTGTTTTTGGAAACTGAAGGACTGCGAGTCCTGCATGACAGCGCATTGCACGCCAGAGCACAGCACCAGAGTAATGACCACCGGCGAGCTGCCTTCAGTCTGTATAAAGACACGTTCCGCTGCATCCGGCGATGCTGCGTTTCTTCGGACGAGTCTTGCAATGCAGCAGTCACGTACCAGCTTGTCTAATTTTCCGCAGGAGTTCAAATGGCTCATGCATCTTAACTGTTGCCATTTCCGAGGGCGCCCCTTCACAATGAGAACGCAGAAGCTCATGAGGGCCGCCTTTTGGATTTTCCCACGGTAGAGATGTCTTTTAATTTTTTTAATTTAGTATTTACTGAATTCTTAACATTTAAACATTTATTGGTAAAAAGTATTACGATATCACGATTTGCAACAAAAACTTGTGAACACATTGAAGGTGTAAGTTAAAACATGTGATTCATTTTAAGGTATATTAAGGAGCAAACAGGAAAAACTTTTGTAGCACAGTGTTTCTATCCCAAAAGTTCAGGGGCGGCCCATCCAGTATTCTAATATATACATTTGTATTTGCATGTATTTATGTTGAAAGAGCTTTTGGCAAAGCGCTGTGCAAGGTTAGAGAAGGGTATACAGAATCTGGGTCAAAATATAACAAGAAACAATTTACATTTGGATGAGACAGACAGTAGAAGGATTTTCAGCAAGAGCAAAACAAGTTGATGGGCGGTAGAGCAGCAAACAGAAAGAGAAAGAGAATTCCAGCCTTTTGGAGCGAAGCACAAGTGAGACTGGGCAAAGGGTGGTTTAGAAACAGCAAGAGCAAATTGGGATTGAGGGCTTAAATGACACGCAGATGACTAAAGGGAGACAAGAGAACAGAAATAAGGAGGAGCAAAACCATGAACACATTTAAAGAAGATAGAAAAACACAGAACCAACTCGAAAGAGAGCCAGTGCAGAGGGAGAATTGGAGAAGAGATAGGGGAACAAGGGGGATGGAGGGAAGAGTGCGCAGATTTACAGTTAAAAAAAGAGTGGAGGGGAGAACGCTGGTAAGCAGGGAGGCTTATGAGAAGGGCAGAGCAATAGTCAAGGCGGTACAGGATAAAACCACAGATAAGTAACTTAGTGGCGGTGAAAGAAAGAAAAAAAGTGACAGATTTTGCAGATGCTATACAAGTGAAAACGAGATGTGCGAGACTGGTCAAAGAGGATGCCAAGATTATGAGCAGAAGAAGACAATTCAAGAAGAGCAGGGAAAAGGAGAGAGCGCGGGTGAGCAGGAAGGTGAGATCGATGAAGAAGGAAAAAAAGAAATTCAGTTGGAGAGGCGTTACGATGAAGAAAGCTAGAGTTCATCCAGGCTTACATTTCAAGGAGGCAGGCAGAAAGAGAGGAGTGGAGAGCCTCAGAGAAAGCAGAGAATGGGGCACAGATCTGAGAGACATTGGCGTTGAAGAGGAACGAGAAGCCACATTTTGCAATAATAGAGGAGAGGCCAGAGGTGTACAGAGAGAACAGACAGAAGGGGTTCAAGGACAGATCCATTAGGAACACCAAATTGAAGAGGGTATGAGAGTGACCAGGTATGATTGGACACATGGGAATGAAACCCTAGTTTAGAGTGGCAAACAGATTGGAGTAAGTTCATGACGTAGAGCAAAGCGGTTTAAGTGAAATGGTAACGACTAAAGCCGAAATGGAACGAAGGGAAAAGAGAGTGATGATCAAGGTAAGTAGAGACTTGGGAGCAGACAGCGCTTTGGAGAGAAATGGAGAAGATAAAATAGATGGAAATTGTAAGGGAGAGACGGGTCTAATGAAGGCTTTTTCAGAAATTGAAGAATGACAGCAAGTTTAAAATCTTTAGAAAAGGTGGATGTGGAAAGAGACGAATTGAAGAGGGCAGTCAAGAAAGTTGTGATTAGAAGAAAGACATTCGGAATGAGCGGAAGGAACAGGGTGAAAAGCAGAAACAGTAAGGTGAGCACGAGCAAGAAAAAGAGCACTGTCAGAATTAGATAAGAAAGCAAAGGCGGATAAGACCTTGGTGGATAGGAGAAGTGGAATGGTGTGGTGGGGAAAGGCTTGATGAGGAGAAAAGAGAAGAGCATAGTTGGAGAATTTTACTTGAGAAAAAGTTAGCAAGATCCGAGGGAGAGAGAAGGGAGGAAGAGAAGGGTCAAGGGCCAGGGGATAGAAGATGATTAAATAGCTGAAAACGATTAAAGGGGTGGGAAGGTAGGATGGGAGCAGGCCATTGGTGAAGTGTACGAAGAGAAGTAGTGGAACTATGTTCCCTGCAGGCCTGCCGCCACTCCCCAAAAACATCATCACCACACTGCCTCCTGTGCGCAACCCAAACCCTCAAACAAAGACACCTGCTGTTTAAGGGAATGTTCAGTGCAGTGCACTGAAGTGCACGTTTCAACTTCTTCCGACACTTAAAAAAAGCAAACCAAACAGGAATGGTTTATTTTTAAAACTTAAGTATAGGAACAGTTAAACTTTAAAAATAAAAGTAGAGGAGCGCCGCTCCCAAACTCTCCCTCCCACTTGGAACCACTGACACAGACAAGTGTTGTCTTTGAGCTGCAAAAAGGGGGGAGTTGTAACAGGAATGCAGACAGGAAAGTGAAGTAAATTCAGAAAGAGAAGACTGTTTGCTTCCAGCGTAATTGCGTCCAGCGGAGAGAAGAATGAAGTGAGTGGAGTTGAGGCGTAAGCCAGTGTTGAGAGGGTTTATGAGAGGGAAAGAAGTCATGGGTGGGGTAGTCACAATCAAGCATGGAGGAGAGAGGAGAGTTGAGAATGGAAAGAGCAGAATTGGCATTAAGAGAAGAGTACGCGGGAAGGGAAGCTTGAGTAAGGGATGAGATAAAGAAAGACGTTTTGAACGATTTGAGATTGCAACCTGAAAACGTTAGTGAATGGAGTGGGTTAGTTGAAATGGGAGGTGAGGGATAGAAAGTAAAGAATGATCAGACAAGTAGAAAGGGGAAGGGAAGGATGGGTGAAAGAGAAGGAGAAGAACAGAAGGAAAGGTCCAGTCAAGACGCAGAGGTGCTCTAAGGAGGCGTGGAGTGTTCAATAAGATTGTAGGAGTGAAGGAAGGAAAGGGGAGGATGCATGAAGCATTGATAGGGGACGATAGAAGTAATTTAGGAGAAAAGAGAGAGGAGAAAGGAAGAATTGAAAGAAGAAGGGACACATGGTCATCAGAGTGAGAGGATAAGGAGCTAGAGGCCATAGATAATCAAAACAGCAAAGAAAGGTTTAGCATGGATGCAAAGTGGTGCTCCAAAGAGGGAAAAGAAGGGAGGGAAAAGAATGGGGAGAAAGGGGATATGGGATGAAAGCGGAGTCAGGGAGAATGACATTGCTGCCCGTGCCAGTGGCAGGAAGGCATGGAGAATCTGAGAGGTTGATCGGGGTAGAGAAGAAAGAAGCCGGGTCACTGTGTCAGATGCAGAAATCCAGGTTTTGGTAAGACAGAAAAAGTGAAATGAAAGAACGTGTCAGAAATTGAATGAGGTTTTATACATACAGATCGGCCACTGAGTAGACCAATAAAAAAGAAAGGTGCAGTAGAGGAAGGGGAGATTGGGAGAAGGTTCTTAGAATTGCGAAGGCGTGGTGAATGACATGGTAGAGGCTAGCAGTACATAGAATGGACAGGGATAGTGCAGTGCATTGCAAAAAACAGAAGGCGAGAAAGAGAAAACCCAAGTAATGCAGAGATAGACTGGAGACAGGTTACAGAGCATCCCTGGGGATCTACTTATATGTGTACCAGCCCCTGGAACGAGACCCCTTGATTATGTAGATTACTGTTATGTGTCACGTAGTCACATAACAGTAATCTACTTGTTGTCAAAATTAAGAATTTTTGTATTGGGGTGGCCTATATGGTTCCCATTAATAAGCATGAGTGACTGAGCATAGTCAGTGAGCCCAAACCAATCAATGGAGGTTCAAGGGTTTTCTCCAAGAGAAATGCTTTTAAATAATGGGATAACATGCTGCATTCTGTGAAAAAAGTGTACACAAATCTGCACAGTTTGCAATCAGTGTTTTAGGGGAAAACATGAAAAAGTCCAACAGTTGCCAGTCACCAACAATGCACCAGAGCATATTCCAAAACATTTATCGTGATGCCTTTTCCCACAATATATGCCAGTGTACAAATGCCATGTGGCTGTGCCCACACATGTTCATGCTGGATGCACTAAGATATGCCAGTAATTCCATGTAAGACCATACCCTTTTTAGCTTTACCATAAATAAATGCTATGCCACTAAAAGAAAACATGGCCAGACTAGCTGTACTAATGTAGGCCAGTATAGCCATGTAAGAACACGCATCACAAATAACTGAATTTTGATCTTGCTACGAAATGCTATGAGACAGTCCACCCCGACTGAAATGCCGAGCGGATTTGGAGTCAATGACACAAACACATGACATTCTCTTTATGTTTGACTTTGCTTTTCAGAGCAAATTGGATGCAGACTATGAAGAATGATAAACCTGGACTTGAGTCACCAGGGAATTAAGAGGATTCAGCTAATAGGGAGTTTGACAGCAAGAAGATGCAAGGATGTTGCTGGTGGTGGTTGAAGGAACAACGCTGACAGCAAGCGACTCGAGATGGAATGTACCTCATTTGGCTATGGCCTCAACCTCATGTGTCAACCCTCTTTTGGCTCATGCAGGTGTTGGGGGGCTAGCTGAATGGGACACCAACTGAAGTTGGCTGTGCAAGCCTTTGGTTTGTTGTAGATTGGATGGACATTACACCTATTCTTTCACTTACCTTCCTTATATCATCTTTCATTGCTTACCCTATATAATTGCTTTATTTGTTTGACCTCATAAGCAACACATTTGCTTAGAGCATTTCTCCTCGGACTTGAGCAGCCTGTTCTCTTGACCTTTTTAAAAGACATGTCCATCCATTGAGATAGCACTGGTCATCCATGACCGCAATATATTTAGGATAGCCCAAGCACATCTTGATCCCCTCACTCACCCAGACTTTACATAAATATTTGCAATACAGCCACCTGCACTTATCACCGGCTTAAACACCTTCTCCTGCTTCGCACCAGATTTTACTTTCACACATCTCTCTCTTCTTATTTTACACCTTTTTCTGGCCTGTGTATTCTAAACAGTCTAAGGTTCTACTGTCAATGGGCGGGACTTCATGCACCTTAACTCGGACGAGGTTTACAGGCTTTGAGTGGTGAGCTGGCATAGCATAAGTAACTTAATACAAATAGTAACAACAAGTAAAATAATAACAATAATAAAAAAGAAAAAAAATATTGTTATAATAGCCATGTCGGATTTACCCTTGATGCCAGTAAGCAATACTGTATCAGAGTAAGAAAACATGCAAGACTGAGTGCACCAATGTAGGCCAGTATTTGCACATAAGAACACTGATCATGTTGGCTTTATGATTAATGCCTGTAAAAAAGTGCTTCTGCCACATTCCTGGCCATACCCCAATTAGAAGCCTGCTCCCTGTGCAACACACATGCAAGCACACACATTCATACAGTACATACACTCTTCCATTAACACGCCCACCCGAACAACATACTCTCCGTTCTCGAGTGAACCCAAATAGCATACACTATCTCATTTACAGGAGCCCCTACAGACACACACGCTTGTATGCACACATACACACCTTCCGACACATATATGTACATACAGACCTTTTTCAAACCTGCAGCCCTGTTCCGGACTTCAGTCACTTTAGGAGGACACTGCTCCCCACAACGGTCCTTTAGCACATGTGCAGCATGAAAACAGGAACCAGGAAAACACAGAAAATTCCTGGTTCCTGTCAAGGCATGGCGGAGCCTGAGTGCCACCATCTCACTGCTCCAGGCCCCCCACAGTTGTGGCCAGGCTCAGGATCACCTCTAGCCCATTTGACCATGCAATACCCCAGCCAGCATCCCCAATGGGCCGTGCAAGGCTGGGCAAGCAAAACACCCCAGTCTTGCGTGGCTCATTGTGCAGACACACTGGGGCACTGAACTGTCAAAGGGAAACCACGTTTCCTGTGCAGATAAAGCCAGCACGAGATGCCCCCTGGCATGATTTCTGCAGCTGAGGGAGTGCGTAATGTTTACCATAATGGGTGGCAGGTAGTGCCCCATCAACCATTATGGACAAGCTTTCCTTGTCTACCTGTCCACATCCAAAGTATCTGTTGAACATGAGAATTCTATGGCCCACTACAGTTAATCAAGCACACAAACCGCAGCCCACATGACTCAGCTAAAATCATGACTTCATTACCACTCTTGCTTATTAAACATATGCAGCAAAATAGCTCTAACACCATTTTCATTTTTATAAATCCTGGCATTTTTAGCATGTGTCCTTTTGCATTATTGTACGCATTATAAATGCTTGACCGTAAATCCCAGAATGCAACATGATTGCCTAAAAGACAGGGAGTTTCACCATTTCACACCTGCCACTGGACAAATTGAGATCTCCAATGAACTATCCCATAGATGTTACTGGGTTCTCGACTTAGACACCCTCCCAGAAGAGTCTTTATTAAAGCGATGTGCTTGTTTTAACAAAGACAGACCAACTGTTGTTATGCACATTTGCACATTAAACATCTCACATTAACATTGAAGAAGAGCCAAGATGTTTAAAGCAAAGGGGCCACCCTGACCGAGTTCAAATGCCTTCGGCAACCATTATTCAAACTTCTGTCCATTAGAGGTGTATTTGTGAAAACAAAGACGGTGTGAATAGCAAAAAGCATTTACCACCCAGGGGACCTTTGGCATGAGCGGCTGGGGCACTTTCTAACACTTCCTGAAGGGTTTTGCAAAACCAGCAGCTGGGGAAATAAAACGTCCCACGCATGTCTGCAAAAGGGCCAGTTTCACTTTATTGTGGCGCCTGGACTGGACAGAATCACACGCAATCCCTAACCAAAAAGAACAGCAGAAAAGCAGACCCTCTAACGATCCTTCTGCATCAAGAGCTAACCTCTGATTCAAAGCTGTGCTTTGCGGATGGGACGATAGCTGCAGGAAAGAGGTAGAAAGTACCTGACCCAGAGCAGCTGGCCACAGTCTCATGATCCACACTCATGCTCCAGGAACTGTCACCGGACGAGCTTGCTCCATGTCCATGCGTGGGATACCTGTTATGACACTTTGTAAATATGTTTGGTAACCTGCACAAGGGTTTCTCTAATCGAAGGTACTGCAAATATAGGTTCGCCCGTTCTTCAGATTGCGCTGCTTGAAGAGGCTTTTTTGATGCATTGTTTATTCAATATTACTACCCGGTGAGGGACAATCAGATGGTAACAATCAATCTCATTGGCCCTTGTAGGGTTGTCACAAGCCCATGAAAGAGTGCAGTGTCCCTTGCTGTTCCTTCCCTTTCTTCGTCTGGCCGCCATGTAAAGGGGGAAGGGACTATGTGTAGTCCCTTTGCCCCCATCCATGGTGGCTATTTTTTGTTGCTTTTCTTTTGCTGGAGTGGAGAAACGGTTTACCTGCTGTTTCTCCACTCGTGTACAAATACTGCTCGTACCCCAATACAACGTGGCAGGCTACTAATAGCAATAAAACTCTGTGCAGGGGGGCATTCCCCGTTTTATTGCTTTATAATGTCAGAGTAGTGAAGTCTAGAATAGTCTATTCTATTTTGAATATGTTCTACCAAGAAAAAACATTCACATATCACATAGCGCAATGAAGCTCTGGTCGCCTAAAGGTGTTCAGATCCAAAGGAGGGTGATGGTCCCAAATGCAGAGGGCTTAGGATGGTTTGGTGCCAAGATACACTCACAACATTATACTGACTGTATGCACATAGATTTTCATCAAAGTGCTGAAAAGCAAAACAGTACACATACATCAGGCCACTCATTTGCAAACAAAACAGTGGGTACTTGGGCTTCTTACTATCAATGAGAGGCCTGCAAATCCTAGAGATGCGGGAGTCAGCCATTTCTGTCCAAGAGGCAGAAGGCTCATGGTGGATGCCTTAAGATGTCTGTTCATAGTTCTTCAGCTGTTATCTCCTGCGACCTTCAAAACCTCCATATTCAGGTTTGGCGTGCATGCACATATCCCACTAAAGGCTTGGCATACAATGATGCACCAATATTCCGGACCATTCGAGGTAAGTCTTTTCCTCTGTTTTGTGATTGGTTGAGTAAAGATTAATTAGTGGGAAATCTTGAGAATAAGGTTGAGTACAGACCTATGCCAGTTTCAAATCTTAATTCATGAATGCTTCCCAACAAGACTTATTCACCAAAACAGTAATGGCTGGGCAGAAAGACATATATCTAGAAAAACTGGAAAATCAAGATGTTAACTCACAACACATGGGTTTACAGTCTACCAGTAAATGGGTGACATACAAGTTACATACATAGACAAAACTGCTGTGCACGAAGAGGTAGAGTGAGACCTTTTAGACTCTGATATTGAAAGATAACCATTATAATGTATCTTACCTTTGGCATGTCTGTTCCAATTGGCAATATTATTCTCTTTTTCTTTTATCAAACACATTTTTCTATTGATGTTAAATTAATTGGATGGAGAGGGTCTGTAACCAGTGGCGTGTCTAGCGAGTGGCCTGCGGTGGAACGTGCTACCCCTGGAATCTGATTGGATACCCCGGGTGCCACTCCATTACCCTAAACTATGATAATGATGTGTGTGTGCGTTTATACTTCATGCCACCGCTGCATAAGTCAGTGCCCCACTTGGCCCACCCCAGTCAAAAGAGCCTGGACACGCCACTGTCTGCAACCACGTCTGTATTCCTCATTTATTTGACTGAATTTTCATTATTGACTGCATGATGTAAGGGACAGAAACCTGGACAATCTGCACCCCATACACACACCATAGTGATCAATAAGGGTGGACAGAACAGCCAGAATCTCTAGCGGTCCAACCCTCTCCGCCACATCAGCATGTGGCAGAGTAGCCAGTGGTTTCCATGTCCAGAGACCGGATATGCACTGCAGAGATTGCCCGTTCTGTGACCCGCTCTGTACCGGGAATCAGATCCAAAATGAGGGACAAAAAACGGTGGCAAGAATATCTCCTGGGGTTTTCACTCATCCAGTCCATCTTACAATGTGTACACAAGGAGGCCGTCAGTGTTTGACACTTGTGATCCATTTTGATACATTGGCCCTCATTGCAAGCGAGCAAGTCTGGAATTAAGGTGCTGGTTGTTTCCCTACCAGCTTACTCCGTGTTTGCCTGCCAGTAGTTCAGGCCCCTAATTACTGTTTACAAATGTAACGCCTTATTAAACTCATATTAACCATTTATGCATATACCAATAAATGTAAGTGAACCACCTTCCAAAACCTTTGAAATGCCCTCACTTTCCATGCAATCTAAAATATAAAATTACTTATATCGTTGTTAGGTGCAAATGTATTCATCTTCAAATAAAATCATGTGTTTCTCTTTGATCTGCCAACATATTTTTTGAAATGTCTTAGAATATTTATCAGTCTATGTGGGGGCTCAGACTCCACTGAATACAATGGGCTCAACATGGCTGTTATGGACCAGAGCTGCCAATGCTTGCTGTGCATTCAAAAGGGATAGGATTTATCTGTCTGGTTCGGTCACGTTGCCTTTTTATCTGCTGTTCAACACAATCTTCCACCATCTGTTATCTTCCCTTTTTCTTTCCCATTTACCCAGTCTCTCTGTTTGGGTCATCTTTCCTTTTTCTCTTCCTTTGACAGCAGATCTTCTGATTCGGCCACCTTGCCTTTTTTATCTGCCATTGAATACAATGCTCAACTATCTGTTATGCTGTTTTTTTCTTTTTTCTTTCCCATTTACTCCAGTCTCTCTGTGTAGGTCACCATGCCTTTTTCTCTGCCATTGACAGCAGACCTTCTGGTTAGGACATTTTGCCCTTTTCTCTTCCTTTGACAGCAGACCTTGTGGTTCTGACATCTTGCCTTTTTCTCTGCCGTTCAACACAATCGTCCACCATCTGTTATCCTTCCTTTTTCCTTTTTCTTTCCCATTTACCCCAGTCTCTCTGTTTGGGTCATCTTTCCTTTTTCTCTTCCTTTGACAGCAGATCTTCTGATTCGGCCACCTTGCCTTTCTTATCTGCCATTGAACACAACGCTCAACTATCTGTTATGCTGCTTTTTTCTTTTTTCTTTCCCATTTACTCCAGTCTCTCTGTGTAGGTCACCATGCCTTTTTCTCTGCCATTGACCTTTTGGTTAGGACATTTTGCCCTTTTATCTTCCTTTGACAGCAGACATTGTGGTTCTGTCATCTTGCCTTTTTCTCTGCCGTTCAACACAATCGTCCACCATCTGTTATCCTTCCTTTTTCCTTTTTCTTTCCCATTTACCCCATTCGCTCTGTTTCGGTCATCTTTCAATTTTTTTCTGCCCATTGACAGCAGACCTTCTGGTTCGGACATCTTGCCCTTTTCACTTCTATTGACAGAAGACCGGCTGGTTCGGTCAGCTTGCCTTTTTCTCTTCCCTTGACAGCAGATGTTCTGATTCAGCCATCTTGCCTTTTTTATCTGCCATTGAACAGAATGTTCCTCCATCTGTTGTGTTGCATTTTTCTTTTTTCTTTCCCATTTACCCCAGTCTCTCTGTTTGGGTCATCTTGGTTTTTTCTCACCTATTGACAGCAGACGTTTGGTTCAATCATCTTGGCTTTTTATCTGCCATTCACAAAATCTGCCTCCATCTGTTATCTTGCCTTTTACCTTTTTCTTTCCCATTTACCCAGGTATCTCTGTTTCGGTCATGAAGGGGAAAAGGCGATGTTTGGAATTTGTAAAAACAGGATTTGTGAAACATATTATCTTGTGCTAGCGAAAAGCTATATTTTGGAGGTTCCAAGAATAATTTTTAAAAGAGACAGTAAGCAAGCAGGCTGGGTGGACATTCGTAGTGTGCATGGCAAAGCCAAGCAGCTGTCACAAAAGAAGGGCGACCAATGGTTTTGGGAAACTGTGCTATTTGATACTAGGGACGGGTCTCGAAGTGCGAATAAGGAGTGTTTTTCTCACATGTTGTGGTGTGCTGTGTAAAGCATTAGGCATGAAGGAATCGTGTTGAAAGAATCATGCATATATGGTGTGAACAGTGTGTGTAAATAGAACCAAACAATGTTGGGATGAACTTTTTGCTGACTGAACGTTTTGTACATGTTTTTGGGAAGGGGGCACAGTCTTCCCACACCCCCAAGCGCTTCAGAATAAGGCACAGACAGTGGAAGGTAATGTAAGAGACGAGGGGGGGAGGGGAGTGCCCTTAAAGGCTTCTACACAATCATATTATTGCATGCTTATAAATGTAGTGCACATGCGTGAACAAACGCCATCTTGGATATCAGCAATCATATTGGAACGTTAGGCCTAAATGCAGCACCACAGCCAGCATCCCAGGCATAGGCTGCGAACATGAGGAAAATACCAGATTGTATCCCGCAAGATCCATAAACCCTTCATTGTCCTAAAATGTTGCCAACCTTCGTACTCTGGGAAGAATGGGCCTTGCAAGGCCAAGCTCAATTCTAAGTTATAGCACCCAAATGCCCAATATTTAGGACCTCTGAATTCCAGGCTATCAGCCAGCCCCAGACCACTGATCTTAAAACTGTTAGACCCCCAATCGATCAGAAAGCAGGGCTAAGTCACGTGGTTTGTGATGTGAGTTGCAGGGAGGGATGAAATTATAGCGCAGAATGAGGGTGGAAGACCTTGGAGGGTGCCGGCCTCCCTGGGAGCGAGTGAAGTGTGTGAGTTAGGATGACCTTGGTTTTCCCCATGGGCCCCTGTCTGCTCGTACCACTTGCGCTGCTACATAGATATCTGTTGTTTAGTTTACAAATAAATTGCCAATTACATACAGCTGTGAGTACACCCCTTTGTGAGGGATAACAATGAGGGGTATGGTGTGAGGCAGTGTTGTGTGTATGAGTAAATGAGGGGTGTGGTAAAGCCACGTGGTGAGATTTAGTTTTATTGTTACCTAAAATTGCAAGGAGTGAACTACGTAACAAGCAAGTGGCTCGAAATATCAATGAGCTGTGCAGCAGGAGGACTGTTGGGGTTTGGAGATAAAGTATTGACCCGAGTGAACGAAGCATGTGCACCATTCTGGAACAAACATATTGCAAAGCTGAAATGGATCGAAGCAATAGAAAAGCCAGTAAAAGTGCAAAAGGAAGAGACTTATGATCTCTGTTTTTACAATGAAGGGACTGTTTTCGTAGGAGCCAACCAAAGATGTAATAAGACATTGTTAATTCCAGACCTCAAAAAAGGCACTGCTGCAGTAATGGAGTGCTACTGGGTGTGTGGACAGCAGGCATTCTTGCACCTCCCGCCATTATGGTGGGACTACGGCTCACTGGCCACATTGCACTCAGTGTTTCTCATGATCCCTGAAGATCACCTCACAGTGGGATCGAAGAACTTACTTGCCCCAACACCAGGTTCGACAATCGGGGGCCCCACATTTTTCCGTATCTACCATAAAAAGAAAAGAACCAAAACCTTTGCAGGAGAAGAAGGTTGAATTACCAGTCTCAAGATTCCTCTGAGCTGCTCAAAGAAATACCCAATGAATATAGACTGTTCAGCAAAGAAAAAACCTTTTCCGCATCTCTCCTGCTGCATGGGACCCAGACAGCCGCAAATGCCAAATGGCTCCAAATTGTGATGTGGGAGGTCATACAGCTGGTGAATGACACAGAACAAGGCCTTAACGCAATCAAGGTCAAGATGCTTTCCATAAGATTGATGACGCTCCAGCAGGGGCGTAGGAGACACATAAAATCTGGGGGGGACAGGTGACACCTTGGAGACTTTGCTTGATTTATTTATTGTGTTTTAGTCAAAGAACTCGACTTTATACAAAATTATTATTGAAATAGCAGTACGTATTAAATTACAAATATCACTGTATAAAACAAGAGAAAAGAATAAAAGAAAACAGAAGAAAATTAAAGGATGCAGCAGCAAATAACATGTCTTTATATGTTGCATTTCTGGATTTTTCATCGGACTATGAGCTCATGGTAAGAGAAAGGAAATAACAATTACTTCCAATGGGCCACAGCTAGGACGCCAGCTCGTTAAGAGGCAGATCACCTTTAAGTGGACTCCTGCCAAATAAAGGAGTTGAAGCCATTTCTACCAACTGCAACTTTTTTTGTGTGGGGCAAGGAGGCGTGTGTGTCTCTTGGAATCGAAGGATGGGGGTTTCAAAGAAAGAAGAAATCTTGTTTGTACCTCTGAGTAAGCCCTGTTATGGGAATAGAGGGACCAGGTGTGTGATGTTGCTGCTTTGACTGTCCTCCGGGGAGGAGTGGGGGGGGGTTTAGAGCAAACAAAGAGGATGAGCGATCGCAAGCCCACCCCCATATAAGCACTCCCCAGGACCACGGTCGGATGTGTCGGACCCGGGGGATGCCTAGTAGGTGGGGTGTATGTGGACCCAGGGGGGTGGCCAGAGGGGCAGCACGCTATGTGGGCTCCCCCTCTAGTGCCCCTGCGAGGGCCGGGCAAGCCTCTCACGATGAGCCTGGTCCCTCTTATTCCATCTCATGCTGGCTTCAGAGCCTAGCCTTTCTTTGCCTCTGTTATTCTGAATGCAGAGCTGGACTCTGTTCCTTTCTCGTTTAACATTTGCTGCAAAGCCTGATCTATTTGATTCTCTCATATGTTACTAGGATGGCAGAGCATGGGCCCTCTGCCCTGTTACATTATTCAAAGAGCCCCTCTGGTCTTTCTTTTCCTCTCCCTTGTCTCACTGCTTGCTTGCTTAATACATACCTCCTTGCTTGAGCACTCAACATATTCTCCCTAACACAGCAATGGCAGCTGCAGTCTGTTTTAACTTCTATTTGTTCTGTGTCTTGAATTGGCCCATTATTTCCGCTTTTCTGTCTGCAGGGGAAAGGCATTTGCCAGTCACTGCCATGATGGTTCTACCTGGCCATGAGAGGGCAACAGCTTGCCAATATTGGAAGGACACTGCCTTCCTAATGCCTGCACAAGAGACACAACTTTTGCCTTTGTTTCTAACAGTAATTCAGTGGATGAAGAAACGCAAGAACACACATATTGCTTATAAATGAAGGGGATGATGTCACACTTGGTTAAGACATTTTGATCACACCAAGAGCTAATTTCCAGTGATTACTTTTTAGACTTCTAGCTTTAAATAACATTAGGATCACCTGGAAAGCACAGAGGTTGCTCAACAGGGTTCTTGGAGGACGAGGGTTACTCTACTCGTGGGCATGGATGATTGGAGGGCATTCTTGCCCTGGTTTGGAGCCTGGCCACTACAGCCATGATGGGGGCATGGGCCTATTACCTTTGGTTGTATGTACCCTTTGAGGGTGGGCAGACATTGCCTCCTGCTTTAGCCCACTAACAGCTCTGCTTTGCAACTTTATCACACATACCTGTCAGGTGGCATGTAACTCAATGCTATTAATGTTATCAGCCTGAGAAGTCTGGAATCCTTTGCCACATCAACTAGGGTACAGGCTTGCAACCTGAGACTTACCCATGTCTGAGTCGGCATCTGTCGCCCTGTGGGGAAGACACTGTCATGATGCCTACCCCCGGGCATCAGGACCAAGGCCCTCAGCTCTGGGAGCAGGCATCTAGACATTTGTTTAAACCTCAGCAGCCCCGGCTAGGGGCTGTCTGGGTTCAGTCCTGGTGCCTTAAGCGCCAGGCTCATCATAGAAATCAGTCCTGGCGCCATAGGCTCATAGACTTTACTTACCTGATGCAGACCATGCTGCAAAAGAGTCCAAGCCTACATGAGGCCTGGATGGGACTATTTTGTTACAGGGACTATTTTTTACTCGGGCGTGGCTCTAGGGAACTTCTTACCTGAAACTACTTTGGAAGCTATTTAAACCACACCCGAACAGCAGCACATGCTTCGCGTTATTCTGCATCCAGCAGCGTGACGCTCACCGTGCCTGCAGCCAGCATCCAGTCTTCTGCCACGCCTGCGTGCCTGCAGCCAGCATCCAGTCTTCTGCCACGCCCGGCTCAAATCCAGAGCTCCTAGAATAAAGAAGAAGAAAAGGACCAGGTTAGAAAACAAACTTATTTCAAATTCCTCACCTAATTCCGGAATCATTTCATCTCCGGACCTGGAAAGTACATCAGTCCTGCACGCGTCACTTCACCAGCTCCAGCACGGCGCCATACTCACCAGTTCTCACAGCATCTTTCGATGTGGCACTGTCTCCATCATTTCTTCACCGTAATCCGGCACCTAGGGGACACAAGAAAAAACAAAGTGAGCCAAGGGAATCAACAAATACAACCTCTCACCACCATAGACTTACCTGATTTACCACCGGCGGTATTATTCCATAACTCTTTCATATGCCGCATCTGTAAAGAGGGAGAAAAACAACACGTTAACGCATGCAATAGTTACCGGACACCGTTGGGTAGCACAGACTCTTACCTGAACGCCAGCAGCAGCTACGAGACCTTCTTCTCACGAACTCAGTTGCAACTTAAGGGAGGAAGGGGACAAGAGTGAACATCGGGCACATTGAACTCTTTGAACTTGATACTTACCAATCCCGCAAGGGACTTCAGAGTCAATACTTACCGGAACTCTCCCAACGCCTTCAAACCAGTGAAGTAACTGGTATCTATGCGCCCCTGCAAGACACGCAGGATGGAGAGCTCATCTTTTACAAACATAAGGAAAATACTTCTTCGGGTCCAGCAGACAAGACTAGGCGGGCCAGTCCAGACATTCATCTCTGCACTACACATCACGTTGAAGGAGACCACAGCTGTCCGGGTCCAATCGACACCCCTGTGGGGTCCAGGTGAGCATAACAGACACACACAGAAAGAGCAGGGCACAGTTCCCTTGTGAGTTTTTCACACTTCTTCCTCGAGGTGGGCACAATTCACTCTGCAGAGAAAGTGGCACATGCTGGGCAACATTCTCCCACTTTGACAATGTCACCCAAAGAGCGAAATTGGCCATTTGAAATACCTCTGTTGACATATTATTGCGCAATCCACACTGATGGGTTTAAGCACCTGCTTAATGCGAGATGGCAATTAAGGGCATTTGCCAACGCACTCAAGAAGCACAGGACACCCTCTTACCAGCGACATGCCATGCTCACTCATTCTGATCATGAATTGGCATTTATCTGGAGTCATGTTAAATGTATTTATTTATTTATTACATGTGTAGCATTGCGCAAAACCCCCAAGCATCAAGGCACAAAGTAAACTGCATGGAGTGGACAACTTCAATTGGCGCACGTTTTTCGTTTTTCGCCAAAAAATGGAAGATTTTAGCGTGAAAGGCAGGTGAAATCACATTGCTTTTCCATTTTGAAAGAGTGTAAATACCTTGCACAATTAGCGAATGCTGGCCGAATTGACAATGGCTTCCTCTGCCCGCTTTTACCAGGTTTCATTTCCAAGCAGATCCCAGAGGAATCCCTTTCCTTATTTCCAGCATGAGAATCCATGCTGGCAGTAAGGTCGCATTTGTCTGGTGGAGCGGGAAATACAGGGGGTCCTGGTGTGTCCACTTGGTTCCCGAACTCCACCCAGAAAATGCACGAAAATCTGGCCAATTAGAAAAAGCGACAGTAATAGTGTTTTCCACCACTTTTTCTGAACCAATTGACCTGGAAAATGCTGTGTTGCATCGGAAGCTGAATGCATTCACTCTGCCTATTATCCCACCGGAAGATTAAGCCAGGTGCTGAAACGCAGGTGTTACATATTCCTGTGCACAATCTGCATTTGGAGAATTAACTAACTGAGCTACCTTACAAATTATATCTCCTCTGGGGCATTACCATCTTAACCCCTTAACTGCCATGGGAATTTCCCCCCAGGGCCAAGGCCTTTTCCAGTGATTTCGGTATGTTGCCATTCAATCCCTTGTAACTTCTTTGTTACATGAGATATCTCGGCCAAGGTTGGCCCCTTGTTTCCCACATGTAGGCAGTCGTAACGCCACCCAGGAATCCTAGATTGCTCTAGGGGGGTGAGAGAAAATAACCAAAAAGCAGAACATTTGGGTTTTTTTCAGAAAAGGCCACAAAAATGTTGTACAAAGAAGCCTGTGGTGTTTTCCTTGTACGAGCTAGGAACAAATGGTTTGCTGTGCTGGATTCGCCATTTTCCAGGCTTTCAAGAACAGATTGAGTGGAAACCAAAATAACATATTTTGATATGCTAATTAGCCGTTTTGTGAGAGATAGGCGATTTTGGAGTTTTGTATCCAATAGGAATGAGTGGACGGAATGGAAGAAAAGGGTAGGAAAGCTGAATGGGAAGCCAGAAAGGCATACATTTCTGAAAAGTAGACAATAATCCAAGTTTAGGAAGGGGTGATTTGCGCAGGTCAGGCAACAACTATGTAGGGAAAGATTCCATAGTTTGGGGGGAAATCGGGAAATGACAGAAAAAAACCACAATTTCCGCACATTTCACTCTGGTCACCCACCGAAACACGCAGCCAACAACACATGGCCTACCTTCATGCGTTCCCACAGGTTTCCTGACGAAACCGGTACCTCACATGTGTGAGTGCACCTACCTGGGTGCAAAGGGAAAAGCCTAAAACACTGGTAACCCCAAGTCTTTTCGCACAGCAGATTTTCAGGAATTTTGCTCATGTGGACAACCTACAGATTTGGGCCTAGGGTGTCGAAGCAATGAAGGAAAACAGGGAACCCCATGCATTTCCGAAAGGAAGACCACCCATGGGAATCCACAGAGGTCTGACTTGCGCGAATCGCCCAATAATTAATTTTCACTTTGTCTGAGATTGTGGGTAAGAAATTCTGAGGCGATTCGCACAAGTCAGACCTCTGTGCATTCCCACAGGTGTCTTCTTTTCAGAAATGCATGGGGTACCCTGTTTTCCTTCATGGCTTCGACACCCTAGGCCCAAATCTGTAGGTTGTCTCCCCGAACCCTTAGGGGGTTACCAGTGGTTTAGCCTTTTCCCTTTGTGCCGAGGTAGGTGCATCCATTTTTGTTGGGACACCTGTGGGAACGCGGGAAGGTAGGACATCTGTTGTTGGCGGCGTGTTTCAGTGGGTGGGCAGAGGGAAATGTCTCTGAAATTTGGTGATAGCAAAACAAAAGAGTTGATGGCTGGAAGGTTTAGACTATATCTTGACCTCTGGCATTGCTCTGGGCGACCCTCCAGACCATCGTTCTTCGCCTGCCAAGCCATTACAAAAGGGGAAAGACCATATGCAAATCAGGCTTGGTCCCACCCCCAAAGGGGTAGTCCAGCCCAAACTGCTAGGTCACATCCCTTTTGCACGAGACCACAAGCATCCCCAGACATGTTTCAGCCTTGTTGGGCGTCATCAGTGAGGAGTAGCTTGGGTCTCTAGGCCCAGCAGACAAGGGACCCATGTCTGGGCATACCCTTCCCACTCGGGGTGACAAAAGCAAAACAAAAGAGCTGATGGCTGGAAGGTTTAGAATAAATCTTGACCTCTGGCATTGCTCTGGGCAACCCTCCAGACCATCGTTCTTCGCCTGCCAAGCCATTACAAAAGGGGAAAGACCATATGCAAATCAGGCTTGGTCCCACCCCCAAAGGGGTAGTCCAGCCCAAACTGCTAGGTCACATCCCTTTTGCATGAGACCACAAGCATCCCCAGACATGTTTCAGTCTTGTTGGGCGTCATCAGTGAGGAGTAGGAAAAGGCTAACCCACTGATAACCCCAAGCCTTTCGGCAAAGCAGATTTTGCTCATGTGGAGTACCTACAAATTTGGGGGTAGGGTGTCAAAGCCACCAAGGAAAACAGAGAACCCCATGCATTTCCAAAAAGAAGGCACCCGTGGGCACCCCCTTTCCACTAAAAACATCCATGGTGTTTTAGTGACCCCCACACCCACCCAAAACAAGTTATCATTTTTTTATTTTTGTTTTGCCTCTTTCCTAGGGGCAGATTGTGCTAGCAATCTGCCCCAGGGAAGGCTAAATGAGATGCCCCCATCCATTTGGGGTTGGGGGGCGAGGGCCACCCCCCTTTCCACTAAAAACATCCATGGTGGTTCAGTGGCCCCCCAAACCCACCCCAAACAAGTTATAATTTGTTTTATTTTTGTTTTGCCTCTTTCCTAGGGGCAGGTGGGCACATGTGTGTGGCCATCTGCCCCCCGGGGGGCAAAATGTACTGCCCCAGGTTTGGGGGTGGCTCTGCCAATATTTGCAGTGGCCTCCCCCACCCCAAATGGATATGGGCATCTCATGTACCCCTTCCTAGGGGCAGAAATCTGCCACCATGGAGGGCTACATAAGGTGCCCCCTCATCCACTTAGGGTGGGGGGGCACCCCCCTTTCAAACACAAAAAATCCTGGTGGTCTAGTGGGCCCTCCCCCACCCCCACCCAAAACAAGTTATAATATATATATATTTGTTTTGCCCTTCCCTAGGGGCAGATGGACACATGTGTGTGCCATCTGCCCCCAGGGGGGTCAAAACGTACTTCCCCAGGCTTGGGAGGGGTGGCTCTGCCAATATTTGCAGTGGCCTCTCCCCCCACCCCAAATGGATGGAGGGCACCTCATGTACCTCTTCCTAGGGGCAGAAACCTGCCCCCAGGGAGGGCTACATAAGGTGCCACCCATCCACGTAGGGTGGGGGGGAGGGGGCCACCCCCCTTTCAAAAATCCCTGGTGGCTAGTGGTCCCACCCTCAGCCACCCAACCCAAAACTACGTTTTAAAAAAAAATATTCTTTTTTTCTGTTTGCCCCCTTCCCTGGGGGCAGATGATCACCCATCTGCCCCCAGGGTATTGCTCCCATGCATTGGGGTCCAGGGGGGAGAAGGCAGCTTACATAGTAAGCAGCCCCTCCCCCCACTGCAAAAATAGATCCCTGCACGACACACCAAACACATATTCTGGGGGGGATAAATGACATTACATCCCCCCCACTTAAAATTGTGGGGGGGATTTGTCCCCCCTACCCCCCCCATGTCCTACGCCCATGCGCTCCAGAACAGATAAGTTCTCGACCTGCTCACGGCAATGGAAGGAGGGGTTTGCCAAAAAAAATGCTGATTATTGCTGCACATTTGTGCCTTCCAATGAAGCAAAGAACGGCTCCTTGACACAAATAATAGGAGCACTGCACACCCTTGGCTCGCACATGCAAACTGAAGATGGCATACACAAGGATGACTGGTTTGAGGAACATTTTGCTTGGGCACCAATCTGGATGGGGGCGATTGTAAAAATGCTGGTGCCTGTAATACTGTTTGTGTTGGTCCTTTTCTGCACCTGCCAACTGGGTCTCGGATGTTGTGCCGAAGCAGTACCTAGCAGTGCCATGATGATGGGTCTCAATTGGGGTATCTAATGCATCTTGTGGTACAAAAGACAGTGCAACCTAAACAGATGACCCAAACAAATTAATCATGGTGGTCATAGAGCTTCGCTGGCATCCTCCTGGAACTATCACTACACCCCGCCTAACCCCGAGCATTATACAGAACACTGGGTGGATTTAGCAGGTTATGGGGGTTGGATAATCATGACTTGTACTCCTGATGAGTATGCACAATCTGACCAGAGTTTGCATCACGTATGTAGAGCATGGGTTCCAAAAGAGGGCTCACTGCCTTACTTAGAGACTGAGAGGTTGCAGGAGGACCGGTACCGGGAGGCAAACGAACATGGGCTTGTTGGCGAGTTTGTTAATGTTGAATTAAAGAAAAGGGGGAATGTTGGTAAGGGGACACAGTCTGCTAACACCCCCAAGTGCTTCAAAATAAGGCACAGACTGTGGAAGGAAATGTAAGAGATCAGGGGAGGAGGGTGCCCTGAAAGGCTTCTTCACAATCATATTATTACATGCTTATAAATGTAGTGCACATGCGGGAACAAACACCATCTTAGATACCAACAGCCATATTGGAACTTAAGACTTAAACGCAACACCGTAGACAGCATCCCAGGCATAGGCCTCCACCATGAGGAAAATCCCAGGTTGTATCCCGTGCACTGATGAGAAAGGCCATAGCCACAGAGATCCATAAACCCTTCATTGTCCTAAAATGTTGCCAACCTTTGTGCTCTGGGAAGAATGTGCCCTGCAAGGCTATGGGAGGCGGGCTGAGTATCTTTGTACGACAAGATCCCATGAGAAGAAGGGCACAGGACTCTGATCCCCACCATGCCCAATTCCAAGTTATTGCAACCAAATGCCCCACCTTTAAAACCTCTGATTTCCAAGGTATCAGCCAGCCTCAGACCACTGATCATAAAACTGTTAGACCTCCCAATCGATCAAAAAGATCAGAAAGCAGGGCTTTCCTGCCTTTACTTCTAGGTCACATGATTTGTGCTGCGAGTTTCAGTGAATGATGAAATTACATCCCACAACGAGGATGGAAGACCTTGGTGGGGTGCCGGCGTGTCTGGGAGCGAGTGAAGTGTGTGAGTTAGGATGACCTCGGCTTTCCCCGGGTCCCTATCTGCTCGTACGAGGTGCACTGCTATGTATATAGAGATGTGTTGTTTAGTATGCAAATAAATTGCCATTTACTCGGCTTGCGACCGATGAGGAATGCAACATCACCCACGCGGGAAAAGAAGGACTGAAGGGGCTGGGAACAATGGTCTGGCATGCCTTATGGAGAGGGCTATCCATGTATAAGGTCTCACCAACTAGCCGGGCAGATTTTCACTGTATGTAATGATGTCACTGATGACACTTTGTACCCTCATAATGTGCTGCTCATGCTGATTTTGACAGAAAATTCTATGGCAGCAGAGTTCTTTGTTGGCACTTTCCATTTTTGTGCAGAAATAAAACTTGTTATCCTTGCAAGAGGTGTATTGGGCCATTTTCCCTAGTGGGTTCTATTTTTCTGGTGTGAGCATCTAAGGGACTTTCCTACATTAGTACCCGGCGAGGGCGCAATCAGAATGCAAGAGCCATTCTGATTGCCCTCCCAAGTCATTACCAGGCCGGGAATCCCTCCGTCGGGATTCCACAGCCTTTGTCCCAGCGGGGGGCGTGGCGGCCCTTCAGCCAATGAGGAGGCTTGAAGCGGGGCCATCCCCGCTCCGAGCCTCCCCACGGCTGAGAGGCTGCCTTCACCCCCGCCGGGGACTCGGGTAAGCTTTTTCTTTTTTTTTGTTTTGTTCCTACCCTCCCTCCTTCCGTCCTGCCCTCCCCGCCCCACTTACCTTTTTGCTGCTGCTTCCCCACTGGGGAACGATAGCAGGCTCCAGCCGTGTGGAGACACTCGGCTGGAGGCTTCCATCGTCCCCTAGCAGGGACGCAGGTACGTTTTTTTTTTTTTCAACCTTCCCCTGCCTCCTGCCCTCCCAACCCCACTTCTGCTTCTATTTTTTTTTCGGAAGCGGACGCGCTGGGAACACTTGTGTTCCCAGCGCGTCCGCTCCCAATGGCCGCCATGGAAAGGGAAAACCGACTCCCGTTTTCCTTTTCCCGGCGGCCATTTTCTTGGTCGTTTTTTTTTTCTGTCAGAAAAAAATGCTTTTAGTGCCCCTGTCACGCACATAATGCGGGCCGGGGTACTAATAGCAATATGACCCTCGCGGCGGTCAGGCCTATAGGCTTCGCTCGGGCCTATAACTATGGGCTTCGGGGCATTACCTGAGTATTAACCTGATATTATAGTTCTAACTAAGCCAATCTGAGATCTTTCTTAGCAGTTCAGTGGAACTGTTCGAATATACTGGCCATGAACAAAGTCCTCCTTTCCCATGGAGTTTGGTTTTCCATATTTTCTTTTTGTTATTCGAGAACATTCATCTATTGCTATTGACAGCAGATCTTCTGGTTTGTTCATCTTGCTTTTTTCTCTTCCTTTGACAGCAGATCTTCTGGTACGGCCAGCTTACCTTTTTATTTGCCATTCAACACAATCTTCCTCCTTCGGTTATCTTGCCTTTTTCTTTTTGCTTTCCCATGTACCACATCCTCTCTGTTTAGTTCATCTTGCCTTTTTTGCTGCCATTGAACACAATCTCCCCCCTTCTGTCGTCTTGCCTTTTTCTTGTTTCTTTACCATCCCCCCAGTCTCTCTGGTTCTCCATCTCTTCTTTTTCTCTCCTGTTGGCCTTTCTCTCTAGTTCCATCATTTTGCCTTTTTCCCACCCATTGGCTGCAGCCTCTTTGGCTCTGTTGTTTTGCCTCTATCTCACCCATTTGTCGAAGTGTCTCCTGTTCCGGCATCTTGCCATTTTCTTTCCCACAGTCCCCAGTCCATCTGGTGTAATCATCTGCCCGGAGTGGTGTGAGAGTGGGCAGTCTGTGGCAGTCCCTCTCAGTTTCAGTCTTTCTACAGTGGCCACACTTCCTTCAAAACCAGAAGGCAGCAGCGAAGCGGAGCGGAGTGGTGTGAGAGTGGGCAGTCTGTGGCAGTCCCTCTCAGTTTCAGTCTTTCTACAGTGGCCACACTTCCTTCAAAACCAGAAGGCAGCAGCGAAGCAGAGCTGAGTGGTGTGAGAGTGGGCAGTCTGTGGCAGTCCCTCTCAGTTTCAGTCTTTCTACAGTGGCCACACTTCCTTCAAAACCAGAAGGCAGCAGCGAAGCGGAGTGAGAGTGGGCAGTCTGTGGCAGTCTAATGGCGGCTAGGGCGGATGACGGAGACGCCCTGGACCTGAGACATAATATTTCTGGAGGTGAAGACGAACCACGAAGGCTGCGGAGTGCCAACAGCCCTTCTGCCCTCTTACTGGCTTCATCCCTACTCACCGAAACGCTTCCATCCTTACACTTTAACACCTTATCCTGTGCAGGCTCTGTAAAGCGGCCAGGAGGTAAATTACATAACACCTCATCAAGAAAATTGCCTAAACTAACGATTCAACATCAGCACACTACAAAAACAAATCAGCTTCCCCAGAAGCATAAACAAAAACTTTTACCAGAAGGATGGTTTGAGCAGACGTCCGGATCCTCTTCGTCTGTGGACACTGCCAACAGGGCGAAGCACACGGAGGAACTAGTCGCCTCCGGTATGGAGGTGGACCGTAGCATCAGAGAGCCCACGCTATTGGGGCCACAGTTTCCGACGGAGGACTGCGCGGGAGGACCCCCCCTCGTGGGAAGAGAGGCCTCCCGTGACGGAATCCGGGAGGAGCTGGTACCGGACCTCATGTGTGGAGAGGCGGCAAGTGGGGCCGGCGGCTGCTCCATGGGACGGCGGAACCACGGTGCAGCTTCTCCGCAGTGCCATCCGGAGACTGAGGCCAGCCGCGGAGGAAGTCCCAGCGAGGACACGCTGCTCGCAGCTCTGCCTCTGTGTTTGCCTGATGACACGGAGGAGCCGTCCCTCGAAGGAGTGGGGGCCACCCGGGTCGAAGGCCAGGGAGAGCCGCGAGCGGGCTGCGCAGGCCCCGCTGCATTCCTGGAACCTCGGGGTCCTGGCGACAAAACCAGAGTCTCTGGGATAGAGAGGCCTTTATCCCCATCTGCTCTTGGCACAGCAACACCACAGCACCACCAAGCGGCCAAAGACATTGTGACAGTGATTCCTTCGGTAAAAACTGTAAAGGCTCAAATTCATAATAGCTCGACCTCAACACGTCCTGTTTGTGACGAAATAGATCATCATGAAAGAAACAGCCCACAGTCACTAGGGGAGAAGCTCAAGACTGTGGGCCATCCTGTCGAAACAATTGTAATCTTGCCCTCATTACTACCTTTCTCTGCGGCCCCCTTACATTCTGATACCAACGAACCAGTTACTTCCAAACCCAGGGATCTGAGAGAAGGCAGTAAACAAGGGATCCCAACTAAACAACCACATGGAATTCCGTTTAGGCTGTTATCAAAAAAAATGTTCGATCTCCCTATGACTTCTAAGACAACAACAGTAAAAAAGCCTTCGAAATCCATCAACTCGACAGCTTCATCGGCGAGTCACCGTCTGGAAAACTCGTTGAAAATGCTTTTCCAAAGACAAGCCAAAAAGAAACTGCACCACGCAGGGCTTGGGGAAATCTCGGATGCGGACTTGCTAGAAGCGCTTCTTGAACCCTTGTTTATAGCCTCAGCCGGCTCACAGAAGAACATCCCTAGCAGTGGGTCCCTTGCATCTCCATCACATCAAAAAGAGCAACCAAAAGACACTTCCATCCCGGGCCTACCGGTTCAACCATTCATCCCGGAACCCCAAGAACTTCGCTCAGAGGAACCACCAATAGCACCATCCTCATTACCTCATCAGGTGCTTGTCAGTGAAATCCCAGAGCCCCTTACTGAAGCCCTATTGTCTACGGACCATGACGTGCAAATCCAACCTTTACAGGGAAGAATAAACTCTATTCCCCAGACAGATCGAATGGCCCAGAAAACCGCCATTCCAGGGCCATTGGAAGAGATCTTTGAGAGAAGGAACTTGGTGTCTAAGCCTTCTTCCCTGACCGTCCCTTTGGATATTGAAGCACACGAGGGAAATGGAAGTAAAGAGACCGTGATAGACCCCCGGGGGGGCCAAATGCAGAGGTTATCGACCCCTCAACACAAAGCAAAGGAAGTACCGCGGCTATGGCCTCCTCCTACTCCGGTGAGCTCTTCATTTAACAGAAGAGCAAGTGAGTCTTCCTACACTACCCCAAAGGAGTCTTCCTATACTATCCCAAAAGAGACTCCGGCAAAAAAAGCAGACTTTATGTACATCATGTCGGCAGTAACAATCGCATTAGCCCCATTTTGCAAGTTATATGAGGGAATTAATGATTCCTTGAAAGATCACACGTCTATTTCTGCGATGATGAACTGAAAGCTCATCTATCTAGAGGGCTACATTAATGCTCTGGAGAGAAGAAAAAATGACCTACCTGGCACTTCCTACCAAGCGGAGCCTACAGAACCTTTACTAGGGGTAAGAAATAACAACAAAGACAGGCCAAGGAAGGACGCAAGTTCTCAAACTCCGTCATGTGACATCTTGCGGCGCGAGCCTTCCAATTCGGATTGTGGGACGAGGCCCAAATCGGGTGCAAGTACTTCACAAGGCCTTAACTGCTTATTAACAATTGGTCCGAATCTGAGTTGCACCAAGTCGGGAGAAAATGAAGTGATGTGTCTGGACGATACTCCCCCACTTAAAGACCAGTCAACATTGAAACCTACTCAAGGACTAAGCCAAAAATCACTGGGCTTAAGCCCGTCTTTTGGGGAGAACTCAGGTTTAAGAACTAAACAACAGACTCTCACCGCTCAGCCATGTGTAAAAATGGCACCTCTGTTTAAGCCAACCCACATGACTCAGCAACCTGACCCTCGTCAGAAGGAACCTCTACCAAAGAAGATCCAACTGCAGGCTGCGACGATACCAGCATCAGCAACCATTTTAGACACTGGCAATTCCACCGAAACGTTGCCTCACCCAGTAAACGCATTAGTAGCCTCTCCCTTACATAAGGAATTAATGGACTTAAGTCAATACCTCGACGATTCCACTGATAGCCAACAGAATGACGTGACTTCCCATCTGCCTAAACTGTCTCCTAGCCAGCAGACAGTAACTAGGGATCTTTCAGGCTTCATTTCATTAGATGATCGATTCAAAACTTTAAGAACCAAGTATGGGGATCCTGCCAGTAACCCCACTGAAAAGAGAATGGAACAAAACCTGGACTCAGCTACACCTTCTCGTCGACCCCATATGGAATACAGATCGAGAGTCCACACTCAAATAAAAGATGACACAGCAGACAAATTTAAGGAATCTAAACATTCTTATCAGAAGAAAGGACCCCACGACCATAAACATCAGGAGAGTGGGGATTACAGTTCCCATCAGAAGAAGAAGTTGTACCAAGAGGCAAACAGCCACAAGTCGTATCCATCGATCAAAATACGGCAACGGTCTGGTAACACAAAATATCTAGTGTTAAACAGACGCACAGTGCTGAGACTGCTACATAGCATCTCCTCCTTAAGAAATTTAAAATCAGAAGACCTTACAACGGTGGAACCTTCCCACGAGGGACATAAGGCCTACTGTTTGTTATACACATCATCAGAAAATGTGTCCACTTTGCTGGCAGCTGCAGCGGAGTCATTATACAAACAAGGGTTTCAGCTAACTCGACTCACACCTCCTAAAGTAGGTCATGAGAACCCAAAAGTCTGTGTCACTGATCACAGACCAACAAATGAAGAATGTCGGCACCTTAGCTCAAGGGTCGATTTGTCAAGTAAACTACTTCCAACCATCCAGGCGGATCAGGCCAATCGTCACCTAACGGGAAAGATATCCACCCCAGCAACTTAATAACGACAAAGGCGACTACTCCACTAGAGGAAAATCAAAGGGCGATACAGGCAAGATCGAACTTTAACTCCACCACATGGGCATGGTTACCCAAAGCTTTGACTACTCGTCTTCACAAATAGCCACCAGTTGTTTCAAAAACTGTCCAAGCACAACTTTCACTCTCTCTTGCGACCTGGAACACAAGAGGGTTTCTACACTTAACAACTCCCGGTGACATCAACCTAGGAGAATATGACATCCTTTGTCTTCAGGAAGTTTGGCTACAATCTAAACCCTCACTGGATGGTTTTGAAATCGCCTTTGTAGAAGCATTAGCAGGAAACAAAGGAAGGCCTTCCTCAGGCCTAATTGTTGCAGTCCGGATGGGAGTGGGACTAGAAATAACAAAAATCATATTGAAGTCCCCTTACGTCATTGCGGTACTAATTTCCTGCCTGCGAAGAGAGCCCGCCGAGGACCAGTATACTCGCACTTTTTTGCTAGTGATGTCCATTTATTGGAATCACAAAACGATGCAACAGACTGCACTATTCGACACAGTGACTTCTACACTGGACTCAGTATATCTAGAGTTCGGGATTTGTGACGTCATAGTATGCGGAGACTTAAATATCAAATGTCCAACCCCCAGTTCGATCGTCTCAAGTCCCGCACAGACCATTCCTTGCAGACAAGGTCTAGCTTGGCACAAGTTGATGTTGGCCAGGCAACTGTTTAACACTGCATTTGCTCTCCCAGACTCCACTGCTCTACCATCATGGAAACGAGGCATGGCCCATTCAACAATAGACTATATCTTCGCCTCTGAATTTTTGCTAGCAAGGCTGACAGATTTCAGCATCCACCAGACTAATCAAAGTGACCACAATCTCCTGGTTGTTAAATGGGCATTTACAAAACCAGCATTAGCCCATTACTCAGGTAGAATTGAACCGGAAGGAAAAGGCAACCGGGTTAGAGTTACGAAGGCAAACCTTCGAGCATTTACTTCTTCATATGGAAGTGTGCAGGAAGCAGAGAAGGTTGACTACAGACCACTTTTGGAACCTCATAGAACCACGACAAAGAGCTCGAAGGGAATAAATTCAAAACAAATCCATGCTCACAATTTTGATGCCCTTGTGGTGGTCCAGCGAAACCTCCTTCGTAAAGCAAAAAGGACGGCCCTGAGAAACAACACGCCCTCTAATAGGGCGTATGCAAAAGAGGCTTCGAGAGCCTATAAAAACTGGCTACGGGAGCACCGTTTAATATTATATCAACAAGACTCCGAAAACATGTTGGAACAAATCCAAAAATCCAACCCTAGAGAGTTTTGGAGTTTGGTCAACCCACGAGCTAAAGAGACAGCCTCAATGATGCTGAACAGCATTTCGGAAGCATCTTGGATTGAGTTCTACTCAAAACTCTTCCGCTCTCCAGACATGGCCGAGCTCCCTTTAACACCCCAGATAAGAGCACCATGGGTTGATCTTTCAGACAAAACTGAAATCTTGGAAAAAATATCAAAACTGAAGAAATCAAGGGCCCCAGGCCCTGATGGTCTGTCAAATGAGAACGTGAAATCTTCACCAGAAGAATGGTCACATTTGCTGAGCTTAATATTCTACAAATGTACAATCTTTTGTACAATCCCGCCTACCTGGACCTCAGCGATCATTATCCCTATATTTAAAAAAGGTAGGAAAGATGATCCCAGGAACTTTCGCCCAGTGGCTCTGCTCGACGTTATAGGGAAGATCTACGGCTCCCTTTTGCTGGATCATTTCAACCAATGGGCAAAAAGTGCACCCTGTAACGATCATTTGCAATCTGGGTTTAAAAAGGGTGTAGGCACCAGCATAAACATCTTTATTCTCAGCCTTTTGAAAGCCAAAGCTTGTGAATCCAACAGGAACCTGTATCTGGCATTTATAGACCTTTCCCAGGCCTTTGACCTTGTCAATCGGAGGAAACTCTGGGAGAAACTTACCAAATGGAACTGTCCACAGGAAATTCTAAATCCCATCAAGGCTCTCCATGCTTCCACTTCGGTTCAGGTACGATTGAACACTAGAGGCCTGCTTTCGTCAGCTATAACTACTGACAGAGGAGTTAAACAGGGCTGCCCTTTAGCACCAGCCCTCTTCCTCTCATACTTCGGAGACTACAAGGAAACCATAATTGGTTTATGAGCATTTCCTCCAGAATTGGGCAAAGAGAAGATCTCAAGACATCTGTACGCGGATGATCTTATACAATTGGATCAGACCCCAATTGGCTTACAACGCCAGCTGGTGGCATTAAACACTTACACAGTAAACAATGATTTAGAGATAAACAAACAGAAAACAAAGATCATGGTGTTGGGAAAAAATATCCAAAGGAAAAAGAATAACTTGTGGTTCCTGACAGGAAACAAAATTGAACAAGTGACAGAATTTAAATACCTGGGAGTCCTCATAGACTCCACAGCGAAAGATACAGCGATGCAACACCAGCTTGTGGAAAAAATGAAAACACTAACTTCTCAAGCGAAACTACTCGACAAAAAATATGGTCGCTTCTCACTGATGCCCCTACTTAAATTCTACCGGGGCAAAGTTATTCCAGCTATCACCTATGGAGCCGATGCAATGCCATCTTTACCCCAGTCCCTATGGGCTAGATTGGAGAGTCTTTTTTGGCGCTCAGTCTTGAACTTACCATCATCGACTCCGATCACCTTGATAAGACGCGAACTCTCCCTCTCCTCTCTAGACTCAATAGTCAAAAGGGCGTCAGTCATGCTGTACAGGAAGATCAAAGATCCTACTTCCGCTGCAATTTTTTTGATGGTTCAGGCTGAGATGAACCTACACAACTCAATGCTACTCTCCAAATGGGAGCTTATGTGCCTACATCTACTTGAAAATTGCGGCAGCTCGATGGAAGAACTGATGGGTAATCCAACAAAAACTAAAGCACGAATTGAAGAAATGGATTGGATAAATACATTGGACAAGACATCTGAGTACAAACGTGCCACCCACTTACCGCCAACATGTAGAAAACTGAATGTAATCCAACCTTTTCTGTTAAAACACCCAAGCAGAAAAACTCGGAATACACTTCTTCGTGCAAGGTTAAATTTATTACCTACAAACGAAATTTTACATTCAAGAGGTCTTTCACCAACTAACACCTGCCGCTTTTGTAACGATCCCGACCAACCAGAAACATTACGTCATCTTTTGCTATTGTGTCCTCCTACAGACAAATTTAGATCACCATATATATTGCAACCTCTAAAGAATGCCTTCCTGAGGGAAGAAGATCTTTGGTGGGAACGCTTAATAGGAGGCTTGAAACCTTCCTGGACTATAGCAGCCACAAAAATATTGGACCAGATTTTTCTACAAGCACCACTACAGCCTACCCAGAATGGGTCAACACATACAGATTGTGGGGAGTGAACCTCTTCTGTCCGGTTCTGTTTGCCTTCGTTCTCACTTTTACCATCTGTGTTTCCACTCTGGCTTTCATTCATTGTTAACCAGTTCTTCAGTTTTATCTTCTACCTTTACTTACTTTTTTCTACTACTTTTTTTACTTCTTTTGCTTTAACCTTCACTTTTACTTCTGAAATCTTACGTTACCTTCATCATCTTCTTGTAAAAATCACTTCGGTGATTATATACTCGTAATAAAAATAAATAAATAAATAATCATCTGCCCTCTTTCGCCATCATTGGCCACACTAGCATAAATGTGGTGAAATTTAGCAAATGCCACCAGCAAGGAAGGGGGTCAGAAGAACAGCAGTGGAAAGTAGTCTGTAAAGTCCCAGGCAATTATTAAAAGAACGTTAGGCCATCATCTGTATGCAAGGTTCCAGTAGCAAAAGAGCCTTGTGATTGGAGGCTCGACCATGATGACCGGCCAAAATCATTAGATTGTTTCTTCTGGGCAATCACCAGCTGTAAAGCCAAGCCTGGCAGTACATGCTGTGGACTGCTAATTGATTTAACAGGTTATATCAGAATGCTGTAATCTAATGCACTGCTAGGCTTGTCATTATCTAAGAGGTAGTTGCACGTGGACTTGAAACATCCGATTGCTGTTGCTGACAGACTTTTGTTGAGATAGAAGCATGTACGATTTTCTTTTTCTGTGCTGTCAAAAATCTCGATCACCAGTGACGCAGAAGTTCAGGGGCTCATGAAGAACGTGCTTACCTGAAAGGCAGGTTTAAGGTAGCCTTGAATTGTAGAGCTCGATGAGGATAAGGTGTTGTTAGAAGCATGCTTGATTGCACGGTCTGTGGGGACAGGTGGGCTATGGGAGATGTGTCTGGTCAGGTTGCAGGAATTACTGTTGGCTGTTGGCTGTGGGCAGATCAACAAACCAGGGGCAATCACAGTCTCTCATGAAAATCTCCCCATACCATGTTTTCGAATTCAGAATGTCCCCAGCCATAACCTGATAGGTATATAATATCTCCATACCATAATATTGAAATGTAAATCCACACTCTAGGACTGAGGTTAGAATAGTAAATTAACTAAACGTAGTGGCCAGTGCTTGATGATGGCTTACAAGCCTTGTCACATATGTGGGAGCTCGCGTCAGACTAGTAAAGTAACCACGTGCAAGAAATAGTGTGGAGTGTTTAAAGGTGGGATTCAACTATATCTTCTCATGTCGACATTATGGTAGGGAGATTTTGTCGAGGTGTTTCTTTGGGAAGACTTTTGGTGGACACATTAGCATGTCAAGAATTTGGTGGGGGAGGTTATTGTGTGAGGAAGACTGGAGTGTGGGGAGATTTTTGTAGTGAAATTATAAACTAGGCCCTCCCATACCACAATATACTTGTTATGGTTTGCAAGCGCATAACTGGCAAAGAAATTAGGACACTTCTATAGACGATCCCTTGGATCCCGACACAACCCTCGCCCTGGCCAAATGTCACTTTCGTTTTGCCAAAAGATGCATGTATGCCTTTTGATGTCCTCAGTTCCAACTCTGCTGGAAGAATGCAATTACAGATGGGCTCCAATGAAGGCCTTGCCAGTAGAAAACCTAAATTGGCTGCCTAAAATAGGAGAAAGTAGGCATTAAAGCCTTCACCCCCTCACAGTCACACACTGCACTCGATTCTTAAAACAAAAATGTTAAGACTGTATTTGGCAAGCTCTTATTTTTGTAAAGGTTAATGAGCTCAGTGCTTTTCTGTCTAGTTTCTAAAAGTGTGGCACGGTGCATGAAATGCATTAAGCCTGTGAATTAAACATCTGCCTTTTTGTCTGCAATCACTTAAGGTGATCATGAAACATTCATCCTTCCATTCACGCTGACAACATTCTGAAAACTGGTTTTAACATTTAATTAGGTGGCATTGTGTTACTGAAATGGGGAGAGCGAAGCGCACAGTGTGTGCCTCTTCTGAAACAGAACTCATTGGGCCTGATTAACAAAGCAGTTTTATCCTTGCAAATATAGTTGCACACAAAAAAAAAAATCCAAAATCGCCAGGTACACAGAAGGAATAACTGGACCCTCTGCATGGCCATTGCTGTACACGTGCATGCTCTGCATGTGCACGGATTATGCAAGGATTGGGGAAAGGCGGGCAAGGCGAGTGACTGGCACTGCTATGTGGAGGACACACGCCAACACAGAGAATTGTGATACACATAACAGGAGCACATCATTTGCTCCTTTTTTTCACAGGCCACAACTTGACGGTTTTCCAAACCCGCAGAAGCCAGATGTGGGTAACTACTATGAGTGTTTGCATCACTTTTTTCTGAAAGAATTTTACTTCTGACAGGGTTCGCCGCACTGGTACCATCAAGGTGTTTTGGCTTACGAATTCTCATTAGGCCCACATAGTCAATGGTGAGGGATTCTGGGATTTGTATGCCAAAACCTGTGGTGGGTGGCAGCTAAATTATCCCCACCACTAACACCCCCTTCTTGTCTGCCCCATGATCAAGTGCCCTGCTTGGAACTGGTATTTTGGCATGAGCAATATGTGTTTCCCCACTCCTATCCAAAAACTGTCTACCCGCACTTGCGCAACCTGTGCACCCAGCAAAGGCAAAGTTCTGTGACTCACCATGTGGGCAAATGTCTGCCCAGGGACTAGAGCCAATTTGACATGCATAAAATGCACCAGTCCGTTTGCTGCTGTTTTTTTCAGATCTCGTTGTCAACAACTACCGTTGTGTTTTCGAGTTCATTGTGCAATTTGCACCACGGCTTCAACGGGTACATCCTATTCTATATGACTTGTCCTGACCCAATTCCACCAGCTATTGACACCCTGCTGTACATTTTAGCACTACTAAAAGAGTTTTGCTTGCTAACTGCAACCCCACTCCTACAAAAAATGTAGACAGGCAGAAATAAGCTAAAAAAAAGATGTCCCATGATATTTGCAACTCAGGCGCTTCGTCTGTTCCACTGCTCGGAGTAAAGGCGTTTCCGACTCAAACTTAATTCAAGCTAATATTTCAGGAGAGTGGGAAACAATGAGTTTGTTCCCTTCAGCATGTTGTCAAGCAGCATAAATAAGGCTTTCCCCAATTAATCCAAAGTTGTCATGTGAACAACTCTTTGGAATGGGGCTCAGTTTACAGCAAAAATGGTGTAAGGTGATGTTCTCCATTTTGTACCAGTTTGCCTTACGCATGTACAGACTCTCCAAAACGCTTGGTAAATGTCAGTTCTGCTTTTTCTATACAACACCAATTTACTGCTTTTTGTGTGCTAATTTTTTGCAGTTTCACGGAAAGAAATCATGATGTTCAACCCATAGACCAAGGGCCCTTTAAGACGAGGTAGCAATACTTAGAGATTGATGGGGATGCAAAATTTACTCACACATCAATAATCAAAACCGACTCAGGACGTTGGCAAAACTTTGTTCTGTTTTATTTGCAATTATCTAAAACAGGGAGGTTACAAGGGACATCATCCGACGTTTGCTCGAGCTCTCAATACATTTAATAAAAAGCATAACTTTCACACTAAGTGGCAAACTACAAAAACCTACTTGGCAATGTGATAGCCTCTTAGGGAACATCCAAGTATATGTTCCATACTAATGGGGGTATTGATTGGGTCTCTAACATCAGGTGGACAACTAAACCCTCCTCTAGTACAAGTCATCTTCATCTTCATAAAATACACAACGACTCATTGGTTACACAAACCATAGGGCTCTCTTGATATGTGGCCGTCTATAATTTGTTGACACGCTTGTACCCTTCTGGAATATTCCACACCCTAGCAGCACACTGGCTACCACTCCTGGTGCATGGAGGGTCGGCGTGGTCATGCCTCCCCACCCAATTAGCCCAACATCTATCATCACTCTTGCTGTTTGCCATTCAATTAAGGCTTTGAACTTGGCCTTGTAGAAGCTCACTGTGCCTGAGAACTAAAGGGAGCATGGCATGGTCTTATCTGGTGGTTTCGGTGTAGCTCGACCAAATATCTATTTTCATCAGACCATGTGACTGGAGACCACGTTTTCGAGCCCTTTGCTGCATATAATACTATTAAATGATTCATTCTTTGCACCTTCATTGGTTTTCCATTTCACCTCAAACAGAAGTTTGTTTCTTTCTCACGTTCATTGTAACTACTTGATGGACAACCAGGCTCACAGAGGCCTTGATTCTTGGTGCTGGGCCAGCCAAGCCTTTCTTGAATTTCTCCTTCCCCATTAGTTGTTTTCTAACTGCGCCACACTATAAACCCTTTCAAATCACAGGGTTTCAAGCCTTGCTATAGTGCAACGTGGAACATCCAGGTTCTAAACATTCCTATGTATATACATTGGCACATTGCAGCAAATTACATAGCCAGTCTTAAGATCACTTTGTCAACTTGCGTTACTGCATCTGTACAAGTGTAAACTGACTTTGCATTTTCTTCAGCGTTTCTTTGCATGAGCATCTTCATCTGGAGCCCGAAATATTGCTCATCCTCAACACCTCCTCTTCAGATCTTATAGAATGTTTATGTTCTTTCGTTTTACATATATTTTCAGGGTGCGTCAATTATGATTTGCATGACATCACCAGTCTTCTTTCTCACTCATTTTAATACTTCTTCAGGGACTTCTTCCAGAAGAACATTATTTCTTCGTGCATCTATATTGGGCTTTCTCAATGGATACCTTGTTTCAAGGATTCTTTGCGGTACAGGCATTTTCACTGGTACTGCACGTGTCGCAATTTCTGGTTCCCAACATATAGGCAGCATGGGGGCATAGCTTCTGGTGGGGGTACTTGACTCCTCCTCTCCAGTGCAAGTACCTATAGGCCAATGAGACAAGAGCCTCTAATGGGGCAAATGAATACACAGGTAACACCTACTGTGCCTACTCAGATAAGTGCACAAGTATCACTTCCTATTCCAGCTCCCTGCCAGTACCATCTAGGTGAGAACCAATACCAGCTGAGACAGCCTTACCACCCCATGATTCTAGGGGAGAAAGACGAAACAAACTAAGTTAGAGTCCAAGAAACAATGCCTTAAACAATCTATGTATACACTTCTGCCATAAAGAAGTAGTTTAGGTTATGTGACACTAAGTAGGGATCATAGTTAAACAACTGAAAGTACATGTAAAGTGCTGTGTATAACACAGGAGGGAGGAGCTTTCCAGGATACCAAGAGAGGAACTCACTACACTGATGGGGCAGATGAAAGTATAGGTAGTTTAGGTGCTTAGTACACGGGCAGGGAAAACCAACGTATGTCAGACACATCCAGCAATTATAAACATTAATACATGCAAATATAGGTCACCAACATGGAGGTGAGAGAAACGCAGAAGCACAGCCATTATCTTAGCATAAAGGCTGCAGCAGGCGTAGGAGTTAGCAACGCCTCAGATGAGAGGCCAAATCCATATTTCAGAAGCACTGAAGTTTCTCAGGCAGCAGTTTGCAGCGCATGTCATGGTCAGGCGCGCAAAAGGGAGTAGTTGACATGCAGAACGCAGAGACAAGATAACAGTTCACAGAAGAAAAAAATTGTAACCCTCAAAGATAATTGAAGTAATAGGAGCACAGACAGCCATTTAGGTCCAGGTGCATGTTAATAGTATGCCAAACGACCCCATAGAGAATATGCAAAGAGCGTACCAAGTGGTCCGAAAAAATACAACATGCACGTTAGTATTAGCTATATATTCAATGACTAAGAAGAACAATATTTTCCATAACGGTCCCCTAACACATGATTAAGACATGAAGAACACTAGTTATTCATTAGGAGCCAAGTACAGATAAGGCACCTACAGGACTCCCTAGTACAGACACGAGATGGTACACAAGGTCAAATACAAAGGGAGTAGGTAGGGTGCATTGCCTGGGAATGCTGGTGAGTGTGTTTAATAGGAAATTATTGCAGACCATGGACTTCTCCCCCGCCACCATGGGTCTCAAATATATCTTGACGTCATGTCAAAATATCCAAAGTTGGTGAGTAAATGCACCACCAATGAGACTCTCCCTTGCCATACCACCCATAGTGGGCAGCAGCAATCAGTAAGCTATCAGTGTGGCGATGTAATGACAGTAGTATCTGTAAAGGTTTGGATCCAGGTGGAACCATCAGATATGTCTAACCCAATCATGAAACTAACACCTGTAGACTGTATATGTAGCTTGGGATATTAACCAATCCAAAGTGTGTATATGTTTTTAAATCGATATTGTACTATGATGTCATTGATGAAGTGTTTTCAATTTAAAAACCACTCACACTCGTAAAAACTAGAGCTTTTTGTATGGTGTCCTGGCCGTTTATTCTGTGTTTTGAATAAAGCTGGTTTTTTCTGTGCAGTTTGAGTACTCCATTATTAGGTATTGGTTTTAATGCTGTTGAAACTGCCCTCCTTGACAAGCCCACGCAATATTTCCATAAAGGGCTTATGCAATGTGTTGTTAGACTGGTGAAGAGCATTTAGGAAGTTTAGGATAGCCCTCCGTTGTATTATAGGATTCTGCACTGTATAATCCAATCATTCACTTGTTGGGATTTTATCAGGGAAACTCTCCCTCTTTTTCTGATTTTCGTCTACTCATTTAGTTATCATGGCATTACAACATTTAACACATTGCTCCTAAAGCCAAAGGCATCACTACATTTAACACATTGCTTACAAAGCTTCAAAATCTTTGTTAATGAGCTATGTGATCTACTATGCAATCCTTCTAAATGTCCTGTTTTTGTTTTGTTTTTGTGGCCCTAACATACACTATTAGATATGGGACAATGCACCCCCTACCATAAATTATAGGGATATTGCAAGTTACTGAGAGAGATCTGTGACAAAATAAGGGAACAAGGTAGAAGGCCAAGCTCCTTTATAAGGTCACAGAACTCCATAGTGACTTGCAATATCCTTTTTCTGTATGGTGGGGGATACTTTATTCCTTATAATACATGGCCACAAAGTCCTGTAATACCTGGTCTCTTGGTTAATATAATGTATGCGATCCTCCATTTGCTGATCCATATCATCAATATATAATGGGGGTAATTCATAGAATTTAGCGCACAAGTGGCGAAAGCGGCTGGCACACAGTGTGCGTGTGAATCTCTGCGCCAGCCTCGTGCGCTAAAATCCATTTCCGCGCACAGCGTATTCATGGATTTCAGCTACCAAAACCAGCTGTGGCGCACAGTGGCGCAGCGACCCTGCAGCAGCGCCAGTTACGCCCCCAAGAACGCCCCTCGCGCAGGGAAAAGCCATCAAAATCCCCAATCCAGTGCAAAGGGCTGCGCTAACCCTGTACCAGCACGGCAATCGGGGTACGTGTATTACTGGGGTTCGCGGGAAGTTTCAAACGCGATTGGCCCTGTGCGAGTACGGTACGTGCATTTCAGGGGTGCGCGGGAAGTTACACACGCGATTTCAGCAGGGTACGTGTATTTCAGGGGTGCGCGGGAAGTTTCACACGCACTTTCAGCAGGGTACGTGTATTTCAGGGGTGCGCGGGAAGTTTCACACGCGATTTCAGCAAGGTATGTGTATTTCAGGGGTGCGCGTGAAGTGTTACACACGATTCCAGCAGGGAACATGTATATCCGGGGTGCGCGGGAAGTTTCACATGTGATTTCAGCAGGGTACGTGTATTTCTGGGGTGCGCGGGAAGTTTTACACGTGATTATCCTGGGTACGTGTATTTCAGGGGTGCGCGTGAAGTGTTACACGCGATTCCAGCAGGGAAGGTGTATTTCAGGGGTGCGCAGGAAGTTAAACACGCGATTGGCCTGGGTCCGTGTATTTCAGGGGTGCGCGTGAAGTGTTACACTCGATTTCAGCAGGGTACGTGTATTTCAGGGGTGCGTGGGAAGGTTCACACGCGATAGGCCCTGTGCGAGTGGGGTACGTGTATAACTGGGGTTCGCAGGAAGTTTTACCCACGATCTCAGCAGGGTACGTGTATAACTGGGTTTTGCGTGAAGTTTCACATGCGATTGGAGCATGGTACGTGTATTACGGTGTTTGCGGGAAGTTTCACATGCAATTTCAGCAGGGTACGTGTATTTCGGGGGTGCCGGGGAGACCTACACGTGATTTGACAGTGTGGGTCCTCCCAGGTGTTCCCTGTACACCCTCCACGGCCCCTGCAGGCAGCCCACACCACAGGTGACTACCCTGCACCCCTGGCCATGTCCCACAGGAAGCCCACCCAACATGGGCATGCCCCCCAGCAAAGTCACATGTCTCCTTGCACTACTGATCACCAACTCATGTCCCCTTGCACCCCCACCCCCAGCAGTGCAGGGCACCTGCCAGCAGGCCCCCACTCATGTCCCCTTGCACCCCCAACCCCCAGCAGTGCAGGGCACCTGCCAGCAGGCCCCCACTCATGTCCCCTTGTACCACCACCCCCCAGCAGTGCAGGGCACCTGCCAGCAGGCCCCCACTCATGTCCCACTCATGTCCCCTTGCACCCCCACCCCACAGCAGTGCGTGGCACCTGCCAGCAGGCCCCCACTCATGTCCCCCTGCACCCCCACCCCCCAGCAGTCAGGGGCACCTGCCAGCAGGCCCCCTCTCATGTCCCCCTGCACCCCCACCCCCCAGCAGTGCGGGGCACCTGCCAGCAGCCCCCCACTCATGTCCCCTTGCACCCCCACCCCCCAGCAGTGCAGGGCACCTGCCAGCAGGCCCCCACTCATGTCCCACTCATGTCCCCCTGAACCCCCAACCCCCAGCAGTGCGGGGCAACTGCCAGCAGGCCCCCACTCATGTCCCCCTGCCCCCAGGTCATGACGATCCTCAATTATGGCCCTTATGGCCAGCCTCCCCAGCCCAAAGACCCAAACAAGTATTGCATCCACCCACAAAGAAAAGGCAAATACATGATACAACCCCAATGGCAAGTATGTAAATGAACACATGTCCGTCACACACACACAATGGTTGCAAGTGAATGTGAAAACCCATATCATGACATGCATGAAACCAATGAGATAATACCACACATCGAAGTATGAAGAAAAAAATGTATTAAACACAACATGAATGTAATGAAAATCAAACAAACAACAATGGTAATAAAAAAAGAAAATTTGCATGTCCCTGAAAAACTGAAAAACAAGAAATCATAATCCAAAGAAATCCAAAGGAAATGGTGTCCAAAGTCACAGTCCAACAAAGCAAATCCAAGGGAAAAAAGAAAAGTGAAAACCATTGCTCATGATGAAATAAAAAAAAGAGAATAATCCAATGGTGAACTATATACAGATGAACAATCCAGGGTCCATGAGCCAAACTGAAGAAATGAAACCTATCAAAAATACTACCTAATAAAAAACTATATACAGAAATGTGGCGCATTGTCCAAGCGCAACCAAAATAAAGAAAAAACAAAAGGAAACCTAACACTATCTAACTATATACAATGGTGGCGGGCAAGTCCAGCGGCTCACTCTGTGGTGTCCCGGGCCAGGGCATCATCGAACTCCATGTCGATGTCCCGGAGGCGGGCCTCTGTCCTGGCCCTGAGGTCTCGCAGGGAGGCACTCATGGCCTGTTCCAACTCCATGCGAGTTGCCTCGAGGCACTCTGCCCGCCTCAACGCCCGACGCATGGAGTTCTCCGACCCCCGTGACCATCGTGAGCTGCGCCTCTTCCACCCGCCGCTGCTCCGCACCTATCTGCTGGCCCAACCGCAGCCACACGGAAGACACTCCCATTCCTGGGTTCTCCTGCCCTATGGCCGATGCCTGCCCCTCTGATGTTGATGGCCCCAAGCCATCATTTCTCCCACCTACAGCTTGCTCCTGCTGCTGCTGCTTTTCCATGTGCCCTGTCCGATGGTGCCTGCACATCATCCATCTGCTGGTCTCCAGTTGTGGTGTCCACCCCTGCTGGATCGCCAACTCCCGACTGTGGCAGGGATGGGATCTCCACCAAGCTGGCTGTGTTGGTCAGGCCAGGTCCACAGGGGGCCCTGGTGGAATCTGGGCCGAAGACGATGTGGAGAACGACCGGCGCATAGCCGGTCTGCCAGAGTGCGCGTCACATGTAGGAACCCACCGACCAGGACCCCTCCCAGCAGTGCCACGTCACGAGGCTGCTCTTCGTGATGGCGTGCGTTCTCCACCCAGGAAGAACGCACGTCATCACGAATGACACGCGTGCGCAACGCGACACCCACCAGGACGGATCCCATACGGTCGCGGGACCCCTCGCCCGCTGGTAGTGGAGAGGCAGGTGATATGGCACTCTCCCCTACCTGCGGACAGGCCTGGGACAGGGCCTCCCTGCTTGTGCATGATGGTGCCGTCACAGGGTAAAGGACAGCGACATGCACAGGCCCCTCCGCGGTGACCTGTGCTGCCTCCTGACCCTGGCCCTGGACTGCACTACTTGCACCAGTGGTACTACCCCCACCAGGCCCCATGTGCGGCTCAGTAGCGGGCTCCTCCTCCTCTGTGGAGACCACCAACCTGGATGTCTCCACACCGTCTTCTGCCATTGGAAGCCCCTGTGGGGGCTCACCCGGCCCTTCCGCCACAGCCGTTGTGGCAGACGCGGCACCAGCCCCCTCGCTCCCGGATGATGGTAATTCCTGGGAGGGTGGCTGGGCCATGCGTCGCCACCAGGTGGAGGCATCCCCGCCGCTTGGCTCCACAGCGCCGTCTCCGCCCTCTTCTTCAATTGATGCTGCGTAGAGGGAGACATAGAACACAAGCATCAGGGTACAGTACAAAATACCCTAGACAGGAAGCAATAACACATGAGTGGCACTGTCAAATGTCACTTCCATCCTGTCCTTCCACAACACATGGGTCAATGCATGCAACACACATGCAGAAACACTCCCGGCACCTGCAATCAACATCAACACCCATGTACAAGGGCCCCTGTAAACCAAGATGTTGCCTTCAAAGTCACATGCATCCATGGCGTTTCAAAGTCAAACACACACTTCTCTGGCGCACACAGACACACACACACATGTGCATCATACATGTATATGACATCAGCACCCATTCCTCACCCCCCTCCATGTCCAGGAACAGAGACTGGCATGCTTTCAGGTGTGCATTCTGCATAGAGGTCCCCATGTTGCATTAAAACACATGCACCTACCATGTGGTTCACACATAGCTGGTCCCACATGCATGACCATGATGTCCCTGCACACACACATCCATACATGGCCTATGTCACACATACAGGCAAGTATCAGACTACCAGCACACTGCAACATGCCCTGTCTCACACAGCAATGCTTGGCCACTTACCGCTCAACTCCAGACGGGTCTGCCTCCGAAGGATCTGGGCGTGGAGCGCTGGGCCTACGCGTTCCAGGACCCTCATCTGGATGTTGCTCAGGCTGACCCGGCCCCCCTCCGCGAGGTGCCCCCTCCGCGATGGCAAGTATGTAAATGAACACATGTCCGTCACACACACACAATGGTTGCAAGTGAATGTTGAGGGTCCTGGACCTGAAGTCCTCCCAGCGCTTCTTGACATGATGGAATTCGCGGACTGCCACCCCCTCCGCGTTGATGGCAGTGACGATGTCCGTCCAGATGCTGGTCCGTCCTTCCTTGTTGGCGCGTCTTGTTCCGAAGAGGGCATCATAATGCCCCAGGACATGCTCCACCAGGACACCAACTTTGGTGGCAGTGAAGCTGTTGGCCCTCTGCCTCTCTGTCTGGGGGTTGCCAGTGGTGCCAGATGGAGATGTGCCCGACATGGCAACCCCAGAGGCAGGAGTGGGTGGGCAACTGGGTCCTGGGGCTGGGCTTACCCACACATACACCATCCATGTGTCTCACACATGAAAGGACATGCATGTGTCAGCCTCACAGCCCTGTACATACACATCCATACATGGCCCTACAAAACCACATGTACAACCTGCACACTACTGGCACACCACCACATGCACAGCTTCCAATCAGTATGCATGTACACTTACCGCTCGACTCCAGACGGGTCTGCCTCTCAAGGACCTGGACGTGGAGCGCTGGGCATATGCGTTCCAGGACCCTCATCTGATGTTCCGACAGGTGGCCCCGGCGCCCCTTAGCATCCGCTGCCTTCAAGAGGCACCGGGCCTTGTTGAGGGTCCTGGACGTAAAGTCCTCCCAGCGCTTCTTCACATGTTGGAAGTCGCAGACTGCCACCCCCTCCGCGTTGATGGCAGTCACGATGTCCGTCCAGATCCGAGTCCGTCCGTCCTTGTCGGTGCGCAAACTTCCGAAGAGGGCATCATACTGCCCCAGGACTTGCTCCACCAGGACACCAACTTGGGTGGCAGTGAAGCTGGTGCCCCTCTGCCTCTCTGGCTGGGGGTTGCCAGTGGTGCCAGATGGTGTAGTGCCCGACATGGCAACCCCAGAGGCAGGTGTGGGTAGGCAACTGGGTCCTGGGGCTGGGCTGTGGTGCGATGGAATAGCAGTCGGGAGTCTTCGGTTCCAGCAGGGGTGGTCACAGCAACAGCACCCCTGGCTGACGTGCAGGCAGCAAATGGCAGGGCACATGGGCAGCAGGCAATCAGGCAGCAGCAGATGGCAGGTGGGAGCGTGCTCGGGGCTCTGGGGGGCAGTAATTCGGCCTTCTGGGCAGGAGCGTGGTCTTCTGTGTGTGAACGCGTGGCCAGCTTGATACGGAGTGATTTGGCACGTGAAAATCTTGCACGTCAGCGTGTAATTCGAGGAAAGACCCTTAGCGCGTGAGCACGTCAGCGATTTCATTAGACCAAAGGCCCTTTGCGTGTAAGCGCTTCTGTGATGTGAGGCGCGGGGGCGTGCGCGGGCGTTTACCCCATGACGTGAGCATAGTGGATTAGCGCACGTGCAAAAAAAATGCACGTCCCCGTGTGAATGCGTGTAATCCGAGGAAAGGGCCTACGCGCGTAAGTGACGTGACACACACGGGCGTTTCCCTCAGCATGGGTTAAAGGTGAGCGGGGCCAGCAGTTCACTGTACGTGCCTTTCGTGGAGACCGACGTGTGTTACTGCTTCCTGTTGTTTCGCGCGCCATCACAACTTCACAGCTATCAAGGACGTATCTCTTCTTTTGGCGGAGGGATTGGCTACGCGTGTTTTTCTGCATCACGCTAGTCAGACGGTGATTCGCGCACGCTATTTTTCCCACTGCGGGTGCCCCTGTTTATCGCACCGTTTTTGATGTCGTAGTAGCCTGCGTGTCCCACACGTATGCAATTTTCGTGTTACTGGGTGCCACCGCGTACTGCGGGAGGTTGATTCCACGCACGTAGGCTGCAGGGTTGCGTGCACGGTTTTCCAGAAGTTTTGGGGTGCCTGAGCATTGTGTGACCCGTCACTACATCACCGGGGTCACATACAGCCTTGCAGGTGCAGGGGGGCTGTTAACATCTTGCTTCCCACCCCCTTCACCCCAATTGCCCAGGTCAATTGTGGTGTACACCTCCCATTGGCACAACTCCATCTGTGCCGGCACTACTACATCAGTGCCATGGTTGGGAGGCCACCAAAGGTGAGGGGCGCCTCAGCTGGGCGTACTCCTCGTGGCGGGCATGGTCAGGGATGTGGCCGGGGTGACCAGGGCGTAGGGGGACTCCAGGGTGTCCAGGGTAGCCGCAGAGGGGGAAGAGGCAGGGGTGCGCCACTTGAGCACGATGATGTCATGCCATGTGTCGGCGCAGTCATGCCACCACCCCCTGTGGTTCCGGGAGATGCAGCTTCTGCATCTGGCACTGGCGCCCGTGTGACCCGGCAGTCTGTTCCATCGACTGCCACTGGCCCAGGGGTAGTGGTAGCTGCAGGTGCAGCTGTGGAAACCGCCACCCAGGCTCAGGGTCTGCCAGCGCAGCCTACGTTGGCACTGGAGGAGCCCTTGGAAGATTTCCACCAGGCCAGGAGGGAAACCGTAGGAGCACGCAGGGCTGCCCTGACCAAGACACGTGTCCCTGGGGCAGTTATGTCATCTGCTGCCCCAAACAGCCGGGTGTTGGCAAGTGCAGGGGCAGATGCACCCAACAACACCCCGGTTGTGAGTCTGCCAACCAGGACAGTTGCGGTCAATGACCCTGCCACAGCGGATGTTGCTGCGCAGGGTCCATTAGAGGGCACCCAGCTGCCACTGACAGAAGTCAGGCCTTTGGTCGTCCCTCCACCTGCCACTCCCTTGGCTCAATCCACCGAACCACCTGGCCATACTGGTCAGGGCAGCATTAGCCTGCCAGGGTCTGAGCTACATTCCAAGAGGAGGAAGGTTGCACCTGCAGCACAGGTTGGGACCTCACACACAGCCACGACCTCCTACACGTCGAGGAAGAAGCCTTTCTGCAACCAGGAACTGGACTTCCTCGACATGCTAGTGGGTGCCAATAGTCAGACTACGGCTGCCCAACGTGATACCCATTGGAAGCATGTTGCGGAATATGTCAGTGCATTCGGCCATGAGGTGCGCAAGGCGCAAAAGTGCAAAAAGCGTTGGAATGACATCAAACGCAGCGCTAAGGCTAAGCGTGCCTCTAATTACAACTTGACTCTGGTGACTGGCAGTGGGCCTGCACCAGAGGAGGAAGTCCTCACTCTGCATGAGTCACTTGTTGCAGAGTTCATACCATCTGAATCGGTCGAAGGAGTGGGAGAGATGCCGGACTTTGATGCCCAGTCCAGTGAGTGTTGATGCGTGTTTGTTGAGGACGTGTGTGTTTTACTTGTGGGATGTGTTGTGCCTGATTGCCACTACATGTTAGGTGTACATGGTTTGGATGTGCAAGTAATGCAATGATTCCGTGATGCATGTCTGCTCTGCTGGATGGTGTACATGTGGAGCAGACGGGGACTGTCGGCATCAACACTATTGCATCCTACTCACATGCTGGTTACCAGGATGCCCCTCCGGTCCATGTCCCAGCTCACTGGCCCTTCTGCATGTAGCGTGGGGTGACCTTCCTCTCAGCCCAGGCACAATGTCATAGCATGACTGATGTGCATGTGTCATCTGCCTGCATGTGGGTACTCCATGTAGGCATGCTCCCTTGCCCCTCCACCCCCCGCTCTGCACCCCAATTCCACCTTTGCACTGGTCTGCTTCAATATTGCCGTTGGGTACTTCCCTGTTAATGCTTCCTGTGTACATGCTAACTTCCCGCAACCAATCTGCCAGACATATGCTGTGAGGTACAGCCTTAGTTCTTGATGCAGGGTATCTCACTTGTACTGTGCAGAGGTCAGATTCCCCGCAGGGACATGAGTGCCCATTCATGCTCCATGTGCATTGCACGCATGCCCCTATGTGTCCTTGACTGGATGATCACTGTAATACAAATCCTGGGTGACATACATTGCATGGCATTTCATCAGCCTTCCCATGTCTACTGTGGCTCAGTACTGTGTTGCACACATGTTTAGGGTCTGACAATCTGGGTGGGTCACATGCCTCAGCCTGTTTAATGGCCAATGACTCTGTCCAACTGGTGTATTGTCCTCTTCACACGTGGGTGGCCTCCAGACGTTTCATCATGTGTCCTGCTTATTGTCCCATCATCATTTGCAGTGTTGTCACTTGACTCACATGAAACTGTTGATGCTAGTCAACACTGTCTGTCAATACACAGGTCTATGGTCAGCCTTTTGATACCATGCTAGGCATCTCTGCTTTTGTACTTGGGTGGAGGGGTGCTTTGCTTGTAGATATGCTACCCATTGAATGCACATTGCATGTGATGCCTGAAATTGACCTTGCACTGTCTTCACATTTTCTGACACACACCATCGAGTCCTTGTACATGTAGGTAGTGGGTAACATACATATTTGTTGCACTGCATAGACCCACTTCAATGCAGACTGCCACCTTTCAACAGGTCTGATCACAGAAGCAATTCCAAGTTGACCCAGCATGCAGGCCAGGTTCTATTTTGTGTGTCACATGTCTGCCTGATGTTGTCGGTGTGTGTGTGTGTGTGTGTGTTGTGTGCTTCTGACATGTGTAATGACCTTTTTTTTCTCTATTTTTCAGATGATGACGCAATGGAGCCGGAGGATGGTGTTCTCATGCCAGGCACAGGGTTGGTATCACTACATCAACCCGGCACAAGTGGGGGTCGTGGGGTGGCAGGCCACGAAAACCCCCAAGTGTTACAAGCCATCTTGTCTCTGGCTGCCTATGAGTCCAGCCCTGATGACGACTCTGACATCCATGTCGAGTTGGATGAGCATCAGGTCCATGTGTCAGGGGTGAGTGATTCTGATGTGGACACTCCTCCGTCCGCGACACCTGCACTGAGGGGTCAGACTGTCTTGGAACCTCCGCCCGTGGTGGATCGGAACGCAGGGTCACCCTCCACACCAGTCACTGATGTGCCTGGGACATCACGTCGACGGGGGCATGTAGTCGTGCAGCCGTGGGCGGTGCAAACACGACGAGGACAACCGGTTCTTGGGTCCCGCAGGGGTCAAGCCCAGCAATGCGGTCGCCGCGCGCAACCGCTGTATACTGAGTGGGAGCAAGACATGACTGCCAATTCAGAACGGCAGGGGGCAGCAATGGAAAACATCGCTGAGAGCATAGAGCGTGTGGCCCGATCCGTTCTCCCCCCTGCTAGGCAGGTGCTTCTCCAGCAGCAGGCGGCACGGTCCACGGCCCGCTCGCTCAGGCTGGGCATGGCGGCCTCAGACAGGGCACACCAGGCTGAAATGTCGTCTCTGCATCAAGCAATTGCTGCTCACGCAGAGGCACACATGGAGGCCCTGAGGGGGGAGTATGCTTCCCTCAGATCCACTCTGGGTGCCCTTCTGATGTCCCAGAGGGAGCGGTCAGAGGAGAGGTTTGCACAGCTTGAGCGTACCATCTCGGTTGAGCTACAGGCTTGCCGGGAGGTGCAGCAGTTGTCAAGCCAGGCCTTGCAGGAGGAACTCTGTGTTACACGTGCTACCTTGGAAGAGGAAGCACGTGTATCACGGGAGGTTCTGCATGCAGACCTACGTGTCATCGCCACACAGAACCAGGCTCACCCGTCCGGAAGACTTGCTGCCGACAAGGGGCAAGCTGCAGCTAGGCGTGGCCAGGCTACTGTGCCACGTCATCCTTTCCAGGATGAGCCAGACTCGGACGACCATCTATCTCCCACATAGGTCAGGCTGTGCAGGCGTTGAGCCCATGGAGGTTTTTTTTGTTGGCTCAGCATCATCGCATGTGGGTGTGGAGCAGCACCCTGTACCTCCCCCCTCCTGGGTGCCCCCCCCCGAGTCGTATGTGGCCATTTTAGATTTTTCTTTTAGTTTAGTTAGTTAAGTTTCTGTTTGATAGTTAGTTTAATTAGGTGAAGTAGGTTTTTTGTAGTTAGTGTAATTAGTTAATATAGTTTAAAATTGCTTGTCTATTGTGCTTTCATGTGACAGTGTGGTGCTTTGTGGCTTTTTAAAGCATACACTGTCTGTTCCAGCTGGGCCCTTCAGGCTTGTCTTGTGTATGTGTTTGCTGCTTGGGGTCCTTGACTCACATGTGCCACTCCTGCTTCCCTTATCCATGGGCTTGCAAGGATGGTTTGGTGTAAAAGCCTATTACACAAGGGCTTTGGACTGTCATATCTGTAGCATGTCTGATGCTGTGGAACTTGTGTTCACACCCCTAGTGGGTATGATTGGGGTGTTATTGACCACTGTTCTGCTTTTGCTAGATGGGGTGTTTCATGATCCATGTGTACATTCATTGCCATGCATTGTGTAGTATGTTTCTTATCTTTACTGTACATGTGCTTGTTGCAATTCATGCCGTAGATAGTGTGTTCCACACTTTGGCTGTGAAAGACGGACTGTGGTGTGATTTCTGATGTACATCTCTGACATGGTCCAGTGATGTGATGCCTGAAGAGACACACACAGATGAATCTAATGCATTAATCATGTGTTTCATGCCCTTTCTGCAGGGGTATGAGCCTCCAGACCACCTTTGCCAGCAGACATGGGCCATTGGACGTCTGGAATCTGGACACGTTTGGTGGTGCCCACATGCACATGTGTGCGCAAGCAGAGGCACAGGGATTGCAATCATAAATCCGAAAACTGCTGACATGTTTCAAGGGACTCCAGGCAAGGTGAGCAGCACAGGGGGGCCACAACACAGCAAACCTTCCACAAGGCCAGTTGCACAGGCATGCTTAGTAGCAGCACTGAGGGTGAGCTTGGACGAATATTGGTGTTGAAAAGCACAATACAGCTCAGATGTGTTGATGGACTCATGGCTAGTTGATTGTAAGGTTGTCTGGGGCACCTGCAGGGGCAGTGGCACATTCCCTCCGGTCCACCATGGTCCATTGAGGCACTTGTATTACCCAAGTAGCGTTCCGAGACATGTAAAGAAGCAGCTGACAGGGACAGACGGCAAGGGACAGACCCGGGTGCAGTGCATTTCATTTCCATGTAGAATTTGAAAAATGCACTGCCTACTTTATTTGGGTCGTGGTGGAACACGACTTGTTTGGAAGTCATACCTTGCTATATGCATCTGTCTGCTTACCCAGGGAACATTGCATGTTGTGTGATTCGTGACACATTGGTGTTCCATTTGCCACGCACCCACCGGCGCCTGACTTACTGCATTGACTGTGTATGAACCATCACAGGGGTAATGTTACGTATGGGTATGAAGCATCCACACCAGATTGCCTGTTTGTAGAGTAGTTTGTTACTTTGGGGCATATTTGGTGGTGTGTTTGTGTGTTATGGGCATGCACAGATTTTTAACTGTGGCTCTCTTTGCAGCATTGAGGTGCTCCTGTTACCGGACCTGAGAGTGCGCAGGCAGGAGGCCAGCACTCACCCCACAGATAAGTTTCTCTTTGACTTCCATTTCAGTGAATTGCTGCTATGTTTATGATGAACAAGTTTGGTATGATTGTGTATGTGTTAATGTGAGTACTACATTCTTGGCCATTCCCTACTTTCCTGTGTCAATCCTACTCCCCTCTCCTGCCCCTCATTCCGGTTTTCCAGTATGCCAACGCCTGTCCCGACTCCATATACCTGACCCTCCTTTACCACCAGGTTCTCAGAGGCCTATGTGAGTTTGACCTTGCAGTCACCCAGACCACGGTGGGGGTGGTTAGTTCGTGCCACTCCTGCACCTGTACACGGGAGCAGTGACAGTACACATCCGTTTGTGGTGCCTCATTCTACGTGATGTACCACACATGGTACACATCCTGTTGTGACATTGTTTTACTGTGCTACCTTGGTTGTTACGTCATTGTGGTAGTACTTGGCCTTTGTGAGGTACTGCTACTTCAAGTCATCTATTGGAGGCTGTTCTGGTTAGTTTTTCTGCCTGCAAGCTTTTTGCTTGGCTTCTGTGTTGGCCTGCTTTGAGTTCTCTTGGATGTAGTGTTTTTGCAAATCAAGGTGGACTCTGAGGGTGCAGGCAACTTTTTACACACAAGGTGGGAGATCGTGACAAAGGGGAACGGTGATCCTGTGGCCAGGTGAAATTCAAGGATGTAGGTTCCATAACCCCGGTGCAGTTGTTCAGTGATAGTTGGTGATAGTTGCCTTGCCCTGCAGTGTGATGGATGCCCTGACATTGTAATTGTGGTATCCTATGTACATGATGTGTTCTGCTGATAAATGCCTGTTCATATGTTGTGTTTACCTTTCAGGTGTGAGGGGATAGTTGTGGTTTGACATGCTGGGGTGTACACATGGTGAATGTTCACATGTGATGTGTAGAGGACACTGATGGTCACTTGATTGCACATGCATATGTTGAGTGCATGTCCCTACTGACCCACACACTCGCACTATAATGCACTAAATGTACAACCACCCTTCCATGTCCACGTGTACACTCTATTTTCCTTCCGGTGCCCACTGTGTCCCTGCAGCACATGTCCTATGACCAATTGGGGATCCTGTACATGCCTAATTTGCTTTTTGATGTGGTTTGTCACTTAGATGTGATGCTCAGGGTGTGCATCACAAGCAATGGCTGTTAACTGTGCTGTGCACTGAGCAGTGTGTTGCAGGAGGTGGACACGGCACACAGAAGCTGCAGTGTTGATTTTTCAATGCACAATGTGCATGTAGACAGGCATTCATTGTTATGTTACAACTTCGACTTTTGGAATGCATTTGGGTATGACTTCATTTGGGTGGGAGGTTGTTGGTCAGTCATTTCATCTGATTCCATGTCAGGCATCATTGTCTGATGCCAATTTACATTTTTCACATGGCAATGTGTACCTTATTGGTACTGTGTTGGTGTATGGCTATTGCTTGCCATGTCATGTTGTGCTTTGGGAGGGTTTGAGTGACATACCAGTGATAGTCATGGCCTGTTTTGCAGGTGTGTGTGATTCACACCTTGCATGTGTGCCTTTTGGTCACACAGGATTGCTTGTGTTTAAGTAGCTAGGGATGCACACAATGTGGCACTTCCATGACAACAATCTCAGGGTGTTAAGGTTGTGACAGTTGACTGTCTCTTTGTCATCATCGATTGTCACCTGGTATGTGCCAGGCCTGTGTGCTCTCCGCAGGGGTGGGAGTTTAGGTGAAAAATGTGTCCACAAGCTGGGTCCGGGCGCAGCGCCTGTGCCTGGGGATGTGGGGGCACCACCATGTCCACCGGTACGCCCTGCTGTGTTGCAACATTGTGCAGGACACATGTTGCCACAATGGTCCTGCACACTACTGGGGGTGCATAGAGTAGCTGCCCACCAGAGCGGTCAAGGGAGCGGAAGCGTGACTTGAGCACTCCGAATGTACGCTCCACTATGGCCCTGGTTGCAATATGGGCCGCATTGTATCTTACCTGGGGTGGTGTGGTGGGGTTCCGGTTTGGCGTCATCATGTGGTTGCTCAGAGGGTAGGCACTGTCCCCTGGAGAGGTGATAATGGTTGTTATTATTGGGGTTTGTGTATTTGTGTGTTTGTGTGTGTGTGTGTGACATGCATGCATCTGCAAGGGCATTTGTACTCACCTAGGAGCCATGTTTCGCCATGCTGCCCAGTTTCCAGGGCCCGGCTCAGGGCAGACATTCTGTTTATGAAACTGTCATGGGTGGAGCCAGGGTAGTTTGCATAGACAGAGGTGATGATTCCCTTTGCATCGCATACCACCTGTACATTGATGGAATGCCAGTGCTTGCGGTTTCGGTAGATGTGCTCAGTGGCCCTAGGTGGACGTAGGGCCACATGGGTGCAATCTATGGCACCGAGCACTTTGGGGAAGTGTGCCACCCTGTAAAAGTCGTGGACAAAGGCCTGCCTTTCTGCGGGTGTTCTGGGCATGTATATGTGCCTGCGTACTGAGGGGCGTGCAGTCATGATTGCCAACACCTGGTGTAGGCAGCGTGACTGCATGGCCTGTGAGACCCCCCCACTATGACAGTAGTCCGCTGAAATGACCCAGTGGCCAAAAAATGCCGGACATTGAGCACCTTCTCCAAGGGGCTCAATGCTTGGGAGCAAAGGGTGGGGGTTGTAAGGTCATCTTCCCACTCCCTGACCAGGTCTAGGATGATACGGGGTGGAAACCTATACCTGCCGTAGACCTGGTCGTCAGGCATCCCAAAAAGGCTTGTCCGTGGTGAAAAAATGCATGCCCTGGCTATTCTCCTCCTCCTGCGGTGTCCCACGATCAGTGCTGCGACAAATGGGGCATTCATTTTAGCTGTATATACGTGTTTGTTGTTTGCGCGCACTTTTATACTGTGCGCGGGGAATCTTCCGCCTGCCTTCGTGTGGCAGACGCATTCACGCCTGTGTGCGTCTTTTGCCGTGCGCGGGTTTCCCATATTCGTATCCATAAATACGGGTTTTTCGCGTGCATGTGGGCGTTCCGTGTAGTTCCCTGCAGTACTTCCGCAGTTATGCCTTCTTTTTCATGCGTTATTCCCCATTCTGCGTGTTACGCCCACTGTTACGCCTACTTTTGTTGTATGCGCTGTGCTTTGTGCGCTTTTGCTGTGCACGTAGCGCACGCTGTTTGATGATGTGTGTGCCCGCGTGTGCGACATGCACCGATTTGGCGCACAACCAGTGGGAAAGAAGCGCAGCGCCTTCCTTGAATCGCACGCGTGCGCGTGCGCTTGCTTTCTCACGCTTGCACCACCTTGCGCCTGCTTGCGCTGGGATTTTCGGCGCACGTTTGTTCCATGAATCGGCCCCAATATGTTTGGATTTAAAAAAGCAAACATGCAGCTCTTAATGTGTTGCAGAAAAATAGTTCAAGCAGTTTAATAAAATGTATTGAAAAAAACGTTCATTTTGTACTTTAAACTATGTAATACAATGCAGACTTTTACTAACATTGGTTAATGAAGGAGAACATGTTAGAAGATATTGAATGGTGAAATACCAAAAGAGGCCTTGGCACTGGGGGGGAAAACCCATACTCCAGCAGTGCACAAATTTAACATTTTGTCATAAATAGTTCCTTTATAATTATTGGCTGCAATGTGTAACAGAGTAGCCGTTGACTCTACTCTTTACTCTGATATTCCCCATTTACTGTCCAGAGTCAGGCCCCATTACTAAAAAAAAAAGAGGGTCCCTTGCCCCTTTATATACTCCAATGCAATGTGTCACAGAAAACTACTCTGCCAGCAAGGAATTGGAAAAGGTTTTCACTGCTTTAATTAAGTGCTGCAGTGACATCAGACATTCTCTTTGCTGGCTCAAGCAGGAGGCATTGTGACATCACCAATAAAGCGTAATAATTGATTTCAGATCAATTATGATGTAATTGTCTTACTACAGGTCAATTGTGATGGCACAACTAGCCTGCAATAAGAAAATAATTTCCAGGATTTTATATGGTGTTAAGCCCCTTTTCCAAGGGCTGGAACTGGGTTTAACCGGCCAGCAGTCCAGGTTATCGGCCTGAGCGAAACAAGGGCGGATAACGAGGGCTACGGGCCATTAACCCCCATTCCAGCCCTTGGAACTGGAGCTTGAGGCTATTAGCACCCTGGGTTGCTAAAGCACGTCCCCTTGAATAAAGGAAAATCGTTCAAAAAGATGGCCGTCATGGAAAAGCTAAGGCGGGACTCCGTACAGACCCCCTCTTCCCATTCCATGGAGGCCAGCTGGAGCCAGGAAGAAGGTGCCACAGCCGAAATAAGGTGAATGGGAGGTGGGTAGGGTTTAAAAAAAAAAGATGGAAGAGGGTGAGGGGAAGATAGCGGTGGGGTGTGCCGGCAGTCAGGCTGGCTGGAACGCAGGCTTGCATCTGCGGTTCAAGCACACATTCTAGCCACCTGTTTGGCTGGTTTCCCCCACCAGTGTGCTAATGTAGATTTTGCAGGCCGCCATGTATTATGTATACATTACAGCTTCTGTTTCATTAAGTCATCAGCACACATGTTGCACAATACAATTATTGTTCACAGAAAAGCAATCATCTGCCTTCAAAAAGCACAGAAACAAATGCAAAACGCGTTTCTGCAACTCCAGACAACAACGAAAATACAAAGATCTCCAATCAGAGACGTATACACAAATTTAATTGGAAACAACGCACTTGTAAGAAATGGATTTGGGATTATGGACAAATTAATTCCTAATAAATCCACACCAATTGAATTATCTGATTACTTGTCATGGATACGCAGCACATAAACTAGAAACCTAAACTACAACAAAGTATTGTAGTTTGTTGAGCAATAATCAGCCACTACTCTGGCTTCACCGGCCGGCATTGGTTTGGGGCCCAAGTTACAGTCACGACCATAGAAAGGGCCTTAACGGCATTGCCCTTGGGTTTACATTCAGGGTGCAGAACCCAAATTAATTTGCTTCCAACAAATACTCACCCAACATGGGTGCCATGAAAATGAAATGTGGGGCTCCATGTGGGCCACTATTCCATTTCCATGGTGGTTCGGGGGATGGTGAGGAGAGGTGCAGCAGTCCCGCAAACCGACGGGTAAGTGGCAGGGTTGGGAGGGGTGTTTGGAGGACAAGGGAGGTGGTGTGGAAAGGGTGGGAAGATGGTGGGTGCGTGTGAGCAGCAGTGGGCTTGCTTGAAACATCAGGTTTGTATCATGAGATTCAGCCCGCATTCTGAGCAACATGATTGGCTGCTGTACCCACGCCAGATGCTAATGAACATCTATTGCCCTCAGGTACTGATGAATTGTTCTAGCTTCTGTGCAGTATCGAGTTGTGTTATAGCCTTACTACAGTTCATCTATTCCTAAACATTTTCAAATCAAGGCCAGCTAGCACAGTCCTAAGCTCTAGAATATATTTATTTATTGAAAATGGAGGGTGCCATTCTAAGCTGATTCGATTTGTAGGTCGCATTGCCACTAGAGGAAATTACCAATTCTGCTGGCAGTACTTCCTAAAATGCCTCCATTCAGAGTGAGTTTCAGGCCTAATGCTATTCCTTGAACACTGCCTGAGTTAGTCCTAAAATTCCACGTTTTAAATATTGATTTCCACCTACAAATTAATGGTGGAATTTGATAATATATAGTAGTACTGGGCATTTTCAAAAATGCACAAAGGTGTCAATTCTGACGCCTCTATGCATTACACAGACGGGTTGGTAAGAATGGAGGCATCAGAGGTGCTCAACTTTTCTCCCCTTAAAATTGCCCAATTTACAAACCTTGTTCACTATATTGAAGGGAAGAACATGTGTTTCCACTAAGTGCAGAAAAAAAGTTAAAAATACTTGTGAGGCCCTTTTACAATGCTTATCTTCACCTCTGAGCAGGTGATAAAAATTGCGTGGGTAATCCAACTTGTCTGGCTACATTTCACAAGAATACCACCAGAGGTATTTTCTTACTCAACTCAAGAATGAGGACTTGGTAAATAACCCCAAAATATGTAATTGCATTTAATTCAAGGTCTTCTTTGTTGATGTGCAGAAAAGAATTTCTCTTGATCAACTTTTGGAGGAAGCCATTCAGCTATGGGAGGTGGAGGGAGGATGCTGTGGTGCAGCCTTGTGACCTTGAACAACCACTGTGGGATTCATTCTAGGGTGTTTATGCTACGGCCGAAGCGAGTGTTAAATAACACCTGTGGTCCAAAACTGTCCATTACAGATGGGCAAATACCACGAGAAGAAAAGAAATCTGCTGTGCCAGTTAACCGCCAAATGACTGCCTTTGGTAAAATTACTGTTCATGCTAAATGCATTATCAAAATAAATCCGTATAAAAAATGATGACATTATTGAATTGTGGTAATTACCACTGCATATATAATGAGATCTCAGTTACTATTTAAGAAGTTATTCTTATTAGCAGCTGCTGCAAAACGAACTGTTTGTGTCCTGTGTCTTGTAACATTGCACCCATGCATGGAGGGGATGAGATTTTGTTTATGGACCTACTTCCGCAGTGTATATTTGGTTTTGGTACTGATAGTCTACAGTCGATTTACCACCACTGGTAAATTATTACCACCAAATTCAAGGTAGAAAAAAAAACAAAGTGTGTCTGCCAGTGGTATTTTTACCATTGGTAGAAACTATTGTGAATGTTAATTATCAGCAGGCAGTACTTCAGAAAACTGATACGGCCACATTACTTCCCAGCGCAATGGTTATAGCGGTGGAGTAATAATTTAGCACTGTTGGTAATCCTTATGGAATGAATACCTATGTAAGCCAAAGCTACTCAAAGCAAGCCTTGGAATAGTAACTGTCTGTCAGGTTTCAGGAGATTTACAATGATGAATTTCGGTGGATTGCATTTGCATTTTTCTGTTCGCCTTGAACATTTACATAACATCATATGAAGTGCTACAGCAAACTGCGCTGACAAACCCTTAAAGTGAATGTAGCCCCTGATTTCTGGTCAGAGGCTGGGCCGGAGATGGCGCTTTTCCTACCTCATGCCAAGGAAGAGATCTCAAGGAAACCATCCACCCAAACCCCTCTGACCAGCTGGCAAGCAAGGCGCGCACTGAAACCTGCAAATAAGATCAATGTGAAACCTTCTCTACTCCAATGGGACACAGACAACAAGGTGGATTTTTAGGGATCCTAACATATAATCCACAATGCCCTATTAAAAATGTCCTCGTGCCCATAAAGCCCTCTTCTCTGTTCCCCTAGCATGAATTATTTCTGAGGGATTAGTCCCGTCTGCCAACCCTTCTTTACTGGGGTCACATGGAGAACCATAGGGTGGACCTGATGGAACAGACCACTAACCTCTACCTGGCACCCCCCAATGTAGTTGGGATAAGTAGATGGTCCCAGCGAGAGTGGTCCCACCCCTTAGACAGTCTCTGGCAGGCGGGAGCTTCTTTTATCTGCCTCACACAAGGTCCAAGAACACCCTTTTTTCCTTTGATGGGATGCAATTTAAACACCCCAAACATGAGAGGAAGTACAAATTAAGGAAATCCCTGTTAAATGGACTGAAGTACAAATTAAGGAAATCCCTGTTGAATGGACTGAAGGCCTATTAAAAAGCCATTGGCCTTAGATACAGGTACACATTTCCTACTCTATGTGAGAAGCAAGGGCAAGAGATACGGTTCCTAGAGTGTTCCATGAAGAAATGTAGTGCAGCAACACGTAGTAGATGCAAGTTAGAGAGCACATGGAAAAGATGGCTACCGCGCTGAACTTGTCTACATCAGAATATTGCATTTCAGCAGCCAGTTGCAGGAATCCAATGGGGCAGTGCTCAAGTGCCTTAGGTTAAGAGTTGGAGACTGAATTTTGGATTCCCACGTTGTTGGCGCTACGCATACACTTGGTAAATAATTTAAGTTGAAAAATGTGTTAAGATAACAATTTTCTTTTGAAAAAAAGGAAGGGAGCCTACTAGCTCTTAAACCTGTGCCATTAGGTCGTTATTGTTTTTTTTTTTTAATTATTTATTTTCAAGAATACCACAACATAGAAATAATATGTACACAAAATTACATCATAAAGTAATGACAACAAAGCAAACAAAACTATATACCGCTGAAAAAAAACCCTCCCCCCCAGGAGTCACAAAACAATCAATGAACTGGTCTAATATTATAGCAGAAATTTACCCCAAATCTTGTTAAACAATGTAGTTTTCTTCTCTCTCTGATATAACACTCTCTCCATATCCGCTAGAGAATGCATTTCTGAAATCCATTCCTCAATAGTAATAGGGTTAGACGTTTTCCAATGTCTCAAAATTAGTTTCTTCCCCACCATTGCCCCTTGAAAGATCCATTTCTTCTGGGAAGTAGTCAGGTCATCCAATAAATCCCCACAGCCTAGTACAATTGTCTTAAAATCCATATGAACCGTCTCCTCCAAAATCTTTTCACAGATCTGATCAAACTCGAACCACAAACCTCTCACCCTCGAACATCCCCACAACATATGCTCCAAGGTGCCCTCCTCATGTGAACACGCCCAACATTCCGAGCTGTCACTCATCCCTCTTTTCATTATTCTCTCAGGTGTCCAGTATGTTCTATTCAAAATCTGTATTTGACGCGACCTATCAGCAAGATTCAAAGAACACAATTTCACATTCTCACAAATACTTGTCCAATCCTCCTCAGTAATATCCTCACCAATTCTCCGATTCCAATCCAATCTCAAAGCATCATTATTGTAACTGAAAAGTGCCACCATGTGTTTCGAACACTCAGTGTCTTTATCAAGTCATGCTTGGAAATTACTGGAATTTGGATGGGTGGGGTGTGATGCCTGAGTTAGTTCTATCCACTGGTTAGTGCATTAAAGACCCTTGGCTGGTTGAAACACGTGTCAGCACTTTTCAGTTATAATAAATACATAATGGCACATGTTTAAGAGCTAGTAGGCTCCTAGCGCCAACAACGTGCAAATCAAACATTCATTCTCCAGCCCTATAGTAGAAACGCACATTGAGAGTATAGCTCATGTGAGATAAAGCAGTAGGCAAATATTGTGCAGTACTGCGTTAGGTTTGACCCACATGTATAAGCAGAAAAAGGAACAAAGGGCATCACAAGTAGTGGAAACGCTTTATGTTCGTAATGTCACAAATAGTATCTACAAAGCACAGTGCAAATCTGTTTTATCATCCACTAATTGCATAAGAATTTAGTTCATGCATGCATCATACATAAGTATAGGCCCCAACATAGAAACAAATTCCAGGGCCATATAGAATTATTAGGCCACAGAAGCACATGTATTTTTCCTCACAGTAAAATGTACTTAATTCATGTCCATTTTAGAAGGTGCATGAACAAGGCCAGTGCAATTAAAAAACAGGGTGTAGATCTGCAAAGGGCTTTGTCAGGAAGGAAGGGCATAGCTAGTTCTCAGGCCTAGAGCGAGGAACAATAATACAATTAAATGTTGCAATTTACAACAAAAGTTCAAGCAGGTGAAGGACAAAGGTTGGTGAGAACAAGGTAATGCTGAATTTGGGCCAAGGAGAATAAATGTGATTGTGAAGACACCGTGGTAAATGGTCTCTTAGAATGAAGCTATAGGCAGGTAATTGGAAACAAATAACAAATAAACAGTGGAACTAGGAAACATGACTGCAAAAGTCAATAAGTATATGAGCAAGGAAGGGGATTAAAAAATGGAGTATGAAGAGGTAGGGAGAGAAACACTTCTGCCCTTCCACCCAATTAATGATGTCTAGAAAATTCAAGTGAACTAAAAGCACACACACAGACCCTATTCCCCAAACAAGCAGTGTTGAATAGTGTTTATCATGCAGTCATTGATTCCAATGGGAAGAAGGAAGATGGTGCAACATGTGTCCAATGAGAAGTCACAAAGTAAACTGTTAGTTGTGCAGTTCTAAGGATGAGAACCATCAGGGGATAACAACAATTCTGGTCACATGGGAAAAGGATGAGGTATTCATTTTTAAAAGTTTCACTGTCAGCACCTCACTGAGAGTGGTCAGGAATAAGGAGTGAAACATACCATGAGACACCACAACCAATGGAGGAGTTTGAGAGTAACACATTGAATCACCAGAGTCAACCTGTGAAAACGTGGGACCTCAACAAATTTGGACATTAGGTCATGACTAGAGGGATGTTACTGGTATGGTCATCAGGGGAAGATTTAAGCCAATAGGGCACATTAGTGTATAGACACATGCAGGGGATTTAAATTGTTAACCAATCCAAGTGCAAGGATTTCATGTGGTTGAAACAATGTCAAATTTATGTCATGATTTCTTCTCAGGATATGCCGCCATTTAATGATGATGCATTGAATGACGCTTGTCTTTTATTCCCAGCCAAAACTGCACATAATAAACATTTGTTATTCTTGCAATCTTGTGCATTCAGCTCTGCACCTTGAATTGATTTTTGCTCGTTGCTGATTTTTGTGCCTACCATACATATTGGTGACCCCGAGATGTGATTCCAGGCCCCCTGAGGCCAGCAAGCGCCAGTATTCGTAAAGACATGCCTGATCGCTGGAGAGTTGGCACTGCACCCAGTTTTCCAGGACTTTTTGGGGAGAGTCAGCATCAGAGGACCACGGAAGAACACCCAGAACGTGAGTGCAAGTGTGCTGGACCAACAAAAGGATTGTGTGAGTATTGAGAGTGAGTGGAAAAACATGTGCGAACAAAAATTGATTGTTCATTCTTTTTTGGCAGTAAGAGAAAAGAAGGCTCCTACAGAGGGGAGTGAGACATCACAGTAGTGGTAGTATATTGAGATAAAGAGAAGTAGAGATTCCAGAGAGAGAGAGAGAGAGAGAGAGAGAGAGGATGGAGGGCAGCGCTGCACAGAAAGGACTGATAATCCCTCTGTCTCGACGTAAGGGAGCGAGAGGAGGAAAAATAAACCAATGTGTAAATAAGTGTTCTTTTGACTTTTTGCTGTACAAATTGTATATAGATTGTTTTTGAGTGGGGCAAGAGGAATTTGGTGTGCATGTAGAAAGAGAGAGAGAGAGAGAGAGAGAGAGAGAGAGTTTTTGATTGGGGGCCACACTTGTTGAGGAGGGGGTTTTGAGTGAATTGCTGTATTCAATGTATTGTGTTTTTATGTTATAGTGGAGTAGGAGGCTGGAGGCGCAGCCTGCTTGCAATTTTGTGGTAGCTGTGTTTTTTATTGTTTACTGACTTTTTTTGTTTTTTTTGTTCATTAACGTGTCATTTGTCTTATTGTGAAAAATCAGTACATCGACTGAACATATGAGTAAAGAGTTTCCATTCTTTAAGGAAAACATTTTGAAATATCATAGGGAGTGGGACAAAGGGACAGAAAGGAAGATGTTTACCGTTTGGCCCAATGAGGATACACATGATCGGCGAATACTCAAACACAAGTATACCCACTTGTTGTTAACATAGAAAAGTAAACAATTGAAGAATAGACAGAGCATACTTGAATTATGGAAAGTGTACAATGAGATAGAATGTGTCCTAGAAGTTAGAAATAAAGAAGAAGATAAGGCACCTGTTCAGTCCCCGTCCTGTGTAACAGAATACACCCACCTGGCACAGGCTCAGATGCATGTGCAGCCAAGTGCCTCATGCACAACCAGAATATATCCTTTACAGCCTGCCGTGGGATATACAAGTACCCGGTACCTGCCCAACACATACCCCAATCCAAGAAGTTCAGAGAAGAGTATGGACAAAGGGAAAGTTCGAGACCCAGCCATAATAGAGATAGTGAATAGAGCATACAGAGACCTAGGAGCAACACTACAGAGAACGGAGGAGGAGCTGGCAAGAGCAACATGCTGAAGCGAAGGGGGGGGGGCAGTGCCCAGTATTAGACACTGACACATGGAATGCGGCGCAGATACTCCTCAAGATAGACAGCACAGTTATTAAAGATGTGAAAATAGAGACAGAGGAAGGGGTGCCCAAAGCATTAGGCAACCAAGAGGGCATATCACAGAGGGAAGGACCTCACCATAGCAGAGACTATGAATCAGTGTTCTCCAAGAGAGACGAACAGCAAAGGGAGGTGGTGCCATGGAATGCACTACTCAGGCTGCTCCCTCAGAGAATGGCAGTGGCATAGGGATAGAAGACTGGTAAATCACCTCAGAAGAGGAAGATGGGGACACAGTTCACCTTTGAGAAAAAGGGATAGGGAGATCACAATACATGCCCTGGTGACATCATTACACGGATGGCGGTAGGGATTTAACGTTACTGGTAATGGAATACCGGTAACGTTAAATGCCCATGCGGATTACGACCCGGCTCACCGCCATTAGTGGCACAACGCTAAGTACGTTGCCACTAATAGCAGTCAGTCCGCGTGCGCGCGACCCGCCATCCCGTAAATAACGACATGCCGCTAATAGCATACCATCACAAGGCAAGTGCACATGGCAATAACGGCATGGTAAATCCCCCAAAACCCCTTTACCGGCATGGCGCTAATACCGCCATCGCGAACCACCCGTTAAAAGAACTAGGCAGTGTTAACACCTGCCACAGGTGGCCAAAATCAGCACAGGTGGAGGCAATGGAGACTGTGGCTGCTCAAAAGAAGCACACCACACCCCTTCCCACACCAAGATGGTTCCAATACTGGCAGCATTACATGGCCTGGAGGACCTGATTGCAGCGCTGCTGCTACAACAACAGGCAGCACAGAGGAGAGGCAGGAGGAGGAGGAGGGCTAGACAGGAACAGAAAGCACTACCACGCCACCTAATCATACCACAAAGGCACCCACCAATTCCCCAGATCAGAGCCAGTCCATTTAACCTAACACCTGAGCAGATACACACCCTGTACCGTTTGGACCGGGACACCATCACCAGCATCGTGGACATGATACACAACGACATTGTGAGCCTCATAGACATCAGAACTGCCATCCCCCTCTACTCAAGGTGGTGACAGTGCTCCACTTCCTGGGCACAGGAACCAACCAGCATACAGTGGGGCAGATGCATGGGATCTCCCAACCAGTATTCTCACGCATACTGAACCAGGTACTCAATGCCCTCCTGAAGCATGCACCTGAACACATATCCATGCCACGGACTGCCCAGGAGATTGCAAAGACCAAAGTTGGCTTCTATTCACTGGCAGGCATCCCAAGTTGCATTGGGGCCAACGACTGTACACATGTGGAATTGGTTGTCCCACATCACAATGAAGTAGTGTACCGAAACAGGAAGCAATTCCACTCCATCAATGTCCAAATGGTACGTGACGCCAACAAGATAATCACACATTGCTGTGCCCGATTACCAGGATCTACCCATGATTCCATGGTCTTGCGGAACTCAACTATCCCCCGCTACATGGAGCGACAAATGGGACAACGTTCGTGGCTACTTGGTGAGTAGCAGGCCAAGCAACTGGCAGTGTGATTGGGGGGGGGGTAGATAGATACTCCAACAGGGGGTGCATTGGGGGGGTAGATAGATACTCCAACTGGGTGTAGCCTGTAGTACGTCGCCCAAATGCACATACAGATGTACGCAAATGTCCATCTGGGAGGGCTGCAACTGTCAATCTGGAAAAATGAATACCCTTCATTTGAATGATAGACGTAACTTGATGGCCGTGGGCCAACCGTCTCATGCACCGAATTATAGAAATATAAACTGCTATGCTTGACCAACGAGCGGCCATTTTAAATGTAGCAAGAATCGCCACTTTGCTTGTTAACCATTGCTCATTGCTTTCTGTCTAAAACCTGCTTTGCAGCTTGCAATTCTTGCGGATTCTGCTTACTCTGCTCAAATGTTAACATTGTTGTCTGAATATGAAAGGACAAGGTCGCGGGACTGAAGAGTTTGTTGAAACTCCTCATGAGTAGCCCAGAAAGGAATGCCCACGCTCCCTCTCTGTAGCCTTGGGAGAGAGCTGCAGGGCATTTAATCACTTCACAGCTGCCAGCCAGTCTCCTACGATGGTAGAATATGTTAGGATAAAACAGCTAAAGGCTTGAATTATGCTCTTCCTACGGCCCCCCTTCACAAAACCCTTTAGAACGTGTCGGCTCCCAGGACACGAATAGTACCTCATAGATAGCAAAGCTTGGAATGTGGCTCTTCCCCCGTGTGCAGCTTGCTTCCAAGAACAGAACCACCGTGTTCTGTTCAACAACTAAAAGATGCCTCCGCACTTTCTAATTGCACATTGTTACTAGAATAGACATCGAAAGTGTCATAATCGTCATACTCATCGGATATGTCCATCGTCATCCCGAGTTCAAAGGAACTTAATAAAGAGGGGTGTTAAACATGACATTGCTGATTGTATGATATGCATTTTGTATATATGTAACTGATGTACGTAATTCGCTCTCTTGCGTCCCTCGACGTCTAGGAAACACACGTCGTGGGGCGTGAGATCAGAATTGGCCAATTGATACTATTTTTTGCTTGCAATAAACCCTAGCATTGGGAATTTGAACCTCATGTCTGGCGCATCTTTTCGTTTATGGTTATTGCCTTGTCTCCATAGCACGAGGGACCCCTAGGGGCACCTTTCAAGATGGCGCCCGAATAGGGACCCTCCCCCACTTGCCCCATCGTATACGTTGTAACAGAGTAAAGGTGGAAGAACGGCGAGGACGGGACGGTCGAGCCGGGATCAAGAAGTGTACGGGGCGCCCTCTAGAAGTGAGGAGAGATTCCTTCCGCAGATCTGCACACATCTGATCCCTGATCGACGTACCGGGCCAGAGGGCAAAGGAGGCGAGGGTCCCGAGACGAGGCAGAAGCTAGAGAAGCGCAGACACACGTTAGGAGAGGTTGCGTTAGAACAGGCGACTTGTTTTATCAGGTGAGTCATTCCCCGATTCAAAGAGAAACCTGATTTTTGGTAGAGTGTTGATTTTGCAAACTCAAACGTCCAGGTAAAAGTTGGCTAACCAAAGGGGATGGTTAAAGAAACATGCCTGGAGTACTGTCCACTTTAGCGGGGCTTTTCAGCTGCGGTAGACAGTCCTTGGAATATGGCCAAAGTGCACCGACGGGGGGAACGCCGGCTTATGATATGTATGCAAAATATGGTGTGGGTGCGATAATATTTTGTGAAATTTGGCATAGGCAAACTAGAAAGCAACCCGACCATCAGTGGCCGATTAATGGTAGTTTTGAGATTGGCAGGCTAGATAACCTAGAAAGGGTGCTAATTAGAAAGAAAGCACGACCTGCAGCTTTTGAGACTGTCAAAGATTGGAGGAGGGAAGCAATGCTCCGACTTAGGAGTAGAGAGAAGCATGCGCGTAGGCACCAAACGAAGCTGGAGGTAGCAGAAGAGAAGGAAGAGGAGGAGTGGACGGCAAGTCTGAGACGGGAAGGGAGACGTGACCAGATGAACATAGAAAGAATATACCTGCAGCGGGAACTACACATAGCAGACGAATTAATGGAACATTTGTTAACTAACACGGGTCGAGGCCCAAAACCAGAATCGAAACCAAACACGCCAGCAGTGACTGCGCAGGCCCAACCAGTAGCTCTCATACCCCCTCCCGTAGCCCAAGCACTTCCCCTCACGCAAGCGTTAGCCCAAGCCCCGCCCACAGCACGAGCACTCCCACAAGTGCAGACCGCGGACACACAATTTCCCAGCATCCAGGAAGGCCCTTCACAGATGCCACCTGTGTCACTTGTCCCATCCGCACCTCCCGCTCCAGAGACAGATTCAGCACCATCCGCCCCTCCCAAAGTCGAAATTGAGACCGGGGAGGCGAGAGGCGGGGCTGAAGGAACAGGATTTGGACGGGTAACTCGAAGCGCGATCAGCAAAGAAAGAAAGATTGAATTACGGCAAGAGGCAGAAATGTACATAGAAGGAAATGATGAGATGGCAGCATTGGCCTCATTGTATGGGTACCGAAGAAGCAACGAGAGACAGGTAGTGTTGGAATGCATGGGGGAAATTTTGGTGGGAGAATGGAAAAAGATACTCGGGAATTTACCGCCACAGCGATTGTTAGATTTGAATAAGTTAGCACGCAGTGAGCAAAGAGATGAGGATGTAAGAAAACATGTGCACAAACTCATTGAAGATATGCTGAGATGTTTGCTACACCTGAGTATAGTAGAGAGTTTATTAAGAAAGGTAGGAAGGAGGCGTCAAGGTTGAATATGAAAAAATCATGGCCGAGAGTTTTTCCAGGTCGTACAAAGCATTTTCCGGTACCGGGAAAAAAGGTGATAAACAAAGATTGCAGGTATGGGTAGGGGAAACAATGCTATGGATGTCGAACAAAAGAACGTCAGTAAAGGAAGTAAGTGAGATATGTAATGGGTACCCATTGGAGATGAGAAAAGAAGCGATGCAAACGATAGTAGGGGTGTTACTGCAGCAGGTCATTGGATACAATAGAGGTAGAGGAAATGCACAAGGCAGAGGAAATTTGAATAATATGCATGGGGTGTCATTGGGATTAAATCAATGTGCGTATTGTAAGGAGGAAGGACACTGGCGAGCGCCATGCCCGCACCTACAGAATAGAGGTGGGTTTGGTCAGAGGAGGCCTCATAGAGGACATCAGGGGTCAAACGGCCCAAGCAGAAATAACATGCAGCAGCAGCAGGGATATACCAATGGAGGTACTCAAACCCAATCCTATGGTCAAAACCAAGCGCAACAGAACCAGGCATTGAACCAAAGTGTTTCAAACCAAAATTAGGGCGGGCAGGGCCAACCGAGAAATGATCAGAGTGGAGGACATTGAGGGGGAAATGGGAATATTTTTGATACACAACCAAACACGTATTATAGCAGTAGCGGTGACTACACATCGGACAAAGTGTTATTTTCGCGATAGGACAGCCCACGGCAGGGGTCGGAACCAGTGTCTATTCCCGTGAATCAGAGAGGACCCTACGTAGAAATGAGAGTCGGGAATAAGGAGCACCGTTTCCTGGTAGATAAAGGGGCACAGAAGTGCTCGATAGACCACCACTCGGTTCCGGAGATACCACTGTTGGGGCAGAAGAATGTTTTTGTAGGGTTCGCAGGTACACCAGTAATTAACCCCATGTCCGAAGCTGTCCCAATTACAATAGTACCATTTACAGAACAGTGTCCATTTCTTTTGACAGAAAATTGTGGAGAGAACTTGCTAGGATTTGGCCTCATGATGCACCGGTGACGGAATTTATGTCAAAAGAGTTGCCAGAAGAGCTAAGTAGAGTACCAACCTGTCTGTGGGCAATGCATGATAACGATGTAGGATGCTTGAACATAGAGCCAGCAAAAATAACTTTGAAAGAAGGTGTCACACTACCACGAATTCCCCAGTATAAAATTTCTGTTGAAGGTGAGAAGGGATTGAAAAGCATTGTTACTGACCTGCTGAGATTGGGGGTGGTTGAGGAAATTGCAGGTAGCACGTGCAACAGCCCGATTCTTCCAGTTTACAAGAAAGCAGGCAATGAGGTACCCTATCGTTTCATAATTGATCTGCGCGCATTAAACAAAGTGGTAGACCCACAATTCCCTTTGGTCCCAGATGTCACAACAACACTGACATGATACCGGCCACTGCAGAATACTTTAGTGTAGTTGATTTGAAGAACGCATTCTTTAGCATTCCAGTGGATAAAAGCAGTAGATATCTGTTTGCGTTCACTCTAGGAGGTCGATCATTCACATTCACACGCATTCCACAAGGATACACAGAAAGCCCGAGTATTTACAGCAGAGCGCTAAAAGAGCAGCTAGACATGCTAGAATTACCCGAAGGTTGCGTACTCTTGCAGTACCTAGATGACTTGTTATTAGCTGCTGACACGAAAGAGATCTGTAAAGAAAGTACTATATTACTATTGACACACTAAGCGACCCATGGTCATAAGGCAAGTTTGAAGAAATTCCAGTATAATCAGAAGGAGGTGTCTTATTTGGGTTACCTACTTTCGAAAGAAGGGAGAAGATTAACACCAGAACGCATAGAAAGTATTTCTAGTATGCCTATGCGGCTGCTGCATCAGTGAAACAAACGGAAGGAATGGTATTGGGCACACTTTAATTCTGATGGTGCAACATGCTATAGACGTTCTATTAAATAGGACACAGACGCAACACCTCACCTCAGCTAGACTGACAAGTTATGAGCTCATCTTGTTTGCACTCCACATCCAAATTATGAGGTGTAGCGCATTGAATCCTGCAGAATTAATGCCACTGCCCATAGCAGAAATTGGTGACAACAAATCACCACCCCATGATTGTTTAGTGATCACTGAAGAAGAAACAAAGGAAGGATTGATTTGAGCAATATCCCACAGAAAGAGCCAGATGGGGAGTTATTTTGTGATGGCTCTTGTTTTAAATTACCTGATGGCACATCAACGGCCGCATTGCAATTACTACCCTAAAGAGTGTTGTAGAAAGCAGAAGAATCCCCTACAATCCGTGCAAGCCGCAGAAATAATAACACTGACCCGAGCCTGTGAACTCTCTGAGAATTTGAACGTGAATATTTATACTGACAGCCAGTACGCCTTTGGCGTGGTTCACAACTTTGGCCAACTTTGGGCTGAGAAGGGTTTCTTGACATCACATGGGGCCAGGATTCAGCATGGCCCTTTGATTGTGTGATTGTTGTCTGCACTCACGTTTCCAAAGCACCTAGCTATAGTGAAGTGCGAGGCACATAAGAAAGTAACATTTAGAGTGGGAGAGGGAAACGCATTTGCAGACAGGATTGCGAAGCAAACAGCCACAGATTTGGGGAATAAAATGATGACAGTACAGACTGAGGAAGTACCTTGTATGATAGAGAATGGAGTTGCCACAGTCAAAGAAATGCAGGCTGAGGCCACGACCGAAGAGATTCAGGGGTGGGCTAAGGGCTCTGCTGAGTTAGATTTGGAAGGATGTTGGGTGGACAAGGAAACAAAGAACTGGATGTTGCCAAATTGTTACTTGACTGCAATGGTTATAATGGCGCATAGCCCTACCCACATTTGCGCGAAGAAGATGGTACAGCATTTATCCACAGTATGGAAGAATGAGCACATAAAAAAGAATGCAGAAAGACTAGTGCAGAATTGTATTACGTGCCTGCAACACAATGTAGGGAAGGGAACCGTGACTCCAGCAGGTAGTTTCGGCCCACCCTGTATGCCATTTGAGGTGGTCCATTTTGATTTCATAGAAATGGAAAGGTGCCAGAACTACAAATATGTGCTAGTTGCAATTTGTGCATTCAGCAAGTGGGTGGAGGCATATCCTTTAAAAGACTGTACTGCCATGTCCACAGCAAAAGTAATGTTAAAAGAGTATTTCTCCCGGTTTGGGTTGCCCCGTGGTCAGACAATGGCCCCCACTTTGTGGGCGCTTTAGTGTTACAGATCTGTGCAGGTCTGCAAATAGAGAAGAGATTCCACAGTTCCAGGCATCCCAGTTCTGCCAGGCTTGTAGAGAGACATAACAGAATCTTGAAGTCAAAGATAGCAAAAATCTGCGCTGGGAGCAAGTTGAGTTGGGTGGATGCATTACCCCTAGCGCTGTTGTGTATGCACACGTCTGTGCAGGCTAAGACTGGGCTCTCCCCCTATGAGATTATAATGGGGAGACCAGCAAATGTATGGTGCGCACCGCAGCCCAAAAGATTATGTGAGGTTGAGCATCCTATGTTAAGCACGTACTGTGGGCTTTTAATACAAAAGTTGCATTTGATTAATCAGCAGGTGCAGGAGGCGTTACCAGTGCGATATACCGGACCGGGGCACTTGCTGGAGCCTGGAAGCTGTGTCTTGATTAAAAACTTCGAATCGAAGACAGCATTAGCACCCAGGTGGCGCGGCCCCTATCAAGTACTTTTGGCAACGCAAACGGCCATCCGAGTAGACGGACGGAAGGCATGGATCCATGCAACACATGCAAAAGATTCCCAGGACTGCTAACAACTTCCAACGACCAGAGAAAGGAAACGTTCTCGGAAACAAAAGAAACTGTTGCCAGTCCAATGCCACAGCATCGGCGTGAGCGAGAAGTGAAAGTTGAAACAAAGCGCAAGCGAGAAGTGAAACTCAAAACAGGGCCTGAGGAGGCTGCCAGAAAGGGGGAAGGGAGAAAAGTGCCCCAACGGTGCTCAACAGAAACAACATCACTGTCGAGTGACACAAACCCTGCATGGCAAACACGAGCAGAAACAACGAGTGTACCCCTTTGGCGCCCACCAGTTCTGCAAATGCACCAAAGCCACTACATTATTACTACGGCGCTCATTGCTACCCATCATTGTGCCACAGGCTGACTCTGAGCCTGGAAATGCAACGGCACTATTCACGGATCATACAATACCAGGAGTGAATCAGTATAATTTGCGGCCTCGACAGGCAAAGTGATCCACAGATCTTTGGTGCTTTTCTTTTTGCCTTTGGTTCCACTCACGGACGAAGTAGGAGCCAGGGGCGTAGAGGAGAGAAGTGTGAGAATTGTGCAAGTCGAACAATTCAAGACTCACGGCTCCTCGGTGCGCTTATAAAAGTACATGTGTCAGGAGCCAGAGCAGGACAAGCTGGACGCACATAAGTACTAAGGCTGATAGAGTACATGTGTCCTAAGCCAGAGCGGGACAGGCTGGATGCACATAGTACTCTATCAATGAAGAACTGTTCGAAAATCGTCTGAGTAGTGGGAGAAAGAACAACTAATCTTGCTCGAAGTGGATAAATGATCTAGGCTGTGAAAAGGCTGGCAGAATTGAACTGTGACATTTTTCGTTGAACTTTTCTGGCATCAAGAACGAGAGACATTTGCGACAAACTTTGCCAGCAAGAAGAAGGACGATGAAGAACAAGTCAAGACCGGTTTCAGCTTCCTCCTGCACCCCTGCTGGAAAGATAATAGATTTAGAGACTGTAAATTTAGGGAAAAAGCATGGTAAAAGGAATAAGGTACTGATTTGGACATTGGTCCTGTGTTTCTTAAGTATGATAGTACCAACAATAACAGCTATTACACTATGGTTCCTGGAGTACGTACACCCATTAGAAACACTTTTGCCAAAAGCAGCTACTGAAAGCCCGGTTCATGTAATCACTGGTACTTTGCCCCAATGGAAGAGAGACATAGAGTAGGATACGGCAACAATACATCGTTGCTCATCATGAACATGACCCATGCGGTTTTAAAGAAAAAAGATTGCTGGGTTTGCGCTTATTTATCACAGAACGGTGGGAAAGGGATAGGCTGGTATGAACAACCGTTGCCATTGATTTATTCATGTGAGGTAACATTAAGTGCAATGTTCTTTGGAAAATGGAACAAGAGTAATACGGGTCAGCTAGATGAGACCAATATGAATGAATTTGAGGAAGTGATCATGAGACCTGTGGGTTGTTCTATATTCCAAAAAGCTTGCGTGTTTGCACTAGAACCCATGAGAAAGAAATCACGAAAGATAACAAGACTAGATAGATTACATAGGCAAAATAGACCAACCCCGCCAGCAGAAAAAACATCAGTAATGACATTTCGAATGAGAGATGAATGGAACAAAGATGCTGTGCCCCCTGCCTATACAGTGGATCACAGCCCCAAAACTGCTCCCCTATGTCTACAGAAAAAGGGTTCCTATAAAGTAGGAACGTTTAGCAACTGCCTGAACACAGTGGTTTTAAAACACGAAATAGAACCCGTGTACGTAGGAGACCCTGCTTACTTTATATGTGGAGAAAAAGCATATCCATGGTTACCTAGGAACTGGGGAGGTACATGCTACCTAGGTCGACTGTTTCCAGGAGTGTTCCTCTTGGAGACAGCAGAAGTAGCCAAACGAACAAAAGGTAGAACTCAAAGGAGTAGCGAGGATGGGATGATAGCAATGGATATAGCCAAATCATTTATACCGTTCTTGTCCCAAATAGAAAATTCTTACAATATAAGAAAACTGTCTGGAATATTACAAAAAACAATAGATTCCACAACGGATATTTTATTGAATATGACGTTAGAAGAAAAAGGAATAAGACTAATGGCACTTCAAAACAGGATGGCTCTCTATATAATATTAGTTGATCGTGGGGGAGTTTGCAAACTCGTAAAAACTGCTTGCTGTGTGTATATAGATGACTACTCCCCTATGATATTTAAAGCGATCCGGAAATTACATGTCATAAGTTCCACACTCTCTACTGAAGAAGGGGGTTGGGGATAGGATCCTGGTTTTGGGGATTATTGAGGTCTTGGGGATGGAAGTTAATTTCGATACTCATGATGGTACTTGGGATATTCATAACATGCTGCTGTTGCATACAGTGCTTACCAATAGTCTGCACTGAAATAACTGATGGATGTACTAAGGGATGTATGCACATGGTGTCGAGAGGAAAACAAACGCGAAATAACAGAGACACTGAGGAAACAAAAACAGTAAAACAATTCATGGCAATAGACATTAATGATGAAGATGGTTCAGATATAGATACCCCAGACTTATCCTCATTGGAGGAGGATACAATGAATAAATAAGACGTTTGGCATACGGCCAAAAGGAGGGTTTGTCAATCTGAAAAAATGAATACCCTTCATTTGAATGATAGACGTAACTTGATGGCCGTGGTCCAACCGTCTTATGCACCTAATTATAGAAATATAAACTGCTATGCTTGACCAACGAGCGGCCATTTTAAATGTAGCAAGAATCGCCACTTTGCTTGTTAACCATTGCTCATTGCTTTCTGTCTAAAAACTGCTTTGCAGTTTGCAATTCTTGCGGATTCTGCTTACTCTGCTCAACTGTTAACATTGTTGTCTGAATATGAAAGGACAAGGTCGCGGGACTGAAGAGTTTGTTGAAACTCCTCATGAGTAGCCCAGAAAGGAATGCCCACGCTCCCTCTCTGTAGCCTTGGGAGAGAGCTGCAGGGCATTTAATCACTTCACAGCTGCCAGCCAGTCTCGTACGATGGTAGAATATGTTAGGATAAAACAGCTAAAGGCTTGAATTATGCTCTTCCTACGGCCCCCCTTCGCAAAACCCTTTAGAACGTGTCGGCTCCCAGGACACGAATAGTACCTCATAGATAGCAAAGCTTGGAATGTGGCTCTTCCCCCGTGTGCAGCTTGCTTCCAAGGACAGAACCACTGTGTTCTGTTCAACAACTAAAAGATGCCTCCGCACTTTCTAATTGCACATTGTTACTAGAATAAACATCGAAAGTGTCATAATCGTCATACTCGTCAGATATGTCCATCGTCATCCCAAGTTCAAAGGAACTTAATAAAGAGGGGTGTTAAACATAACATTGCTGATTGTATGATATGCATTTTGTATATATGTAACTGATGTACGTAATTCGCTCTCTTGCGTCCCTCGAGGTCTAGGAAACTCACGTCGCGGGCGTGAGATCAGAATTGGCCAATTGATACTATTTTTTGCTTGCAATAAACCCTAGCATTGGGAATTCGAACCTCGTGTCTGGCGCATCTTTTCGTGTATGGTTATTGCCTTGTTTCCATAGCACGAGGGACCCCTAGGGGCCCCTTTCACAACGTACTTTAGATGAACGGACATGCAAGTATATGCTACACAACACAGCTGACAATCCGATTCTAGTAACATCAAACATCAATCCTCATCCACATTGCACGACACTCCACGCCACGAAATACACAAATGTCATCCATGCCGTCAACATAGTCATGCAGCATTCCTACAGCACAACATCAACAATGCATTGTGCCCTTCGATGCATGCGAAGGGATACCCTCTAGCCATGGCAATGCACCACAAACCCATGGCACCACTGAAGTGGTGCCTCTCAGCATGGCAACAGCAATGTTGGAAGGACAGTACACCACCAGTGTGGTACCAAATGTGCCTGGCCACAGGGACACCTATGACCTGGCCTCACCCAGAACATGTCAATTACTGTTGGAGGCATCAATGGGGCATGTCTACTTGCAGGCTTGCGCTCACCTTTGCACAAAGCAGTTACACAGACCATTTTCATTCATGCAGTTGATTGTGTTCATGAATCCCAATGATAGGTCAAAGTATGTGATATGAACAGGCCACACTTGTGTTGAAAAGTAACAGGATCCCATTCCTTCCCCCATATAGGTGATGCCGGCTATCCCCTGAAGAGGTGGCTCCTCACACCTGTACGGAACCCACAGAACAGGCACGAAGAAGAATACAATTGTGCACATACCCGTACCCGCCTCGTGATCGAGCAGACTTTTGGACTTTTGAAGTCACGGTTTAGGTGCATTAGCAGGTCTGGTGGCGCTCTCCTGTATGGCCATGATAAGGTGGCAAAGATCACCATGGCATGTGTCATGCTGCACAATATGTGTATCAGACGGAATGTGCCACTGCCCCGTGACGTTGAAATGGAGGCACCTGATGAGGATAATGATGGGGATGAGGATGGAGGTGAAGGGGATGCAGGTCATGCAAGAGGGGATGGCCAGGAGGGACGTGCTGTGAGACAGCATTTGATCAACCAAATCTTCTGAGTACCATGTACTTGTACTGTCACCTGTATATGGCTGGTGATGCACTGGTGTCTGTTTGCTAGCTCACAATGGACCTTGGCGTCAATAAATTGCACATACACAATGAAGGAGTCCAGGCCTGTGTTTTGCTCAAACAACAGTGTATTTATGAACTGAAACAGAAAAATGTGCAAGTCCCCAATCATCCCACCACCCTTCCCCCCACCCCCCACAACTGTCCCATCACACCCTTCCCCCACCCTCCACAACTGTCCCATCACACCCTTCCCCCCACCCCCACAACTGTCTCATCACACCCTTCCCCCATCCCCCACAACTGTCCCATCACACCCTTCCCCCACCCCCCACAACTGTCCCATCACACCCTTCCCCCCACCCCCCACAACTGTCCCTCATGAGTCTCCAACAATGTTTGTGTCCAGGCATGCACACAGGGGAATGGACATTCACACCCTATTGGTCATTGTCAGGACCAGCATTTGGGGGCTGGCTGGAGGTGCGCCTGGTGGTGCGTGCAGAGCGTCTGAGTGGGCTTGTCTGCCACGAACTGGTGAACGAAGAGGTGGCAGACTGTCCTGGTGCTGGTGGTGGTGGGATTTGGCGGTCCATTGCATCCGCAATGCGTGTGAGCACCTCCCGGACGCGTATGAGCTCCCCACACAGCCTGTCTGTGCACGACTCCATCCCCTCCCTGGAGTGCCTGGATGTCTCCCCGAGCTCCGCCCTGAGACGGGCAGCCTCCTCGACATGCTGACCAACCAGCACAGTGAGAGCCTGTTGCCGCTGGATGATGCTGGCCAGGTCAAGGGCAGTGTCGGGCTGTGGGGGTGTGGCTGCTGCGCATTCTGATGCTGGCGGTGTACAGATTTAGGCTCCGGGGGGCTACTGAAGGCCTCCATGGTCTCGTCACCAGTGACGTTGGAGACGGGTGTGTGTTGGGGTGATGGCTCTGGGGTTCGAGCAGGGCTTGGGGTGTGCATGGCCAGGTTGAGATCTGTAGGCTCATCCACATCAGACAATGGGGCAAAGGCTGCCGCCTCTCCTGCCGAACTGGCTGCAGCTGAGGGTGGACCCTCGGTGGCTGTGATTGGGGGGGGAGTGAACCTCCAGAGGCGGGGCAGTAGGGTTTGGCGTGGCACTGGCAGTGGCGCTCAAACGATGTTTTGAACGCTGCAAATGGAGCCTTGAGCCTTTTCCCCTTGATGTTGTTGGGGTGTCCTCGCTGGGCTGTGGGCTTTTTTTCTTCTGCACAGGGGGTGCCTGGGATGCTTCCTCGCTGTCTGTATGTGACCCTGTCGGGGACAAGAAGGGGGATGTCATTGGTTATGGTTCAATGTACTCAATGCAGGCTACATCATGAATTCAGTTGGGGCCGTTTGGACTTCATTGTGAAGGATGCAGGTGATGTGTCATTTCAGTGGCTCATCCATGCAGTGTTGTGTGTGTCACTTGGCTCTGTTGATGTGTGCATGTGTGTGTGTTTGGGTCTGGCACTGACATGGGCAGGGTGGGATGCATGTGTGGATGTTTGGCCATCCATGAGGTGATCCAGGGCTGACATTTGTGGGGACCTGTACATTCACATTGCATGCTTGCATCAGTGCACTTATCTCCATCAGATGTCTCTGCCACGCCATGCTCCATCCTCCCAACTCCCTCAATACATTTGACTCCGATGAGGTTGGCGCATGCCTCCTCCCACTCCTTTAACTTGATTGACAACCCAGATCCACCAGCGGTGGCAGTCTTATGATTCTCTGCCAGGATCATTCTGACCCGGAGTCTCAGGTCATCCCATCTTTTCCTGTACTCTTACGTACAGTGCGCGTGCTGCTGCCCATAGCACTCACTTTCATTGCCACTTCGTCCCAGATAGCCTTTTTCTTAAGGAGGGTCTTCCGCCACATGTCATTTGCGAAAAACACTGCAGCATTGTCCGATAAGGTCTGAGTCAGATTGAGTAACTCCTCAGTAGAGAACTTTTCCTTCCGCTGGGGGTCTGTGGTCTTTTAAGTGCCTTGGGCATGGTAACGGTGTTGCAATGGAGCTCAGACAGCAAGGTAACACAAACAGGTCCAGGGGGCAGAGTATGGCAATGGATTGTGTTTTTAAAGATGGCCCCCGTGCTCTTTCCCGTTCCTGTGCGATGACGCTTTTTCCGGTTCCGGTTTTTAACGGTCACCGCTGCGTCAAGGCGGAGTTGCTATCTGCACTGTCGAGGAAGACGGTAAGTGACTTTTGGGGGAGTTTAGCGGCAAGGCAGCGGGGGCATTACCGGCATGGCGCAATGCTCGTGTCCGCGTACTCGTAATGGTACGCTATTAGCGCCCTCCTGCGAGGGCGGGCACGTTAAGGGCGCCATGCCGGTAATTTGCGGATTTTACCGCACAACGTGTAATGAGGCCCTAGACAGGAACAACCTAATGAAGACAATACCATCACTCACAGCAGGAGCAGGTAAATGGATTCATGCCTTAGAAAAACAAACATCAGGGATCACCTTAGCAGTGGGAGATATGAAGAATCTGCTTGTGGCACTAATAGGAGAGCAGACTAACACAATTTGGGAGATGCATGGTACCCATGGGTGTGATTGTAGAGTAACGCACATGATGGAGCTCCATTTAATCATTGTCAAACTCATTTGTGCAATGCACTGATGGATGTCACCCCAGACAAGCCAGACATACAGTTGTTTATGGCACACACAATGCCATCAGACACTGAACAAGCACACCCCTGCATTTACTTTTATTCCATCTCAATGACAAAAAGTTAAACATTTCACTGAAAATGGCCCTGCGTTGCTCTGATTTCATCTAAATGACAAGAAGTATGCACTACATCAAAAAATGGCTTTGTTTGAATTCACATGAGGGGCAAGAATCCAACACTCTACTAGAAACAGCTTTGTTTTCCCTTTCATGTGAACCACAGCACTTTACACATGGCAAAAGAAAAATGACTTTTAAAAGCCAAACGGAAAAGACAGCACCGCTTCAGGGAAATCTGTTGTGGGGGGAGGTTGACTAATGCAAGGTACATGGGTTTTCCCCCATAAGACTTCAATCACCTTTGAAGTGGCCCACAACACCGGACAAACCAGTTTGGCCTAAAGCAGGAAACTTCACAAGGAAAACCCGCACTCTCACCGAAAGTCGCGCCTACACGTGAACCATTCCGCAGTGACATGTAATGTGATTAAGGGTGACATAATTCCCTGCTCTGCCAGACTTTAAGGCAGGGGTTCAGCAGGAGAAAGAAAGGAAAGTGTAGATGGAGCATGACGAGGAGGGGTGAGCCCTTCCTGCAACCCCCTACTAAAGGTCAACTGACAAACTTCAAAGAGGGTCATAAAAATCTTTGGTTGCAAGCTGACCCAGCAAGACAGTGGGCTGTGGGGGATGTTGTGCCCACCCCACAAAGAAGCACAGATCCCTTCAATTGACATTTAAAGATTGATTTCAATGTGGGCATTTTTTGCAGAATAAGAAATCATTTAGTTTTATGCAATTTCTCCATGCAATTTCTAGGTGTGTTTTTTAGAGACTAAGTTGCATTTTCCCAGGACTTTGTGGACTGGAATGTCCAGTAAAGACTAGTTTCTGGCTTATTTAAAAATGGGACAAATATGACAGTTGTTGGAAAGATGGAGATTGACATTATGAATATGCTTGATCATTTGCAGAATTATAACTGTTATACATTGTGTGAAAAGGAAAAACATTTGCCAAATGGCCATGCTACATCTTACAGATTTGGCAATCGATTTATCTAATTCTCCATGATCAGCAACAACTGCATATCTGGCTCACATGGCCAGGGTGAGTATAAGTATGAAGCTATGGAGCATAATTGAGTTTTGCTAAAAAGTTGACCTGAGAACTGAAATACATGTCAAACAGACAGATGGTACTCTCCCCCCTAAAAGCAATGGGAAACTGCCCTATACGGGGGCAGGAGTAATTATAGCGTACTCCCCCCTAGATTGTAAAGTGAGTGTTGTCATTTAGGCTATACAAGGGGGGATTGTACTAGGACAGACAGACACACAGACACCAAAATCCGGGAAGACAGGAGAAGGAGGACAGCAAGGAGGCACTGAACCATACCAAAGAGAGTGCAGTGACCGGACCCCTTGCCCAGCTGTCCACAGTGTCCTGAGATCCAGGAGAGTGCAGTGACCAGATCTCTTATCCTAGCAGTCCAGAGTGTCCTGAGACCCAGCTGGCTTTCCAGAATCCCAAACCAAGGCTTACTTTGTATGTACAAAGTAAGAATTGGCAGTAAGAGCCATTGTTCGTTGCCTTCTGTCCAAGACTCCAGCCTCTACCGCATCTGCGAAGCGTAAGAACAAGTACTGGCAATTAATGCCCATTCGACTTGAAACTCCCACATCAACATAAAGCCTCAGATGAAGAGCCAGTTAGGCTCGAAACAGATGTCAGACTGACCAACCATACAACATAAAATACAACTCTGTATTTAATAATTGCATTTTTGGCACAGTGTGTACCTGGGACCTTTATGCTCATTACTTTGTAAGTAGCAAGTAACCCCAGCCCTACATCGCATACACCTTTTTTGTAACATTTCATCCAATATTTCCCCCATTGAAACCCCATTGAAAATCCTTTTGAGACCCCATTGAAAATCCCATTGAAACCCCATTGAAGTCCCAAATTGCAAATATAATTAATTTGCCTTCCCATAGAAGAAACTGCATTAGCCTGTGTAGGTCAGTGCATTCCTTTGATAAATCTCTCAGTTGTCTGGATACATCCTTAGCATTATTTTGAAGTACATCAATTAATTCCCCATTGAAATTCACGTTCATAATTGTTGCCATTCAAAATCAACAATTTTGTTGAGTGTTTTTATTTCATTTTTATAATCATTAAAGTATTGCCTTAGGAGAATGAGTCTCTGTGTAACTGAAACCAAATTTACCCATGTATTGTGTGCATTACCCCACAAACTCCTAACTTGCATCTGTCCTATCAAAAAAAAAAAACTGTAGTTCCATTGAGAGCAACCTCTTTTGTCTAGAATCTTATCTGTTAGGTGACTCGGTCCTTGTCCTTGAAAACCGATTTCCAATTTTTAAAGCTAAACCCCTTCCTTAGCTTCCTGTCATTGTGAATCCCATGTAAAACAAATGTCCATTTGCCATTTGTATTTTTCTTTAGCAGTTGCTCTCTCCCAAAACCGATGTTTTCCTTTTCTTTCTACTTTGCCCTGGTGTGCTGATTAGTATTCTCTAACCTTCCCTTTCTCCAGTGCAGCAACACAAATTTCTGTTTATTCTGTCCCACAGCAGTTGTGAGTAGCCATCTGAGTAATGATCAAAATCAGATTCTGCCGTTTTGCTCCAAAAACACGTCTTCACTTTATTTTCGGGCTTCCCATATTGGGGTGGTAGGCTTTATTTCAAATCTGATTTTCTCTCTCTATCCTTACTCCTTGCCACTGCCTTCCATTCAAAGGAATTCAGTTAGCTGATGTTTGGAGTGAGTGTTTCAGGGTGGAGTGCTAAACTTTGGTGCTATCATTTGATTAAATGTTTTCCTTTTGAATTAAATAATAAATAAATAAATATCTTATTGATGCATACCAGCCTGGTTCCTAGTCCATTGTGACACAGGGTGTTTCTGAAGGTGGGGTGTGAGACGGGTTGGAGGCCTACTCAGAAAGAATCTGTAGTATATTAAAGATAAAAAACGTTTTTATTGTGCACCACATTAATTGTCGGGGAAGGAGTCTCTGGCTCGAGTGTGCCGTGTGATAAAACTGTGACACACTTGATTCAGGAGGTGTGGCTACAGTAGACAGGAGTGTCATGATATAAGAGCATACCTGTATTTCATTATATGCTGCAAAAGGGACTCCATGCAGAAGTCTAGGAAGTCTTGGACAAGGTTAGTGGGCATGGAAGTGAAATGTGGATCTCAGATACAGTCACATATAACACACTTTTGTAAAAGGAGATGAGATAAGGAAAGGGAGAAAGCAGAACAGGAAGAGAAAGCAGAAGCAATATTGGTGCAAAAAAGTTAGCAGAAATAAATTTGGAAGGTGCAGTAATTACCAATACAATAGTAGGACAAGCGGAACAACAACATCCACAATGGTGGACAGGGGGGAATGAGGGGCGCAAAGGGATATGGGAGGTTACCAAGGGGGGAGAAAATGCCCAGAGAGGGAGGTGTGGAGGTTTTGGAGGAATGAGACCGTGATCTGGAGGACTGTATTGGGCATGTGGGAGAATGGGCCATTTTGCATGAGACTGCCGAGGCAGGCCCCAGATGCAGTACCAACCAGATGCACCACCCAATCAATATCTCACATATCAACCACCACATAAGATGGTAGTGTAAACCCTAGGGGCCCCTTATACTCCAAGTATGGCACCAGCCCCCAATTCCATGTATGCCCCTGGCCCAGTACAGCCTCAGACTCACTTCAATGCACAGGCCGTAGCACCATTATCCAACCCTGCACACAACATAACCTCCCATACGGCTGATATCTGCCCAAGCAATACCCATTCATGGAAGCAGAAGGCCGTACCACAGGGTTCTGTAACATTACACAGGAGTAAGTGCCTTAGGGAGCAATCCATTTCCAGGAACAAACACCTGCCCACAATAGGACAGCCCACACATAGCTCTTACATGCTCAATCCTATCGCTCACCTGCGACCCTGAAGAGGAATCCAAGGTGTGAGTGAAGATAGGAAATGTTCACCTTTATGGCAGAAACGGAAGCCACCAAATCTTGTGTAAGGTAATGGAGATTTCCGCTGACCAAAAAACTGGGGCTGTTCTCATGTTTATATTCACTGAAGATGTATCCATCACTGTGGGGGAGAAGGAAGTGTTAGCACCTTTGCTGTAATGTACAGACTCCCTAGTTAACCTTTTGGGAAGTGATTTACTGAGCAAATTGAATAGGACTATTTAATTCACTGACAAGGGAATAGTGTGTGCAACAATAGGCATGTATTACACGAGAGTAGCCACAGCACTCCAAGCACATTGTAGCACTAACACTGTACAGGGAATGCCCCTGCATGAACACATGTTCGCTTATGCAGTAGCAGGTCTAATAGAATGGCTGCCCAGAATAAAAGTAACCACAAAAGTGATGGGTGAAAGGTTTTGAATGAATCTGAACCACTGCAACCTGGGCAACCTTCCACGTCACTGTTTTTTGGCCCATCTGCACCATTTCAAAAGGCCAGCCATATGCAAATCAGTCAGGTACTGCCACCAATGGTAGCAACCCAGCCCGAACTGCTTGACCAGGTTCCCTCTGCATTGAGGTGCAGCTTGGTTCCCTATAGCGCGGTGAGCAAGGGACCCACGCCTGGGCATACCCTCTCTCATACAGTGAGACAAACTGTAACCACAAAAGTGATGGATAGAAGGTTTTGAATGAATCTGAACCACTGGCATTGCTTCTGGCAATCTTCCACACCATGGTTTTTTAGCCCGTCTGCACCATTGAAAAAAAAGGTCCAGCCATATGCAAATCAGTCAGGTACTTCCAGCCCAGCCCAAAGTGTTAGCCCAGGTACCTTGGGAAACACAAGCAACCCCAGACATGTTTCAGCCCGATGGCGCAGCGACCAAGTGACCGTCGTCTGGGAATACCCTTTCTCACATAGTGAGACAGTAACCACAAAAGTGATGGTGGAAGGTTTTGAATGAACCTGAACCACTGGCATTGCTCTGGGCAACCTTCCATACCACTGTTTTTCATATTCTGTCTGCACTATTGCAAAAGGGGTCCAGCCATATTCAAATCAGTCAGGTACAGCCACCAATGGTAGTAGCAAAGCCCAAACTGCTGGGCCAGGTCCCCTCTGCATGGAAACACAAGCAACCCCAGCCATGTTTCGGCCTCTTTGGGCCTCCTCAGTGAGTGGTGGCAATACCTGACTGATTTGAATATGGCAGGACCCCATCGTGGCCCTTTAAGGAGCTCCATATTGACTTTGTTGATATGATTCACATGTGTAGTAACGTTCGCTATTTGGTATGTTATGTTATGTTACTTGGCATTTACATAGCGCCTTATGTATCATTGGTATGACATCAAAGCGATCAAATATGATTGTTGTTTGCCCATTTTCTCGATGGCTTGATGTTGACCCCTGTGTCCATGTGGATGCCAAATTAGATGCAAAAGTCTTAGCCAGGATGGTATTTCGGAGATGGGGAATATGTGACGTCCTGAGGTCAGATAATAGGCCTCATTTTGCAAATGAACTCTTCCAGGATATAACCAAATTACTGAGCATAAGACATACGCTCTGCTCAGTGTACTACACACAAGCCAACGGAATTCCGGAGAGACTGATTGGTATACTAAAAAGTAACTTAGCAAAAATATGCCATTCACTGAAAAAAATCAGGCTCTATTGTTTGCCTTTGGCAGTGTTCAGTTTACGCAATCAGCCAAGCAAGTGTCACCATTTAACTCCTCGTGAGGTGGTGACAGGAAGGCAGATATATACACCAGTCAGACCTGCACGAACAGTAACAGATGCTCACAAAAGTGCCAAAATTCTGGATTAGGTGTTTGGGGGTATCTGAGGGATTTAGCAACATGTGCAAGACATATATTTCATCAGTTAGTTTCACATGATCACCAAGCAGCTGCATTGCAGCCCAGCAACGAGTTCCACCTTCTAATTCACAGAAGGGTTATCTCCTCACTACTGGGAGCTGGAGAAAATCTAGAACACAACCAAAGAGGAATGGTCCTAGCAGGCATTACTTATAGCCAATTTGGCTTATTTCCTAGACTGGGCAACCACCTCTGATTTTGACAGTATTGCCTGTAATAAAATAATAATAAATGTTTCACATAAAACTAAGAAAGAATCCAAATGTTGAAGTTATTTATGCACATATTCAAGAAGATAAGACAAAAATGTAGTGACTACCAACTGAATTGATGCAACACATGTAAATAAACAAAATGGAAAACACAACATTATCATATAACATACAAAGATGAAGGGGAGGCGCAGCAGGCTTCAATTGTTCCCACAAAACACCTTCTGCAGCACCCTTTGTATCTTTATGACAGAATATAAATTTGAACATACAACAAGAAATGGAACAAGTCCAAGTTCACTGATAGAAAAGAGGTTGTCTATTCAATGCCGAAATTAAAGGAACCCTGCGCCTGGATACACCTAGCTTATATTCACAGGCATACCAGCACCAGCCCCACCCCACCTAAAGGAGAAGAAAGGACTACCATTGAAGTTGAGTACACAGATATGGAATGGCAAAAAGACCAAAAATATGAATTTTATGCATTTGTTGTTTATTCTTCTCTCCCATTCTCTCTTATCTTTTGAGGAGTATAATGAATATGGAAATGGGATTAGGAGGAGAAAAGGGACTAATGTCATTAACGTATCCAGAAGTAGTAGAGGAAACAAGAGAAGTAGTAGAGGAAACAAGACCAGACATAAAAGAGATGTTTCAATGCAAGAAAGTATATATGTTTATCAATATTGCAGAGGAGCATTCAGAGAATATTCATTTATGGAATGACACAAGGAAGAAAGTCGTAAGAATGCAGTACAATGACTCATGTTATGTGTGTGCACTCATTCGGAATGGAGTTGGCGCCCCCAGATTATTCTTACCCTGGGAAGTGTCAGCCTTATAGGCACAGTGCTTGGCACACCTAGTTCTCTGTAAGGACAAGGGAAGTTCCAGGGACACAAGGGGCCTCATTACAACCAGGGCGGTAAGGGATTACCGGTACCGGTAAGGGCACCGGTACCGGTAATCCCTTACCGCCCAATTCCGAGGTCCCTTTACGGGTCCTCCCTTAACGGCTGGTTTTACCAGCCATTAAGGACGGGACCCGCAAAGGGACTTTGGAGGTAATTATGGTACCGCAATTTGCGGTACCGTAATTACCACCTTCGCCATTCTCATTGAGCCCTATGGGGGCTCAAATGGGAATGGGGAAGGGCCATGGTGAATGGGGAATTACCGCCCCCGCAAACCTTGGAATGGGGCGGTAATCCCGCCATTCACCATGGCTGAATCGGTAGTTTACCGGTGGCAACCATGGCGCAAATAGCGCCATGGTTACCGCCCGGGTCGTAATGAGGCCCAAGGTACAGGTAACATTTGAAAAAGTTGACAAAGTAGGATGTGAAGGGAAGAAGGGACAAGAACATATAAAATGATGTGTGGCTAGGCCACAGTTGAAAATAGAAGGAGCAAACTTCGGGAACAACAAATGTTTGAAGGGGCAGGCTGTGTTTAAAGCAGAAGCACTGGTGGGATATACCAAAGAAGTAATAAGGAATATGTACAAATATTGGAGGAACATCTGGGACTTTCATATGAAAGGTTTGACAAGTTTGCAGTATCATGACTAACCTGTTAAGACACAGAAACTCACTCAATCTTCCTTTTGTTTCAGAGGTAAAGAAACAGTATCCGTGGGCTAGTGCAACTGCAATAGAACAATTAATGTGCCAGCTCTACAAGATGGGACAGCAACAATAATGGACCTGTTCTGGCAGTGTGGTGAAAAAGCTTATTTTCATCTACCAACATCATAGAAAGGAATGTATACATTAGTTACTTTGCACTCACCTGTGTTACTGATACGGAAAACCACTGCACTATTCCTGAACAAGATGATGAGAGACACACAAAGCCCTGACCCCACTGCGGAAGAAAAAGATATTAACAGTGTCTTAGAAGAAAAGAGGTAACTACTTCTTCTAAGACATAGAGTACACCCTTAACAAGGTACCTACCCAATACAGGCTGTTCTCAAGAATTGAAAATGTCTTTGCATCGAATTTCCTCCCTGGCATGCAGGCCGCCACAAATTCCAAGTGGTTGCAAATGGTGCACTGGAACGTGGTCCAGCTGACAAACGCCACTGAGCATGGCCTCAATGTTGTGTGAGAGGAGCTCAGTGCACTCAAACTAATGACTCTCCAAAAAAGATTTGTAATAGAGCGCCCCACAGCCATCGAAGGAGGAGTTTGTATACAAATAAGGGCAACGTGTTGTACATAAGAGCCCCCTAATGACATGAACAACGGCTCATTAGACATTCCAATTAAAGTGATCCATAATTTGTGAACTGGCATGGAAAAGGTAAGAGGGATTGTCGGAGAGTAAGACTGGTTAGCATTAATGTTCGCTTGGATGCCAACCTGGTTAACAGTAACATGTAAAATGCTCTTCCCTGTCCTGGTCTTTCTAATTTTCATTTACATCATTTGTCAGATAGTAGTGGCCAGGTGTGTGCACCATGGAAATAAAAGAAGAATGCTTACCGTAAGAAAAAGTAATGCCACTTCTCATCACACACATGAAAGCACCCAGACAGATGAATGGGTTGACGATGAAAAGCCAAAAATGGTAGGGATAGAACACCCAATTGGCCCACCAGGAACACTATGATCATTACCCCCAGATCCAGAAAACTATCTTGAGTGCTACGTAGATCTCACTGCCGATGGTGATTGCAGTTTCCTAGTATGTTGCCTGCGGGATTATAAAAAGGTGTAGGAAATGTGAGAAATGTCAGCAAAATATGCATCACCCAAGATTTATATGATTGAGCAAGGGAGCAACAATCGAGGTATGAAGAGTTAATGAGAGAGGTTGTTTCAAGAGTAACGAAAGGGGTGAAAGTTGGGATGCAATTCCAACACCCAAAATGTGAGATGAAGTACAAATTAAGGAACTCCTTGTAGAATGGACTATAGGCCTATTAAAATGCCAGTGGCCTTTGTTAGAGGTACACCCTTCCTACTCTATGCACGCAGCAAGGGCGAGAGATGTGTTTCTGGGAGCACACCATGAAGAAATGTAGAGTGGAAATATATAGTAGAAACGCACATTGAGAGTATAGCCCATGTGACATAATGCAGTAGGCAAATATTGTGCAGCTGTGCTTTAGGTTTGACACACATCTATACGCAGAGAAAAGTACAAAGGGCATCACAATTAGTGGAAAATCTTCCTTTTAGTAATGTCACAGGTGGTAGCTAAAAAGCACAGTACAGCTTGGTTTTACCACCCACTCATTGCATACGAATTTAGGTTGCACATACATAAGTATAGGCCCCATCATAGAAGCAACTTTTAGTACCATTTAGAATTATTAGGCCACAGAAACACATGGATTATTCCTCACAGTAAAATACAATGAATTTGTGTCAATTTTAGAAACTTAGAGCAAAGGTTTAAGCAGGCAAAGGACAAGGGTTGGTGAGAACAAGGTAATGCTGAATTAGGGTCAGGAAGAACAGATCTGATTGTGAACACCCTGTGAACACCATGCCCCCTGGTAGAAAATGGTCACTTAGAATGAAGCTATAGGGAGGTAGTTGGAAATATGGTTAACAAATAGGCAGTGAACCTAGGAAACATGAATGCAGAAGGAAATAAGTATATGAGCAAGAAATGGGATTATATAATGGGGTATGAAAAGATGGGGAGAGAAGCACACCTGCCCCCATAAATGCTGTCCAGAAAATCCAAGCAAACGAAAAGCACAAACACATCAAAGAACTTATTAACTGAACAAGCAGCGTTGATTAGTGTTCATAATGAGGTCATTTATTAAGAAGGAAGAAGGTGCAACATGTATCCAATGAGAAGTTGCAAATTAAACTGTTAGTTGCGCAGTTGTAAGGATGGGAACCATCAGGGGATGCCAACAAGCCTGGTTGCATGGGAAAAGGATGAGGTATTCATTTTTCAAATGTTTCACTATCAGCACCTCACTGAGATTGGTCAAGAATAAGGGGTGAAGCACACCATGAGACGGCACAACCAATGGAGAAGGGGTTTCAGAGTAACAAATCGTATCACCAGGGTCAACCAATGAATATGTGGTACTTCACCTAATTTGAACATAAGGTAATGATTAGAGAGATGGTACTGGTCTTGTCACAAGGGGAAGGTTTAAGCCAATAAGGCACATTAATGTGTAGACTTATTTAGGGGATTTAAATTGTGAACCAATCAATGTGCAAGGATGTACACATGGTTGAACCAATATCAAAATCATGTTATGTCTTCTTCTCTATATATACTGGCATTTAATGATGATGCTTTGAATGAAGCGTAAATTTTATTCCTGGCCAAAACTGCATGTAATAAACCTTTCTTCCTCTTGTAACCTTGTGCACTCATTTTTGCACATTGGATTGATTTTTACTTGTTGCAGTTTTTTGGGCCTACCTTACACCTTCTTTACACCTTATCTAGCCAACACTATATACAACCTTGTGACAAGGAGACAGCCATGCGGTTTTGAAGAAAATAAATGCTTGTCTTTATTCAGACTCAATCAGCTGGGCAGGATGATTGATAACACAAAGTATTATTGATAAGAGTTCTTGTCTGATGTTCCTTCTGTTGAAAGATGTTTTCTCTGTTTTCCCTGTAGGGCACGACGTAAGGACTTCTCTCCAGTCGGTTCTTCTTAGTCATCATACGCCCAGGTGCTCCCTGTAGCTTTGGAATCCACGTCTGCTCTGTTCTGGAAAGAGAACAAGAATGAACACCACTAGTCACTCCTTCAGGCTGTTTATATAGGTGGTACTCAATTGGGCAATCAGCATCCACTTCCTGTCTTAGTCCATAAGAACCCACCTAACCCCCGCCCCCTTTTTCCTGGGAGTATGGCGTCTGGAGACCTCCTACGACCTGAGCATTGTATCGCCTCTCTTTGCCCAGGTAAGTACAAAGCAGGGAAGGATGAAGGGTCGGGGACTCTTGGGGAAGCCTGTCGGGGTAATGGAGTTTTTGTATTATGTCTTTCGACATGCGTGCGGTGTCACCGCTCTGCATTTGTCTCTTTCCCACGCGGCCGTAAGTGTAACGCCATGTGTTTGGCGGCTGGCTCGCGGGTCCGCCGCTACCCCGAGTCACCTCAACCCTCTGGTTTTCGGGAGTGGCGGTGACCATCCTATGGTCCCCCGCCAACCGAAAGCGGTGTTCTGTCCCTTCTTTAGCGGGGTTGGGTAACTCACGTCGGTACTTTTTTTCGAGCAGCCGCGAAGCCGCTAATTGCTCTGCCGGCAGCTGTTCGTTTTTATGATGCTTGAGTCGTGGCTCTCCATGCCCACACATTTCCCTCTCCCTGGGGACAGCGGAAGAAGGCCACTCCACATGCTGGCCAAGCCACTCTTCTGATAAAGGACCAGCCGTGTGCTGATATAAGGTGATTGCTGGGTTCTGGGTTGGTGGTCCCCACCACTCTTCTAGTATGTTGTCTGGGGTAGTGACCTCCTGCATGTGTTCTGTCACTCTCTTGCTCTCCCTGGGTGGTTGGTCATTGTAAGCCCTGTCCAGGTCATCACATACACCCCTCGAAGCATTCAGCTGATCGGGCTGATCCAAGTTTCTAGATAAGTAGTCCGGTATTAACTGGAAGGCCGCTGGTTTATGTATTGTTTCAAAGCAGAACTCTTGCAAAGTGAGAAACCACCGCAACACGCGTTGGTTGGAATCCTTGTGTGTAGCCAACCTCTGTAAAGGGGCATGGTCTGTGAAGACAGTAACCTTACGTCCCATCAAATAATATCTGAGGGTCTCAATCGCCCACTTTATCGCTAGACACTCCTTTTCAATAGTGGAATATCCGACTTCATGCGGCAGGAGTTTTCGGCTGATAAAAGCCACCGGGTGTAACTCATTTTCTTTGCCTTGTGAGAGAACTGCTCCTAATCCTAGACCTGAAGCATCTGTTTGCACATAAAATCGTTTACTGAAGTCTGGACATCTCAAAACTGGTTGTGCTGATATAAGTATCTTGAGTTCTTGGAAGGTGTTATGTGCCTCCTTATCTGTCAGTAGATTCCCAGTATAAGTAGACTTGAGGGCTTCTGTTAAAGGGCTGGCTAAGGAGGAAAAATGAGGGATGAACTTACGGTAGTAACCGATGAAGCCCAGGAATGCTCGGACCTGTTTCTTGTTGCTGGGCATTTGAAGTCTCTGAATAGCCTCTATTTTGACCAGTTGGGTTTTTATAACCCCGTTCCCAACCAAATGTCCTAAGTACCTGGTTTGATTGGCAGCCAACATTGTTTTCTTCGGGTTGATATGGAGTCCTGCTGATTGTAGAGAAGATACCATGGCGTATAGATGGGCCTTTTGTTCATTCCAGGTTTTGCTAAATACCACTATGTCGTCTAGATAGGCAGAACTATATTGGTGGTGTGGTGCCAAGACTTGGTTCATAAGTGACTGGAAGGTTTCCGGGGCTCCATGCAACCCGAAGGGTAACATGGTAAATTGGAACAGTCCGGATGGGGTGGAAAAGGCGGTTTTTATTTTATCTTCTGAATGTAGTGGGATCTGCCAATATCCCTTGGTCAGGTCAATGGTGCTGATGTAATAGGCGGAACCCAATTGTTCTATAAGTTCGTCTATCCTGGGCATGCGATAAGCTTGGTACGTTGAAATTGAATTTAATTGTCGATAATCCATGCAAAACAGGATACTGCCATCGGGCTTCGGTACCAAAACAATGGGGGAGGACCAGTGGCTGCAGAAGGGTTCAATGCATTTCATCAACTTCCGCCTGTAGTGCCGCCTTTTTGGACTCCGGAAATCGATACGGCCGGATTCTTACCGTCTTTCCTGCTTCTGTTTCTATTTTGTGTTCTGTAAGGTGAGTCTTCCCGGGAAGATAGGAGAACACGTTTTGTAAAGGTTTGAGTTGTTATTCCAATTCTTTGGGGGTAAGTTGAGTTCCCCATTGAACTGCTGAAAAAGCAGTACAGGGACTTTCACGAGTTGCTGCCTGAATGCTGGTGATCTCTCGGTCTGTCGATTTCCACTCTTTTAGCAGGTTTTTATGGTAATTATGGAGCTTAATTTTTTGATCTGGTTGTTCCACCAAATAATTCACTGGACCCAATATCTTTGTAATCCTATACGGCCCTCTCCACTGTCCGAGCATCTAATTATGACTTGTGGGTAACAACACCAGTCCTTGATCTCCAATTTTGAACTGCCGGACTCTGGATCTTTTATTATAATGTCTTTCTTGGGCTGCTTGTGCTCTTCCCAGATTAACTCTGGCCAGTTCCCTCAATTTACTCAGTTTCTCCCTCATTTCCATCACGTAATCAGTCAGAGTAGTGGTTTCCTCTTGTTCCTGTTCCTCCCATTCCTGTTTTGCGATGTCTAGTACTGTTCTTGGTTGGTGTCCAAATAGTAACTCGTAGGGTGAAAACCCTGTGGATGACTGCGGAGTGTCCCGAAGCACCATGAGGACCCATGGTACTGCACGATCCCAGTTTCTCCCTGTAGGAGCCGTTATTTTCTTGAGCATTGATTTGATAGTCCTGTTATATTGTTCTACCAAACCATTGGTCTGTGGGTGATAGATGGATGTGCGTAGTTGTTTGATTTGTAATTGTTGACAGACATTCCTCATTATTCCGGATATAAAATTTCTGCCCTGATCAGTTATGATTTCAGACGGAATCCCTACTCGTGAAAAGAACAGTGTCAACTGGTTACAAACTTGCTGCGAACTGATACCCCGCATGGGTAATGCTTCTGGATATCTTGTTGCATAGTCAACAATTACCAACAGATATTGGAACCCGTGACTGCTGGGTTCAAAAGGTCCCACCACATCCATCCCAATTCTGAAAAATTGTTCTTTTATCAATGGCATAGGCAGTAGAGGTGCACGTTGAGGTTTGATTCGGCTTGTTTTCTGGCAGGTTGGGCACTCCTCGCAATGTCTGGTTACCTCTCTGTAGATCCCAAGCCAATAGAACCTTTTTAGGATTTTTTCAAGTGTTTTCTCTCGAGCCATATGTCCCCCTGCCGGATTGTCATGACCCATTTCCATAATAGATCGCCTAAAACTAGTGGGTACCAGTAACTGTTCTATTTCTTGGTCATTCTGATCTCTGGTAATCCTGTATACCAGTCCCCTCCTATACTTGATTTAGGATATGAGGTCTGGCTGTCTGGATCTCCCATTGCCCCTTCACGGGCATTCTTTAGTGTTGGGCCTGACAAGGTTTCACTTCTGAAGGAGACTCTTTTATCTCTGGAATCCAATCAACCAGTCCACTAAACTTTTCCACCCATTTCCTTCTACCTTCTCTTACTTCTCTCCTGGTTTTTCTACTTTGTTTTCTTTGTTCCGTTGTAACCTCAGCATTGACAAATGGGGCTGTTCTTAACCATTCCAACTCTTTTACACATTCCCCAAAGTTGGGTAAGTCAGTGCCTATTAGTACTTGTGTGGGAATATGTGGCATGATGGCTACTTCCATTGGCGTACTAACCCCGCTTAATTCTAGGGTGACCTGTTTGGATAGGTACAACCTAACCTCGCCATGCACACATTTAATCGGAATATCTGGTTCCCCTTCTTCCCCAGGTGCACTTACTTCTGGCCTTATGGAGGTCTGCTCGCTTCCACTATCAATCAGGCCTTGCCGAGGTATCCCGTCTACCTGGACGTCCACCAGGTATGGCTCCCGTTTTCTTCGGAACTCTCGCTGGGTATATCCGATTTCCATTGGTTCTGGTCTGTTTTTCCTTGGACAGAACCGGGCTATATGGCCCCATTCCCCACAATCAAAGCATTGAGGTTGTCTCTGTTGGTTGGGGTCCATGTTGGTCCCTTGGGTTCCATTCGGATGGGTTTGGTACCGCTGGCTCAGTGGTTCTGCTGACGGTTGGTTTTATCATCTCCAACAGGCCGCCCCGGGATCCTCCCGCTTTTTGGTATGCAGAAGCGATGTCTATGGCCTCGTTGAGGGTGGGCCTACAGTGTTGGCGAACCCACCTTTGCATGTTGTTGGGGAGGGCTTCCACAAACTGTTCAAGATTCACTTTTTCCAATATCTCTGGAATAGTACAGCTGGAGGGTTTAACCATCTTTCTGTTAAATCATGTACCCCGTAATACAGCTGTTGTGGAGTCTCCCCAGTACGAATTTGGTTTCTCTTAGCTTCTGGTGATAGGCCTCCTCGTCAACTCCCATCCTTTCTAGTATAGTTCTTTTGATGTCAGCATAGGCTGTGTCCCCATTGGGGTTTGCCGCCTAATAGGCCCCTTGCATCGATCCTGTTAACAATGGTGCAATAAAATGCCCCCATTTATCCACGGGCCACTGGGAATTTCTGGCAACTCTTTCAAAGTTCGTAAAGAAATAACCCAGATCATCTCCCGGTTGGTATTTCTGTAGTATGTTGGATGGAACTGGCGTTGCCCCTCTGTAAGCCACCATGGCTTCTGTAACTTTCTTTAGGGCATCCTGGCTGGCAGCTTGTAATTGCAGGGCCTGTTGTAAGGCTTGCCGATCTGCTTGGGCTTGGTGTCCTTGTACTTGGACCAACTGCTGTAGTTGTTGCTGTCCGTTGGCCAATGCCTTGATTATTGCCTCCATGTCGTGTTTCTTAAATCCCACCGCTGCCACCAAATTTTGTGACAAGCAGACAGCCACGCGGTTTTGAAGAATATAAATGCTTGTCTTTATTCAGACTCAATCAGCTGGGCAGGATGATTGATAACACAAAGTATTATTGATAAAAGTTCTTGTCTGATGTTCCTTCTGTTGAAAGATGTTTTCTCTGTTTTCCCTCTAGGGCACGACGTAAGGACTTCTCTCCAGTCGGTTCTTCTTAGTCATCATACGTCCAGGTGCTCCCTGTAGCTTCGGAATCCACGTCTGCTCTGCTGTGGAAAGAGAACAAGAATGAACACCACTAGTCACTCCTTCAGGCTGTTTATATAGGTGGTACTCAATTGGCCAATCAGCATCCACTTCCTGTCTTAGTCCATAAGAACCCACCCGAGCCCTGCCCCCTTTTTCCTGGGAGTATTGCGTCTAGAGACCTCCTACGACCTGAGCATTGTATCGCCTCTCCTTGCCCAGGTAAGTACAAAGCAGGGAAGGATGAAGGGTTGGGGACTCTTGGGGAAGCCTGTCGGGGTAATGGAGTTTTTGTATTATGTCTTTCGACATGCGTGCGGTGTCACCGCTCTGCATTTGTCTCTTTCCCACGCGGCCGTAAGTGTAACACCATGTGTTTGGCGGCTGGCTCACGAGTCCGCCGCTACCCCGAGTCACCTCAACCCTCTGCTTTTCGGGAGTGGCGGTGACCATCCTATGGTCCCCCTCCAACCGAAAGCGGTGGTCTATCCCTTCTTTAGTGCGGTTGGGTAACTTACGTCGGCACTTTTGTTTGAGCAGCCGCAAAGCCGCTAATTGCTCTGCTGGCGCCTGTTCGTTTTTATGATGCTTGTGTCGCGGGTCTCCATGCCCGCACATTTCCCCCTCCCTGGGGACAGCGGAAGAAGGCCGCTCCACATGCTGGCCAAGCCACTCTTTTGATAAAGGACCAGCCGTGTTCTGATGTAAGGTGATTGCTGGGTTCTGGGTTGGCGGTCCCCACCACTCTTCTAGTATGTTGTCTGGGGTAGTTTCCTCCTGCTTGTGTCCTGTCTCTCTCTTGCTCTCCCTGGGTGGTTGGTCATTGTAAGCCCTGTCTGGGTCGTCACAAACCCTCTACTTAACCCCATAAAAATTCTAATCCCCCTACCTAACTACTTGCATGCACCATAACTAATAATTATTACTATACATAACTACAACTGTAAACCTAAATATGCATTCAAATATACCACAAGCAATAAGCAACAAACATTGACATTATATTATGGGGATGGGGGGATGCTGACTCTGGTCTCTGGTGGTGTGGGGTCTAACCCCTGATGGAAAATAGGGGCTGTTCAACCAGTCTCTGGGTCTCCACTGCGCCTACTTTACTTCTGGGTTGTTCCCATCCTCCACGTGGGGCCACCCGATCACTGCACGGCCCCACACTTTGATTTCTGTCTTTTCAGGGAGCCCCAATGATGCAGCAGCCTGGGACCTTTTTGTTTCACCGCCCTGCCAAACCTGGCAGGTTGTACTTATAGCAGCACCCCCTCTTTCTCGCCACCCTGTTTGGACACCACCCATGCGTTCCTTGGCTGGGCAGCACCTTGTTGTCCCTTTAGGCCACTACATGCACACGGTCTAGGGATTTTGCTACTTGGGCCTGCCCTGTGTAGCCCTGGGGTGGGCCACCGGGCCGCATGGGGCTAAGAATTCACCCCAGGAGCATGGTAGACACTGGGTCACCGCAATCACGGGGCTGTCTGGGGCCGCTAGAGGCTACTCACCACAGAGTTGCTGGTGTCTCTAGGTCCTTGCTTCTCTCCCATCCTATGCTCTCTGCCAAAAGTCTCTTATAGAATCTGTGCAAAGGAGCGTTGTCCTTTGTTTTTCTTGTTTTCTTTAATTTACCAGATTCAATCCAGCCCTATGGTGGGCTGGATTGTTCATTCCAGTTAAATCTTCTGTTCCTAAGTAACACACAAAAACGTACACTACAGAAACACTAAATGAACTATATTTAATCAAACACCTGTGTCTGTGTATTTATTTCAAAATGTCCTTAAGGGAACAAGCATTCAGCCCATCCTAGCTGATCCCAAATTGTGCCAAGGGCTGCATTAAAAACATTTCAGGCAAATATTTTGTGGTGTCATTTGTCTATCAAAAGTGTACGCCCTGCCTTCTCTATTCCACGCTTTTATGTTTTAGTGTTATTTTTTAAACTCCTAGCAGACTGTAGCAGTTAAGTATGACAAAGAGGGGAAACTTCCACAGCACAGAGAGCATTCTTCAGCTGAGAGATTTGATAGAATTGTTTCCTTCTCTGTGCTTTAAATTTAAGGACTGGCTTGCACTTAGTGCTTCCTAGAAGAGCATTTTCTATTTCGAAAATGTCAACGAGCGAAAAGACGTCGGTCGAAGTAGATAATATATAGAATTATAGATGGGTAACTATCCACGAAGGGATGTATTCCGCGGAGGTACATTTGATAGACATCCATAGTGCCCCTTGAGTTGTCTATGATGTCATTCAGAACACAGTTCAAATACACTTGGAAGAAATCCATCTATAATTGTATGCTGCGCATGACCCACCTGCGGTGTCCTTTTATGATCAGCATTGACAGGAGTGGAAGCGTGAGGAGGCTATACACAACATGAAATATACCAGGTTCCCACTACAGAGCAACCCAAAAACAAGAGAAAGTACCTGGCAGAGAAAATGCTGCATACCAGTTGATTATGAATTTCCTAATCCTCTGCCTTTGTGTCAGGGTTACCTCTGCTCAGCAGGGGTTCAAGAGTGGAACCCCTTAGTCTGCCCTCAAACCTCTACATGCCAATAGTGGCCACAATCATAAAGGTAGAACATACAGAGTTAAGAGATATAGATTCTATGCCTTTTGTGGTAATGTGGGCCAAGGGAAGGCTATACTCTCAAGACGGGTGTGAATGTGATTCAATAGCAACCCAAACCGCAAAGCCAAAATAAAGGGAATGTCCAATACAAGTTTTGTAAGAATGTGTATACATTAATGAAACACACCATCTGCAAGAATTACTAAAAAGAAAAACACTATACAAAACCCAGCCCGATGGAAAGAACAAAGAATATTCAAAGAAAGAGGGATGCAGCACTCAAGGTAAAATACAGGGGGTGAAAAGGTAATTCAACAACCATAATGTTCTTTATGAATGACATGATGTTGGATAAAAAAAGGTGCACAAGTGATCAAACCAGTTTCTAGGGCCCAAAATGGACCGGGGGAGGGGTTTTGGGTGCTTAAGGGTCAATAGTACCTTTTTGGTGGTTCAACACTAAAGAACCAGGCTTTGAGCTGTTGTGCAAGTGGGTCAAACTCAATTTGGGTCTGGCGAATTGTGTAGGCCCAAGCAGCAAGATGGCATTACGTTGGTTTGTATGGGGTTCAAGGTTGGCAATGCAGGTCAGAGTCCTCAACAGGATCTGTTCAGAGTAGAGCTGGTTTGAGATGCGTAGTAAACACTGGATAGGGTCGATGCATGATGCTCCAGCGGTTTGAGTGGAAGGTCAGTGATGTTTCGAAGTGGTGACCCTGATGTTCCGGTGTGCGGTTTGATGAAGAAGAGGGTCATGGTTGAGCCTGGTTGGGTTGTTCGGTAACTGCGTTTCCGAGACTATGAGTGTCATCCCAGTGGTTTTAGTTGAGTCCTGCAATGAGTGGTTGATTCAAGCCGAGCACATGACGAGCTCTACAAGGAAATGATGCAGCTTCGAGCTGGCTTGAAGTTGCAAGCATCTTGGATCCAAAGTTCGGCTGAGTGCCAAAAGCAGAACTGGCGGGTCCTGAGGTTCGAAATAAGGAAAAACCAGTTTAAAGCCGGTTTGATCAGTTAGAGGGGATACAGAATATGATTCTTGGCTCTCTGGATGCTTTAAGACCCACTCTGGGGTGTAAGGCACACATTCAGGCCCTGTTCCCGGGCTCCTAAGAAAGGGAGGCTGGCCCACATGTTAAGGAGTCCTTCATCAGAAAGTTCTCCTATGCAACAATGTGCCTGGCAGAGGCAGGTCTTGTTCCAGCAGCAGCTCACTCCCAATGTGCCATGGGGATGGATAGGGAAAAGAGATTGCTTCTGCCTTGGACACCCCATCTTCACATCACTGGTGGAGGGCTTTGGAAAATCAACTCTCCCAACAAAGGTCAAATACATTCTTTCTCAAGTGTTTGTTCCAAAGTGAGTTTTAGAAGGAGTGGAGGACCCCTTCTTTTAAAGGCAAAGGTCCACAGGTGATTTACTAAAGCAAGCCTGCTCTACGGTTTCAATCTCTGTCCTTGGAACAAGTGGACTTTGCCATCTCATATCATACCCAAAGTGCTTTGTGTTAAAGGAAGTGGATGGGACAACAAGGGAGAGAGTTATAGAGAGAAAATAAGATGATGGAATCTTCCTTCAGCTGGTCTGAGCTTCCTCTGTCTACACTACCCCAACACTATTCCATTGTCAATAGCATCAAAGGTCCTTATGGTATAGTACCCTAGTGTGATGCTAATTCTTTTGGGATTGGTGTACCTTTTGATTCGTATCTCCCAAGCCATCTCCTGCTGGGAGGCTGGTTCACTGGAGGGCCTGGCTGCCTGGCCAGAATATACATAACCTTTCCACAGCTCAGCTCAGCTCAGAGTGGAAGGGAAATATATTATATCGAAATAGATGTTGCTGTAATGAGTATGAGAGATAATAGCCACAAAACACTTATTTAGGTATGGCTTATACTTAAAGTGTACAACTGTCAACAGGAAAGTAATCCACATAGTTATATAGTTTGTGAAAGGAGGGGCATATCTTAAATGCAGCCCCTGTGCTGCAGTGACATGGCTGCCACTGCAGCTGTCAAGAGGGCATTTGTGACCTGAAACGGCTCTCTTCCACGGTAGAGCTGGGGCTGCATTTCGGGCTACTTATTCAACAGGGTACAGTTGTGCACTATTCTTTTATCATGGGGTTTGTGGAGGAGGGGTCTGGTTAGCATACCACCCTCTCTAAGAGAGATGTACCTGCATCATTTTAGATTTAATCACACTCGAAACAGCAAGGGCTCTTACAACCCTGTCAGGTGGCAATCCTTCAGAGGGCCTACTGACAACAGAAGCTGAAATATGTGCAGGTGAGTATGGACTTCATCAGCAACAACTCAACATCCTAAGCTATCCAACAATATTTTCAAAAGGTGTTTGTCATATGCAACACAATCCTCATTTGCCCTGTGCAGGCTGATCACTAGCAAAACACATTTAAATGTTCAACCTACTTGGAAACAAATATGTGTGATCCCTTGTTACATTTTACAGGGAAGGGGCTCATGAAAATGAGTGGCTTGTGTCTAGCCTAGGAATCCCACATTGTAGCGCCTGCATCATTCTAAGATTGACGCACATCTACATGCACACCTTACGCAATGTCATCCCCTAAGCTTGTTTCCACCATGCCCGTCCTGTGAGCCACCATCCAGCCAGCAACTAACCCCTGTCTCTCCAACAATGTGGGAGATGAGATGTGTTGCATAAGTACGCACTGGGAAGAAGCCTGATCGCATGTGTGCCAATCAGTGCATTCTTGCAAATCTCACCAACCCGTCCTACAATGCACATGTTCTTTTTCTGTATGGGAAAATGAAAGGAAGTAGGGCAAAAACAGATTTTAATTGCTTTCTCAATAACTTTGGAACAATTGAACAAATTGTCCCCAAGATTTTGAGTTTGGAATGGCCCGGTCCAAGGATTTTTTGTGGAGCATTTCACCCTAGGGATGTCATTTGGGGTTGCCAGGGGTCACACATGCTAGAATCTGGGGGAAGAAGCGGAAAAGGGTGGTTAAGATAAATAAGACCATGCAGGGAGAGACAGCTTGTCAGTTCAGTTTCAGAATGGTCACAGAAATTGAGATGATGGATATCATTATGAAACTTAAACCCATGAGCTGCAAATTTGACAGTAGCCCGGCTATTACAGTTAAGGCCTGTTCGACATCTTCGACAGGGCTCACCATGAACATTGTAAATCTATTCTTTAGGGAAAACCATGTGCCAGATGAATTGAAGAATTCATGGATCATACCGCTCTTAAAAAAGCCAGGGCTTGACCCATCAGTTCCCCTAGTTATCGATCGATTGAAAAATGAGCAACAACATCTTGAACAAGTGGTAATCTGGTTTCAGGCCAGGGTATGGAAAAGAGACAGCACTGCTCGATTTTACAAAGTACACTTGGTACTGCTCATGATGCTGTATTTGTCCGCCACCTTCGATTTGGCGTATCACTCTTTGTTATTCGAGAGTTTGCAGAAGATGGCAGCCTTTTCAGATGGATCAGCAGCATGGGTGAAGACCTGTCTAGAAAACAGACATATTAGGGTTTGTAGCAATAGAGCAGAGGCAACCCCAGATCAGATGCAGTACGGAGTCCCACCGGGTGTGTGCCTCTCCCTGTCACTTTATGACATATTCACTATACCACTTTTCAGGATGCTGGAAGATAAGGTAGTGTGTTTTACTAAATATGTAGATGACACGCAATGTGTCATTCCCTTATCAGGGCTGTACGAGGAAGATGTTATCAATATTAACAAAGTGTATTGCATGATTCAGACATGGATGGTGGAAAGCGGCCTAGCCCTAAATGATGAGAAGATGGAGTTGATGGTGGTTGGCTCAGGTAGCATAATACAAAAATTGAGTCCAGAATACCAACACTTTGAGGTCACAAGTTGCAGGATTACTGCACAAAGAAGGTAAAGACACTGGACATATATCTGGACCAAACCCGAAATATGTGTGCCCAGGTTAACAGCCTAGTCTCTGCATCAGCTTACTACATAAAATTGCTATCACTGATTCAGCATTACTTATCCAAAAAAAGCAGTGAAACTGTGGCAAGAGCGATCACTAGGACCAAAATAGATTACTGCAGTAGCCTTTTGGTTGGCATTAGCAAAGGGGACTGTGCCAGACTACAAGTGATCCAAAATAGTGCTGTGAGAGCTACAGAAGGACTTAAGAGAAGAGATCATATCTCGGAGGCGAGAAAAAAGCTACACTGGTTTTCTATCAAAGCTAGAATAAATTATCGGCTCCTTATGATAACCCATAAATGTCTTGCAGGGATCATCCCAGAGTACTTAGTTGAAGCTCTGAGGAGAGAACCAGTGCAATGAGCATTTAGATCCAATGACACCAACTTATTGGTGGTGCCAAGGTCAAAACTGACCTTGAACAGTAAATGTTCCTACTTTTCTGCCGCGCCCAGTGTCTGGAATGTTATCCCGCAAGATCTGAGAGAGATTAAATCACAGGATTTGTTTAAGAAGAGGCTTAAAACCTCCTGTCCTTTTTTGCTAGTTTTTGTTAACTAATTTTGTCCTGTGTCTTATGTGTAACATCTGTAAGTAGAGCACCTGTATGCCACCGGGCCCTGGTGTTGCACAATATAAATAAATTAACATAACATAACAAAAGTTGCTTTGAGCTGGAGCAGAGGGAGCGAGATGGTTTATGCGTCTGCAATCGAGTCTTGAGTTATGAAGGAGCATCACCATCTATACATTTATGTGTGATGATCAAAGTCTTGAATTGAATCCTCTGTGCTACTGGCAACTGATTAAGACTTTTCTAATTTGGAGAGATATGGGATCTTCTGGCAACATTAGCCACAATCCAAGCAGCCGCATTTTGCACTACCTGGACCCTCGCCACCTCACCTGCCGGTGCCCCCACAAGCAATGCATTGCCATAGTCAAGCTTACTCCCAATGATAGCCATAGCCACACAGCCGCGTTGGAGTCAGATATACATTATGTTATCTGACAAAGCAGACAGGAATCGTAAAGGCAAGAACTGACAGTGGCTGAAACCTGGGCTTTCATACTCATCTCGATATTGAGGTAAATGCCAAGAGTTCCCTTTCCTCAATATCAAGATGGTATGGGTGTTTAAGGACAGGGTATCATAGGAGTGTCAAGGTTTCTTGATGGTATTCCGCACTGCCAGCAATAGTAATTCTGTTTATTGGTCGTTCAGGCATAGCTAATTGTCCATCATCCATAGACTGATGACATTACAGATATTATTAATATGGTTGGTGTCTTCGACTATTTCACCAGGCAGCATAAACAGCAACTAGTTGTCATAGCCATAGTTTTGAAATTATACTGTGTTGTTGCACAAGAAATCATGGAGGGGTCTTATGTAAAGAAGTGGGGACATACAAGCTCCCTGTATAATTAGGTGGATATTACATGAATACTGTCCGAACACCACTGAGACAGACCTACCTCGCAAAAAAGAGTTAATCCAGCTAATAGTTAGGACCAGCTTCAGCCTGTTTATCGTCAACCTATGCAAATGATATACCCATGGTGAATGCGGAACCAGTTATAATCACACTGAATCCTGCCAAACCCTTTTCATGTACACCACAATATCCTATTTCCTGTCCTGACAAGCTGAAGAAGGCATCCGTCCAGTGATAGAATCCCTTCTGCAACGGAGCATCCTTGTACTGACCCAAAGCCTCTGTGATTCCCCAATACTGCCTACAACGAAGCCAGGTGAAGAGGTGTATGATTTTATTCAGGATCTAAGCACTGTGAATGCCGCTGTGTTACCATCCTTTCATGTGGTACCCAATCCAGCTACTATTTTGTCATGTATTCCCTATACATGTATTCCCTATACTGCCAAATATTTCATGGTGGTAGATTTCTGTTCCTTTTTTCTCTATACTATGAGAAACCAGAAGGTGCCTCACCCACTAGTCCCTGGGGATCTGTCATCCAGGTGGCCAGGACACAGCCATAGCTTTTGGATCCAGTTTCTCTGGGTGGACCAGTGTGGGAGGATCACCTGGGTGAGGGGTCTTCGGGGAGTGTGGAGTTGGACACCGGATGGTGAGAAGCAGTATCCCCTTCTCTATAACGCCTTTTCCCCATCCTACTAAGTAGTATATGTAGGAAAGTTACCCCCCCTCTCTTATAACATGAACAGTTTCTCACGGACATCCCGCTATGAGAGAAAACGGACTAACACTGAACCGTATACCTGACGTGTCCCAATGCAAAGGTCAGGCAATTGCTGATCATCACACACACCTGACTTCCATTACACTTGCCGACACGGATAAAAAGCGGAGCACAAAATCACACTCTGAGCGAGGCAAAGCACAAGAGCAAACATTTCCAAGATGACAGTTTAACAAGAGGAGAAAGACAGCGAAATAGAAGGGGGTCGCACAGAGGGATGTTCCCTTGACATTTTCGTCAAGGAACCGTTACTTTCACGAAACCTCAAGAACAGAAAACGTAAGACCAGGAAACCACGCTGAAGAATCCTGCATTGTGTGTCGAAGGTACCCGGGGCCCTCCCACGTCAGTAATCAAGGCGGGGAGAATCTCCAGCCACTTCAGTACTGTCCAAAGCAGCTTCAGTGAAAACAATACAGTCGGTGAGTTGGGGAGACCGATACAATACCAGTCCGTGTTGAAACCAAGGTTGCAAGCAGCAACATTGTATGGTGAGCGCTGGAACGAACATTGTTAAAACACGTGTGATAAGAGACGCAAATTAAGTTAAACTGCTGATTTGGGATTGAACTTTAAATCAAGCTACAATACCTTTGACAGAGTGGTCCAGCACCACGTGGGTGCTCAATCAAAGGTCTCTGTAAGGTGTCCAGCTGAGAAGTAATAACAGTAGAGAAAGTTGGTCCGAGCCTGGCAGAGGGAGATCAATTGAAAGAGAAAGAATAAATGTGAATCAAAGTGGTCCTTGGACGGGTCAAGTAAATCCCGCGCACAGTCAAAAGTCTTCGATTTCGACAAAGTAAACAAAGTTTGAAAAGTACTTGGATTTGGTCCGAGCTTGACAGAGGGAGATCAATTGAAAGCTTTGTGTTAAAGTGGGTCTGAGCCCGGTGGAGGGGAGGCCGGGGTGAATCGATAATCAACCTAGAAGTTGCAAATGCGAATCCTGAGGAGAAAGGAACTTTTGAATGTTTGTTTGTTGCATCAGGCCCTCTGAGGTCAGAGACTTTCAATGGCAAAGAGACTTTGACATAGAAAGCCCTGATATTGAGATTGTAACTGCATCCTCATGCTAGAGAAGCCAGAGACTGTGCTAAGCTCAAGTGTGCCGCCTTATCTCTTGGTGCTGAAAACGTGGGTAAGGGAAGCCAACGGCTTGAATATCCTGACATATCATTTCCAGAACACTTTTGTTTTGCATGACATTGTTTCAAACACTATTTGTATTTAGAAGTAAGGACTGGCAATAGGTTTATAAGTATAGGCTCTTTAATTTTGAAAAGACACCACTAGGACTGCATTATTATTATTTGATGGTTGTAGCTTGCTCTCATCTTTAGCTTTAGGATTAGATAGGCATTTTTCAGAGCCAGATGAAGTTCAATAAACACCCTTGAACTGTGATCACTTGTGTCTGTCTTACTGTTTCATACCATGCCTTCCTTACACCTGCTAGACCTGAAGAACCAACTAGATGACATAAGCCATTCCAGCAAATTCACCCTCCTTCTCCTACTGGAGCTCTCTGCTTCCTTCAACCTCATCAACTGCCAAACCCTCTGTCACCATCTTACCAGTGCAGCCAATTTCTTTTCCGAAGCTACCAACTGGATCACCTCATTTTTTGCAAACAGGTCTTCCTGAGTCTGTGCTGGTAACTCTGCTGCCCATCCCACACCAGTCTCAGGTGGCGTCCCGCACGATTCCTGTGTCTCACCTATTCTGTATAATTTATACGCTCAACCTCTCTTCAATCATCTGTACTTCGGCATCACTTACGAAAATTATGCAGATGATACACAAATCCTCCTCCCCTCACTGGCAAATATGCTTAGGATTCCATCACACTTATCTCTGTCTATCAAGCTTTTACAATAGATGGATTTACAATCCCAGTTTTACCTTCAGTGAAAACCTTGGGAGTCTACCTTGAGGCCATCCTTAACATGACACAACAAGTCAACGCCATTGCATCATCCACTGCCCATACCATGTATCTGAATAATGCCAGCAAACCATTCCTCTCCTCACACATCTGTCTCACCATCCCCCATGACATTATTGGCTCAAAACTAGATTACTGTAATGCTCTCTTTGTGGGCAAAACTGAAAAGAACCTTAAAAAATCACAGGTCATCCAGAACAATGCCCTACGTGCTACTCTTTGTCTTTCCAAACGTGACCACATCATGGCAGCCAGGAAAGCTCATTGGCTCCCTAGCCGGTAGAACATCAAATTTAAAATTCTCACCATCACTCACTGCTGCCTCTCCAATACAGCCACATCATACCTGACTCAAAGATTCATAAAATCTACATCCACCAAACCCACACACCTTTCCTATCGCCATTGCCTTGCCATTCCGAGATTCAAACGCAGCAGAGCAGGAGGCTCTAGCTTCCCAGTCACCGCTTCCTTACTCTGGAACTCAGTGGCACTCTCCCTGTGCTCGGAAAAATCTAACTGGCACTTCAGAAGACAATTAAAAACTTGGCTTTTCAACTAACTTGAACTTTTCCTATCTAATACTTGAACATCTCATGTCTTATTCCTTTTAACTGCCTTGTCGCACTGTAACCAGTGCCTAGATGTCTTACGGTTAAGTTTGCTTTACAAATGTAAAATAAAATAATAAATAAATAAAATTGTAACATCAGCATCCCTGCCCAATCTCCTCACTGTCCCCTTAAGGTCATCCTAACTCTTTGTCATATCCCACACTCAGATCTGCAGGAACAACACAAAGTCCACCGGAAATCTGCAAAAAAGGACACAGAGAGCATTCAGGCATCTAGAACATTGAAGAAGAGATAGCTGGTGATAGTGGAGTTGAGGGTGGTGAGCCACTGTGCAAGTACATAAACCCGCTGTGCGAGACTAAGTAAATGCAACCAACATTGTTGGGAAAATTCCACTTTTAGACCTGAGCAGCTAGTCGATCCCCTGAGCCCTCTGCCATTTTCCCCACAGATCCCTTATGCAGTCTAGAACGCCTAGAGATTTATTGCAGGGTTTTATACACCCTTGTAATGGCCGCCAACGAGAGGATGGTGGGAGAGAACTGGACGAATAATATTGCTCAGGAAGGGAGCAGCGACCTTTGGTCTGCTGGACAGAAGAGAAGTCTGAGTCTCATTATGTGTTTAGCGGTAAAATGGCAGTAAATCGGATTTACTTCCAAAATGGATTCCTTCTACTGACACTACGAGTGGCTGCACTGCGATATGAATCCCCGTCTTTTGGTATTTTTGGTAGATTAACTGCGAGTGGTAACATTGAGAAATCCGCAAATTTGTAAGCCTTAAAGTGGAGGATTACCTCCAGCATCAGGCTGGAGGTAAATTTCAAGGTCAAATTAGGAATTCAGTTGTCAGCTATAAGCAGAAGTAATTCCATTACCTCCAAACATAGTGGCAGTAATGGCATTGCCACCACTTTTTTACCACACTGCCAAAACTCGTAATGATCTGGAGAACCTGGGCCCGCTACGTGGAAGGTCAGGTCTTTATGACACTGCAAGCCTGAGATGAGATACGCCCTATGCCAAGGTTTCCAAACAGTTTGGCCCTCATTCCGAGGTTGGTGCTAGTCATGGCGCTATTTGCGGCATGACTAGCACCAATACCTTTACCACCACCGACTTGGTGGTATGGGGACTTACCGGTCTATTGCGACCAATGCGGGACCGGTAAGTCCCCATTTGAAAAGCCATTCCCCATTCCCATTTGAGCCCACATAGGGCTCAATGGGAATGGGGAAGGCGTCAATGACGGTACCGCAAATTGCAGTATCGTTATTGACCCCGGTATCCCTTTGCGGGTCCCGTCCATAACGCCTGGTAAAACCAGGCGATAAGTGAGGGACCCGCAAATGGGACCTCGGAATAGGGCGCAAAGGGATTACCGGCACCGGTGTCATTACCGGTGCCCGGTATCCCTTTGCGCCCATGTCGTAATGACCCCCTTTGCCTCTGTGGCTGCAAGCCTCTTTGATTTGTCCCCCCTCCACCTTTGCAGAGGGTGTGCTCAATTGTCATGGTACCTGTAGCTGCTGAGCCCCTTAGGTACTACTGAATACACCTTCTGCCTTTCTCCAGCACCTGAATTTGCATTTTCGTGTTGCTTTATTGCAGCTTTAGGCTACCTCTGAGAATCCATTTCTTGCTCTCGCCAGCATTATCGACGAACTTGCTATTTCCGTGCTTTCAGCTTCGCACCTAAGTTTAACTTTTGTGCTGACCCATGCACTTTTCTCCCTTTGCCTCTGAGATTTTCATTCACAGGTCTGAATTCCGTGCTGCTTAATTGAAGCTTCAGTGTCCAGTTTCCAATCTGTTGATTTTAATCCAACATTGATTATTCTTCCTCCTGCCTCTGCTCTCTATCGGGTTCTTATTCAAGTGGTTGAGTGTGATCTCATCTTTCATCTGTACATGTGAGCTCTGCCATGCTGCAAGGCTGGGTTACATTATTGTCGGCTATGCTACGCCATGACATGTTTTTGCTATGGCACCTTGGTTATCTTCTTCCTTCGAAAATGATATGCTTTGTTCGGTTTGATATGGTATGCTGTGTTATAAGTTCCATTGCAATGTTATGTTTAAACTACTGGAAAATGTAGGATCTATTTGTTTTGTTTCCAAATTCATCTTGGCCTGCTATGAAATTGTGATTTTCATGTACACCTTTCTTTAGCTATTAAGGGGTGAACCATCCCCTCCCCAAATCCCTTTACATTGCAAGCATCTCTCTCACGTCATCTGTTTGTAACCCTGCTCAACACTAGTGTTTATTTTTTTTAATCAATTGCAAGCTTCTTTCTAACCAAACTTCACTTTTTGTTTTTAAGTGAGTTTTGCTCTTTTTCATTCTTATTTATATGTTTATTCAGTCAGACTGTCATTTTGTTTCTTGGGACATAATGCCAGTTTTGTTAAACAAGTTTCACAACCCGAACCCCAGTTGTGCTTAATCTGTCATATAAAATTGCCAAGTGGGGCTGGCTGCAATTCTACTTGTGGGCTCTGCCCTTTGCATTACCTGCGCCGCACTGCAAGTAGCCTGCAACCCTGTGGAGCTATTTCATCTGAGAGGGGCCTTGCCCTCTCCAACAAGGCCTATGCCATTTTTCGCACACGAGTGCCGTGTTAGCCCGCTCAAATGAAGCAGTGATTGAACTAGCCTTCTCCTAAAGGCCTACCCGGGGAGCCGGCAAGCTGAGCCACCGCCCCCAACCCACAAAGGCCCACTACCAAGGCCCCTGTCTGGCCTTTCCCTTCATCCATCCATGCCGACTTTGTATGCAGACAGCATCTACAATAACCATCTGACCACGAGGCTTAACATCGCGCCGCAAGACCCCTGCATCCAAGGTAAGCCCAGTTGGGCTTAGTCTGTTGTACTCTGATGTGCTCTGAAATGTTTTGATTACCACGACAACACTCTACAATCTATAATCTAAATGGCCCAATAGGGCTGCTTACAATTCTACTTGTGGGCTCTGCCCTTTGCAGCATCCGTGCTGCACTACAATTAGCCATGCAGAACAGTCGGGCAATTTAATTTCAGAGGGGCCTTGCCATCTCCAACATGGCTGCTGCAATTCTTGGCGCAGGAGTGCCACGTTAGGCCCAGTCTGGCCTGTCCAGCAGTGGCTGCCAGGAATCTCTGCTACCCATGCTTTGTTTCCTGCCAGTGCACCCGCAGTCCGTCTGGGGCCTGCCACCTAGCCTTCTCGGTTGTTTGGGTAAGCACTTTTCATTGTTCATCTCATCCCTGCCCTAAGGCTCACCTCCTCCATCTCATTGCACACAAACTAGTTTCTTGCTGCACTCCGCACTAAGCATACTTATACTGTTCTTTTGCACCGCGTGTATATGTTCTTTAATGCCCTGCCCCCTCTAAGTATGTACACTCCAGCAATGACTCAACATTCACCATGAAACCGCCTGGCTCCCCTGATGCACTTTTATTCTTTTGTTAATGAGTGTGTCACCTCCAACAATCTTTGCTGCTTGATCCTAGCCTTCGTTGCCTTTACCTCTATCTCCCATGCATTTGCCTCTCTCGCTTAGGGTGCTCTCATTTCCTCGTCTCTATTTAGATATTTTAACTGCATGCTTTTTATGCCTGTTTGAATATCAAATCTTGGCGTTTTGTAAAATCTTTTGCCTCATCAAACTGCTTGTATTTTCATGACTGTTATGAAACTCTATTCTAGGCATTTTCAAGATCTGTTGCCCTGCCAAATTGCTTACATTTCATGACTATTTTTGAAACTCAAATCCAGGTGCTTTTAAAATCTGTTGCCCCATTGAAGTGCTGGTATTTTCCTGACTGTTATGAAACTCAATTCTAGGCATTTTTAAGATCTGTTGCCCTTTCCACCCTCACAAAGCCGAGAGCCAGATTGTGATCAGGCATCACTGCTGCTCGATGGCGCGGAGGGCTGCCCCTTGGCTCTGTTGACTCTGCCTCCCATTGGGCTGGGCGGAAGAGCAGTCTCTGAGCCTGCAGAATGTTTCGCTGAATCCATTGAGAAAGTTGCTGCCATGACAACAGCCAAATTCGAATTGTACATCGAAGAACCGACCTGATAGCAGAGCGGAGGTGCGATTACCAAAGAGGACCGGAACTAAAAGAAGTTACCCTGATGTTGGAACGCTAAAATGGCACTTTAAGGCCAAAGCCATCCCAATGTTTTTTCCTCATAATCAAAAATCAAATGCTGCGTCCATGGAGAAATTGGATGTCAACCCCAGCACTTACCTTCATGAAGTAACTGACGAGGATCTTTTATTTAGTGCATCAACTCATTGCGAAGAGACCGAATGCCCAAGGAAATAGGCATATCTACAATCCAAGGAAAAGTTCGCACAAAACCTTGCACCAAGCGAGAATGCCTCTACAAACATGATTGGAACCATTGGAGTAGTGGAAAAAACGCAAATTATGACACCGAAATCGGATAAAAGAGCGCCACCTCAATATAATGTAAATGAGGCTCGCTCAATGCAAGGCTCCCCAAAGCAACCTCCAATCTGAGAGGACAATGATGAGTCACCACAAGAATCACAACAAGATTCTAGCTTTAAGGCTGATAAAAATGATTTGGAAATTCTAGCACTAGATAACTGATTAGTTCACCTAATCAACTAAACAGGAAAGCTACCACCTGGCTGGGATCAGGCTGCAAATCAAAAAGAAGTAGAAAGCTGGGAAACGAGAATGCAGAGACAGAAATGACAAGGCTCTAGCTCAAAATCCATTCAGGGTCTCGCTTCAACGGAGCCCCACGATATATTGGATGGAAGAGCAAGTTGTGGAGTCAGTGATTGCTATGAGAATAGTGCAAATATCTGCTTGTTAGAGAAAAGCACCAAACAGGAACAAGAAAAGGAGAATAAAAATAGAAGCGACATAATAATGTTCAGCAAAACAGGGAGCATGTGTTTTCATCGACCCACGTCTACACAACTAGGAATTACTCAGACAAACACAGAAAAGGTGCTAGTGGGGTCTCCTTGACTGCCACAAGACACTATTTCAATGCTGAGGACTCGTCTGAAACAGATGACAGTGACATTCTTGGTTGGGAGCAAGCAAAGAGACACATTTCTAGACTGCCTCCCCACCATAGCATACCTGGAGCCTGTAACCTGTAGGAGGATTCTATCAAACCACTTTGGGTGAGTGAGATGCAAGAGTCCCTCACTTCAGCTGTAACTATAACTTTAGCTCAGTTTCAGAAATGTTATGAAAACTTGTGCGAAAACTATAAAGATCAAACTACTCTAATAGCCTTGATGAGCTTGAAATTGATTTATGTACAATCTGTGATAGAAGCACTGCGAGAAAAAAAGGAAGAGAGAAAGAAATGGAAGGAATCATCCGCAAGTTCCTAATAGATCTCTTCCAAGACACTAAATCCGATAAACGCATATTTCTATAGGGCGTTTGAGGAATTGCCTCATGGCCATTTACCCATACAAACAAGATCGATACAAAACAATGAACTCAGCCTGAAAATGGAGTAGGATCCAAACTCACACCGAATTTCCAACCGTCACGTCAGGATGCAGATTGCCAAACACAAAATTGCGGCGACACGACCCAGATGAGTAATGCCCATGAAAATTGTCCACTACTAAAAAAGCCTAGTTCCTCAAAACTTCGCCAAAATCAAATTAGTGGTTGCCTAGGGAATTGCCAGAAAGTTGACTGCTCAATACCCGCAGACAAGTGCAATCCAAGTAACTCATTATTAATAATGGAAAAGACCAAGGCCCTGAACAATCCGTTCTCCATTTTTGAACAAAGGAACACTGAAGAGTCAAGATAGAAACTCTGTGGCGTAAAATATTCCTGTAAGACAAAAAACATAAAAAAATTGAATGTAAGGAAGAATTGTGGCTCTTCCGCCAGTTTCTAAAGCAATCTGTAGTGATCAACTGAGAGTGAAGGCTGTAAGTAAGAACAAATTAAAACCAGCCACAGAACAGAGTCCACAAAGGAGTGAAAATTAATCAGAAAGTGAGAACAATGAGATCAATGAAACTATTTTGGATCCACTTGATTTATCAATTTATGAGGATGACGATCAAATGGAAACTGTAGAAGCTAAGAGAATAATCCACGGCCCTATTAAAGATGTAGGATGAAAAGTATACCTGTCGCCCCCAGTGACGAAAGATGATGATATGTACTTTATGACTCTGAGCGAAAAAAGGGAAAAGTGCAGACCTAAAACCATCTATCTGACAAGGTCCTCTCACAGGAAGTTATAATGAAGTCCCTCTTCACAACACCCAAATAAGAACCTACATACAAAGACACAAATGTCTTTGGCCAGGCTTCACCTGTTTCGGATTCTTATTCTCGTGGGAACGTGAATGGTCAAACTACCGACAAGAAAATGGCCAGTAGGGACCTTAGGGTCTCCATAATATTGGAGAGAATCCTAAGCCGAGGATGAGCTTATTTTGAATAGGTCCACCATAATGAGGCTGTAAGGATCGTGAGCTTCCCAAATGAGAAAATAGATGATTCAGTGGTATTAATACTAAAATCCACCGCATTAATCACACTAATGCTTGAAGCAAGTGATGATCTGCGAGCACTGGGATTGATGTGAGGAGAAGCGAAGACTGACAAAATCAACCAAATACAGATCACATCATGCGGTCAAACCAGCACAGTGCTAACAACTCCGATACATCATCACTTTGTGATATGGGCAAGAGAGTGTCTCGATCCAAGACTGAAACATCTCAACATTTGACCGTAATTCAAAATAGATGAAAACATAATCAACATCTGCAAACACCGAATAAAGAAAGGGAACCTCCAAATACGATCCGGACCACGATCAAGGGAAGAACTTTATCGGACACAAATACATCTGAGGGAACCCAGATAATATCAAATATGTTTCCATTTGGAGTTGGGTGGCAGGTGTACTAGCTAGGAAAGCTAGAGACTAGAAATGGAAGTCTGACATATGGAAGATAGGGAGTTGGAATACCAGGGTGTGTGGACATCTCTTCAACGGAAAACCACAACCAATGGCAAACATGGAAATCATATGTATTCAAGAATCCTGGCTCAAAGAGTCTTTGTTGCTCGATGGCTACATGGTCCTGCTTAATCCAGCAAAAGGGTGGCAGCGTGGAAGACCTTTGTCCGGTCTCTTGACTATGATTAAAAATGGAACTGAGATGTCCGTAATTGATGCTATAAACCCATACCCTATATTCAGATCACAGTAATTAAACTGCCTAGACTGACCCATATAAATAATAACATTCTTCTATTATTAAATGTATATTGGAATCCCATGAAGGCAGAGGGTGTGATCTTTCTGGACTTGGTGACTGAGAGAAACATTGAAATATTCAGACAGTGATATGCAGAGACCTCATTGCCAATGGTTTTGGAGATGATGGGCGAGATTTTGAGTTCAAGACTGTCTGCAAAGACAACAAAAGCAAATGAGGAAAGGAGAGGATGGAAGAAATGTCGCAAAGAGGCATACACCGGTTAAATGGGAACATTGAAGGAGATAGGCCGGCTTCTCCAAGTAACTCCAACGTAAACAAAGTTGGGAGGGGCAAGGTGGAGCCACTAGGTGGGGCTAAAGGGAGGGGCCAAGGCCAGCCTATATAAGGCCAACCCATCCATGTTCCTTTGCTTCGCGTTAGTGTGCTTTCTGCAGCGTAACGCTTAACGCTGTCCTTACCTGTGCATCCACTTGATCCCAACTCCTCCATCTCTGAAGACATCTTACCTGATTCCAGCTACTCCATCGCTGAAGGTGCCTCTTACCTGAATGCAGCTACTCTACCGCTGAAGGCGCATCTTACCTGATTCCAGCTACTCCACCGCTGAAGGTGCATTTTACCTGAATCCAGCTACTCCACCGCTGAAGGCGCATCTTACCTGATTCCAGCTACTTCATCGCTGAAGGCGCCTCTTACATGGACCCAGCTACTACATCGCTGAAGGCGCACCCTACCTGCATCCATCTCTGTGCGCGCTTCTTAACTGCATCTCACCACTATCGGATTCGGAGCCTTCTTCTCACCTGACCCGAGCGTCCAGCTGCTCAGAGCTCCGCTTCTTCTCTTCTCCTTCGTGGTACCTTCATCCTGCAACCGCGGAGCTGCGTCGAACATCCAGACTTCACTCTACGCCACCGGCCTCCTCCTGCAAGGGAGAAAGAACACAACAGGTTAGAAATCATATAGGTAACACACGCTTGGCAGCGCAGTACTTGAGAATAGAGTTCCATCATAAAGGCCAATTTATCAGCTAATTTAGGAGCTCCATAATCGTCAGGGAAATTCACAAATTTGCTCCACGGCTGCGATCTGCATTTTCACATCTATTGGGAAGAGATAAGACATTGCAAGAATTACTCTTAATGATCAAGATAAAGACATTATAATAAACAAACTATAATCATAACAAAAAGACTTACCTTCAAAGTGGATTGGTCGCAGTTGGTCTGGATCAATCCTTCCAAGGACCAGTGAAGCAACTAGGTCCACTCTATGCGCCCCTGCTATAAGAAGCAGGACGGATAGCTCAACATTACAACACAACAGGTGACCTTGCATGGGAAAAAGCTTGCACACTTCATTTTGGCACGAGAGGGTCGAGGGAAGTCACAACACCATCACGCCATTCTCATTGCCTCTCATCTTCTCTCAGGGGCAATACCAGCATCCAGAACAACAGGCTGGCCAGCAACAGGGAGAGAGAGGAGATCCAGGGGAGCCGAGTCGAGGGAGGGCTCCAACCGTGCCCCAACGTCTTGCAGAGACCAGGTGAGCATAACAGTAGGGGGAGAAAGAGAGAGAGAGGAGTCAAAGATTACCCCAAGGTTTTTTTTGCCTCAAAGGTGGTTGAGGGGAGGGGACACAAGTAGGCTAGTCAGAGAATGGGGGGAAGGCAAGGAGCAGGCATCCCAATGAGAAGGATCTGTGTCTTAATACCTTCAGCTATCCCTCCGCAAATAACTCCCCTCTCGAGCTCTTCGCTCCTCTACCTCCAACTCACTCAGGGTCAGTCGTTTTTCTAAGAAACGAGCTGGGGGTAGATCTCTGGCTTCGGCTGGGGCCTCCCTCTGGAACAGCCTCCCTGCCACTCTAAAACATGAGGAGAACCATCTCCGGTTCCGGAAGCACCTCAAGACCTTCCTCTTTTCTTCTACCTTTGCTCCCCCTCTCCCCTGCTGATCTGTTCTCTCTTGGCACCGTGCACCTGGCCATCCTCTGTCTTTTGGGCCCAGGTACCTGCTCATCCTGTCCCCCTCCCGCACTGCCTCCGGGCCGCCCCTTGCACTGGGCTCTGTATCTGTACCCATACAGCCCCCCCTTTTTCTTCCTGCACTTATCGGACCTACCCTGTCTGCTGCCTTAAACCTAGCACTTGCAAATTGCTGGCTGCATTACCACTGTTTGTTGCCTTGATTATTTATTTTTTGTTATTTATCTGCTTCTCCTCTGCTTCGCACTTTCCACCTCTCCCCCTTCCATGCACTTTTCCCCTCCCCCCTCTCCCATGCACTTGCGTGTTCTCAATGTCACTGGGCCTAGTAAGATCGCTGTTTTGTTCTCCCCTGTTCCCCTCCCATGCCTTGTCGCGCTCTGAAACACTTGTGTACGAGCACGATAGAAATAAAATATCAATCAATATCAATCAATTAATGGCATTAAGGCAGAGATCGTTGACAGAGACCCATGCCTGAATAGCAATCAGGCATTCAGATATGAGGGAGGAGTGGGAGGAGGTAGAGGATGGCAGCTTGAATGAGAGAAGTGTGTCATATGTATAAGACTGGTAGTGAGGGGAGAAGCAGGAGATCAAGTGGGCCAGAGGGTCCAGGTAGATGTTGAAAAGCCATGGTGATAGGATATAGCCCTGAGGGATGCCACAGGCAGAGATTGAGGTAGAGTAGAGAAAAGGACCCATTTGCACTTGGGAGGGTCTGTTTGAAAGGAAGGTGGTCAACCACGCCAGTGCCCTTCCCATGATGCCAAGGGAATCATGGAGACTCTTTATAATGATAGAGTGATTGACTGTGTCAAAGGCAGAGAAAGATCAAGGATGATCAGAACAGAGGGAGTATTAGAGTCTGGAGTAGAGAGTAGGTCTTCCCGGGTGTAAAGGAGAACAGTTTTGGTGCCTCTGGAAGCTCTGAAACCCGACTGGTGGTCATGGAGGCAGCCATCCATATTGGTGTGGAGGGTCAGTTGGAGAGGACCAGCTTCTCCATGAGTTTGCCCAAAAAAGGGGTCAAAGAGATAGGGTGTTAGTTAGCCAGGCAAGAAGGGGCAACATATGGCTTTTTTAGGAGAGGGTGCACAAGAGAGTGCTTTAGGAGTTATGGGAAAGAGCCAGTGACAAAGGAGTGGTTGCCGAGGTCAGCCTGTGAAAACAAAATCAAAATATCGAGGCTGAGTACCCCAAAAGGAAATACACCGAACACGGGTTACACGGAACATACAAAGTACTTTATTTTATACTGAATCCAGTTACGAAGAACAGAGCAAAAATCAGATAGCTATCGGCCCTCAATGCAACACAACGAACTCCAGCGTGGTTCAGTGTGTTCAGTGAGTGACTCTGTACATGAGAATGCATTGGTCTTTTATACTCTTTGTGAGCACGATGTCCAGCCCTACTTCGGGTTAATATTCCGCTAATACATCACCGATCTAGGGTTCATGCCAAGTCTCGCACATCCGCATATAACTGGTTTGCTTTTAATGCATATATCAACAAGCCTATACGGCAACTGTGTATTCTTGGATTTCCCATGCAGGTCTTCTCAAATATTAATACAATGTAGTTAAACAAGTGTTCTACGTTCAGTATTTGAATACATTGTTCTTAACATATGCTCATGGATTAGTTTAATTGCACGAGTAATCCTTTACACACAGGTCAACGAAGGGCAAGGTCTCAGTTCACAACCTCAACAAGTGGCCTGCAGGCAAGTTACATATTAGCTACATACAGAGGTCAAGACAGCCATGTTGTATTTTGGAATGACATTGTCCACCATTTTAACTCACAGGGTGACTTTACAAAGCGAACCTAAAATGGCGGATTGACCTAAAATGGCGGCTTACATTGATTTTAAGGTCAGGACCTTGCAACACGAATTACTTCGCAAGCAACTTATAAGCAGCTTGGCGTAGGCCAGGCACAATATAATTTCTCTTTTGACAAGCCAAGGGTGGGGCGGAAGGAGCAGTGTTGTTTTTGATGGTTCTGGAGGAGCAGGTGAGTGAATGGACATGTCCGGAGAGACATGGTGTCCCGGGACAAAGTGAGATGAGGTGCACATGCGTGCCAGTGTCCGCATGACAGGGGCAGAGTCCCCGAACTAATTAAAAGTGTGCCAGACGTGAGTGAACATGATCCGACAGGCGCAGTGTCCGGGACCACAGGGAGACAAGGTGCGCATGTGCGCCAGTGTTCACAGGACAGGCGCAGAATCCCCGGACTAATTGAAAGGGCGTCATGAGAAAAATGATATGTCCGGACATTGCTGGTGTCCAGGGACACCTCCATTTCAGTTATGTGCATCCCGGACAGTCGCGTAGTCCGAAGACCCATAATTGGGCTTAAAAAAAAAACAGGCAGCAATAATATACACACACATATTTATTGAAAAAAACATACATTTAATTAACAAAGTGATAGGGAATCAGAATATGAAACATAAATGGGAGAAATTGTGATTTTCTATACAATGTTTGTGAGGGGAGGAAGGGAGTGAGGTGTCATCATAGCATCTTTTATTGACGTTCAGGGAATATGATGGGGATGATTGGTTGAGACAAGGTGAACAGGTACAGGTACAAGTAGGGCAGTGATAGCTAACATGTTCCCTGAAATAGGCTTTCACAAATGTGAGCAACTGCATGAAATTATTATTCAATTAATCAATTTTTGATGATAACTTGATTAGTTCATTATGTACGTTTGAGGTTAGGGGCTCTCTGTGTGCATTTTCAGGTTCTCTCAAATGGAATTGGGCCCTGGTTTCCTCTTCACCACTATGCTCTGTTAAAAAGAAAAGCATATTATAGTGACATTTGAACAAATTACATAACTTTTTTGTTTTAAAAAATGTATTGTATACCATTAGAGCTGTTTTCTTCAGTAATTTCGTCTTTGGGGAAATATTCCTCTAACCATTCCAGTGTGCTTTCCATTTCCGTTAAAACAAAACAATACTGCTTTCTTATAAATTATGTATATATAAAAAATGGTAAAAATAAGTGTCATGTGTTTGTGAGTCTGTAAGCAGGGTTGTACTGAGGTGATACTGTGAGGTGTACTGTTAAGATTTGTGCATGGTGCATTCCATTATATCATGCACAACATGAAATCATAGTTGTCAGTTTTGAAGTACAGATTTCTTATACATGTTTAGTTTTGGATGTAGTACATTTATATATTGTTGTTTTATTTATATGTCTTTGTCGGTTGAAGGTTACAGCATTGTAAGACAACCCCTGTGCTTTTGGGCAGTGTAAATGCTGTCCGAACTCCACAGACATTCGCATGGTCCGTGGATTATGTGGCTATCATGTTGGAGGCAGGGGGTCAGTATGATGTAAGGGAAATGTAGAAAATTAAGGGTGTCCTTATCGGAGCAGCATACAGTGCAGTGGCAGAGCGTTTGTTTGTTTGTTTATTTATTTGGTAATGCTCACCAAACCCTCAGGTAGCTGGGCGCAGCAGATACAAGTATATTTAAAGCTTGGTTACAACATGAAGGTTCAGTACATAAACATGAGGCAAATTACATTGTATACAGTTTACAGTCAAAGACTTGAAGTAAACAAAGAAACATGCAGATAGTCCTAGGGTCAGGAAGATAAGTGGGAGGAGTGCTAGCGTCATATCTTAGATATCCTTGGTTCAAAACCAGCTCAGCAAGGTACATCGAAATCTAGGGTATGGCTGTTCCGTTCTAAAGGCAGTAGGGAGTGCATTCCAGGAAAGGGCATCTTTGACTGGCAACCTACCTCCACCAGCTTTGGATAGTCTAAATCTTGGAATTTCTAAACAGGTGTGGTTTGATGATCTAGTGTGGTGAGTAGAGACTTTTCTGGTCAGTCATTATTGAGGCATTTGAAAGTGAGGGATAACGTGTTGAGGAGTATCCTGTCGCTAATTTTTAGCCAGTGCTGGTCTCTTCTGATGTTGAAGATATGGTCTCTGCGGGGTGGATTCAGAGCGGCTCTCATGGCATTATTTTGTAGTATTTGCATTTTATTCAAGATATTTTTGTTAGCGCCTATGTAGAGGGCATTCCAATAATCGAGCATAGACATTATTAATGCAATGGCGAGCGTTATGCAGCTAACTTAAGATGAAAAGGTTCTACAAGCTCTAATCGGTTTACAGGTATAAGCTGTAGATGAGGCCATGGAGCTGACTTGTCTTTTTAGTGATAGTGCAGATTCAAGGTAAGTGTTTTTACCTCAGTTACTACTTTGATTACGTTGCCATTGATGCTGAACGCAGCGTAGCTGGGACTGAGTTATTTTAGGTTATAGTCAGAACCCAGAATCAGGATCTCAGTTTTGTCGTCATTCAGGCAGAGGCCATGTGAGGCCATCCATGCCTGAATGAGGAGGTATATCCTGTTTACCAAAGCTGTGTCTTCGGCAAAATTGCCTGAAAGGGGTATGAGGATCTGGGTGTCATTAGCATAATTAGTGTATGTGACAACCAGCCTGTCAAGTTTGTCAAAGAGTGGCTTGGTAAATATGTTATACATTGTCAGAGAGACAAATGAACCTTGTGGAACTCCACAGGTAATTTGGATTGGGTCTGCTGAGGCTGAGGGGGAGAACACTCTCATCGTGCGGTTAGCTAGGAAGGATTGTACCCAGGCTATAGCATCACTCGAGAAATATGCAGCTGACTCTAGGTGTTCGCATAACACTGCATGATCCACCTGGTCGAATGCTGCCGATAGGTCAAGGAGGAGTAGTATAGCTGTTTACCTTTGTCCTTCAACTCGTCGATTTGTGTCTTTAAGTCAATTAGAGCCGTTTCAGTCCTGTGTTCTGGTCTGAATCCGCATTGGCGCGATACTAGTAGAAGGTTGGCCCCGAGGTAGCTTTGGATTTGGAGGTAGACTACTCTATTAATGATTTTGATGAGGAATGGGACTGTTGTAATGGGTCTGTAATTGGCAGGGATGGCTGGATCTAGGGTCTGTTTCTTGAGGAGAGGTAGTACCCAGGATTCTTTGAGTTTATTTGGGACAGTGCATGACTTAAATAAGGCATTGATTAGCTTTGAGATGAAGGGTGCTAAATTTCTAGCTGCATCTCTGATTATTTGTGCTGGGCAGCTATCACACTGACAGTTAGAAGGCTTTAGAGATTGTATAACCCTTTTTGTTTCCAGTATGGAGATATTAGTGAAACTGAAAGGGGTAGCAATGTTGGGGGTAATAATGGGTGAAGTGAGATGCGTCTCATTGGAGTGCAAGGATGCTTTTTTATTGGCTATTTTAGTCTGCAGAGTAGCTATTTTGTTGGCTAAAGCATTTTGGATGCTAATGCACCATTGTTATTCTTTTGGGATATTGTCCGAGGTCGGAATAGGGTTTTCCATTTCACGCAGGATGGTGAAGAGCTCCTTGGTATTGGAGTTAGCCATAGTGATCATTTCATTAAATGCGTTCTTTTTGGTAAGGATTATTTCTTTCTTGTACATATTTGCGAGATTGGTTAGAAGGGTTTTGTTCTCGACCGTAGGGGAGTGTCACCAAATAGCTTGGGGTTTCCTTTTTTGTAGATGTAATTCTTTAAGCTGGGGAGTGAACCAGGTATTAAGGTGTTATTTTTGTTTGCCTTTGCATAATTTGATTGGCGCAATCGTGTCAATGGCTTTGGTCATAGTGACATTAAAGTTCACTTCTAGTGCGTTTGGGTCGGAATTATTAGTTATTGAAGAAAGGGTAGGTAGGAGGAGGGGAAGTAGCTTTTCAATAGTGATGTCTTTTTTACTTCTAGTTGGGAGCGGTGGTGCTATTTCAATGTTTTTCCGCTTTTGGGGGTCCATTGAGGACGAGAAACCGATAAGGTCATGGCCTGTCCAATGTTGAGGGGTTATTTTGGTGATAGTGATAGAAGAGTTCAGGATGGCTACCCAGTCTAATATCCACCCTTTTATGTGAGTAGGAGAAAGGACTGTTTGGGTCAGGCCATGTGCAGTCAAGATGGTTGCAATCGATTGGGTATATTTATCCTCGGGACCGTTGAAGCCCAAGTTGAAGTCTCCTAGCAGTAGGAGCTGTGAAGTGTCCTTAATGTTGTTGGTGAGGAGGCTGGAGAGGTCTTCCTCAAAGGTGCCTATAGGACCAGGCGGTCTATACACTAGAAAGATGGTTAGTGTGCTATTTTTTGGGATCGGGAGTTTAGCTGAGAGTAGTTCCCAGGATTTGATTTCGGGGGGTGTGTTAAGCCTTAATGCTTGTTTGGTTTTGGCTTCATAGCAAGGCCACCCCTTCTGGTATTGGGTCTGTCAACCCTGAATATTTGATAATTATCTGATATGGCTAACATGAGGGCTGGGCCTGCTGCATCATGTAGCCAGGATTCCGTAATAGCCAAGATGTCAAAGTCATCAGTGGAGAGTAAGTCTGCAATTTCAGTGGTATGCGCCATGAGTGATCTGGTGTTGATGAGGGCTCCTGAAATAATTGTCATTTTATTCTGCCTTTGGAGAGGAGATTGTCGTTGTTTAGTGTGGTTGGTTCTAGTGTGATTGCCAGGAGAGTGGGCGATGATGTGGGTCTGAGTTTCTAAGGTGGGTGTAAATGGATTGCAGTCTGTGGCGAGGGTATTAAGGCTGAGATTGGAGTCTGTGGACCTGATTCTATAAGTTTTAGGTTTGTGGATCTGGGGTAGTCTTGCTATGAGTCTCAGGTTTCACTCCTGCAGGGTACAGGGTATGAGATTGATGCAGGCCATTATACTGAGGGCACAGAGAAGTATCAGTCGTATGTAGGTCAGTTGAAGCTTTATGGTGTGCATAATTCTGTTTGACTAAGAACAGTTGGTCTTAGGGCTCTGGAAGGCAGGTGGTATCCGAACGGTAGAGATGCATTCAAGTATGGTAGGCTAATTCTAGGGTTACTGTGATTATATTTGGGCAGATAGGTACATTTAGAACTGATAGCTACGTCACACCTTAACCAAGTGGTAGTGTGGGCAGGAATAGGCTAGTCCCGTTTTGGCATAGTGCTTATCAGGGCTAGTGAGCAAATGTCACAGTATAACAGTATTCTGGGAAAGTAGGCTAGTGGGCAAATACCACAGTATAATAGTATTCTGGACAAGTACGCTAGTGGGTAAATATCACAGTAGCACAGTAATCAGGCAAATGGGCTAGTTCCATTTATAGCAAGGTGCTTATCAGGGCTAGTCAGTACATATCGCCGTATTACAGTGGTCTTGGACACATTGTTTAGGGTAGGTCACTGTTGGAAAGTTCAGACAGTTGCAAATAAGAGTGATGGGCGGGGCTCTGTCGTGCGTTCCGTCTTTGCGGCGAGAAAAACTGGTGATCAAACGAGATATAGCCTTGTAGGAATAATAGTACTGATCAGGATAGGGTAACACATACCTTATGTACTGCAGGGGGTACGCAGCATTGCGCAACTGTTTGCATAACAGGGTCACAACAGGGCCTTAGTCTGGCCTTTGTTGCAGCTGGCGTATCCGCCTGCCGGCGGATGTTCACAATTCAAATAACAACTCAGTTACTTGGTTGCGAGGTAGAGCCTTGTTATCGTGCCGCACTGCGCCCCCGTCCTGCCTGGGTCAGGCACAGCAAAGCGACAGGGTCAGGCACAGCAATCCAAGCACACAGCTCATAACAATTATGATTATATAATTGCTAAAGATCGTTGAGGCATGTTAGAGATATTGTGGGCAAAAGGAATTAATTTAGGAGTGGGAATGTGGCTCAATTCCTCACCGTAGATGTTTCAAGGCGGCGATGGAGCGGATGCTCCTGTGGAGCCGTGGAGCTCGGCTGCTCTGTCTCATTCTCCGTTGTGGGCATAGTGCTGCTCCTGGGGGGAGGAAAGGGCTCCTGTCTTCTTCCTCAATGACGAACTGCTACACTGATGCAAGATATATAGTGTTATTGCTCAGCACACCAGAATTGAACAATAAGTCGTTTGACACTCTGAGAACAGACAGTAAATGCCATGAGCTGTGGCTTGACACTCAGTGCCCCAAAGCCCTGATGACGGACAACTGTCCGAAATGCATTGGCATAAAAACATTTTTGGCAATGAATAGTTGGGCACACTTTATGCCTTGTTGTACAGTAGCTAATCCAACATCATTGACATCTATTGATTTAGACTGATGGTTTGAAATTTCATGAAGAATTAGACTACAACTCCATAGGAGAGCATAACGAGAGCGCACTTAGGACCAGATTGATTTCTGGTTCTTCTTTTGACAGTTACAGTAACCTTGTGCCAAGGCCTCAAGGTGCGCTCCAACACCATAAAGTAAAGACTTAACAAATCCCGGATAATCAAGCGGTGCCCACCCTTACGCCCTTGTATCCTGGTAAAAACCAACGAAAATTCAGTGAACAAACTTTGTTAAAGGGACGTTAGGGTTAAGTTGCACTTATAAAAACCTATGAAATTCAATTAAATAACTTTGTTAAAGGGTCATTATGGTTAAATTGCACTAATAAAAGCCTACCAAGTACAGTGAAAAAACTTTGTTAAAGGGCTGTTAAGGTTACAAGTAAAATCGAAAAACACCAGAAATTCGTCAGTTATGGTAAGGTAAGCAACCATAACTTGCACGACCACTGTGCACTCCTAAGACTAACACCCAGGACATCAAAGATGACATCACATTTTTCATTGATTACATCACTGATGAAATCACAAATCTGGGCCACTTGGTTTTATTCACTGACATATATAAGCCAGCCGGTTTTGTTCACTGACAGTAACCATTTTTAAATGGAAAAGGTGCTATATATCTAGACATTAACCTTCTTGTATATTATAGAAGCACTTTCCTTAGGGTTTGGTGTCAGCTCATGGTGCACAGATATGGTGCATTAAGCAGGCCTTAAACACACAATTTATCTGTCTACATGATGATTAACGGTAATGGCGCGCACCCAAGCAAGTACCAGTAAGGACTGCTTGGCCGCACTCTCCTTCGATCCTTGGATCAACTCGAACGTTCTGACAAACGCCTCATCTTCAATCCGGACTACGTTCCCCACAAGGTGAATACCTTCGCTTTGGACATTATACTAGCAAATTTGTGCTACATAACTCTTCCTACATTTTACATCTTGTTTTGTTTGTCTGATTAGGCTATTTGCCACGTTGCTCAGGGGGAGTGACTATAAAACAGTGGCACCCTAGCAAGTACCAGTAAATACTGCTTGGCTGCTTTGCTGTGCTGCGTGCTACTGCTGGGAATCCTGCTTGAGTAAGTTTGAGTAGATCTTTTTATGTCAACTGCGTAAGTGTGTGTTATCTTGCATTTAACCTTGTGTGATTTGAACAAGCAGGCGTGTTTGCTGTGAGGCAAAACACAAGTCCATGTTACACTGCCTGTACACCTTAAAATCAAATATGCCTGATTCAGCTGGTTTGTTTTTAAATATGCCATTAGTTGTCTCTAAGAAGGCAACATCCACATCTCGCACTTTGAGAAAAACCATTACCCTTACCCCAGTTTTGAGAGCTCTTTCTCCTCAAAGCGAAAGGAGTGCATGTCGGATGATTTGCACCCAGATGAGGCGGTGCTACCTGTTAGTTAGAATACTATAATCCCCCCCATTACCACCTACACATGGTTCTTGTAAGGAAATAATTCCATCTAGTGTGTCAGATCTTACCATTCTGACTATAGCCCTAATGCCCGAAAAGGACATTATCAATGGCAAACATATGTCCCCTGTGAATGAGCTTAGTGAACTGTCACCGGTATTGTCAGATATAGATATATCTGACAATACCGGTGACAGTTCACTAAGCTATACATGCAAGCATGCTCTACACATGGCTCGATAACCACACACTATGGTCTGCCAGGTTCCATGGATACGAACAGTCATTCAATTGGCGCCTACTTTTTACACCACAGCACCAGCTCCCGATAAATAATTCTGACAACCCAATGGAAAATCTAGCTCTCATTGAAATCACCTTGGCAGCCGTAAATACAACTGTTGCAAGTCTATTTAATGTATGAGTGTTTAGACATGGGCCCTCATTACGACCCTGGAGGAAAGGGGTTTACGCCGGCGTAAAGCATGGCGTACCTTTCCGCCTGACTACGAGTTCCCGTAGCGCCATGGTGATTTTTACGCCTGCTTTTTGCAGGCGGAAAAATCCATGGCGCTACAGGACTTGTTGTTAATTACGCCACCGTAATTTACGGTGGCGTAATTAACGCCTTCCCCACTCCCATTATACCCTATGGGGCAAAAATGGGAATGGGGAAGGGTAAATGGGGATTGGGGACTTACCGCCCCGCCAAGGTCGGAATGGGGCGGTAAGTCCGCCAACCACCATGGCGGAGTTGGCAGCTCAGCGCCATGGACCATGGTGCAAATTGCACCATGGTTCTCCGCCAGGGTCGTAATGAGGGCCATGAACATTACACAACAATCCAGTCAGATACATCAAGTACTTGAATGGATTGCAAATCTACCTGCAGATAATCCCTTTTGCAAGAACCGTGGCAACATGAAAGAACACAAAAGTGCAACTTAACCATATCCCTTGCTGAAAGACCCAAATAGCGTGAATCCTACTCCTTCAGTGTTGCCTTTGTTAAAGAATATTATATGTCCTGTTGAGCAAGCCACATCTGAAGTAGTCAACTTAAATGACTCATGGATCAGCTTAGATAGGAGCACAAAAAAATCTCGGTCCAAAGTCTGTGGTGACCCCACTGATGGCTGCCTCCAAAAAATGAATCCTAAAAACCGTACGAAACGGATTGTAACCAAAGCAAAAGTGGCCTCTCAGAAAGTGGTTAGGCTATTTCAGTCAGATAATTTGACGCCACTAGTGCCACCCCCCATGCAATCAACAGAGAATCATACGTTTCAAAATCCTCACAGGCTCCAGTTACAGTTATGATGATTCCAACTGTAACTCATGTACCAGTGGTATCTGTGCACAATCATAAAGAGGCTGATGTGGTTTGTCCACACAAAACAACTCCTTTAAATTATGCTCCCTTGACTGAGATTGTGAATTTAATTGAGAAATTGCCAATTTAGGTGCACATATTGGCGGAAAGCAATCACAATCTTGCACCAAAGGCTAAAATAAATTTAGATCTGGAAACAAATTTAAGGCGAAGCAAAAAAAATGAACTCACAGAGGATAATTCCTTACAAGATCGTATGACATCAATTAGAGATGCAGTTGACGCATATTTATTACAGCGTGTCTCGCAAGTCATGGTAGTCAAACATTATTTTCCTGTTGCGGATGAGGTAGTCTCCGAATTCATGAATGTCAACTGCTCCGTAATGAAAGTAGTAGTGGACAAACCTTTTCCACATAAACAATCAAATTATTGTTTATGGTCCCAAAAGGAACCTCGTCCACGTGCTTTCTCTGCACTAACAGCAGTTCAAAATCAAAATTCGATTAAAAATGATACTGCTAAATTAAGTCAACAGGAGAATAAAAACACCTTTAAAAATTCACTCATTGTAAAATGCATAGATGCTCCTTTTGAAAAATATGACTTGTGTCGCACAAGCATATTGAACATCATTGAAGATGTAGCCAATTTGGAAGATAAATCGTCACGTGATATTGACCAAATTGAATTTGTTTTTATGAACAAAACTTGTCTATTGTGCGACTATGGATTAAATAAGGTCTGGTCCTGAATTCCATTTGGAAAGCAAAAATTGACTTATTAAAGATGGGTTTTTTGGTCGCACAGGATCCAGAACGCCTGATTTAGGAAAGGAAGTCACCTCTTGCATGCAAGGAGACCCCATTCACAGAACCACAATGTCTCCCCTACTGCTCATGTTCATATTGTGCGCCTATTTCAACCTCCCAACAAGAGAAAGTGCATACCATGAACGCATAACCATTAACTGAAAACACTATAAATACATCTTCGCTAGTTAGTTGGAATACGAGGGGACACACTCATTTGCAATGTGGTACTAATCATCCGATAAATCAATATGATATAGTGGCACTTCAGGAGACCTGGTTACTGGTAGCTCCATTTTGGGATGATCATGATGTTATTTTGTTACCAGCGATGGCCTAGCTCAAACCTTTTGGTTGTGTTAAAAACGAGCAGAGGGATGACCATAACTGAGTGGGCTTCACCAAATAATTCCATACAATTGGTTAAGACATCTAATTCCACTTAATCCCTGGCACTAATCAATGTATACTGCAATCCGGCTGGTATTTCAGATGATGTATTTTACAAAGATCTAGCTAGTGTTTTGGAGTTGGTACCATTAGATCATAATATCAAGGCACTGTGCTGGTAGGGGACTTAAGTCTTGATTGCATTCGTTCAACAAAAGCACCACAAAAGCACCACAGGCATACAACAGGGAGAAGTGGGTTACATTCACTGTAGACCATAATCTCTACAGGGCAAATGGTTCCATAATGGGAGATATCCCACCTCATCACACGTTGGAAAGAGGTATGTCGAAATCCAGCATAGATTACATATACATGACTGATATTCTATTTCACAAGATTACCAAATTTGAAATAATGCAACAAACAGTCAGTGACCTCACGGGACCAATGGGACCGCAAGTTGTCAGAGAACAACCTACAGTGTTTTAATCAGACCCTGTTGGTTAATAATACGAAAATCCGCTTTAGATGGTCCGATGCCTCACTAGATGCCCTAAATGAGGCGGTTCAAAAACAGATGAGACTGATCCTGAATCCTATGTAGAGATTTTGCACTCCTTTAGAAATATATATATATATATATACAAATATATATATATCAATCACAGGTTTGATTTAGTTGTACAAAAAACTAGAATTGTGTATAGGAGAGAGCTAAGATTAATTGCCAGACTCTCACCAAGCAAACGTGAACAAGCACGAAAAACGATCAAGTGCAGGTATCGAAACTGGATTTGTGCAAGAAAAGCCAAACTGTTTCAAACTGATTGTGAAGCTTTTATGAGTTCGGTACATAACAAAAATTCCTTACTTAGTAAAACATCTAGTCAAACACAAGTAAGTGCTCAACTGAATGGGGTTTCTGAAACCCTATGGCTCAATCACTTTTCACACCTATATGCTGACAAGAATTTTGATAAATATATGTATGAAAATCAATCTACAGTGGGGTGGAATTTAGAATGTTCAGAAGAAATAATAGAAGATTTCATAAATAAATCCTCCTCCTCCTGTGCAGCTGGGCCGGATGGTTTGAGCAATTTTATGTTTAAACTAAATCCGATGAGGCGGGCTACCATCTTCAATAATGTTTTTCAACAAATCCTAAGCTCTAGAAAATTACCAATCTCGTGGAAATCATCTTTGATTGCACCTTCAAGTTACTGGCCAATCTCTCTGCTTGATGCTCCGGGCAAGATATTCTCAAGATGAGTCTTGAGAGATTTTACCCGGTGGTCACAAACATGCAAGCAACGTGATGGGAATCAGACAGGTTTTGTTGCTGGTTTGGGTACTGCAGTGAATCTCCTAACCCTTAATGCTCTTAAATCAGAAGCACAAATGTCTAAACAACCGATTTATTTCGCGTTTGTCGACTTACACATGGTCTTCGATTCAGTGTCACGAGTTAAGTTAATGAGCAATCTAATGAATGCAAATTGTCAGATCACCTTATGCGATATCATGTATGCCTTCCACTCAGCTACCAGTATAAAAATTAGGCTATCAGTAATAGGCCTTCATTCCGCAGCAATAGTCATATCATGAGGGCTGAAGCAGGGGTGTATCCTTGCTTCAGCCCTCTTTAATTTCTTTATACATGACGTGACACAGGCTTTTCTTCAGGTGTGTTCAGACTCTCCAAAATTGAATGGAGTTGCGATCAAGGCATTATGGTATCTGGATGACCTGGTTTTCATCTCAAAAACACTGGTAGGCCTGCAACACCTCTTGACCGCTCTAAGTGGCTATTTGAATGACAATGAATTAGTCATCAATTTGAAGAAAACTCAGATAGTGATATATGCTCCAAGGTTAACTAATAGAGCCAAATTGGATTGGAAGATCAAAGATGTGAGCTTGGAGACTGTACTGACTTATCTTTATTTTGGTATATTATTTGATGGAATGCCCTATGTTGACTCACAAATAAAAACGCTTGTACATAAATTAGTCTCAGCCATATCGCAGACATGGTTAATTCTATACAAATACGGCAAATTTTCAATTAAATCTGCCATGATGTACTGGTGCCAAAAAGTCATGCCAATTATCCTCTACGGTTTAGAGACTACAAACATATCTCATCATTGTTTCTGAGTAAATTAGAGGCGAGATTCTGGAGGGGCATCCTCCATCTTCCACAATGCATCCCAGGACCATGTCTGCGACTTGAGTTGGGATTTACAGACTATAATTGGTGCCTTTGTGCCTTATTTCACAAATGTTTAATCTATACACGATACATAACATCTTAGCAACCCTGTCTGCGTACATGCTATTGTCATCACATGCTTTTGTTCGAACTTGGTCAGTATGTATCCTAAGAATTCTGGCGAAGGCTGATATGACCATTGACATTCTCACCACCAACCCGGAATGAGCAAAGGATAAGCTATACAGGTTGGATTGGATTGAAACAATAGAACTATGTCCCACTTACAAGGATTTCCAGGCCTCTGGATTTGAACAGAAAAAAACTTAAGGATTTAGAATCATATTTGTGTAGAGCACCATCACCACAGCTGAGAGCAGCGATTTTACGTTTACATTTTAATTTATATTTGACATGAGATGTCTTAGCAAGAAGGAATTTTATTAATGCAAAAGATATTTTTTGTAGATATTGTACTGATACATCGGTCAGAGGAACCTAAAGCATGTAATAGTGGAATGCCCGAACCTCATGAACTCGAGAGCAAAGTTTTTCTATAGGTATATGATTTATTTTGGTCTGATGTCCCCAGAAAATAGATGGCCTTCCACCAAAGTTATGAGTATTCGAGTTCTAACTTTTAACTTCATGAATACTTTAAATCTAAGTGCTGCAAGTGAATCTGTGATTGCTCAGGGCTTCTAAGGAAAACAGTGGCCTTTACGTATTACATTGGCTTTCTTATTAAATAGTAGACTTTGTGGGTTGCTTTCTAACAACTTCTGCATAAATCAACTATATTGATTGTTATTAGCACAAGCACCACTGACTAAATACACCTTTGTGCGAAGGTTTGTTTATGGATTGTTATTTGTATTTACATGGACTGCATGCTTCATATGCCATATGTGTTTTGGGGTTTGTTCTCATTTTATTGTTTATTATCTTCCTTCTCTGCCTTTTATTCGTGGTGCTGTGTAAATTTGGAAATGTGTAAATTTGGAAAATGTAAATGTTTTGATTTAAATGTCTTTAAAAAGTTGTGTTTACTCAGCTAAATTCAATTAAAAAAGTAATGTTATTCACATTTTCTATTGATGTTGTTTCTGTCTTCCTTACTTTAGTTTCCCTGTATGTGCCTCTAATTTGTATGCATTGTGGGTCTTTATATGTGTTTTTTGTACTAACACACATACATAGTAAGTCTTGATATTTTAGCTCCAAGGATAGTTTTCATTATTTTACAAGCTAAAATTACCAGAGTACAAATATTGTACTTATATAGTGTATGTTGCAGCCATTTCTTATGTGTTTGTATGATTAGGTTCCTGTATTAACAACAACACTCCAATGTAATGCTTTGTTTAGATGAGTACATTCTTCAATACATTAAGTAGTTTGTGATAGGTCTTCCAATCATCCCTGACATTTTGTTACCAACATTATAAACACAACCCCTTGTAAGGACTTTTCATCAATATTAATTTCATAGCTGATGTCATATGTGATGTCATCAATGAAAATTGTGATGCTATCGTTGATGTCCTGGGTGTTAGTCTTAGCAGTTCACGGTGGTGGTGTGAATTATGGTTGCTTACCTTACCATAACTGGCAAATTTCTGGGGGTTTTCGATTTTACTTGCACCCATAACGTCCCAAAAAAATTATAAAATAACAAACACAAAAAAAGGTTCTTTTCAGAGCCACGTTTCCCAGTTCAAAAATAAAAGTACCAAAAAAATGGTTCAGGCGCCTGCAAATTCCACAAAGTCCGTGGACAGCACAGTAGTCTACGGACTTCCAAAAAATGTGGGTGGTGGCAGCATCTAAACCATTGCACTCTTTTACTGAAGAAACTGGTGGCTCTAAAACAGCCTTTTATGTGTTTTATTTGTTTTTGGAAGGTTTGAAGTGGGCGACACCTACTGCAAAAATGCTTGCTATAGTTGCAAAAAGGGCTGCAAAGCATTTTGGATATTTCCCAAAAAATACTGATTGCCAGCATCAGTAAGATGGACTCTATCTCTGTGAAAAATATTGGTACATACACCTACAACCAATGGATCCATTAGTCACCTAAAATCTACACACTCTGCCTCCTGAAAGACACAGCCATTGCCAAAGCCATCTGCACTCATTTCAGCAAACAGACCTTCTGCCACAGTCTCTCCTTGCATACCACACCCAGGAAACCTTATTGGGCAATCCCCTTGCCGCCACAGTCCCATTTCCATGCCTGCCATCCACAAAAGCCCCAGATGTGGCACGTGCGATCCTTAGACTACTGCGGTGTCTGTGGATAAATTGGCCAATTCAAGGGGGTGGGGACAGAAATGTAACCCAGGGTAGGAGATTTCTTCAACACTTGATTGGCTAATCCCCAAAGTCCCATTTCCATGCCAGGTATCCTGAGAAGGCCCGGATGTGGCACACCCTGTCTGCAGACTACCGTTTTGTCTGTGTACCCGTAACACAGGACAGCCCTTCTTTCCTTTCCACTTATTCCCTTATTGGCTACTGTTAAGCAGTCACACACCCATCCACCAATCGCATCCAAGGACTCTACATCTATCTCTGTCATCTCAGTTCATCACATCAGATGTACTGTTCAACACCCAGAGTACAGGTTTCCTTTTCTTCCAAAGCACCTGCATCAGAAACTACTGTAAATCTCTCCAAGATTTCTACTTCCAGATTCATCCACTACTTTGTGAAACTTCAATATATTATGACGCCATGCATGCTTGCCCATATCACCCATTCTAATTCTTCTTTCATTCTGTCACTTTTAAAACCACTTCTCCCACTAACACACCTGCAGTAAAACTCCCTCAATGCACACAGAAAACAAAAAATGCATGCATGTTACCAAAGCAATGTACATGAATTGAAAAATTAACAAAATGCACTGTGTTTACAACTACTCATTTCAGCACCATTTGAAGGAAAAAAATAAATCCATGTGTGCATTTACAACAGTGCTGCCTGTAATTTTTAATAAATAAATGAAAGGAACAGGAAAAGATTTATCCAACATACTGCAATAGCACTCATGTAGCAAGCATCCATGTGTGGGAAAGTTATTAACATTGCACACAGTAACATTCTCCTTTCTAATCTGTACATCTTTCTTGGCTTCTCCTTTTTTCTCAGCGCACTAGGACTTGCACTACTTCATTTCCAATAAAAATAGTACAACAACTCTCACACTTTGAAAAATGCAGCCCCATAGGGCATACTTATCCCAGAACCACCGGCCCCAATACCAACGATGCTGGTGCTCCCAGAGAAAGCCTACCAAACAGCAACTACGTAGAAATCAACAAAAACATTGAGCAGATAAAACTAAAAGCATGCAAAATAGTAATCCGCCTCTAGCACATTTTATAGCAAATGTTAAAACAAAACAGCTAATACAGTCACTGAAGAAAAATAAAACTACCAATAGGGCTAGCACTGCATCTACCAATGTTAACTTAGCCACAGTTAAGCATTCCAAAAATATAATTTTACCAAACCGGTTCAACCATAGAGTACTTCAGAATCTTATGAAAACAGCAGAGAAATGATGCTCAACCCTTACAAATTACTGCAGAGGACCAATCATGGAAGCTCTGATTGACAGTGCATTGCTCCTTAAAAGAAAATTGTTAATATTAATTTTAATAAGAAGGAAATCACTAACAAAATTAATTAGTAAACTACAAAAAGTACTTCAAAACATGCACAATGATACATTTGCAAACTTCTGTGCAGGTGGGTGGATTCACACAACCTGCATAGAACCATGTTTAAATGAAGAGGCATTCAAACAAGAGCAGAAAAACCCAAATGCCATACATGGCAGTGGCCAAGGGTATAAAATGGTAGACACCACTATTATGGCAGAAGAAACCCTCATTGAAAAAATGTCCCCAACAAACTTACAATCAACTCTCCAATCCACCGGACCAATTTGTCCAGTCAACAAAAGGCCCTGCACCTCAATGTGTAACATATGGAATCAATCCTTCAAAGCCATATGCCAATTCCTCAATCACTATGTGAAAGTGGAAGAGAATATTAGAATAAAAACTTTGCAAACCATGGACTCCATTCCAGTGCGCAATTACACTGGACTGCAAGGACATTCATTAGCCTGCATTTCAGGACCTACTTACAAAAGCACCTTCCACCAGATCAAAATGTTAGCGACACACCATTCCACTATATGGGATCTTGTCCAGAGTCTGTACCATGCAAAAAATCCTGCTTTAGAATTGGAACATTTTAATAACATTGCCCTACATAGCACAGCCAAAGAACTCCTTGAAGAAATAGATCACATCCAAAGCAAATATTTTGGAAGTCAAGATCACTTAGCAAATCCAATAACTTTAGAGAAGAGTAGCGAAAACCTTACAAATGCCAACCTTCTAATTAACACATAGCAAAAAGAAATAGCAAAGTTTAAAAGCACATCTGCTGCAGTACCAAACCAAGTATGTGTCTGTGGTTACAGAACTTTTTATACAAAGAGCACCAAAACTGTAGATGCACCATACAAAATAGAAGACAATGAGGAATCCCAATGGTTGCAATTAGCTCTCTATCTTCTAGCAGAAAACACAAACAAAATTACTAACTCCTCAATACTTTGCACATACTGCAATACAAAGCTTGATAATAACCAAATGCCTTCACGTGCTATTACTAATAACTTGGAAATATTCCCTCTTCCAAGACCTCTCGAACAGCTTAATTTGTATGAGAGAAATATGATCCAAACAATACACCCATTTCAAGCTATAATGCGCCTTCAACCCAAAACAGCCAAGTTGCCTCCTTCTGAATTACTCACAGGCATTTGTGGCAAAGTAGTTCATTTGCCATTAGATCTTAAAGAAAATGTAGACACTCTTGGAATGCAACGGCAAATAGACCAATCTTTGATTATCCTAGTGAGCGTTGTACCAACAAAAGACAAAAGAATTTGGCAACAACTAGTAGACTTAAACAAAGTTAGAGAAGCCCTACAGTATCTTGAAGAGAACAACGAGCACTAAAAATAAATAATCATGAGCAAAGCCTAGGGTGAACCACCAAAATAATCTACTCTTTCCTACTGCAAAAGGGGGAAGGAATGATGAAAGATTGGCACAAATAACAGCATCAGAATACTGCTCTTTACAAATGTATTCTGAAGACCCCAGATTCAGACAAAACATTGAGTACATATTCCACCTCCTGTTTGAAAGTGAACTAGCAACTCTGTGTTACAGAGTTACACAACCATTGAAAACAGGCTCCAGTTTTTTAAACATGTCTGCTACCCAACTACTCCAAAAGAAAAAGTTTTGCAGTCAAGTATCACAAATCTCTTTGCAAACATGCGTGGTGCAAAAGAATACTGGTTCCGATGTCACGCTGATGTATGGTGTTGGCCCACCCACATGGTTATTCACTTTGAGTTGTGCAGAATATGCATGGGAGGACTTGCATGACTTCCTACGCATAGCAAACCAAAACAAAGAAGGGATAGATATTAAAAAAAAAACTCCAGGAGAACTCTGCTCTCTTGACCCTGTAAATGTATCAAGATACTTTCACTGCACTTCATCTGTAATAAAACAATTCCTCCCCTCGGAGAAATGCAACACTTCTTTCGAATATCAATCAGAGAAGCACCACACATCCACATGCTTTTGTAGACAAAAGATGCTCCTTAATTTGGTCAGTACAGTGATGCCACTGTTTTGCAGTTCATTCATAAATATGTAACCTGTGACATCCCTACAGAAAGCACACATAGTGAGCTAAATACAAAAATGTTATGCTTCCAAAGACACAAATGTGGCAAATATTGTCGACGCAGATATAAAAACAAAGGCAAATACTACACCAAATGCTGCTTTGGTTTCCTAGACCAGTTTCAGCAAAAGGACAAGGAACCAGCTTCATGTCTTCTGTTAGACACAGTGTGAAAGGCAAATCACCTAAAATCACATTATGCATTAAAAGAAATGAGGCTTCAAAGTACATCAATGATTACAATGCAATCATTGCCCTCTTGCAGAATGCAAACATAGATATACAGTACATTGCAGAAAATTCCACTGCTGTTACATGATATGTCACAGCCTACCTAACCAAAGCTGGGAAAACAGAGCTAAAAGGCTTCTGAGATGACATATCATCTGACAAAACACTGTCACAAATTTTGTACAGTTTTGGCATACAAATGCTTTCCTATAGAGAATGTGGATGCTCCAAAGCTGCAGACCATTTAACAGGCACAACCTTATATGGAAAATCTGAAAACATAGTCTGGCTAAGCCTTGGTCCTGCTGCATCCAGAACCAAGACATAGGGCCTCATTACCACCCAGGTGGTATGTGTTTAATGTGTGGTGCTGGCACCATTAAACCGATACCGCCCTATTACGAGGTCCCCTTGCGGGACCCGCTCTGGGCATCTGGTCAGACCAGACGTCCTTTGTGGGTCCAGCGATGGGACCAGGGAGCTAACAACGGGTCCTTTATTAACGGGCCCGATGTTAGCTCCCTCCCTATTCCCATTGAGCCCTATGTGGGCTCAAATGGGAATGGGGATGGGTACATTGACTGAGGAATTACCAGGTCCGCCAAGGTTGGAATGGCCTGGTAATTCCTCATTCAAGGAACCCGGACCCGAGTTTGGAGGCAGCTACCTCCAAACACGTAATGAGGCTGATAGTAGAAACAATAGCCGAAAACGATCCCAACTGCCAGGAAATTTTGAAAAACAATTTATTGGACACATACTACCCAAACAAAAGTAGTGCTTTATAAAACATGTGCCTATACCACATCGCCCAAAATTTCTCGTACAAGAATAATATTAAACCAGATTAAAAAAAGGTAAATACATAGTGAAAACCTATGAAGGAAGCCTTGGTAAACTTACCAAACCCAGCCTAATTAATCATATAGAGATATAATTTTTAACTCAAGATAGAGAACTTTAATACATGTCCCTTCTCCAACTTTCTAAACCATGGAGAAAAGAAGATTTATTAGGCACCCATGACTCCTTTAAAGAAGCTTTCAATGAAAATAAAAGCAGTATAACAAATATCAATGTTAAACAGTACAAAAACATGTTGGACAATGAACGCTGAAAGTGAGAGGACGCCAAAAATGCACTTAATTCTCTCAATAAGAGTCAAATAGGACACACCCCAGAGGAAATGAGACCCGGACCAAGTGTGTGTGGAATCAAAAATCTTTATCTAAAATAGGGCATGAGAGCGCTCTGCAGAAAACATGTTGCAAGTCATTTTTATACAGCTTTTGCGTCATCCAGGAGAGGGGAGGCCTAAGGGGAACATGAAGAGTTGGGATTGGTCACTAGGGACGGGTACCTCTGGGTGCTATAGGGTCAATGCACCGTGGTTGGTGCAAATTCACGTGGTGCAGTGATGATGCTTTTCAGGTCAATCGGTCAGCTGGGCTCATAGAATTGGCTTGCGGTGTCGGCAACTTTTGTAGTGTCAAATAGACACTTGACATTTGCCCTTTTGGCCACACATTCCCATTCATACAATACTGCACTCTATCTTGTCTGGCAGATCCTAAGACCTGTGAATCTTAATTCCAAAAGAAAGACATTTCTCAAATGCAGGTTAACCACTATTGGTCATAGGTTATAGTGCATTTCTTTAGCTCAGTGTTAGATCTATCAATGAGCAGCTTAACTGTCTGTTAGTATAACGCGAGATTTACTGTTTAAAGGGCCAAGACCTTGGGTTCACAGTGTGGTCTGGAATGTCCATCTGGCACACAACAAAGAGGTCACTAAATTTAAGGGCTAGATTGCACATTGACGGAGTGGGTCACAAAAATGCACATACCACAATGGTCATAAGTCTTGCTGTAGAGATTAGAGGCAAGTTTATCTAAGCATCATTATTAAGTGTCTCCTAGTCTGCTCTGGCACCATAAGGGGTGCGGGAGGAATCAAAACACCTTCAAGGTACAATCCTGCATTGTGGGAGGGGATGAGATCTCTTGAGACGTTCTTTACATAAAGGCTTTTTGAGCATAATTATTATACTATGATTATGACCGTCTAGAACACGTTATCATCTCTACATGGCTGGGTGCTCTCATTGTTATAAAACTCACAGTGATAACTCGTGTATGCACATGTTAATTTCCATACTAGATTAAGCAGTCCATTACTAGATTCTTTACATGCAGGTTTTAACACATACTATTGCAATGAGGTCATACTGTTGTGGCATTTGATTGCTAAATTGCTTTTACACAATGCTATGCATATATTTACATTGAACTCAAAAACGAGGTAGCTTTGTGCTGACATGTGCATTGTTATGTTCTGTTGTGCACATCATACTACACTTTAATATACTTCACGCTTATATAACTGGAATCTAACATTAATGCTTTGATTATACATGTGTTATACAACACACTGATATGTTTATTATTCACAGCACCCCTTCCAATATTCCACATTTAATGAGAAAAGTTCATGAACAACTTATTCTAATTGAGTGAAGGAAGGACCTTCTATTTTCTCATATTAAAGCGCGAACAAACATTACATACTCGAGGGTCATTCCTAGTTGTTCAACCATGTTCAAAGAATATGGAGGTGGTATTATTTATGGCCTGGGTCTGCATGGTGAGATCAGGTTTATGGAGATGAACGACTTTTTGCTGCCAGGCATTGAGCTGGGCCGCGGCAGGGTCAATGAGGTAAGACGGAAGACAGAAGATACAGTGCGAAGTTTGTTGCATTCGCGCGGCCAGTCTCCCATGAGAACCGGACAGCTGCAGAGATGACAGAGGGGAGGAGGTGGGGGGAGTAGCTTGTTCAATGTGTGCGCCTTGAGGGGAGAGCTGCAGGCCTGTGTTCTAGTTTCATGGCTGGCCTGCTATTATGAGAAAACAAGATGGAGTCGATGGGCACACAAAATGGAGGTTTGTTAGATACTAGTCTGGGCTGTCCTCGGGGATCACAGTTCTCTGGGGCATTCCTGAACCCAAAGCAGCCACGCTAAAATACAACCAGAAATTATGTATTGACTCGGAATGCACGGGGGGGTTCAGGGGCCCCCTCCTTCCAATCAACGCTGACAAGAGAAAGAAGTTCAAGCACAACTAACTGTAGACACTCCTGAGGGCAGTCAACCTTCAGTTATAGGAAGCCAAGAACCACTTGGAGAGCCACTCATGGTAAATAAAGCAGATTTAGCCATGACTGAAGTAGAAAACGCCATGTGGCAATATGACGAATCAGAAGAAAACTTTGCTCTGCTGAAATCACAACTCAATGATGAGCAACATACCATTTCCTAGCATTAATTAAAGAAATTGAACATGGTTTACAGCATGAAATTAAAACTTGTAGCTGTCATAATTATGAACCTGTACTCCTCTATGTAAGTGGTGAAGCTTGTTCAGGCAAACCATTCGTAATAAAGATCATCAACAAATTCCTCCAGAAATTAACAAACAAGATTCCAGCTGTTGTAACAGCCCCCACAGAGTTATTTGCCTGCAACATAGGAGGTGTTACTTTAAACTGGCTGCCGCTCCTTCCAGTAGACCACCCAAACAAATTAGAGTGCTACAAACTTTAAACAGAAGCTTCTATGGAGATACGCAGAATTGTGAAACAAATGAAAATGCTCCTAATAGATGAGGTGAGCATAGTCTCCAACCTGATATTGGCTTTCATTCACCTCAGATTGTACGAAGTTGTTAAAACAGACTACAAATAACTATTTGGAGGAAATCATGTTATTGTTTTATGAGATGTCCTACAATTAACACCAGTGAAAGGTGAACCTATTTTTAAAACCTTAGGACGTGCACAGTGTGGTAACAAACTTGGCAGCATAGCAAATACAAATCTCTGCAACATTTTCAATACAGAGAACTAAATTAAAACATGCGTCAGTCTGCAGACCTCACTTTTGCTAACATTTTAAAAAGCATTTGGATTTGTCTTCTTTCTAAGGATACATAATTATCTTAAATAGTAGACTCTTCCATCAGCTGTATGGCCATGACACATCTGCTCCTGATGTCATGGAACAATCAGCACACAAAAATGTGAAATGTATGTCCATAATGCCAACTCTAGCAAGCTGTATGCAATTCAATGAGACAATGTTAAAAAAAGAAATGCAACCAATATTGCATATTAACTCCACAGACAAACTGGAAGTGCAAGGCATGACACTCCCTATGTGTCAACAAGCTTAGAAAATTGTATCTCCAACACAGCTGGTTTGGAGAAAATGTTAACACTTTGTTTAAACTGTAGAGTAATACTGAAACATAACCCTGACGTGGAGCAAGGTTTATTAAATGGAGCACTTGGAACAGTTGTTGGCTTCCAGACGTATCCACATGACAACAACATTTAGTTTGTCAACATCCACTTAGGCAAACTTTCAGAAGTTAAAAGAATAGGCTGCTCAAAAGCGCAATTCCTTCTTTTTAAAAACATGTACATATGCATAGAACAATTCTCTTTGTCTCTTGCATACTCAGTGACTACTCACAAATCGCAAGGTCTGATCCAAGATCAGGCATTGATTGACATTGGCAGCAGAGTCTTTAAAGAAGGTATGAGTTACGTGGCACTGTCACGTCTATGTAACTCTAAGGACAATTTCTAGTCAATTTTGATACAAAGTCTCCTTGCTTCCTAGAGTACAATAGACCATGTGCAATCTACACATCTCGATATGCACCCTGTTCCTCAAAAAGGTAAACTTGTTAAAAGAAAAGTAATGCAAACAGAACATATAAGAGATCTCCCAACAGTACCATCAAGGAAAGTGAAAGCAGCGGCTACTCCATCAACTGGCACAACCACAAAACTATGTAGTGCAAAAGCAAGTGCACATCCAATGGTACAAACAAAGAGAAATATGTCATCTAAAACAACAATTGAAGATCCAGAAAATGAGACAGACACAGAACTGTCTGGTCCATTTAAATTTTCCAACGCAACTGGTGTAAATTGCTATGCAAATGTAGCAATCAATTTGTTGTTCCAATTGCCACCAATCATCCAAAAATATTTACTTGAATGGCGCATACCAATTGTGTTTGCAAATGCTCCCTCTTCATAGAAATGCAACAAACAATCCTGACAACACAGTGTCTCAGGAATAAGGCAAGAATAGGACTACTGTGCAGGAATGGTAAGATTCACCATAAACACACAGGAGGATCCACACACATTTCTAATGTACTTACTGCAAGAGCTAGAAAGCAAAACAATACCTATAAATGAAATCTTCCAGATGTTATATACATGGAAATGTACATGAATTGTCTGCCACCATGTTGCGCAAGATCAAGTCCCTAATGAATGATTTGTGTATGTATCATTACCTAATTGTGAATCCATTTCATTTTAGCAGCTGGTGCATAATGCAGATCATGCCATATTATGTACTATTTGCACTTCAGTCAATCATTCTACCTTACACATAAACTCACATAGCCAATATGTAATAGTAATGCTTTTAAGATACAACACAGATGGTACCAAACACAACTGCAAACTTACTAGCTTCACACATGGGCAAGTATCGCTTGGCAAGAAAACCTTCACAACAGTAGGCATAATCTACCACCCAGGTGCCACAACCAGTGCAGGTCACTATACAACATATATTTAAACAAATGCGGTTGGTTTCAATGCAATGACACTCCATCACTCTAAAACAGAAATTACCAGCAAATCCAATGAATGCCTACTTAATATTCTTAAACCTAAATTTACTGACTGACCTATAAAACAAGCATAGGTTCATACACAATAGATACCAACAGGTATGTAAGTGCTAAATAGAAATACCCTTCTGAGCTGTAAAATATAAAAACCTAGCATACACCAACTGGTATGTGAGTACATCCATAGCGCTACAATGCTGTTTGTGAAGTAAAAAGGGTTTCAATATGGCAACAGATGTGCATGTTGTACATTGTTGATAATGCTATACAGTTTTGTCTCCAATGACCCAATGATTATGCACACAGAAACAACTGTGCACAACATGCACTAACATTGTTCCACCCATAGTACTTAAAATGTACTGATTATGAGGGTCTACAAACTGGATTCACTAACCTGTAAAACTATAAATTGTTAAAATCTGCCAACTGCTCTCTAACTGCGCCCATACCACTGCAATGTTACTTTCCAATAGTGAAATAGTTGGAATCCACCATCAGGAATGGAAATACCTCAGAACATACCCTTCAAGACTCTTAAACTATCAACAGTCAGAATACACCAACAGGTATCTGACTACACCCATAGTACTTTCAATAGTGAAAAAGCTAAAATCCACCATCAGGAATGAAAGTGCTTCCAAACATACCCCTGAAAACTGTAAAAATATCAACAGTTAGGATTCGCCAACTGGTATCTAACTGCACCCACAGGACTATCATATTAGTTGTCAATATTAAAGTACAATGCACAAACAGCAATCAAGCTGCTTCAAAGGATATTCTTAAAAATTGCAAAATGATAAACAGTTAGAATACGCCAACTGGTATCAAACTAAAACCATACCACCACCACTTTCGAAAAGCAAAACACATGCACCATTTCAATTCCACCTACTGCAACAGTGCTTGTAACAGCAAATGCACATATTTGTACACATTAAACATTCCCGTAAGTATGGCACACTTCATACAAACATAGTGTGACATGTAACATCAAATAAATGTACTAGTTTTTTTTTGTATCCTACATGGATTTTATTACCACAGACCCAATGATTGTTCAACCAAACACAGCCACTGTGCAAAACATACACTAATGTTGTTTGAAGCATAGTACTTGCAAAGTATTAATTATGAGGGTCTAAAAAGTGCATGAATATGTGAGATTGTGTGCATTGTGACATTGTGAACTACCTTACCTTACATATTATGGTGGTTTCTTTCACAGTGAAAGAAGCAAGGATGTATCCTGCATTACTTTGTACAACACATTCAATCTCTGTCTGCAATGGTACATCAATGAAAAGTACCATTTCCACTTCAATGGTATTGTGTCACTGTGTTCCAAAAGAGTATGTGTAATGACTACACAAAGAATATTGTAATGCTTCTTTCCAATGACCAAACTCCATTTCTGTCCACATATTATTGCACTGCTTGTGACCAGTGGCTAGATTTTTGGGAGCACGGCTGTATTATGCTGTGGTGGTTGTGGCCAGTCCCTAGACTCTTCGGTGCATGGCCTATGTCCTACAGCCTCCGGCCATGCACCCAAGAGCCTTGGGACTGGCCACACCCACCACAGCATAATATGGTCATGCACCCGGGAACCTGGCCACACAACAATTTGCCCTTAACTTCCCAATTTGAGGACCATCTGCAGATATCAAAGTACACCGGCAACCCTGTGTTTCACCAATGGCAATATCATCATATCATCCAGACTCCATTCCCCTACTCTTAGAAGCCCTCTTGCAGTCAGCAAATAAGCCCAAATATGTTTCTCCAACTGCCCACCAAACACTACCTACTGCAATAGTTGTGGATACATTCTTGGTTGTATGGCCGTATGACACTGCAGTAGTTGTACCAGTGCCTAGATTCTTGGGTGCATGGCCTATTTGTAACCTATGCAAACATCCTCATATCATCTACATTCCACTCCCCTACCCTAAGGAAGACTCCCTGCATTTACCAGACAAGCTGCCCGCCCAAGGCCCCGTCTGCGGACTACTGCATTGTTCACGGACTGCCACGCACCGCACAGTCTTCTTCCACCTAAATAAACACATTTTATCAACCATCTTTCACTCCCCCACACTTTCCAGGCCCTCCACCCAACACTAAATACCCCAAAACATGTTTCCCAGCCATGTTCCCCACCGCGCTATCTGGGGATATCTGTGGATGCAACGTGGGCATTTTGAAAAAATGTGATGCACATCATGCTTTTCACCAGCCAATCAGCAGAAGTGTTGTATGCCTGCGGACATCAAGTCACCCTCTAAGCCTATTGGAGGCCCATCCCCGGATCAAACAGGGAAGTGGGTCCATGGAACGGAGCAAGATATCAAACATTTTTTGGGACCTACATCTTGCCTGTTTAAAAGAAAACTACTAGACAGATTTGCACCAAATTTACAAAGGCATGCTTTCGGGACCAAGCCACACATTTGCTGAAAATCCGTCCAGCGGTTTGGGCTGTAGGTGTGAGCAAAACATTTTTCCATTATGTCTATGGAAAAAAAAATGTGGGACACCCCTATAACTTTGCCCGCAATTGAGGACACATCACCAAGCATGCCAAAAAATTCATACTGGGCCATATACTTTTTTGCAAAGTTTGGTAAGGATTCGTCCAGGGGGAGCAAAGTTATAAGCTGCCCAAAAAGTGCTCTTCCTATGAGATGAGCAACTTAACCATAACTACACGGCCTGCGGTACCGCAGGCCATGTGAGATATATATATATATATATATATATATATATATATATATATATATATATATATATATATATATATATATATATATATATATATATATATATATATATAAAAAATTCAATGAAAAAACAGGGGGGTCAGTATGATGTAAGGGTAATGTAGAAAATTAAGGGTATCCTGGTAAAAAAAAACATGAAAATTCATTGAAACAACTTTGTTAAAGGGACGTTATGGTTAAGTTGCACTAATAAAAACCAATGAAATTAAATGAAAAAACTTTATTAACAACAACACTCCAATATAATGTTTTGTTTAGATAGTAGTAGTTCATGATGGGTCTCCTGGTCACCCCTGACATCTTGTTATCAATATTATAAACAGAACACCTTGTAGGGACTTTTCATCAAAATTACTTTCATATGTGATGTCATCAGTGTTGTCATCAATGACAGTTGTGATGTCATCTTTGATGACCTGGTTGTTAGTCTTAGAAGGGCACGGTGGTGGCGCGAGTTATGGTTGCTTAGTTTACCATAACTGGCGAATTTCAGAGGTTTTTCGGTTTTGCTTGTAACCATACTGTCCCTTTAACAATGATTTTTTATTGAATTTCATAGATTTTTATTAGTGCAACTTAACCATAACATCCCTTTAACAAAGTATTTTCATTGAATTTTATAGGTTTGTATTAGTGCAACTTAACCATAATGTCCCTTTAGCAAAAAAATGTCAGTGAATTTTATAGGTTTTTATTAGTGCAACGTAACCATGAGATCCCTTTGACAAAGTTTTTTCATTGCATTTCATAGATTTGTATTAGTGCAACTTAACCACAAAGTCCCTTTAGCAAGGTTTTTTTTTCAGTGAATTGTATAGGTTTTTATTGGTGCAACTTAACCATATTGTCTCTTTAACAATGTTTTTTTCAGAGAATTCCATGGGTTTTTTCCAGTGCATGCTATTTTCCTACAACTTACTAATATCATACCCAATGTAGCAACGTTTTTTTCCAATTTACAACATTGCACTTAAAAAATCTGCCATTTCCCACCTTCTAGCATCATTTTTAACACTTCTATATTTTTTCCACATTTTTTGATTCCGTCGATGTCCGCGAACTTCAGACATTATTGTGGACCTTCCGGATAGTGTCACGTGACAATGCGCTTATGCCCGGCATGATGACGTGTACGTAAACGCGTTTGCACTTCGGGTTCGGGTCCTTGCTTCGAGGACAGTTCGGAACTACATTTTCAACTGATATAGGAACTTTCAAGCTAGCTCAAAATGTACCCTTGCACAGCTCCTACACCTATTCTTAATCATTATCCATTAACAATCTAGTACTATTTATCTTAAAAATTGCATCAGCTATTGCCATCCCTCCTCCCCAAGAGCCGCTACCACAACCAGCTGGAGGACCCACACAACAAAAAAAGCACACTATTTCCAAAGACAATGAAGAGGACCAAGAGGAAGTGCCTACCTCTAGCACCCAGAGAGAATCATGAGTGTGGCAGTTATTTACCACTGTTGGGAATGTACCAAAGGCTGAAGCTACAAAAGTGAAATGCACTGAGTGCAACTTTGTACTCAGTCCCGGGCTACCTGGACATTACTCCTATGGGACAACCTCCATGCGCCACCACAACAAATCCAAATACCACAATATTGCTTTCAGAAAGATTGTTCCTTTCTTAGCAAGTAGTAGGCTGTCTTCCTCCACATCATCTTCCTCAACCAATACTGTAACCACACAACCTAATTCTGTGGGGTACAAAATCGCACCAGCTACCTTGCAAGCAATAAATGAGGCTTTTGATCCATATCTTTGGAAGACAACAGTCCTCTGTATATGCTGCAACACGGCACTCTGCGGGGGGAAGCAATTTTGAAAGTTTGGTGAGGGTTCGTCCAGGGGGAGAAGAGTTATAAGCCACCCAAAAAGTGTTCTTCCTATGAGTTGGCAACTACACCGCAGGCCGTGTAATATTCACTTCAATTTTTTTAAAAAATAAGTTATGATTGATCCTAAAAATCTTTGGAATTCACAAGAAATATTTTACTTCAGTTGTGGTAACTATGCAAAATATAATAACTAATATAATAACCACTGAAATGCACCTGTTATTTTTGGCAATGCAACCGTAACACGCTCCCACCAAGCACAGCACATGACCTAGAGACACCATTACAGATGACATCCCCACTGCCACTTCATGAACACCAGGCACAGATCTTACTCTGAAAATGTCCCCATGCAGAATATCCAAAAATGTCCCCATGCAGAATATCCAACTAAACAGTACAAACAGGGGATGCATTTCCACCATTCCCTGAATGTACAGTTTACACTCCCTGGCATATGAATATGCTTCATTGGGATGTATGTCTTAATACTTCCCACTGTGTACTGCTGAGAGGCAATTGGCTACAGATTTGCCCTTTGCAAGACTTCTTATCCTAATCATACTCACAAGTAAGGTGCTTTGGAAGGCTATGCATGTTCACGGTTATGACATTTGTTAACTTCAAAATTGCCTTTTTGCTGGAAACCTTCACTTATCCAGGACAACAGAGGTGCTACTGGCCGCCTTTGTAGAGCATAAAGACTCTATAGATACGTTTACATCGCACTTTGCACAGGAAATGAAAAATACAATGTTCTACTTTACAGCTTTTGATGGTTTCATCCATGAATCTTCATCAAATATGGCATGCAATTGACCTCACCAAATCGGAATGCATCCCTATTGTGTAATGTATAATATTACGATATCAAAAAAACGTACATTGCAAATTTGGAAATCATCAACATTTTCATATGAAAAATGATTGCTGAGTAAAACCTTTATTGCACTGAGATTTCTGTAGGGGGTAAAGCAATTATACGTGTTCTTGATGGACTGTATCCCCTTTTAGCTAACCACATATAGTTATTTAGGTTAAGTTCTTACAACCACTTCTTGAATGACCAATATTGTGGCTTTCCTTTACTGTAATAGTTGTTTACTAATATTGATTTGCTGTAGGTATTTTTATTTTCATCTTAGTTATGACCTGTCAGTTTGTTGTTGCTGATGTTGTTTATACTGCATTGCTTTCTTCCATAAGCGGAATGTGTTGCCTGGTAGTCATCTTGGCTTCTTAAACTGGGCTTTGGCTTTGACCACTCGTAAAGCTAGCTCTGTAAATAGACGTACATGTATATGTAATGTTCAGTTGTTGTGCGGTTGTATTATGTCAGGGATGTAGTTTGCATCCTTTGCTAATATAGATATAGTTTGCTACTGACACCGGTAAAGGTATTTACTAAGAAAGTCGGCATGTTGTCCTAACGCATTTAGTTCTAAATGATTTAATTGTATGACATTTTCTGGTTAGGTATATATTGCACGTTAAATCTGATGTTTTCTGTGGGGTTTGTTTCACTATTCACTTCTCCGGCTTCTGTTCCAGGATTGTGGCTCTCGGTGTTGCTGGCCAGTAACAGCTCCAGTGTTTCTGTAAAAAAACACACCAAGATTGTTAGTTAAACCACATTATAGTGATGGATGGTATTTATGTCACATATTCTGGCTTCACTTAAGCACGTTCAAATAGGGTCTAGTCCATTCTGTTAGTGTCCTGGCTTCACTTTTGTGTTACATTGTAAATTGGTTGGCACATTGCCAATCGGCTCACTTACCACGAATCACGTGTCTGTGTCTCTTTTTAAATCTCAGCCTTGTGCTTTGTTTCGGGCTACTGTTAGTCTAACGTCCACTGCTATCACGTAATACAACAAATGTGTCAGATCTGTTTAGTCAATGCCCATTCTCCTCAAATGACAATCATACCTTAAATGGTGAGAACCGAAGTCCTTTAGGGAGTTACCCTGGTGCCACGTCCATAAATTGCCCGCAGGACGTTAGGCTAGCAGCAACCTGAAACAAAGCAGGAGACTGGGATTTGAAAATAGTTCAGCACCTATTCTTTGGGGAGAATATACTTGCAGTGAAACAAGTGCCTTGAGGATAACCTGAGGCCGAAACACGTGTCGGCTCTTACTAAACACAAGAATTAAAGACACTGTGTATTTGCACTGAGAAAATGTGAACTTTAATTTGAAAGAGCTTTTTCTAATCTAAGGGTGTAGCGCAAGTGACAGCACAACTATCAATTATTGAATCTTTTGGACAGGGACAAGGGGAACGCCTCTGAGTGCTGCCGCTGATGCTTACCGGCTGTTACTAGAAGATTTAGTGCACCACTCTACAGTTTAATCCCCGGACATCTTTTTTAGCTCTAAACTGACTATCACATTGAAAATGGTTTCACTTACCACAAATATCTGCTTGCTTTTGGGTTTTGGTTCCTGGTAGTAGTGTTCAAAGAGTTTCCTACGGAACTGTGCGAAAAGGCAATTCTGTTTGGTCCTTGTGTGCTGGCTGTGTGAGGATGCATTTCTGCAATGAATAGACAATGGGCCTCATTACACAGAAGGCGGTGAACCATGGCGCTATTAGCGCCATGGTTCATGCCGGTAAAATACCGGCACCACCTTGGTGGAAAGGGGAATTACCGCCCCATTCCAAGGTTGGCGGGGCGGTAATTCCCCCTCTCTTCATGGCCCTTCCCCATTCCCATTTCTGCCCCATAGGGCTCTATGGGAATGGGGAAGGCGCTAATTACGGTACCGCAAATTGCGGTACCGTAATTATCTCTGCTGGTCCCTTTGCGGGTTGGTTTTTAACGCCTGCAAAAAGCAGGCGTTAAATTCCCCAACCCGCAAAGGGACCTCATAGTAAGGCGGTAAGGATTTACCGGTACCGGTAAAATACCGGTACCGGTAAACCCTTACCGCCTACCGTGTAATGAGGCCCAATGTATTGTTCGTTAAACCATCTTATAGTGATATTTGATATCTTTTGTCACATGTTCATGCCTCACCTAAGGAAGTTGCAGGATACAGTCAATTTCTGTCTGTTTCTGATCTTCTCGTTTCTGTCACATTCCAAAATGATTAGCACACTTTCAATTGGCCAATTTGATTTCAAAGTTGTTCTGTGATGGTGTCATCCAGTTGCTTGCGGGTTACTCACTGCAGTGCAACAGCACCTATCCCTATAAGTACTGTGATCACTTGTGGCTGTAAACACATGCACACCGATGGTACAGTTAGGTATTGACATTTTTATTACTTGGTCTAATGATAATCTTTATAACAAGATGAGGAAACATAGTGACTAACATTAGTTGCTGCTTTCTTCTTTGAAATGTGTTTTGTTGATTTTTACAACGCTTTTTAAACCTTTGTATGATGAACCCTCTATGAGAAAAAATAAACTACCAAATACATGACCTCGGTATTTTTATTAAAAGCAGTACATCTGCTCCCTTATTAAAGGAGTCTCACTCCCATCTTCTGTACATCCTCCACGCCTCCTTAGCCAGGTAGTGGCACCTGGCTTATTGAATGCAGCCAGTTTCCCTTTTAAAAAGAGCATTGTAGACACCCACTAGATATTTCAACAAACAATATACCGATCACCAACACGCCTTTTCTGCTCAAGATACTCGGTAGAGTGACTTATGAACAGATATTAGACTGCCTGGTGAATAAGTATATCCTCAACAAATGGCAGTCTGTGTTCAAGCCAGGATATGGTACAGAGACAGCATTGTTGGACCTTACGTTATCCATGTTACAATCGATCGACAAGGGTTAACGGTTCTACTCAGGCTACTGGACCCGTCTGGTGCTTTGGATTAGATGGATCACTCCTTAAAGACTGCAGAAGGTAGCACATGTTTCTAATAGCGCTGCAGCCTGGGTGAAATCCTTTTTGGAAGACAGACTGGTAAGAGTATGTAGTGGCAGTGCAGAAGCAATCGCTGAATGACTGAAATATCGGGCTCCACAGGGGGCCTACACAGCATTTTTAATGTACCACTTTTCCAACTGCTCAGGGATAGGGGAGTTTGCTTTACAAATCACGCGGACGACACACAATGTGTAATCACCTGTCCGGAGTATATGTGGAGGATGTGAAAAACGTTAACAACGTGTATGGGTTGATTCAGGAATGCATGATCCAAATGGCCTGGCACTTAATGATGAAAAAACAGAGCTGATATGATGGCTTCAGGGACTAGGATAGACACGCTAGATCCAGCGTACCAACACTTTCTGCTGGCGTGATGCAAGATCACTACCCAACAGAAGGTGAAGACTTTGGGTGTATACCTGGATCTTACCCTGAATATGCAGGCACAGGTGAACAGCTTGGTATCCGCATCTGCCTCTCACTTTAGACTTTTATCTCAGAGACAACCTTATCTGTCTAAGAAAAGCTGCGTTACGGTGGCCGGAGGCATGATGAGCACAAACGTGGACTACTGCAACAGCTTACTGGTAGGAATCAGTAAGAGGGACTGTGCCAAGCTTCAGATCATTCAGAATAGCCATATTTCTGAGGATGGAGGAAATGTGCACTGGCTTCCTATAGAAGCTAAAATATCCTTCCGCCTGCCGACCATAACACACAAGTGTCTGGCAGGGATTAGCCGTGTAGGTCTGGCAGAACCCCTGAAGAGAAAGCCTCTGGTGAGATCGCTCAGATCCAATGACACCAAACTATTGGTAGTACCCATGACCATACTGGCTGTTAGTGAAAGTGCCTTTCTTGCAGCAGCACCCATGGCACGGAAAGCAATCCCGCCGTATCTCAGAGGCATTGAATAAAGCAAATTGTTTACAAATGAAACACCCACTTGTTTAGGTAGTGCCCTGGGGTTATGTTCATACGGCCTGCTTTCTGACTGGTAGCTGTTTTGTGTAAGTTCTGTGTTGTATACATCTGATTGCTTAATTGTGTGCCTGTATGCCTCCAATGGTGCGCAGTACCAATTAATTAACATAACATAACAATTCACTTTTCAAATATAATTTGAGGATGCTCACATTCGATTATGATAGCAGACATACATGCAAACTCATAATTGTAGTAAACGCATCCCATGACATAATAGCAATTCTATACACACATGTATTCACACATGCACATGTTTACCGAATAGATACGATGACAAAAGTTAATAGCATTGTTCAAGTATTGAATTGCATGATCCCACACGCAGATTTATCAAATTGGACATGAAATACAAGAAGGGACACAAGGGGCATTAAACAAATACTGTATACATGTACATGCACACATTTATTAAATAGATGCTTTGTAAAAAATAAAAAAACAGCAATTCCATTTACAACAGACTGAAATAAATTTATTTTTTGGGTACAAGAATGCTGCACAATGTAAGATAATTTACCATTTGACAGGCATGTTCTCCATAAAATCATAGATGCCATAATGTTTTCAATGCACTCCATTAGCAAGAAACATTTCACTTACATTGCTATGCTGGTTGAAATGAGGAATGCTAAGCATTCTATGGCCTCTCATGAACGCTGATATATTTTGCTGTCATTTCTTCCTTCTTCCGGCGTTATTGATTTTGCCATGTGGTTCCTCACACCTGTGTCGGACGTGGGGCGATGCAGGAGAACATTATTTAAATTCCTGGATAGCGGAGAAATACGTCCACTTGGTCATTTTCCATGGTCTCGCTGACTTCAGTAGAAATTCAAGGCATTTGCCCCAAACATGGAGAACAGTAACATAGGGTGAGCTCAGAAAGAAAGGGGGCACACCAAGCAAAACATTGTAATACGGCAACCATTTTCACCACGGATGCTGTGCCATATTAAACATGCTCCTGGTTGCTTCAAAACACAGAGGCATGCACAAGACATGACGAACTCTGCATGCACTTTACCACGCACATTGCAGCACGTACAAGTATTCACGCATTTGCTTACGATATTCAAATATGATGTGTACGCACCAAGGAATCAACAGACACACTTAAGAAAGGATATTGAATTATTGTAGGTCAAGAGAAGGCAAAGTGGACCCTTTAAAAGACGCGCCGTTATGAAAAGTGTCAGCGTGTCAACATACAAGCATATGAAAAGTGGTTGCTTCTCAACACATGTATCTCCTGCAAGATACAGGGATGCAAGTCAGAGCCACTCACATGACTTACTTGCACAACTGTTGGCAAATTGTCCCTCTGCCAGACATTAGTGGCATGGGTTTCAGTCTGGTTGGACCTCATCAGTAGGGTGGAGCTGTGCCTCTCTAAGAATAGTGAGCAAGGGGTCCATGTCTGGATTCCCCTAGTAACTTAGGTTGAGACCCGTAGTTGCTTAAATTATGCAACAAAACAAGGGGGGAGTCCTGGGAGTCCCTCTGCCGGTCATTAGTCCCGGGAGTCTAACCCAGATTCTTTAGCTCACTATCTTTCACAGAGGAGAAATATACAAAGCATATCAGTCTTTGTCCTGCCCTGGGGCTGTCCAGCACCAAAATGATAGGCAATTCTCCTCTGAACAAGAGTACCAACAACAACCCCAGATACGTGTTTCAGCCTACTAGTGTCTCATCAATTGAAAGACCAAAGGAAATATCGAGGCTTAGTACCACCAAAATGAAATACGCCAATCACAAGTTCAGAGTTATACGTATACTTTTTAATCAAAGTACAGATAGCTATCGGGCTCTCAAGCACCTCACAGTGTGTACCAGCAGACATCGTGAGGGAAGAGAGCTCTGGACATGTTAATGTTAAAGGATATTTGTACCGCACACTATCACCACCGCAGTGGTCCCCTGGCGCTCTGGCTGCTCTGAAAGAGGGAGGGTGTTGGGGGGTGAGTTAGTGGGAAAAAGCTGGAAAAGTGCAAGAGAGCAGTGATATGCTGTTGGCAGCCTCAGCCCGGTGGGTCCGTTGGCTGGGCTAGGGGTGTTTTACGGTCGGTAGTCGTCGTGTGCTGTGGTGCAAGTCTATGTGGGGTTTGTTTTGTTGTTGCAATGTAGTGAAGTTTGTGCGGATTGCTGCGTTTTAGGCTTGTGGTTGTGTTTGGTTAGGGTTTGAGAGGTGTATGCAGAGGAATTAAATTGTTAGTGGATTGGTTAGTTGGCATTGCTGTCCTTGCAATTATGTTTAGGTGTGATACCTGCTAACATTCATTACTCCATCGGAGTGTGGCGCTTGATAACCTTCAATATTCTGTATAGATGTCAGGCACTTGTCATCATTCACAGTTTCATCCAAGCATGGCACGTGCTAACATTCATAATCCTGTCTAGATGTGACACAAGCTTAAGTTAAGGATTCCCTTTAAGTGTGGGACATGCTAACGTTCCTACTCCTATCTAGATGTGATGCAAGCTAAAGTTAACAATTCCATCTAAGTGTGGCACATGCTAACATTCACATTTCTAACTAGAAGCAACACAGTCTAGGTTTAAGAATTCCATCTAAGTGCAGTACGTGCCAACATTCATAATCCTGTCAAGATGTGACACAAGCTTAAGTTAAGGATTCCCTTTAAGTGTGGGACATGCTAACATTCACATTTCTATCTAGATGCAACGCAGGCTAAGGTTAAGAATTCCATCTGAGTGTGGCACATGCTAACATTCACATTTCTATCCAGATGCGACGCAGGCTAAGGTTAAGAATTTCCTTTAAGTGTGGCACATGCACGTCCATACTCCTGTCTAGATTTGACGCAAGCCAAAGTTAACAATTCCATCTAAGTGTGGCACATGCTATAAATCAGATTTCTATCTAGATGCGACGCAGGCTAAGGTTAAGAATTCGATCTGAGTGCGGTACGTGCTAACATTCACATTTCTATCTAGATGCGACGCAGGCTAAAGTTAAGAATTCCATCTGAGTGTGGTGCATGCTAACATTCACATTTCTATCTAGATGTGACGCAAGCCAAAGTTAAGAATTCCATCTAACTGTGGCACATGCTATCATTCACATTTCTATCTAGATGCGACGCAGGCTAAGGTTAAGAATTTCCTTTAAGTGTGGTACATGCTAATGTCCTTACTCCTGTCTAGATGTGACACAAGCCAAAGTTACCAATTCCATCTAAGTGTGGGCCATGCTATCATTCACATTTCTATCTAGATGTAAGGCAGGCTAATCTTGACCATTCTCTATAGGTGTGTCACTAGTTAACATTGGCTAGTATGTAAGTGCGTAATGCAATACAACATTTACAGTCAAGCTAAGAATGGATTTAGGCTGGTGGTCACAAATCTCTCTAAGTATGCATGTTGTAATTCTATGGGAGTCTACATTATGGAGAGGTAAGGTAGAGTGGCAAGGGCTTTCTGGAGTAGAGTGATTGCTCTGCACCCCACCATGCCACACTTACAGTGTTGTTGGTGTTTGTTGGCTGCTGGTTACCTTTGCTTCCCCTGAGGACACCTGCAGACACATCTTGGAGCCGTCAAAGTGGGAGTCACCCTTGCCTTGGGGCACTTAGCCGCTGGGGCTGCCGGGCAGAGGGCTGCTCTGGTGACGTCGGTTAAGACCATCTTTAGCACCTATCACAGTGCAGCGTGGGCTGGTGGGTCTTGCAATGGGTTCTCTGCTAACCAATCACAGGGCTCGGGAGGCAGGAGCATGGAGGAGGAAGCTGGAAAGAGCCCGGGAACAAAGGCAGCACACGGGGCAGGGGGACACAATTTGCCAAGAAAAGAAACTGCTATCCAGGTCCCAGGTGGGTCCTGGCGGGGCTCCACTCACCTGCATGTCCAAGATTACAAATGGAATGCACGGTGGAGCGTGGGCTGGTGGGTCTTGCAATGGGTTCTCTGCTAACCAATCACAGGGCTCGGGAGGCGGGAGCAGGAAGGAGGAAGCTGGATTAGCATGCATTATTTATACACAGTCTTGGTTATTGTCCAGCCCCTCTCCAAACTAATAAGTTACAAAAAGGGTTCATGCCCAGTTCACATGACAAATATGACAATATTGTCTTTAGGTTTAAGACATGTGTTTCTATACATAAAGTGCAATGGTGGCAGACTTTGTCCTGTTCGGCCATGTAGATCTTTCTTTGTTCTTGAGCTTAAAGTAAGTCCAGTTTCAAGAAATAAATTCAGTGGGTTTCTGCAAAGGCACATAGTTTTAGTTGTCCAACATTCAATTCCAGTGTTTGTATAAGGATGAAACTATTGGTGCAGACAACACTTGAATTGAGGTTCAATTGGACTACAAGATCTCTTAGCACAGGACAAACATTCTGCTCTGAGCAGCCTCAATGTTGTAAGAGGATTCAATTCAGCACTACAGCCAAGTTAACGCCTAGTCTAGAATACTGAATGAAAACCCTTATTGATATATCTTTAGGTCCAGTTCATGCGTCCTGGATGACTACCCTTGTATAACACCCCTCTCTTGGAATCCCCCTGACCCCACTGAGCCAAGAAGTAGTTCTGTTTTGCAAGTTTAAAAGGTTTATTTGATAAATTAAAATATATATATCACACTTTATAATAAATTAATAATTGAATATCACACTTAATCTGATATGGTAAATATTAACAACGGAGAATCTGGCACTAGCACACTTCTTTATAATGACTAATGAGTTGACCTGAAATGGATAAGGTAGCACACTGGTAAATAGGAACAAAAGTATAATGTGGTAGAGGATGCTTTATGTAGCTCAGGTGGATGCAATATTCAATGAATGCAGTACAGAAAATACGCAATATGATTCAACCAGACAATGTAATCACTTTTCTCGGGCTATTCCCTCCCCCCCTCTTTATGCAATGCAAGGAAATGGAAGGAAAACACACAGTCCTCAGAAATGCAATCAACTGTAATTCAGTTCAATCCCAGCAAGCTTACAGAAAACAGATAGGAGTTTTGAAAACACAGGCAATGCTTGGATATGTGCTGGCAATGAATGAGAAATATGCTAAATTTGCTTTTAATTCCCTTATAGAGGTTCAGGGTGAGTGGTATCTAGTTAATATTAGTCCAGGCTCACACTAGCAATGATGCAGGGATAGTTAGCAGGTTAAACGAATTTCTGGCCAATGGAAAGCAAACAGCAGCAGTTTTTACATGTGAAGAAATTGCAAATCGCGGTAAAATTCGCGGATGCGCCGAGCGCTATTACAAAGGAACCGCAAGGACTATCTCTACCGTTTTGGGGTCCTAGAAAAGCCTGGGATCTCAGCTTCCAAATGAAAGTTATTGCAAGTCTCTAGCCCAAACGGTTGCGGAGATATGAGTAATTTAGTAAAGGTCGTTTTTGGTTTTGTAAATTTTAAACGCACACTTTTTCAAAATGACAAGTGACAAATTTTTGCAGCTAGAATGACAGGTGACAGCTAGGAGGCAGTTCTACTTAGGTTAAATAGATTGAATTAGATGAATTTAAACTAAGAGATGTGTTCTGAGTTTTGCTAAGTACTCACAAGAGATTTTGAACAGGAAAGCGACTTGGTCACGGACTTCAGTCTGGTCAGGTCTTTCCGGGTTCTGCTCACAGCGCCTGGCCTCTGGAACTGCTCACAGGGGTCTGGTCTCTGCTAGGCACCGGTTCTTTGGGTCTCTCTGCTCTGGATAGATTGAAGTCTCTAGTTTGGCTTTCTGGAGTTTGATGGAGGTAAGTATGGATTTTTCCGGCAGAGCTTTCAGCGGCAGATGAAAAATGAATCTCTCTATGTGTCCTGACTCTCTGCTTTTATCTGTTTCTTGAGAATGGGTGTGTGTGTTGCATCACTAGACTTGCCCCTCTCAATCGTCATTGGTCAGCTTTCATTCGTCCCCTTGATTGGGGGAATGAAATGAAGTGTCATCATGATGAGGTCTGTTTATGATACAGAGAACCCACCCCTGTCAACTTTACACACAATCTATATCTGACCTAAAAACATATTTGCACAGGTACACATTTGTTTAAAATTACATATACATGGTGTGGCTGAATTTAGCCATGTCTATGTCCAAATCTGCTCATTCTCGGAGCTTGCATTCAAAGAGTGTACATAATTGACTTTTTAACTGCTTTTCCAAATTCCGACATGGACCCAACTTTACATACATGTGTGCAGGGGGTAGGGACATTAACTGATGAAGTTTCAGATTTTTAACATGCACACATTTAGAGTAATATCCACTTTTCCGCTAAAACCCCCCTGAACATACCACCGGTTCCTACCACGTCTTAAACTGTGGGCAGAAAAATCACAAGAATTATGGTATCATTTATAAAATTTTCACATGTCCGCTCTATGAATTATCCCCCTTTTTATAAAACCATATCCTTGCTGCAGGGGTGTGTCTTTTCAGGTCACATGGTACAGAAACCAGTCTTTCCAGTTTCTGCCAAGCCAGCTTGCTTCTCACAGGCAGTGCTCCTCCCAGCTTCTCCAGGAGGAAGCCACTTTTTACGACGTCTGTAATAAAAAACCTTTGCCTGAGTGGAGAGGGCTTTGTTCACTCTCTGGCAGAGCACAGGAAATTCAATTATCAGATAGATGGCATATCCTTAGCCTGGGCAGCAAAAGGAAGGTTGGCCTGGGAACACAGTGGTGACTCAAGTTTCACTGCTGATGGGTAGTTGCTAGGCAAAATCAAGTTCCTTAAGCCAGACCTTCAGCTAACTTTTTGTTGCTTTTAAAATAACTTGTAATTTTACACATGCAGCTAGAATGCTGATTCTAAGTGCAAAACTATGACATTTCAACAGTTACAAAGGCATGTGACACCAAACATAGGTCACTCATTTAATTTAACATTTTCGATTTTGGTGGTTTTAAATCCAGTTGCAGTTAGGCTTAAGCTGCTGACTCCATAGCATTTTTGTTATAAGCATTGTTTTTGGGCTCTTCATTTCCCAGATTTTGTAGGCACACAAAACTCCATTCTGCCAAATGTCTGCTGGTGTTCAGTGAATATTTTGCACATGTTGCAAGGTTTGAAATAGGCATTTTGCTTGCCTTCAGAAAAACACACAGAGTGGTTTTAAAACGCCGGCTTTTGGATAGTGGTGAGTACTGGTACTGCACTCATTTTTGGGATTTAAGAAATGAATTCCCCACACTTCTAGGTTGCATTTGGCAATCAGCATTGCCATTCCCAATGGTTTCAGACTACTGTGCGGGTAGTCCAATGGTGGTTTTAAAGCGCTTTGAAGCTAACCGGCGCTACTGTTTTTCCTTTGGCAACCCATTTCCCTCATGGCAACCCGGCCTTTCATTCTCGCACTGGTGGGTGGCAAGTGAGGCAACCATTTTGGTGGGCGCACAAACTGCGCAGCTTTCCTGGATTTCGGCGCACATGTGGGTTTTCCGCCATCTTGAATTTCCTAAGCCCACAGCACCAAATGTTGTAGCAGGGTAGCTTAAACGTGGGTCAGGACACCCTACAAGCCCCCCCACGTGACTGCACTTTGAGTTTGGGTCGATGGGGAGTCGCGTGCCCAAGGGTTTTGACCCACGCACCGGTCTGTCCGCATAATCTTCTTCCTCTTCTGTAGATGGCACAGTTCAGCATCTTCTTCTCCATCCGGTCAGATCGATCAGTTCTCCTCGCCGGTCCTGATGGGAAGATTGGGCGGTACCCCGGGCCCGTTGTGTCCTTGCTCCCGGTCTCCGGATCGTCCTTCTTGGTCATCCTTCATGGTTTCATCTCTCCTAGGATGATAAAGGAAGAGCGGCAATATCTACTCATAGACGATTTTTTTTTTTTTCCACCACTGTTGAGATAGTGGGGCAGCATATGCATTTCATCATAACAAAACATTACATTCTTATTTTGAAAAAAAAAACAGTATCACTAGAGACAGTTTCATGTAAATCACGATATTTTAGAGACTAGATGTGGTAGGTTTTATGATTGGAACTGAATTAGTCTGATACAGTACCCGCTAGGACTCCAGAGGATTCCTCCAGTTGTTGCAGAGTGTGCCTGGGATGGCAACATTTCAACTGGTTTATGTGGACCCACTTGTCTTCCCCCTCTGCCAAAGGACCTTTGGGGATGTGGATTTTGTAGGCCACAGGGGAGATCTTATCGACGATCTCAAAGGGTCCCTTCCATGTAGGCAAAAATTTGCGCTGCTTGGCCTGGTTCCTTTGGAAGTTGTATAGATAGACCCGGTCTCCCATCTGATATTCCTTCCTGGAAGTTTTCAGGTCATAATGGGTCTTCATGCTATCAGTCGATCTTTCTAGATTCCGCTGAGCATAAGCAAAAGCATGTTGGAGGTGTTTCCTTAAATTCTCTACATACTCATGAGTAGTGGAGGCATTTATCAGTGTCTGCTCTTGGGTCCTGTAGAGCAAATGCTGAGGAAGCACCATCTTGCGTCCAGTCATCAACTCAAATGGTGACATTTTGGTTGCAGATGAAGGGGTAGATCTGATGGCCATTAGGACCAGAGGTAATCGGATATCCCAACTTGGCCCAGAATCTGCCACAAACTTCTTTAATATGCTCACAATTGTCCGGTTATATCTCTCTACTGCCCCAGAAGAAGCTGGTCTATAAGCAATATGCAGCTTTCTCTTGACCCCCAGTATCTCCCACATCTTTGTCATTACTTCACTGGTGAAGTGGCTACCTCTGTCTGACTCAATCCTTTGAGGTAGACCAAAACGGGAAAAGATGTGGTTAATCATCAAGGCAGCTGCAGTTTCTGCCTTGCAATTTGGGGCTGGGAGACATTCCACCCACTTGGTAAACAAGCATGTCACGGTCAACATGTACTTATTCCCCCTAGCCGAGCGAATCACAGGGCCTACAAAGTCGATTTGTAAATCTGACCATGGCAGTGTCATTCCCCTCTTTTGTAGAGGCGCACGGTGTGTGAGGGATGTCGGCTGAAATTGTGCACACACAAGACACCCCTTCAAATATTGGTTGAGGTCCTGGCCCATGTGTGGCCAGTACGCAACCTCTCTTAAGATTTCCAATGTTGTGTGAAACCCCCTATGACCGGCGGTGGCCGCATCATGGGCGTGACTTAACATCAGGCTTCGGAATGAGGTAGGAACCACCCACTGATCGTGGCCAGCTTTGGATTTCCTTACCAGCAAACCGTCTTGGATCCGGAACATTTTTGGACATTTCATCAACACTCTTAGGTCCTCTTTCCCAATGTAATCGGTATCCGTCAGGGGAAAGTTCTCAGGGTCCTCAAGGTGCTGGTAAAATTTACCAATTATTGGATCCCCCTTCTGAGCAGTAATCAAATCAGCATCAGGGGTCTCCTTACTCCATTGTGCAATTGAGAGGTCGTTGTGAGCATTTGTCTGGGACCTAGTGATGGCAGTGACCTGGATTTCCCCCAACAGGGACTCAATCTCAATTAGATCCCCTTGGATGGCCCCGGTTTTGGCCAGCTGATCAGCTAAGTCATTTCCAGTTTTGTCTGGTCCCTCTACTTTGGAATGACCCTTGATCTTCTTCCAATAGATGGTCATCCCATTCGAGGTGACCAGATCATCAATGTTTTGGATCAACTTCCCATGTTTCAAGGGTTTGTTGTTAGCACATACCATGCCTCTGGTCTTCCAATTAACCAGGTGCTCCACGAACCCGTTCCGTACATAATCCGAATCTGTGATTATGACCAGTTCGTGGAGTTGATGCTGGACAGCAGTGAGGATGGCCTGATGCACAGCCATCAATTCTGCCACCTGACTACTTCGGGGACCAATTTTGTATCCAGCGGAGGGTTCTGGGGACTCATTCACCCATGCATTCCCTACGCCGGCCACCAGTTCTTTCTCCCCGTTGTTGTCGACATGGTAAGAGCATCCATCCACATACACAGTGGGCATTCCCTCACACTTGTCTTCTTCAAAGACTTTGTGGGGGGAATTAAGGTATGCCTCCATGTTGTCCTTTATTTTTAGACTTTCGTCCTCGAGACAGTTTTCTCTGGCACAATCATGCAAGTCAGCCAGACCTTGCGCGAGGGGACTCTTCTTGTTTTGGCCATATCTGACCTCCACAGGAAAGCCTTGCATTGACAGAATCCAGGAAGTAATTCGGGAATTACTCACATTTCCGGCCCGGATTCTGTCACTTTGGAGATATTGCAGAGGCTGGTGTGGAGTCTCCACTATGATGTGTTCCCCCTGGATAAACGGGCGGTAATTCTTCAATGCCCACACCGTTGCCAGGAGTGCCTTCTCACAATCGTTGAATTTTTCCTCCACAGAGGATAAAGTTTTGCTCGCATAGGAGATTACTTTATTGACCTTGTCATGCTTTTGATATAATACTGCCGTCAAGCACGTATTAGAGAACCCCGTCTCCAGGAAGAACTCCTTGTTTCTGACAGGGTAAGCTAGGCAAGGCGCTTGTGAGAGGCTTCTTTTGAGTTGTTTTACTGCCTCGGCTTGTTCTGGACCCCATTCCCACTTGACCCCCCCCTTCAGGAGATGAATCAGGGGTCTGGTGATCTCTGCGTAGCCCTCAATGAACTTTCTGCTGTAATTAGTCAGTCCAAGGAGGCTCCTTAGTTCCCGCAGAGTTGTGGGGTCTTTCAGTTTCTGAAGTGCTTCCACTTTCTTTTCCTGGGGACAGAGACCCTGAGGAGTAATCTCATGCCCCAAGAAATTAACACGGGTTCTACACCACTGTGCTTTCTGAAAGGAAAGTTTTGCTCCGGCGGCCCTCAACTGTGTCAGAACATAACGGATCTCCGCTATGTGTTCCTCCACAGATGAACTTTTGATGAGGACATCATCTACATAAGCCAGGTTACCCCTTGCACCCAGGTCGGGCATGGCCTTATGTAGGAAAATATTGAACTCATTGCCGGAGTTGAGGTATCCGAAGGGAGTCCGGGTCCATGTGTACTGCTGGCCCCCAAAGGTAAAAGCCAGCTTGTATTGGTCCTCCCTACTGACAGGCACGGTCCAGTATCCATTGGTCAGGTCTATTGCAGTGAATACCTGCGACCCCTGAATCTGGGTCAGCCCTTGGTCAATGTAGGGAAGAGGCCATCGGGAAGTGTGGACCCGTTTGTTGAGCTCCCTGAGGTCAGCGCAGAGTCTCCACTGGCCGTTTGGCTTCAATATTCCCAGCACCGGATTATTGAAGGTGCTGTGGACTGGACGGATTATTCCCCGGGACTCAAGGTTCTTAATTATTTCAGTAAGGGACTCCATTGATGCGAGAGGCAAGCGATATTGCTTCACAAACACTGGAGTCATGCCAGGGTCCGTGGGGATTGTTGTGGTGTGGATGTCGGTGCGACCACAGTCATATGAGTCTACCGCAAAGAGATCTTGGAAATCCAAGAAAACTTGTTTCAACTTTTGCTTTTGTTCCAGAGTCACACAGGCATCAGCTAGGTTGACTCTCTCTTCCACCATCTGCCTGAAGCCTGGAAAGACTTCTGGTTTGGCTATCTCCGCGGCCTCCTCCAGCTGGGTGGAGAAGTCCCTGGTCAGAGTGCTGATTTGGACCGGAGGCTTCAGGTGGGAAAGGCAGCCCTCATGGACCTGGAAAATCACCTCATCCCTCCTGAAGTCACAGGTCACATCTTCCTTACCATAGGGGCAGGAAGTGTACACCAGGAAGTTCCCCCCATGCCGGGTAAAAATCCTGTCTGGTGTTGCGTTGTCATCACTGTCACTGTCAAAACAGTCCTTGGGGATGGGTCCTAACAGTTCATTTACAAGATCAATGGAGAAATGTCGGTCATCAACCGCCATTCCAATAATGGTGCCTGCGGCTAGAGTAATACTCTTTAAGTCGCTGTTATCCACCTCTATTAGAATGGGGTCATGTTCTATGTTGACTAATGGAGTCGGGTTTACCCCCAACCCTTGCTGTTGGAGAGAAGCATTTAGATGTATGTAAGCATCAGGGTTTTTCAACTCTTGTCCCCTTTTAACTTTCACTTCCAGGGAGAATTGTCGGGTCCTTTCTGGGATGGTGACTTCCTCTTTAACCTGAATTTCAACTGCATAAGGTAGCAATTGAGCTGACCTAATTGCTTTTTCTGGATCATCAAAGCCCATGGGATTATCCGCTAATCGGGACCAAGCTTTGAAGTTTATTAGGTCCAAACTAATGGCAAAGCGATTGAGAATGTCACTGCCTAAGTAAAAGGCGGCAGGGACGTCTCGCACGACCCAACAATTATGGACTATGCTCTTGTTGCTAATGGAGATTTTGAGCATACACCTGCTTGGCAGGAGATGTTTGGAATTAGGTGCTTCCAGGTCCATCTCCCATTTGTCTATCAGTTTGAAGGTGGGAATGGCTGGATCTTTTGGGAGTTGGCGGAACATGGCTTCGCTGATGAAGCTCTTACCGTTGTTCACACACACTCGAGCGAGAACAGAGTCCTTCCCATCATTTAACTGAACAGGGATGAACAACTGCTCTCCAATTTGCTGAATATCAGCCAGACTCTGAGCTGATTTCACATCTTTCTGGACTATAGGAGTGGGAGTTTCAGATTGTGGATTGGTATAGAATTTCAGAGTGTTTCCTTCCAGCGTGGAATACCACCTTAAACTGGAAGGAAGGTTGATTTTCAGAAATAGAGAGGACCCCCCATCACCAGTCTGTTGTCCTACTGCTATTACTGTCACGTCTGGAATTTGGCTATTCTGGAAGTGAAATTCTACTTGGTCAGATTTTTGTTCAACCATGTGGCATGTGCCGTTTAAACTAACATGGTTGACACTCTGTTTTAATTTTATTGGTCGGCTAGTCTGGGTCCAGAGGACCTTGTTTACACAATCTATTAGGGGTGACAACCTTCTCAGGAGGTCATTCCCTAGTAAACAAGGGGTGCCCTCTGGGGTCACAACTATGACCGGGTGTTTCAACTTGTGTCGCCCGATCTTAATGTCCAAGTCTGCCGTCCCCTCGACGGGAATTTCCTTCCCGTCAAAGTTCTGCAGTTGTCCAGGAAGAGAGGTGAGAGGAATTTGGTAATTCTCTCCCCTTCCTGCATTCAGTTCATCAAAGGCCCTTCTGGACAGAAGGGTAGCTTGAGATCCAGTGTCCACCAGTGCCGAGATTGTACCCTGCCCCTGTACTTGTACCGGGGCATAATATCTTCCCTCCTTCTCCTCAAGGGGGCACAGATAATGTACATTTTTGGACAACTGGTGGGCTAATTTTCTGGTTTTGGACATCGCTAGCGAGGAGATTTGGGCAGAATTCTGTGGAGAGTCTTGGGAATCTGAAAGAAAAAATTTGCAACTGGAGATCAGAGCCCTTGTGGGTTCCCCTGGCTCCGTTTCTGGGCCGCCCCCCCTTTTTTGGAGGCAGTCGCCAGGATGGGTTTGAACCAGGGGATTTTCTTGCTGTTGGTTCTGGGATGAGATGGTGGGCGGCGGTAGCTCAGTCTCCACATCTCCCCAGTCTGGATTTGCATCCCTAGGGACCCATTTTTCTTTGGGAGGAGTTCCCCCCTCTCTGAAGGAGAAGATCCTTTTCCCAGGATCCTCTGAGGATCCCTCTCCCTCAAATTGGAAGATCTGTACCTCCTCCTCAAACTGAGTCTGTTTGGGTCTTTTGTTTCTCCTACCCCCCCTCTGCTCCTTAGGAGGCAGACTTTCAGGGGCAAGAGATTTTGTTTCCGGTTCCTGGGTTTCCAGGGGCTGTTTACAAGTGAGGAAGGAAGCTTCCTCCAAGGCTTTACACCCCCCTTCCCTTTGTGCCTCCTCCCTGGGAACCGGTGATTTATCGGGGTGCTGCCCCCGTCATTGTTCTGGAGCACCAGGTCCAGAGTTGGGTGCGTTCTGCGCCGGCATGCTGATCTGAGGGTTCTGCTGTGCCCTCAGTATATGACCCATATCCCGCGCCATGTTTTGAACCTGGCGCTCTAACTGGGAAACCCGCTCAGGCTGATACGGGGCCCTGTTTTCTCCCCTGGGCTGATCCCGGGAAGGGTAGCTGTCCCTCCTCTGGTAGTACCCCTGGTTGGGAAGATTTTGGTACCCCTCCACCCTTGGCCTCCCCTCTCCCGGATTCAGTGGTCTGGGCTCAGGGAATTGAGGAAAGAAGGATGGATGATTTTGGGGTTGGAAGTCGGGTGGATATCTGGGGAAAAAGTTCTGCCCAGGGTTTGGTAAATTTCTGCCCTCCTGTGGGAAGTTTGGAGGGAAGTTCCCTGGGTTAGGTGCTTGTCTGGATCCCCCCCCTTGGGCTGGAGGAGTCCACACATAACCCAGGATGGGTCGATTACCTTTGTAGCGAGGACTTACATAGTCAGGAGAGCGAGGGACCCCATTTGTGGGGCTGCCTCCCTGGCTCCCTGTCTGCGACTGGCCCGAGGACCTTCTGGGCCTAGCATTATTAGGTGCAGGTAGGTTTTTAGGCCCCCCCATCTCCAAATCCAAAACGGGGGTGACCTTTACCTCTGCCACCTTGGCAGCAGCAGGGGTGCTGTTGGCTTTGGGGTTTTTCTGGGCATTGCTTTTATTTTCTATGGGCTTCTGCACCTCATAGATGCGGGTAGCCTGTTCAATGACCCAGTCTAAAGATCTTTTCTCGTGAAAATCCCTCACGAGCTGGGTCATGATATATTTGGGCAAGGCATGGAAAAACGTGTTTATAAATTCACGGCTATCCGTGCGCACCCTTCTTGTGGTCTGTGCAAAAGCCCGCTTTAACTCCTGCACAAATTCTTGTGGGGCCTGATCCTCCCCACATTGCAAATTGTAGGCTGCCTTGCGAGCCTCTTGAGGATTTCTGTGAACAGAAAAATGTTTCAGGATGGCCGCCTTATAGGTGGACCATCTTAAATGATTTTGGTCCTCCAGCCCCGCAAAGAAACTGGAGTATTCCGGGGAGAAGGTCCACTTTACATATTGAATGCAGCTTTGGCTGTCCTTCAAATGGAAAGTCTCCATCATTTGTTCAAACAACTCTAAGTGCTCCCAAACAGAATACTTAGCGTTCTTATGGTAAGGCGTGATGACGCTCCTGATCGCCTTAATCTGCTTTAAGGGGTCCTTGAGCAAGGCCCTTTTTGCCTTATTGGCCTTTTTGGTTCGGGTAACCCTTGTCCATTCTTCGTCGGACTCAGAGGCACTGCTCCCAGAGGTTCCCGTCTGTTCTTCCAGGTTTTCCCGGATTCTGCGAGCCTGGGAATGGCTGGCAGAATGTGGGGACCTGGTCTCCTGTGTCCTGCGCAGTTCAGAGGAGTCTTCAGATTCCTCCTTGCTGTCAGGATTTGATGGGTACCCCCTCCACTGACCTAACTGGGCAGAGGTTTTCAGGATGCCCTTAATGGGCCTACTCTCCTGGGGTTCCCCACTGAACTGTATTGTACTTGGGTGCCCATACCCGGATGCCCACCCCTCCATTCCTGGATGGTACTGGCCTATGAGCCCCATACTCTTAGCTGGATAGTAATCTGCCATCCCTGTGGCCCTGTGCTCATGTGCGCCAGGGGACACGGGGGTGGTAGAGTCCAGGGACTGGGGAAGATGAAGGCCCCTGGTGTTAGGGCTCCTGCGGTTATGGTCAGGAGTCTCTCTTTCCCAGCGGACCTCATCTCTATCCGCCCCTGCTCCCTGTTGCAATGCAAGAGCCTGCATTTGTGCTTTCAGTTCCTCTGTTAAGGCCTTACTCGACTCTATCAGTTTCTCCTGCATCGCTACCTGTTGCTGGAGCCTATCATTGTGTTGACAGAGGGCCTCATTTTCCCTCTGTGCTTCCTGGTTGGTCCTGGAGAACTGGGCCAGTCTTTGCTGCAGGAGGGTTACCTCCTGAGCTGTGTCCCTATTGGCCTGCTCCTTTCTTGCTAGAGCATCCTCCACCCTTCTGGTGTGCTCTACCAAGTTCTGGTTTTCTTTTTGGAGGTCACCCAGCCCCTGGTGGGCCAGGTGATTTTCTTCCATTTTCCTTTTTAAATGGCAGACTTCCTGGCCTAAGGCGTCTCTTTCCTGACTAAGAGCCTGCATTTGTGCCGCCAGGTCGTCCCTTTGCCGTTGAAGGGCACCAGCTTTTTGGCGCTCCTCATCAAACTCTGCCTGGGTATCCAGGTCTTTCAAGATCAGCTTGTTGCTCTCTACCTTCACTCTATCTAGATGACTTTGCAGGGTGGCTACCTGCTCCGTGCATGCCCTGTTAAAGTCTAATTGTTGCTCCAGCTTTTTCTGGCTCTGCAGTAAGGAGTCCAAACTGTCTTGGTGCTCCTTCTGTAGGGCCAGAAATCTGGTATCCTGTTCTGACTTTTCCTTTTGCAGCACATCCATATCCTCCTTTATTTTAGTGATGTACCGTCTGCTGTCATTTTCTGACTCCTGGCTCCTCTGCAGCCTCTGCTCAGAAGAGTCCAGATCAGATTGGGCCTTCTGTAATGCCATCTGTTGCCTATTTGCCAGATTTTGGCTTTCCGCACATCTATCCTGCATGTCTCCAACGTATAGGTACAGGTATGCTGCTATCCTGGCAATCTTATTGTGTTCCTCTTTGGCTTTAGGAGCCATATATAGTTCACTCAGGGCCACATGTAAGGGACCCTGATCTCTATATATATCTGACCCTGTTTCAGTGACCTGTTGTGTGATGGCCTGCAACCACACATCCTGGCCCTGTTCGGTCCATTCACCTCTCACAAATAGCTTATGCAAGAGGTGCTCTCTGGCTATTTTCATGTCTACTAAGGTCGTCATTCTAGAGATTGGTCTCTGTCCTGACTTACAGAAGTTTGTATTTTATTTTTGCAGAACAGAACTTTTCTTGGAGTGTCCCTTTTGAGGAATGCTTCACAGCGTAATGCAGCGTGGTGATCCGACTGGATGTATGTATCCCGTCAGTTAGCACACTGTATTAATCTGCACAAATGGTAAATCTAACCCAACGTCTCGGCTCGAGCCCCCACTTTGTAAGAGGATTCAATTCAGCACTACAGCCAAGTTAACGCCTAGTCTAGAATACTGAATGAAAACCCTTATTGATATATCTTTAGGTCCAGTTCATGCGTCCTGGATGACTACCCTTGTATAACACCCCTCTCTTGGAATCCCCCTGACCCCACTGAGCCAAGAAGTAGTTCTGTTTTGCAAGTTTAAAAGGTTTATTTGATAAATTAAAATATATATATCACACTTTATAATAAATTAATAATTGAATATCACACTTAATCTGATATGGTAAATATTAACAACGGAGAATCTGGCACTAGCACACTTCTTTATAATGACTAATGAGTTGACCTGAAATGGATAAGGTAGCACACTGGTAAATAGGAACAAAAGTATAATGTGGTAGAGGATGCTTTATGTAGCTCAGGTGGATGCAATATTCAATGAATGCAGTACAGAAAATACGCAATATGATTCAACCAGACAATGTAATCACTTTTCTCGGGCTATTCCCTCCCCCCCTCTTTATGCAATGCAAGGAAATGGAAGGAAAACACACAGTCCTCAGAAATGCAATCAACTGTAATTCAGTTCAATCCCAGCAAGCTTACAGAAAACAGATAGGAGTTTTGAAAACACAGGCAATGCTTGGATATGTGCTGGCAATGAATGAGAAATATGCTAAATTTGCTTTTAATTCCCTTATAGAGGTTCAGGGTGAGTGGTATCTAGTTAATATTAGTCCAGGCTCACACTAGCAATGATGCAGGGATAGTTAGCAGGTTAAACGAATTTCTGGCCAATGGAAAGCAAACAGCAGCAGTTTTTACATGTGAAGAAATTGCAAATCGCGGTAAAATTCGCGGATGCGCCGAGCGCTATTACAAAGGAACCGCAAGGACTATCTCTACCGTTTTGGGGTCCTAGAAAAGCCTGGGATCTCAGCTTCCAAATGAAAGTTATTGCAAGTCTCTAGCCCAAACGGTTGCGGAGATATGAGTAATTTAGTAAAGGTCGTTTTTGGTTTTGTAAATTTTAAACGCACACTTTTTCAAAATGACAAGTGACAAATTTTTGCAGCTAGAATGACAGGTGACAGCTAGGAGGCAGTTCTACTTAGGTTAAATAGATTGAATTAGATGAATTTAAACTAAGAGATGTGTTCTGAGTTTTGCTAAGTACTCACAAGAGATTTTGAACAGGAAAGCGACTTGGTCACGGACTTCAGTCTGGTCAGGTCTTTCCGGGTTCTGCTCACAGCGCCTGGCCTCTGGAACTGCTCACAGGGGTCTGGTCTCTGCTAGGCACCGGTTCTTTGGGTCTCTCTGCTCTGGATAGATTGAAGTCTCTAGTTTGGCTTTCTGGAGTTTGATGGAGGTAAGTATGGATTTTTCCGGCAGAGCTTTCAGCGGCAGATGAAAAATGAATCTCTCTATGTGTCCTGACTCTCTGCTTTTATCTGTTTCTTGAGAATGGGTGTGTGTGTTGCATCACTAGACTTGCCCCTCTCAATCGTCATTGGTCAGCTTTCATTCGTCCCCTTGATTGGGGGAATGAAATGAAGTGTCATCATGATGAGGTCTGTTTATGATACAGAGAACCCACCCCTGTCAACTTTACACACAATCTATATCTGACCTAAAAACATATTTGCACAGGTACACATTTGTTTAAAATTACATATACATGGTGTGGCTGAATTTAGCCATGTCTATGTCCAAATCTGCTCATTCTCGGAGCTTGCATTCAAAGAGTGTACATAATTGACTTTTTAACTGCTTTTCCAAATTCCGACATGGACCCAACTTTACATACATGTGTGCAGGGGGTAGGGACATTAACTGATGAAGTTTCAGATTTTTAACATGCACACATTTAGAGTAATATCCACTTTTCCGCTAAAACCCCCCTGAACATACCACCGGTTCCTACCACGTCTTAAACTGTGGGCAGAAAAATCACAAGAATTATGGTATCATTTATAAAATTTTCACATGTCCGCTCTATGAATTATCCCCCTTTTTATAAAACCATATCCTTGCTGCAGGGGTGTGTCTTTTCAGGTCACATGGTACAGAAACCAGTCTTTCCAGTTTCTGCCAAGCCAGCTTGCTTCTCACAGGCAGTGCTCCTCCCAGCTTCTCCAGGAGGAAGCCACTTTTTACGACGTCTGTAATAAAAAACCTTTGCCTGAGTGGAGAGGGCTTTGTTCACTCTCTGGCAGAGCACAGGAAATTCAATTATCAGATAGATGGCATATCCTTAGCCTGGGCAGCAAAAGGAAGGTTGGCCTGGGAACACAGTGGTGACTCAAGTTTCACTGCTGATGGGTAGTTGCTAGGCAAAATCAAGTTCCTTAAGCCAGACCTTCAGCTAACTTTTTGTTGCTTTTAAAATAACTTGTAATTTTACACATGCAGCTAGAATGCTGATTCTAAGTGCAAAACTATGACATTTCAACAGTTACAAAGGCATGTGACACCAAACATAGGTCACTCATTTAATTTAACATTTTCGATTTTGGTGGTTTTAAATCCAGTTGCAGTTAGGCTTAAGCTGCTGACTCCATAGCATTTTTGTTATAAGCATTGTTTTTGGGCTCTTCATTTCCCAGATTTTGTAGGCACACAAAACTCCATTCTGCCAAATGTCTGCTGGTGTTCAGTGAATATTTTGCACATGTTGCAAGGTTTGAAATAGGCATTTTGCTTGCCTTCAGAAAAACACACAGAGTGGTTTTAAAACGCCGGCTTTTGGATAGTGGTGAGTACTGGTACTGCACTCATTTTTGGGATTTAAGAAATGAATTCCCCACACTTCTAGGTTGCATTTGGCAATCAGCATTGCCATTCCCAATGGTTTCAGACTACTGTGCGGGTAGTCCAATGGTGGTTTTAAAGCGCTTTGAAGCTAACCGGCGCTACTGTTTTTCCTTTGGCAACCCATTTCCCTCATGGCAACCCGGCCTTTCATTCTCGCACTGGTGGGTGGCAAGTGAGGCAACCATTTTGGTGGGCGCACAAACTGCGCAGCTTTCCTGGATTTCGGCGCACATGTGGGTTTTCCGCCATCTTGAATTTCCTAAGCCCACAGCACCAAATGTTGTAGCAGGGTAGCTTAAACGTGGGTCAGGACACCCTACAATGTTGACATAGTTCAAAGTTCATTTAGCTCTGCTGCAGCTGAAAACACAATTTACCATTTTAGGACAGAAAGCAGGAGTAAGAATCAAAATGGTGGATGGTTCTAAGATGGCGGCGAAGTCAACTCTATTCAAGTGTGTTTAAGCGCGGTTTTAAGTACAAATGAGAATGCGCTTAGGCCAATGTTCATAATCAGACGATATTATGTGAATATGGTTTGGCAAACCCTCCTTTTGGCCTAAGCCAAGAGCATATTTCAAACATTTTGGCTGAACAAAGACCAGGTTTTGCTATCAGAACACCCTGAGTCGCTAGTTTCAGAGACATAAATTGCCATTAACTCTTTGATAGCAATTTCCAGCATTACTAAGGCATTGGTTGCTTTTTTAGGCATATGTATTATAGGTCCTAGTGTACCCATTGTTTGTTCACAACATCCTCCTTTCATTGAACAGATGACAGGCAGACATTGTATACAGCAACAACAGAACAGAAAAATACTAAGGATCACCATTAAGACAGCAAAGATTTTCCAACCCCAAAATCGCAACAAATCCCAGAACCATGTACTTAGATTCCAGTTTCCCCCTGGGACGTGTACTTCAGTAGTTAAGGTATGTAATTTCTTGATTGCCTTAAATATGGTGGGAAAGGAATTGGGTACAAAAACACAACATGCAGTTCCCATCGGTTTTGCATACTCCACCACGCCCAGCAAAAATGATGTCTAACACCATTCAATTTTGAGGGTTACTAATCTAATTGCCTTTTGCTCTAGCGTCATGTTGTACAAAATATCAGTGGTTCTATTGATGATTTTCTCTAATACCCTTGCTAATCTTCTGATAACCTCAAAATTCATTATCTGTCCCCAGAATGGCACGAAGGATTTTGCAACATCGCCCAAGACTTGTGAAGGAGTATCACCATTCTAATCCCGCCTTGGACGAGCTCTAGAAACTTCGGTGGTGGTGGCAATATATACTCCTGGCAACAATATCCTCAAGTAACAAGTAACCTGCCAATCTCTGGGTAACAATGGATAGTCCTCATTGCTGCAAACAAAGTAAACAGGTACTCCTACATACAGAGGTCTATCCTCACTAGTTAACACTGCAATATTCGTGCATCTCTCAAATGTACCCATTGGTCAGGAACCCTCTCACTGTATGCAGAATGAAACCGTTTCTGGACTATGGTTTATAGTACAAGAATGAGGCATGGCATTCCTATTACCTACGGGAGCCATCTTGAAGGAAATTAATGATTGAAAAGATCTAGAAAATCTGTCAGAGGCCTAATAGAAGCAACATTGAGTTTGCTCCTATTTGCAAAGAGGGAAAATCCTAAAGGTTTTAAGACTCGTTTCTCAAATTCATTTAGATTAGGGCCATCAAAGTTCCCAGAAATACTGTCATTCCAACGGCCAAAAAATAGTGTCCTGAGCGAGCCATAGCAAGCAGTAGTTAAAGGGAGAGGATGAATATACCAGCCTAGTCCCTTTTCCTCATGTTGTGGCAAATGCGAACGCACCCAGCAATTCGTTTTGTTTAGAATTTCATGAGTAGAGTTCATAATCATTGAAAGAGTGTTATTATGATAACCTTCTCTGTGTTGGATGTCTCGCGGAGGAAGAGTGTGCAGATGCACAAAAGAGAAGGCACAGTAGGGATAATCACAGTCAGTAATAAATTATCAAGCGGATGCACACTTTCTAGATACCAAAACCCAAATGAAAATACGATGACTTAACAAGCTGCTATTGTGACCAGTAAACATTTGGTCCTTGGGACCCTAACCCTTGGTGGGCAGATTCATCATCAGAGAAGTGACCAATATTAATTTTCGTACAAGTGGCTTTAAAATTGGGCATTGTTTCTCAGAGTCTGTAATGAAGCCTCTGCGTTAGGCTTTTTTAGTTTATCCGTGGGTGGCTCCTGACCACGTGGCCTATGTTGATTGAAGGTAACTTTGCCGGTCCGCGCCTCTTATTTATTTTCAGCAGAAGAGTGATGAGGGACTGGCTCAACAATGGATTCTTGCAGGTACAGCCGATGATGTACTGTAAGTTTGGTTTTGTGGTCGCAGATCGTACCTTAAGACTCCAGGTACAGTGTAATCTGCAAATAGAGTGTCGTTTCCTGAAGGCAATGGAGAAAATGAGGAAGGTGAAGCAAGATTGCTTGATGGTGAAGAAGAATTCGAAGAAGAAGCAACAATCTCCCCAGGCCCCACAAGCTTAAGAAGGTCTTTCGTAGACAAAGCAGCAGTCTACCCAGGCCCCATGGGCTCAGGAAGGTTTTCCGGGACACCCTCGGTGTCGATTACAGCAGGCTCGTTGTGAGCATCAAGATCACCAATTCCCTTCTCCTTGTCTTTGTCATAGGCCAGAGGAAAAGGAATCATCTTCACGTGCGTCGCGTGGATCCAGGTCTTGTTGTCAGTGACTCGGACAGCAGTCTGTGTGGCCAAGAGAACTTGGTGTGGTCCTCGCCAGTGAGTTGCGAGACATGAGGCTCTTTCAAAGTTCTTGATTAAGATGCACTGGCCAGGTCAGAGTCGATGACCTGGACCCTCGTATTTTACTGGGAGGGCTTCTCACACCTGTTGATGAATCAAATACAAGTTTTGAGTTAACTGGTCACAGTAGTCAGAAAGAAGCAAATGCTCGACATTCTTTGATGATTTGGGTTTTGGCATCTTCCATTTGTTGGCTGATCTCCCCACGACAATTTCATAAGGAGAGAGCCCCGTCTTTGTGCAGTTGTCCGCATTGATAATAAGGCTATTGGTAGGGCGTCAGGCCACTTCAAGTTGCTATGAGAACACACATTGGCTATCTTGTTCTTCAGTATGCCGTTATAGCATTCTATAAGTCCGGCACTCAGAGTATGCCTGGCTGAATGGAACCGTTTATCGATCTGTAATCCCGCACATACTTGCAGGATGATAGCAGCGATAAAATGTGCCTAGGAAAATCTTCCTTAAGCATGACTTTCACCGTTGACATTGCTGTGGCATCTCCTAGAGGAAAAGCTTCAACCCATTTACTAAAAGCGTAGATGACTACCAAAACATATTCATAATTTTGACAAAGTTCCATGTCGATAAAATCAAAATGTATGACCTCAAACGGCATGGAGGGGGGACCAAAACTACCCTTTGGTGTCGATGTACCTTTGTGAATATTATGCTGTAAGCATACCATGCGACTTTGGACAAGACGCTCAGCAGTTTTATTAATATTGATATTATACCGTACAGGATCTAACAATTTGCAAATCTTTTTGGCACATATTTGTGTTGGACCATGAGCCATTCCCACCATAGCGGTAACATAGGCATTGGGTAGCATCCATTTTTGATTTTCATTATCTACCCAACAACCCTCATCATTTAAACACGCTGGACCCTCAGCCCACTGTTTAATTTCATCTGGTGTAGCGTCAGCCTGAATTTCTTGTATGCAACCAATTCCTCCATCTATCACACAAGTGTTATTGACCCCTTTTGTTGAATCCAACACATACATTTTGGAATGCAAATCAGTGGCAGTCTGTTTGGCTATTCTGTCAACAAAAGCATTTCCTTTTCCCACATCGTATGGTACTTTCTGGTGTGCTGCGCACTTCATTATTGCTAACTGTGTAGGAAGCGCAAGTGCTGAAAGTAGCCGAATGATTAGAGTGCCATGCTGTATCTTAGTTCCATGTGAGGTCAAGAAACCCCTCTCAGCCCATAGTTGACCAAAGTTGTGCACCACTCCAAAGGCATATTGGTTGTCTGTGAGTATATTCACACTAAGCCCTTCAGAAAATTCACAAGCTCTAATCAACACAACAATCTCTGCAGCCTGCTCAGAATTATGCGGAATTCGTTTGGTCTCCACTATAGTGCTTAATGTAGTGATTGCGTAAGCAGCAGTGGATGTACCATCTGGAAGTTTGAAGCAGGAGCCATCACAAAACAGCTCCCTTTGTGGATTCTTTAGAGGTGTATCGCTTAGATCAATTCTGCTCTTAGTCACTTGTTCTGTGGTATAGAGGCGGTCATGTTACATTTTGTCACTGCAATCAATTTCTTGTGGAAGAGCAATAGTTTGGCCGGATTTAATGAGCAACATCTCTTAATTTCTATAGGCGGTGTAAATAGAATCAGCTCGTACCTAGTTAGTCATGCTGATGTGGGATGTTGCGTCTGGGTTCTTTCTGTTTAGTAGAACATCTACAGAGTGAGGTACCATCATGGTTAAAGAGTCACCCAGAACCATACCCTCACTTTGTTTTACAGATGCAGCGGCAGCAGCAACAGCTCTCAAACATCTCGGCAAAGTGCATGCAACAGGGTCTAACATGGAGGAAAAATACCTGCATGGTCCATTTTTACCCCCATGTTCCTGTGTTAAAACAGCCAAAACACATCCTTCACATTCATGCACATATAATACAAAGATCTTTTCATAATTTGGTGTGACCAAAACTGGTGCTGAACACAACACAGCCTTCAGCAGATCAAAAGCTTTCTGGCAATCCATGTTCCACAGTAAAGGCAAAGAAATGCCCTTCTTTGTCAATGCCAACATAGGTTTTATCATTAATGAAACATTTGGGATCAACTTGCTACAGTATGAAGCCATACCTATCAAGGCTCTGATCGCTTTCTGTGTATTTGGGACAGACATGCTAGAAATGCTTTGCATCCATTCAGGTGTCAGTCTTCTTTGACAGGAGGTAGCCTGAATAGGAAACCTCCTGTTGACAATACTGAAACTTTTTTTAATAAAGCTTTATGCCCATGTTCTGCTAAATGAATAAGCAGCAACACAGTGCCCTCCTTGCAAGCAACTTCGGAATCAGCAGCTAGAAGCAAATCGACTACATACTGTAACAATGTGCAAGTAGAAGGTAACTCAAGTGCATCAAGCTGTTCCTTCAATGCTCTACTATAAATGCTTGGACTCTCAGTGTACCCTTGTGGCGCACGGGTAAATGTAAACGAGAGTCCTCCTAGGGTGAACGCGAACAAATATCTACTGTCAACATGTACAGGAATACTGAAAAAGGCATTCTTTAAACCCACAGCACTAAAATGAGTAGCTGAGGCTGGAATCATGATCAATATTGTGGTAACATCAGGTACAATTGGAAACTGTGGAGCAAAACCTTATTAATAGCGCGTAAGTCAATAATGAAGCAAAAATAAATCACAGTATCCCCTTTCTTGTATGCAGGTAGAATCGGACTATTACACACGCTCCCTGCAATTTCCTCAATCACACCTATGTGTACAAAATCAGAAATAATACTCTTCAAAGCCTGCTCACTTTCAACCGAAATCTTATATTGCGGAATACGCGGTTACTCAACACCTGGTTTCAACACAATTTTAAAAGGTTCAATTTGTAAAATACCAACGTTATTGTCATTAACTGCCAATAGACATGTCAGAACCTTATAAAATTCAGGCGGTAAAGGTCTAGTCAAAAACTGTGAGGCAGAAGATTGCTGGGGTGAAATCATCAAACGTACTCCATCCGAAGAACAATGAATTTAATTCCTTCAACAGATTCAACCCCAACAGATTCTCACCACAATTCATCGTTAGAAGAAATGGACAGTGATCCCTGAACGGCCCCAGTGAAATCGGTACCGGCTGAGAAACCAGACTAACCTCTGGCGTGCCAGCCAGAAAACCCTACAGAAATGTTACTCTGCCCTGACAGGGGAATATCTGGAACCCTTGAATGATCAATAGAACACTCTGTGCTCCTGTATCTATCAAAAATAGATGCTCCCTATTCCCCACATTCATTTCAACGTAGGGCCCTTTCTGCTCAACGGGAATAGGTACTGGTTCAGACACCGCTTCAGGCAGTCCCAAAGGAACAGTATATCATCAAATGCAAGATCCTCAGAAAAATAGACAGTCAACGATTATCAATATGTTCCCACTATTAACACTATGTTGCTGAATATCCTGTGAAGGTGTATGATGATTCCGACTGAACTGACTTCTACCAGGACCCCCTATTCCAGGATTTCCTGTGGATCAACTACCCTTGACATCATATGTGCTATTCGATCTCTGCTGAAGAATCCGGCATTGTGCTCGCCAATTACCTTCTTGTCTGCAATAGGCACATTGGTTCATGTTTACAGGACCCAGTTGCATATTACTCTGTGGTGTAAATTGGCCTCTAAACTGTGTATTCCCACCTCTAGCTCTTCTAGCGATCTGCTGCAACAATACTCTAGTTTTCAAGTCTCCCTTCGTCTTTTCCACTCTTTGCTTCTCTGAATTAACTCTATTTTTATAGTACTAAGTAATACTTCAGATTGTGATTTTGCTTGCCAAGCGCTTTCAGAAGTCCTCATATGTGATTGAATTTCAGGCAATAATCTGCGTACAAACTTGTCTACAAATAGCCTTTTCCTAACTCTGTACTCAAGTCTTGACCACTAAAATCTGAAAACACTTGCTTAAATCTGTTAAACTACTCACTTGCACCCTCTGACTTCAATTGTACACAAACCGTAAGCTTGTCCCATATGATTCTTTTCTCAGGAACCAGAGTTTTTAGTTTAGATACTATTCTGTCTGGCAACATTAGTATCACCTATGGCGGTTTCCCACCAGCATTTCTTTCCCCATTTATTCACACCAAGTTAACCCATGTATCACCCATCCCTGCCTGATCATCTACAGTTCTAATCTGCTTCCATAAATCAGCAGGAAGGATCATGGGAAACAGCAAATCTATATCACTCAGCATGAAAACTGATGAATGCAAGACAGATTCAATTTCTTTATACAATCCTGTTGGATTCTTCCTAATATCTGGAATCGTTTGTCTAATGGTATTCACGTCCTGTCTAGAAAATGGGACATGGACAAACTGTGAGACATAGAGTACTTCAATAGTAGTAGCTGGTGTGTCTGCTGCGGCATTAGCTGGAATTTCTATTTTCGGAACAAATGTCGGAGCAACCTCCCTCATCGGCAAATGTAAGGTAGGCAATTCTGAACGCTTATTAAGCAACAAAGCAAAACCAAGTGTCAAAGTAGTCAAAGCAGTATCGGGCGAGAATGCTCTTTTATAAATGACCATCAAATCTGCGGGACAACAAACCTTTCTCTTCAAAAACTCATCTTGTGGATACTCTACCATCACCTGTAACACTTTCCTTTGCATTGCCGGAGCATACTGACTATACGTGTCATGCACTTCAATGGGAGAAATTGAAACATCCGAAATCCATCTTAGAGGGTCTCTTGTGCAAACGCGCATTTCTTCGCTCATTGATTTCAATGGAGGAAGAAATTGCTTCTGCACATATGAGGCTTCCAGTCTATTACCATCTAATTCATCTTCTTGAAACCGATCTAGCTCCCTTTTAATCTCAAATACCTTCTCAACATGCTCATTCGCTTTCTTCGCAGTGTCCCTTGAGCAGGCAAGGACATTCAAATCCCTCAACCCCTGTGGGACATTCATGTCTGTCAAATCATTCCAAATATCAGACAAATGCGTTCCCATCCCCTCTATCAAAATAGTCTGTTCGGGAAATTGCAATTAAAACAGCTGATTCTTCACCCTCTTCTATATATTTTATAGCCCATGTATACAATTCTCTTTTTCTAGCTTTAGATACTGTACCACGAATCACTATTCTTGAATCAGCTCCCTCCCCTTCAACCACTAGAGTGGAGCAGAACCACTTGGAAAAGAAAGTTGACACAAATCTTGTTCAATAGGTAGCGGAGATACTGCCTCTAGCGGTGGAGACGGAATTAAGGGAACGGCAACTGTTGGTAAGGGTGGAGATGCAGGAGGAGGAACAACAGTAGGAGGAGGAACAACAACAGGAAGAAGAACAACAGTAGGAGGAGGAGGGACTACAATGGGAGCAGGCGCAACAGTGGGGGAAGGCACATAAGGAGGAGGTGTTTATTAATCAGTTCATCTGAGGTATGAAAATACTGAGACGGATAAATCTTCTGGACATCAAGTGAAAAAGCCCTATCCATACTTCTTATTGATTCAGACTGCTTCTGTTGCTCATACAATAGTGCTTTTTCAGCATTAGTCATTTGCCTATGTGCATGCTTTTCTTTACTCCTGAGTTGCTGCATAGCTTCCTTTCTCCAATCTTTAATTGCATCAAATGCTGCAGGCTTAGCCTTTTTCTTCAACAAAATAGATTACAAATATTCTAAATGAACAATTTTAAAACTACCATGAACTGGCCACTGAAGTTCAGAAACATGTCTAGTTTGTCTGTGCCAAATATCATTAAATACAGTACTATTTACGCCGTACTTATAGTACATAAAACAAGCCGGTGACCCAACGGGTGGCACCGGATGGCCTCGTCCCAAAGATTGTCTATCTCTGAGGAATAATACCCTGAAACAGGATAACAGTTTCCCAGGCATGTCAGATTACTGGTGTTACCTGGTGTCATTTGTACTCGCGAGTGCAAATCTGCAACCAATATCAAGATTCTTAGGAATCGGGGCACGACTAACCTGATTTCAAAATAAAGGAGTTCCGATCGGATTACAAAGGATCATCATGGTTGTTCAGTTCGGCAAAGAGCCCGCCTTGATATGGGGACCCTCGTCAAGATGTCCTCTCGAACCTCTTGCTCACCGTCCAGGGATCAGATCGTGCAGTACTGCCCCTTCACTCTCCAATTCCGGTTCGATAGCCGCGTCTCCTGTTCAGCGAGGTGAGATCAATCTAGAGGGTCTCTATTCGAGCGCCACCTAAAAGACCAAAGGAAATATTGAGGCTTAGTACCACCAAAATGAAATACGCCAATCACGAGTTCAGAGTTATAAGTATACTTTTTAATCAAAGTACAGATAGATATATGGCTCTCAAGTGCCTCGCAGTGTGTACCAGCAGACACTGTGAGGGAAGAGAGTGCTGGACATCACAAAACATGTATTATTTATACACAGTCCCATCATTGAATTATGCTGTAGAATTGAAGAAGCACATATTCATCACATTACGGCTGTTTGTTGGTCAGCTTTAAAGCCATTCCAGTTCCTTGATGTCCAAATAAAATACCTCTTTTATATATAACTGATTTGAACCACAGACTGCAACAGGTCAATCCAGATATTCTAAGGCTCAGAAGGTGCCCAACATCCCAAATAATATTGGCAGCCAATGCTCATTTGCAGGGCAGAACCAAAAATGCTCTGGCTAAATTGGTATTGAGTAATGTTACCGAATAGAAAACAGAGAATTACTTTTTACATGGGGATATGCGTTGCCTCCAGCCTCCAATGTAAAATGTGCCCTCGAGGTTAGGACATTAACAGCAGAAATTGAGGCAACAGCAGCAAGATTCTGTAGGAAGATGAGCAGTGTTTCTTTAAAATCAGCAACAGCAGGTTACCAAGCCAAGGCCCAGCCAACGTCAAATACCAGTCTGCACTATGGGACCTGGATACATGCAGTGCTTTATTACTATTAAAAGCTCTTCCTTAAAAAGTATCTTGAGACTAAACAAACCAGAGGCTAATATTTTATTCCATAGCAAATTAAATTTGGATTGGATTGGCGACCAATGTCTGCTTAATGGTGCTCCAGCCTTGGCCTATATTTGAGTGGCTGCTGAGTGAAAACACCCCGAAAGCACCGCAGTCTGTGTGGGCGCTGCATGGCATCGAGTACTTCAGATGAATGAGGACTGTCCGGTGCAGTGAAAAAAATGCAAGCTGGTGTGTAATCAATACTCAAATCGATTGTTATAACTGATAGATGGGAAAAGAAATGGGAGTTGGCTAAGGCTGTACCAACGGTGAGGGCAAACTTGGAGTGAACGGCTTCTGGCAGGCTGTTATTGCATCCCAGTGTATGCTCATGGTAGACTTATTACCTGGTTAAGACCAAGCTAGCTACCTATTTATAACCACTTGGCCCATCAGAGGGGTGAGAATTTGCTCCAGTCATTGCGTTATTGTAGTTTGGGACTGTCCGGAAGCACCCTACATTGTTTCTCTTTGGTCCCTGGTACTAAACCTGGAGGAAAGAATGGCTGGTCAATGGAGGCTACTTGAACATACGGAAGGCCTGCTTTTATGTTCTGAATTTGATGGAACAATCAAACCTAATTTAACTTGGCAGCAGTTGTCAGATTAGCATTAAGGGGAAGGTTAGTCATGATAACTCTGTATTCTGCATGAGATCCGGCCTGGTCCATATATTGCATAGAGCAGTAGCCCTTTATTCTGTGTTCTACGGTCTGTTGTATAATCACACGTTGCATGCATGCACAGCATGAGCATTGCGCTCTCTGTACGTGCAATTGATGCCAGGGTCGGACTGGTGCATACAATTGTCTCGAGGACCAATTAAAAGGTGACCCACAGTTGCAAATGGCAATTTATTCATTTTGTGATAGACTGTTCGAGTAGCACCCACGGAGGAGTTTTCTGATAAAATGTGATGCAAACTGTGGATTTTAAAGAATATGTATTCAGTAACAATGGTCAAAAACTATTAGCCGCATAGTGAAGTAACTCATCCAACTGGGCCACATTGGCCAAAAAACTGGCCAACTTTGACCAACAAAAATGGCCCACACTGGCATGTTTCGTTTTGGGTTCGGGCATTGCCCTATTGCCCTAAAGGCCTGTCCGAGCCTGCTTGTTGCACAATTGTTTACCGCAATGTTGCATTTATGGAGTTGTTTTTCTTGCATTTACTTTACATGCATTCGACCGTTCTCATTTCTTGTTTAAAGTAGTAAAATTAAATGCATAAGTCAATTCTGATTTCATGGATATATATATTTGTTTAAAATGATATATGACTGCTTGGCAAATACATTCTCAATGGTGTGTAGACTTATTTTTCACATACCACAAATACCCCCTACCCCACATTATCAACATCTGCAGAATCATCTCACATGGAGCCCCCAGAAGAGGAGGGGCAGTTATGATGAATGTATTGTGCTACCTTAAAAAAGTTAAGACTCCACATGCCCCCGTCCCCCCCCCCCTTGATTTAAGTCATTTGGAGAACATGGAGGTTACTTTACCAATTCAGTCTTTACATTTTAATTCCTACAGAATTAAAGAGTGTGAGAATGTTATCGGATAACGTAAAATGTCATATCAGGGTTGACAACGAAATAAAAATCTAAATGAGTACTTCCCGGGCACATTTTCTAGAATGCATAGAATTTGCAAGTCCAAATTGGTCATTTCGACACCCACCCAGAGAGACACAGTATGGATGGAACAAAGGGCCATCCATACTGCGTCTCTTCTCTCCGGCGGGGTGGGGGGCTCAGCCCCCCGGTACTCGGCGCCCCTGCCACCCACAACCCATTAACACAAATGTTATTCACTTCCCGCTCCCCAGCCACTGGCGGCGTCACAATTCTGCTGCTCTTTTCTTACTTGTCCACCTCTGTTGATGCTGGAGTGTTGGATGTAGTGCTGCAGTGCTGGATTGTGGTGTTGCAATGCAGGACCATGAAGCCATGGCCTCCAAGCTCACAGGAGCTTGACTTATCTCCCGCCTCCTTTTACACTAGCGTGGCCAACCGTTCCATATTTTGCAGGACTGTCCCGTTTGGCAGTACTTTGTCCTCTGATAGACGGGAAAAGTCCCCGGCTGCATTCATTTAGCAGTCTCGAGGAAGGCTGCTTTGTGTGCCTGCAGGCCCAGCTGCTGTTGCCGCTCTTCCAGTCGTGCTGACAGTTAACGCTCTGACGCACGGCTTAATTACAATGCTATTACTTTGCGAGGTTGTAATGGTCATGTTTACATTTAAAAAAAACGTGGCCGTCACCTCCCAAGGACAAACCATTAGCATTACAATTAAGCCAGGCCTTAGAGCGTTAAAACCCATTCACTGATTGTTTAATTAACAATTGGGGCGGGCCAAATGTGACTTCATCACCGTCCTGTGTGCCAAGCCATCCTATTTTACCCTGCTGTACCTGTGCCCATATAGAAGCACATTTATTCCCTGGGTATTTCATTGGGCATAGACAATTTAAAAAAAACACCTGCTGCCAGTAACTTTGTTATTTTCGTGTCATCATGTGTTGAGGGGAAAGACTTGTATGTCTGCTAAGCACGTTTCTCATGCAGGAGAAACAAGTTCTTGGGCGCCATGGCCCGCCATGCCTTCACCAGATGTGACAAATCAATTTCAGAGGCACCAGTGGTCCAGGGATGAATATTGGTTTCTAAATCAACAATCAGTCCCACACCTCTAGAACACCAGAAGGGATATGAACAGATTGGAATACAAGTGAATTATAAGACCTCCTTGTCCAATTTTGGTAACGTGGACAGAACTGCAGGCTTATCTCTGCAATGTCGTGGATCGATGGTTAGTTGCAACACAGTTAAAATACAATTATTACCCAATGATAAAAGGGACTGTCCAGTCAAGGTTGTATAAAAATATCTACTTTATTATTACTACAACAGACAGTTGTAACACACTACAATTACAACCCACACTGCAAAGGAACACAGAGGACGGACAGTTTCCTAAAGGAAAGGGATGCACTCTGGATACTGACAGGAGCGTAGTTGGTAAAGTAATCCGTTTTACAGTTCAAGGTTGATCGGTTCCAGCAGCAAGGAGGCAAAGGGTCGTAACTGTCTCTAGGGGCCTTCGGCGAATGACCGGGGACAGAACCACAATGTTCTGGTGTTGAAGTAATTCTTGGTTGTCGAAAGCGTCAAGGCGGTTCCAGGGTGCTTTGCAGCCCGCGAGACAGGGTTAGTGGCGGAGACAGCTGCAGGTACCAGGCTGCAGGCAGTTCGGCAAGCGAGGCTTGACGGATGTCTGGAGGCTGTCCGGCGTGGTGCCCTGGGCCAAGAATCGTTGTCTCTGTGCTGGTTGGTGGATCTGGCATGCTGGTCGAGGCATCTTGTACGGCTCCGGTGACTGCGGCATGACAACAGTCAGCGTTGCAGCCGGATGCATTTCGAGGACTCAACTGTCTCGAAATTGGCCCTAAAAAATGGACGCTGAATGATGCTTGTGTGGCACTCCCCTTAGATTCTTCGCATGGCTCGTGTCCTTTCAAGGCAGATGGCCCAAAGCTCAGGATGATGTTATCAGGCAACGGCCTTGTCCTTTGTCCAGAGACTCTCCAGCACTTTCCAGCTAGGAAGCCTGCTGTCAGAACCTAGAAGGGCATGCTGTGTGCTGGCTGGGTACCAGTTCTGGAGCTGCTGGATGGGTCCTCTGAGTCTGATATCTCCATATTTTCCCTGGGAGATGTATAGGGGGAGGGATCTTGCTTCCCTCTCAAAATTCCTGCAATTTGTAAGTGACTTCAATCCAGCACTCCAACTAAGTCAATGCCTAGTATGGGATGCCCAATGGAAGCCCTTATTTATATATTTTTATGTCAAAGTTCTTTAAATCTGGATGATGAATCCTTATATAACGCCCCTCTCTTTGAATCTCCCCAACCTCACTGAGCCAAGAAGTAGGTTTGTTTTGCAAATTAAAAGGTTTATTTGACACTTTTATGAATAGGAATAATATCTGAATAGCACACTTATGAATATGAACGGTGATCAGCAATGGGTAATATTACAATATCAACAATCTCTTTAATCAGTTAGGAGTAGGAATAGTAGAATAAGGTAGCAGAGAATACTTTGTATGTGTTCAAGGAAATGCAAGACAGGAAAAATGCAACACAGAAATAAAACTAGATATGATTTCCACAAAAGACAATAGGATCACTCTTTCCCCTGTGACTACTCACTCCCTCCACTACGCAATATGAAGAGATGGAAATGAGGGCACACAGGTTTCAAGAATACAATCAATAATGGAGTTCAATTCCAGTTCCCCCAGCAAGCTTAGAGAGAACAGATTTGATTTTATAAACAGGTCAAAATGCTTTTGAATATAATGGCAATGAATGGGAAAATATGCTAAAATGATTTTAATTCACTAAAGGAGATTCAGGATAAGTGAGAGTTACTTTGGATTGCTTGAGGTCACCACTAGCAATGATTCATGAATGATTATCAGATTGAAAACGAAATTCAGCAGTTGAAAACAAGAAACAGCTATTTTGACATGTTGTGAAATTGAGCTAAATTGCAATTCGCGGCAACCTTTCCGCGTGCGGGAAACACGATTGCGGAAAAACTATAAGGATCTTAGCTTCAAAGTGACAGTTAAATTTCGGTTCTAGCAAGTGCGGTTCAAAAGTTACAGAGGTTTTTGTGAAGGTAGATTTTTCAGAAATAAAGTCAAGATTCAAAATGACAGATTGCGCTTTACAGATTGGGAATCAATATGGATTTATACTAAGGGCTATGAAACTACAAGATAGCCAACGGTGCAACCACCAGAAACAGGGCTCCTTCCGCTCTGATTGTTGTGCGTCAAGACACTTGGAAAAATATCAGCGCATAGATGATTATCGCTACAATTTATCAAGAATTATGTGGAGGAGAGGAGAATTTAGGATAGACAAAAGAGGTTCTATAATGCAGTTCTGGGCAGATTGAAATGGATGGAATGGGATTACTTAAACTAAGAGATTGGTTATGTACAGTTCTAGACTGGATACTCACTCCTATGGCTTTGGAATGGAGGGGGCCCCGTCAAAGATCTGGTCAAGGGTTTAGCTGGGAATCTCTCACCACCGGACAGGTCTCAGGCACTGGGTTCTGCTCTCTGCACGGCACTAGGATCTCCGTGGCCTCTTGGACTGGATCTGACAGGATCTGGATATAGCTCTGCTCTCTGGGTCTGGATCTGGGTTCTAGCACAGGGTTCTTGGCTAGAAGCAGAACAGCTCAGCCAGGCTGTTGGATTTTGGTTAGGCCCCGTGGAAGTATAGGGGTTAGAATCAGGTTGCAAAAGATTCTGAAGGCCTCTGAAAAAGGTTCAGCTTGTGGTTTAGGCCTCTCTGCTTCAAGGTTCTAGAGTTTGGTTCTAGAGTCTATGTCTGGATATTGTCTGGATAGTGTCTGGATCTGGATCTTCTTGCAGGGTGATTCACCAAGAAATCAGTTAAGTAGTGGAAAAGTGTGTGTCTTATCTGTTCTCAGCAGTCCCTATTTATGTATTTCCAAAGTGGGTGGGGAGGCTGATGCTCTATGCTCAACCCTCTTATTATCTAATAGGACAGAGGATTCCCTGTCCCCATCCTGTGTCATCTTGTGTCATGTTTGTGGCTTAGGGGAAAGACCGTCCCGTTTTCTCTGTACAGTATGTCTTATTTTTCATTAAAAAAACATATTTACAAGGTGCACCACTTGTTAATACTACATAAATCACATGACAGATTGCCTAAGGTACATTTCTGTTCAACTCTCATCTTCCTAAGAGCTTTGGTTCAGAAATTACAACTTTTTTGCGGTTTTGGTGGGTTTCTCAATATTAGTTCTGCACCAAATTGTATACATGCATGCATATCCCATCTGAGCACATTTCTGTAATTTGTCAGGTTCCTGGCATACACACAGTAGCTACAATATGAATAATTTAGGGGTTTGGTCTCAGAACATCGCACAGCTTAGTCTTAAACTGTGAGCAAATTTTCCATTTTAACAATCTCAAAGTTTCACATTTTTGTCAGTCTGTTACAATATTTTATTAGCATTTTTCTAAAACATACATTTGCTGTGCTTTCTGAATCCACACAATAGTTTGTCTCCACCTCCAAGGTCTGGGCTGACTCAGAGGTCACTTGTCCTTTTTCCTGCTAGCAGTTTGTTGTCAGAAACACCCAAATTAGCATTTTCTATTCAGCCCAAGGATTCCTTTGTATGCACTCAGAGCAACAGGCCAGGGTGCCACTCCCAGTTCCTTTTGACACAAGCCTGTCAATCTCTTAGCCAAGGGCAGGGGAAAGTATCCTTTGTCCAGGGAGAAGGCGTGGAATTTGTTTGAACACAGTGTGGGAAACTTTAACTCTTAACCCAATGTCTAAAAATTGTTTTTTCTTATAATATAATTCTCATTTTTAACACATAAATCAAACAATTTTTTACTTCAAGCCTATTCAGAATATAGTTTTAAATTGTATCCACCTCTTAGGCTTCTGACAGCAAGTCTTTCTTTGGCATAGTTTGAGCTCAATGTACAACTTTACCCAAAATGGTTTTAAAACGCCGGCTTCTGGTAGAGGTGAGTAACGCTATTACACCCATTTTTGACAGGTTTCTTCCAGCAAGCAATCCTCAAAAGTGGACTTTGTTCAGATATACATACACTTCTGTGGACCTTATATTTATGTAGATTCTTGCAGAAGAATGATGGTGACCACCCAACAAGGAGGTTGGATCTTTTTGGGTGGTTTGTGAGCCATGATTTGTGCAAATCTGACACCAAATAAAAACAGATTTTTGAAACCAGCTCTGTTTCTTTTGCAATGATTTTGCTCTGTGAGCAGCCAAATGATGGGTTTTGGTAGTGGTCGCCTGTGTTACCACTGACATAGGCAAAAGTAGATGGTGGCCTATTTTCCAGGTTTTCACTGCACACTTTCTGGTGATTTCTGGCGAGCAGCATGCTTTCTGGCGGCCATTATGATGTTTCTGCTGCCAGCAATGCACAGTGATGTTGCAGGGCTTGGATTAGTGGGTTAAGACATCCCACACCTTCCTTCACTGGCGGAAGATGTAAGGTAGACTGTACCTTCAGCTCAGGTCCAAATGAGTCCTCCTTACTCCTTGCAAAGTCTTCAAATGATCTTATCAGGCTTTTGATGCACCCCCAACTGTCAGGTGTCAGCTGCACCTGACAGGGGAGGGCAGTGTTCAGCCCTCTTTTAAAGTGAAACAGGGCCCAGGGATTGGTGTAGACAATCCTGGGTCTCCACCAACAATCTTCAGTGTTGTTTGAGGTCAGAACCAGGGTACTTGGCAACAGACAAAGAAGGATGACAACATATACTTCTAAGTCCCACCCATCTTCCTGTCTGCTGCACATCAAAGTGTCTCTCTAATTAATTGAGCCCTATGCAGTGCTTGTTCACTACATGGGCCTCCTTTGAAGTAGGGGGTTGCCGGCAGACATTTGTCTCCTACAATTCACATACTTCCATGCTCTAAAAGGAGTGGTTCCAGCAGGACATTCACTGCCCTTTCATACCAAGGAGGGGTGTTAGTACCAAGTTGACACATTGCATTACCAAGAGTTGTGGGGCCTGGTATGATATGATATGATAAGGCATTTATAACGCGCCTATACAAAAGTGTTTCAAGGCCTGGTCTCCATTGTCACTTCCTGCACCCAGGTCTTCACGAAACTTGCTAACCAACATTCTTCAATATTTGCTGCCACCAGCAAGGTTTGATAATGGAGTTGCAAATCCATGGGGTCTTGAAATTCTAATCAGGCTGCCCACAACCAAAAGTTTTTGATGTACCCACGGCTGTCAGGTGTCACCTACACATGACAGGGGAGGGCAGTGCTGATACGCTGTGTCCTCCCAGAGTACAAGACTATTTTTCTGCTGTGCGGTGAGCATAGAAAATATGTGCAGGAATGGCCCCACATATTTTCGGAGGTTGTTCTCCCATCATTCATTCTTTTAAATAAACATAAAAAGCCCAGACGAGTGAACTCTTCCTGTGTGAATGGTCAAATCCCTCACAACAGAGCTGCCCCACTTCTAACAGTCACTCACCATCAGATGAAGACACGCCCAATGTGCAACTGCCACACTTGAGGGAGGCGGAATGGCCATGCAAGGTGCAGAAGATACACTTTGTTTGGGGTCTTGCTTTTCCTCTCAGTTTCTTTCTCTTCAGTGCCCAATAAATAATGTCCAGAGTTTTGCTCTGTTTCTATGTCTTCAGTCACTGATGATTCCTTCAACAGGGGGATGGACAGTGGTTTCTTTTCTATTTCGGGTTTTCTGATTTGTGAATTTTTTGTTTGGCAGATGCCCAATATATGATAAAATCTACAAAATGGAAGCAGTTGAAGATGGCGGCGTAGAGGAAGGGAAAAAGTCTGCTTGCTCCTAGAGCTACAGTTAACTTTTGAAATCGATACATTTATTGGAGGATAAATTACTTCCATGCTTATACATTTGGGAGTGAAAGAATGTAATGACATAGAACAATGGAAGCAAAATGGTTAGGAAAGAACACAGGAAGAGCTCTGTTGTTTTTCAAGTCTGAGAAGCGAAAGCAGGACAAATGTAATTGTAAAAGTCCCAAGCTGGCCAGAGGGAGCAGAGTCGGGAACTCCCGGGGGATGACAGGAACATCAAAAGGCCGTCATATTTGATAATAATGAATTGGCTCTACAAATGAAAGTCATATTTTGAACACACTCTTTCACATTTTGTCTCCTGATTTTGGAAGGGTTAGGGCTTTTATCTGGACTTATGCACTTCAGAAAAGTTTAATTCAAGCACTGCGAGATCAGTCAGTGGAATGATATCCACCCTCTAGATAGTGAAGATGTCCTTCTGATTTGGAACAGATGTTCCTCTTAAATAACCATAAGCAGTGCCATGAGTCAGAGTAGCCTTTGGAAAGATGATGACATTTCCAGCGTGGCACGTGCCTCTTAAAAGCTGATATTCCTCTGACCATGACCTACTAGAATTAACATTAACGAGGCACTAGCTGCTCGGAATGTGTCCTAACTTCCTTTCAGGTCCCATGCCTTAATAACACGTGATGGATGATACCACTGTTATTATTCCAATCAAATACTAGGGATAGTGGCATCAGAGGCTTGTTTCAGCCTGATGATAAAACAGGAAGCGATATAACATGACCTTTGACACAGATTACATCACAAAGGTGGCCTGAACAAGGCAACAATCTGACGATACAACTGCTTAATGAACCCAACCTCTCAGAGAAACATACAAAAGTCAAGTGCAAGATTTACAAGTGTAGGTATAAGACTCATGGTTGCAAACCATGGTGGCCTGTGAAGGATGCCTGTGCCACCGTTACTGTGCAATAGTGTGCCAGACTATCAGTTCCTTGTTTATTCCTGCATGGCTTCTCCACTGTAGAAAAGCTTCCAGGATCTGCTCCCAGGGGTGCTAAATACTCAGGAGGCGACTCAAGCGAAAGGCGGAAGTCTCGTGAGACTAGAGCAGTGGTCTTCAAACTTTTTTGGCCAGGGCCCCCCTGAGCAAAATTTGGGCAGGTCGGGACCCCCCAGAAATGCCAAATGGACAGTATATATTGCGCGCCGTCACCTGCTCCCATCAAAGTCGCTGGGCTCCCTCATCCCACTCCTACCCAGTCGCTGGTCTCTCCCCACCCCATCACACACCCAGGGCTCTCCCCACTCTGCTCCCATCACTATCCCATGGTTCCCGCCCATTGTGCTCCCACCATAGTCCCTCGGTTCCCCCATCCCGTTCCCAACACAGTCTGAGGGCCAGTGGCGGCTGGTGAATCTTTTTTAAGTGGAGGGGCATTAAGGGGAGGTTCGGGGGGTTTCCCCCTGTGAATTTTTTTTTAAATAATAGGTTAAAATGTTGCATTGTAGAGCATACTTTTAACAAAAAATGGGTAAATAGCCAAACAGTTTTCAATTGTTGCTGGGAGTCCAGGGGGCAGGCATTGATATTTTATTTCTATCGCGCTCGTACACAAGTGTTTCAGAGTGTGACAAGGCAAGGGAGGGGAACAGAGGAGAATAAAACAGCGATCTTACTAGGCCCAGTGACATTGAGAACGCGCAAGTGTGAGGGGAAAAGTGCATGGAAGAGGGGAGAAGTGGAAAGTGCGAAGCAGAGGAGAAACAGATAAATAACAATAAATAAATAATAAAGGCAACAAACAGTGGTAGTGCAGCCAGCAATTTGCAAGTGCTACGTTTAAGGCAGCAGACAGGGTAGGTCTGATAAGTGCAGGAAGAAAGATGGTTCTCCTCAAGTTTTAGAGTGGCAGGGCGCTGTTCCAGAGGGAGGCCCCAGCCGAAGACGGAGATCTACCCCCAGCTCGTTTCTTTGATGACCCCAGCTTCGTTTCTTTGATGACCCCAGCTGCTCTGTCCGTATGTGCGAGGAGGCGCAGGAGCTCCCCCTCGGACATACAGTCATGCAGTGCCCCAGCCAGCATTTCCAATGAGCTATGCAATGCTGGCGAAGCAAAACGCCCCAGCACTTGCATGGCTCAGTGAGCATGTGCGGCTGGGGAACTAAACTGAACTGTCAAAGGGAAACAGTGTTTCCCTTTGACAGTTCAGCCAGCCCAGGAGCACTCCATTAGCTGGATAAAACAGCTGAGGGAGTGCTCACTGTTTCACTGGGCTGGCTCCTTAGCTCCTCCATAATGGGTGAGGGGCCACTGGGTGGGCGCCTCTTGCCATTATGGATGAGCCGCCAGGCTCGGACAGGCCTATAGGGCAATGCCTGTACCAAAAATGTAAAATGCTAGTTTGGGCCAATCAAAATGGGCCACCATTTTGGCCAATGTGGACCATTTTGATGAGTTACTTAACTATGCAGTTAGTAATGTTGACCATTGTTGCTGAATATATCACAATTTACTTACATTTTAACACAAAGCACCCCTTTGGGTACTATTGAAACAGTGGGCTTCATAACTACTCTGGCGGTAGCTGTGCCGGTAAAACCGGCACGGCTGCCACTGGAGTTGCATCCGGGTCTGGCACCCGCGAATGGGCAATTACTAGGTCATGCCGAGTTAGGCGGACATGATAATTGCCCTTTCGAAGGTGCCGGTAGATCCCCATTCCCATTTGAGCCCCATATGGCTCAAATGGGAATGGGGAGCTCGGATGCACCGGCACCGTTAATAACGGTGCCGGTGCATCCGACGAGCTGAGGTCAGACCTAGCGGGGGCTGTCAAGCACCCACGAGCACAACTCTTACTATGGCGGAACGGTAGCAACGGTGCCGGTAGCTTACCAGCACCGTTGTTACTGGTCCGCCATAGTAGTAATGAGGCCCAGTCTGTGACTAAAGGAATGAATATCCATTTACAACTGTGGGCCACTTTTTCATTGTTGCCTGAGACAGTTTCATGCTTCAGCCCGCCCATGTGGGCCACCCCTGCCCATTTCTTCCAATCTAAAAAACAAAAAAATAAAAAAAAAAAAAAAATCTTTTTTCATGCTGAGCTCTCAGGGCCCCCCTGGGATGCACCCGCGGACCCCTAGGGGGTCGCGACCCACAGTTTGAATACCACTGGACTAGAGGGACGCACTAGCGATCTAGAGTAACATTGGGCAATATATATATTATTTTTAACTCATTTTTTATTAATTTCAGAATGATATATGTTATTATGTGGGCATTTTTAAAATGCATGTACACCACATACGCTACTTGGGCTGGCAGAAACATGCAACGCAACAACTAACCCTATTTAAAAGAAACTCCATCAATTTGGATTTCTAAAAGCGTAAAAACTGACGCTCTTTGAGCATCCGATGTAAGAAGATGGTCCTGAAATGTCCACATTTGTATTGACAGAGGGTTCCAAAATGCTGTTGTTTGAACAGAGAAGGCCCTGCCTTCTGTTTTTTTTTTTCTCGCTTGAACTTAACAGATGTAAAAACAGTGCAGTGCGAAGATTGAGGGGCGCAAATTCGACAGTGATTTGAAATCCTCCAATGAGAGGAGGTGTTTGTAAAAGCAGTGTGTTTGATACTCAGAGACTTGTCAGGAACTCTCATGCCCACTGGCAACCAGTCAAGGAGCATGATGCCGGTGTGGTATGGTATCTGCGGTCCAGCCGCAGGAATAGTCAGGTAGCTGCTTCCCTAACCACGGCAGGTGCAGTAAGAGGTATTCATTGAAACCAAGGTGAAGGAGGCTTGCCTAATCAATAGGGAAAGCGATGAGGACAGAAGAGTTAAGGGGACATCCTTGAAAGCATGTTCAGAAAGGATAAACTGCTCTGGCGACTTCAGCCATTTGTGATTTCAAAGACAGACACCAATCCATATGAACTCCAAGATTTTGCCCCATGAGACGGGTACTGGAGAGATGCTTAGTTCTGACTGATGGACAGATTTCTGGAGGCCATGCCCAGCTTCCCGCCGCCCAGCAATCAGAATCTCGATCTTGCAGGTGTAAAGCGCAAACTGGTTCAAATCCATCCAGGCGTCGGTTGCAATGAGGCCTCTGGAGAGATTCGGCTGGTGTGTGTGATGAGATTCGGCTGGTGTGTGTGATGAGATTCGGCTGGTGTGTGTGATGAGATGGCTTCGGTTTGAGCAAAAGGCAAGTGACATTCGTATATTCGGGGATTTGTTGCTGAGGGAGTGAATAGGTGGAACCAGAGGTAAATGAGTCATGTTTTATAGTGTGGGGAGAGGATGTACGTTAAAAAAACGTAGACGAAAAGCTCGAATTGCAGAATACCGAGCCCCACTCTGCCGCATTATGCAATCCAAGCCATTCTTTTTTCTTTTGTCCCCATCATTGTTTTTTCTTTGCGGGGCACAACCCGCTGCCCCGTAACCTGAAAATACCGGAGTAGAAGTGCGGGGGACACCCCCACAACCCCTCTCACCTACCTCAGTATTTTCAGATACAATCTTTTGGGTCGATAGCGTGGTGTGATGGAAGAGCCCAGAGGAACACCACAGATTGCAGGAGTAAAACATCATCTACACAGTGACACTGCAATGGCATGTTCCTGGATAGTCAGTGGGGAACAAATGCAGTCTAAATCTCATTCTTGTTCAGTTGATTTAACAAGATATCATTGTCAACAGTGACAAACACTGCAGAAAGGTCTTGACAGGATGAAGGCGCTGACAGAGCCTAAGTCAAGCTCCATCCGAAGGTCATGAATAATGGATACTATGACAGACTCGGGAAACAAACTGGTGTAAACCCAACCAGCACTATTCTATTGAAATGCTGCTCAATCAGAGCTTATTTGCAGAAGGCTGGCCAGGAACTGGAGATTACATTTTAGTTTATAGACAGATAAATCTGTGGGATCCATGTAACATTTTATGTGGATCTCCTGTAGGTCACGTGGAGCAGGTGCGACAAGCTTCTGTCACCCACTTGCCTATTATACTCATTCTGATGCAGTCAATATGAAAGTTCGGAGGTGAAGTCATGTGACCTGCAGTGAAGTCAAGGCTATTCAGGAAGGATAGACCATCACTCATTCACAGGAGGTGTTTGCAGATTAATAGAGGTTTTTCGAGAATAAGCCTGCCAGTACGAAGGGGGCTCTGTAATACATTATCTGCGTGTTGAATGGCCAGTTGAGTAAAACATCGGGTGCTCGACCAGGTCCTCATTTTGAATATTGCCTCCTCGTTATGGAGAAGACTGGAGAAAGAATTGAACCTCTTCAATAACACTATTATTCCTGTCATATAAGGATATTTTTTTTGCATAAATGGAGAAGAGCACTTATTCTTCTTTCTGGTCCTGAGGAAGACTTGCCATCTGTTTAATTTGTTAATTGTTAGTCGAAACTACCATTTTTAGAAGGTTGCATATGAATACAAATATGTAAATTGGAGAATTAAAGATCAACGTCAGCTAGTTGACCATGTAATGAGTTTGTGGACCATGTGATAACCAATTATGTGATGATCATGTGGTCCATGTGATAATCATGTGATATTTTGTATGTGTTTATTTGAATATGATACTTTTCGTTTTTTTCTTATGATTTTGTTTGGAGATATATGGATCTACAATTTAATTGACTGTTAATTGCCCTAATATTCAAGTTTGTACTACGCTGGATTATTATTTTTTCCTCACGTGACAGCATTTTGCTCGTGTCTGTATATAGGAACGTTCATTATGGAACCTGATAGGGGATTCTCAGGTGTTCTACACTCTCTCATATACTTTATAGATGGCTGAACATCTCAATACATCTTATAAAAGGAGAGTGAGTTGATAAAGTCTCTTTTCAAACACTCACAATAGATTTCAGAAATTACGGAGTGATAAAGAGCCTAGTTTGAGCCAGTCTTTGCTGGGGTGATGGAATGCTGGGTTGAGCTGGGGATTTAGAGCTCTAGCGCGGCCTGTTGCCAAGAGTGCTGAGCCAGAGCTGGAGCAATGGGTTGCAAGGAAGGTAGTGAAGTTTTAGAATGCCAACCAATTGCATTTGGAGGGTTTGACCGTACATAGAAAATAACTGCAAGATTTCAAGGTTACCACGTGAACAAGGGGGGGCTTGTAAATGTATCTGTATTTACAGTGCCACATCTTCAGATGTCAACGTCATCTGAGAATGCATTGCCCCCTGAGTTTGCTCTGCATGCCACCCAATGTCTCTGGGTGAAATAGGAATAATAGGGGCTTTGGCTGGCGATAGAGTCCAAAAAATGAACATCTATGGGAATGTTGTTGTCCAATGGCAGAGTCCCAGTAGTGACATCGGCAGCATCAGAGTTCATGGCAATTCGCCTGGGCTTTTCTTAATACAGTTGTCATAACTGCTCTTTTCTAAATGGGGGAACTTTAACTTGCTGAAGTGTGATTTTAAGCAATTGCCTTAAATTACTCGACACTGGAGAGATACTTGCCAGCACATTGAAGACTGAAGGATGTGACACATCTGAAAGGACAATGATCCGATCGAGAGCCAAAACACTCTCTTGACATAATAGGAAGTTCCACCAAATTCTCGCTGCCGCCCAATGCATCATATGAAAGACGCACTTTGGATCTGATCACTGCTTTGTCCACACGCAACGCCAAGGAGCATTTTCTCCAATCCAAGATGGCAGACGCCATGCCTGAGTGATCCCCACCACTTCCTAAGACTTGCAGCACGCAGCAGGATTGGCTGGGTGCATACACAATACGGCACTGTGATTGACCGCCACTTGTTTCTTCCATCCCAGCTCCCCAGAGCCGGCAAGCGAAGACAGCGGCCCTTCATGATGGCAAGACATTAAGGCACAGGAGTGAGCCTGTCTGTGCCTGTCTGCTTCTGGACGCTGACAATGACACATGCTCCCCAAATGACACTATCGCACCTGCTACCCATGAATGCTGAGCATCTGCCCCAACGGTCCACGACTAGGTAATGTTTATTCTGCTCGCATTCTTATCAACCTCTGTTAGTGTGGTCCCCCTATTGACAGACATTGCCGTAACCTGTTTCCGCCCGCCCACTTTCCACCCCCATTATGCCACCTGTCGCTCCCTGTCAGCCTGCCACTAACACCTCATCCCGTGCCAGTACTTTGCAAGCCTCGTCCATAAAATGCCCCTTGGCTCAAACCCGCACCTCTGCCTCATGCACTTTCAATGCCTGCCCCCGACTACCATCTAGGGACTGCAGCCAATTAACATCAGCCCCCACTATGCCTTGACTCTCAAGATTCCCACCACACCAGGCTTTAGAATCACAGGCAGTACCACCTCACCACTTTGACCCCGTATGCAATTTGAGTTCAAACAAACCACTGCCAGACCAGTACCACTGCAGGGCAATACTCTACCCCCACTCACCCCACTATCCAGGCTAACTTCCAAAGCCACTGCTATCCCTGCCTGGCTCGGCCGAGATGAGCTGCTGCCTTGCAGCACCCCCTTGCCCATCAGCGCCCCATCATCCCCCTTGCTCACCTCGCCTGTCCTCAGCAGCCCTATGCCCCCCAAGATTACCCACATTGCTGTCCCATACGACCGGACCTCCACACGTGGACTTGCCAGGTCTACCTCCTCTACTTCATCTGAATACACAGTTATTCAAAACCCTGCCATCATCTCCACTTCACCTTGCTCTGGCGAGGCCAGACTTCAGAGTTTACGCACATGCACTTGCGCTCCAAATTATTTAGCTGGCAGTAGCCCACCCAGAAATTGGAGATTAGGCGTCCGCACGAGATGGCCATTGCCTCGCCACACACAAGGTTCCCCTTCACAGCCTTCACCCATCCCCCAGGAATCGACACCAGATGCCTCCAATAACCCCAATAACCCTAAACCACGACCCAGGACCATCTTTTGTGCCCTCATAAATGTGCGCTTCCTCTGCGCCCACGCACAAGACATATATGACCTGCCACTGGAAAAAGATCTTGACATGCTTACCATTACCGAAACCTGGCTACACAAGGCTACTGGCCCTACGCTATCCCCCTGGGTATGCCACCCTGAGATCCAACAGATCAGACGAACTGGGTGGTGGAGTCTCCATCATCTCCAAATCTAACGTACCCATAAGAGCCTCCTCTACACAGACTCTGCAAAGCTATGAACTCCTGCTCACGAAACTGGAACCTAGCCCACAAACCACCATCAACATCCTTTTCCGATACCGTCAGCCCAGCCATACCAACTCCACAGACACCCCCCCTCCTCCTTACACAACTCTTGAAACCTAACACTAAATTCCTACTCCTCATAGATTTCAACGTGGGCTTTAGCAACACTACAGACACTAAGGCCACATCCCTCTCCACCACTCTACATGAGATGAGCTTCGCTCAAGCAGTCAAATCGCCCATGCACAACATAGGTTGGTCCCTTCACCAGATCATGCACCTCAACCTGCCCATCAAATCCAAGCTCATCCCCTGGAAAGACCACCGCCTGATCCAATTCCTCCTTCCCTTGGAATCCCGTAGTGCTAGTAAAGACATCATTCACATCCCCATAACCTCCAGACTCACTTGAAAACTCACAGCTGCGCTGCTTGAACCCACCATCTCCTCCTACCTCTTCACACTGCCTGAATGCAATGGCCCTGATACCATTCTTATTACACTACCTACAACTCCCTATTACTGTACACACTTGACCTCCATGACATTTTCAAAACAGCACTCCAGTAGAAACCTTCATCCACAACTGGTTCACTGATGAACTAATCACTTTATGCAAACAGAAACAAGCCCAAGAACACCACCCAATGCCCACAAAGAAGCCTTCCACTCCCTGGCCAAAGCATACAAAGCTTCCATCATACCCACCAAATCCAGTATCTACAACATCAGAATCTCAGAGGTCAGCTCTAACACCAAGGATCTCTTCAGAATCTTTTTAAGAACTCGAGAGCCCAGCACCTGCGGTTATTAGTTTCCCCAAGGATAAAACTTGGTATACCACTGTCCAATCAGCCCTGACAGGCAAAACCACCAAGCTGAGAAACCAAACCACTCTAAAGAAAACACTACTTGCCACCAAAGATGCCTCTCTCTCAGCCTCCCCGAAGATCTCCCCCGTCACCACCCACCTCAAACCATCCAATTGCAAGGGTGCCCTCTGCCCTTATCATATCATCAAAATGTGTGCTGAGCCCTTGGCTTCCATCATCTCCAAATGTATAAATATCTTGTTCGACACTAGCTCGATCCCTGTAGCATTAATGAAGCCTGGGTCACCCCCTACTCACAACCCCCCTTGACCTCACCCTCCCTACCGACTACCACTCCATCACTACTGTACCCTACCTCCTCAAAATTCTAGACCTCACTTCCTCCACCCAACTCCAAGCTCATCTCAAAAACCACTGCTTACTAGGCTTGTGCCAGTTCGGCTTTAGACCTCGACACAGCACAGAATCCGCCCTTCTTGTCATTAAGATCAAGCTCAATGGCATTTGCGACACTGGAGAACTAGCCATCTCCTCCTCCTCGACCTTTCAGCTGCTTTTGATTTGGCCAATCACAACTTTTTGTGCCAGCACTGCACAACTAAATTGAATCTCTCCAGACAAGCCAACAGTTGGATCAAATCCTTTGAGCGCTCCTCCAAGGTCTTCACTGGAGCAGAAACTGCAGACCCCATTCCTGTGACCTTCAGTGTTCCTCAAGAGTCCTGCATCACACCCACTTTATACAATATGTACACTAAACACCTTTTTGACCAACTCGAATATCTTGTGATCCCGTACACAAACCTTGCAGATGACACTCAAATGCTGCTCAAACCCACTGACTCCGCTAACATTAACCACATCTACTGCATCATTCAGGTTTGGATGGCCAAACACCATCTTTGAGGAATGATGTAGGATCTCATTACTGCTTAGACCCAGCGTATGCATCATTCTCCATATATGGAAACCCTACCACTGTTTTGAGTCATGTGAAAACCATAGGAGTTTACTTAGATGCACAACTTTCTATGCACAAACATGTCAAGGCCCTCACCTTCTCAGCAGCTTACACCACTAAGTTTAACAACCTCAGCAGGAAATTCCTATCCACTGACAATGGCCTCACCCTTGCTAGGGCCATAATTGATAGCAAACTGGACTACTGTAATGCAATTCTTTCAGGCACTTCATCTAAAAATTCTTTCAAAACCTCAGCTGATCCAAAACAATGCCCTCCAGGCTGTCTGGAGTCTAAAGTGCTCAGACCACATCTCCCACGCTAAACTGGAGGCCCACTGATTGCCAATCAAAACACGTATCGAGTTCAAGATCCTATCCATAACACACTGATGCATCCATAATGTCTCAAGTGCTTTCGTCAACCAGCACAACTCCAAAAGATCAACCCTTGCTGCCTACGCTCCTCATCTACTTTGACTTTAGACATCCAAGATTCACTAGGAAATGAGAGTGAAGAGTCTGTTTCACAGTCATAGCTCTAACCCAATGGAAAACCCTTCCCAACTTCATCCTCGAAGAACCCTCATACCTAATATTCAGAAAAAGACTACAAACATGGCTGTTCAATAAACATGACTAGACTGATTAGGTGAGACCAGGGGTGCCCTATGGCTATCGTCACCTCTTCCTGACTACTGTATGTATCTTTGTCTGTACTTTGTATGATATCTGTTCATTAAGATCTCCCAGCACTAGAATACTTTTGGGTTTGGGCACTGTCAACAAATGCAACAAATAAAATGAAATACATAGATGATGAAGAGAACAGGGTGTGCCATTTATGTCTCCAGCAATAAAGAAGATAGGGTACACCATCTGATGCTCTGCCTGGAATGCAAGGGAGGTGCCCTCAGATTGGGATTCTGTCTAATTTCTCATCTATGTGCTTATAACATTTTAAATTTTTCACTAAAAAAGGGCATTCTGTATTTGCAAAGAGCCTGGGAATGTACAACTGTTGATTGCGAGTCAGGGTTCCTCATCTTGTAGAGGATTAGACATTTTTGAGGGTGGAGACTTTGAGGTTCATTAGTGTAAATAAGTGGTATGTATCAAAACTTTGTTTAATCTACGTCATTTTACATAGTTTAACTTGAGAGTAGTATTCTTTACACTGGTTCCTTCTAGTTGCTGCTTCTTAACTTAGACATGTTCTCTGCAAACTAATTATTCGTGATTTAGCTGAGACTTTTCCAACGTTCCTCTGTAAGCATTTAACCAGACCGAAAGGCTGCCAAAAGATGGAATTGTCTAAACACCTGTGACAAAAAGATCACGCTTCTTGAGAATATGTACTTGCATAAGACAGGTTTCAACGTCAAGGGAGTGTCATTTCCTTCTACTGTCTTGAAATACTAAGTAGGATCTCTGATTAATAATAATAATTTGCATTTATATAGCACTACGAACCCTCAGTCAACTGAGCGCTGCTTATTACCCAAGGTGTGTGGTGCTCATGTATCTACCTCGGAAGGATGAAAGGCTGAGTTTGGCCCTCCAGAGATTCAAACCTGCGTCCGCAGGCTCTGCACGGATGTCCAAGCAAGCACTCTACTAGCTGTGCTATCTGAGCGTCTATGTGCCAATGTATTTAGAGCGAATGAGAGCTTTGACTCCGGAGCACTGTACAACCATTTCAAAACATCCAATTGGAAAAAGACAGATTAAACTAAAACTGTTCTAAACACAATGTAACAAAAATGTGAACACAATATTAAACAAAACAAAAGAATGTTAAAAGGTGACATAGAAAGCTTTCCCTAAAGGCGAGGTGAACAGAGGCTCATACTCAGACAACCGTGCCTTTAAAAATTGCACAGAGAACCTGCTATTTTAATACGACCGGCTTTCGGAAGCACGTTGATCAGCTTGTTCACAAAGGTGACCTTTGCCTTTCCAGGAGACTGTTCACCAGCGACAAATTCAGTGGCGTCGCTAGGAGGGGGACGGGGCAGCTGGGGGTCCTCCTCTGAAATCCTGGGTCTCCCCTTCACCCCCCCTACATTTGCTGGGCTACTCACTCTGCACTGTCTGCAGTGCTGTGTTCGGCCGCACGGCACACTCACAGGGTCGCAAGCAACAATGAAGAGCTGTTAAGTTCCCTCTTCCATCAAGACCAGCCCCTCCAATCACAATGCAGCATACAAAACTGTGAATGATGGGTCATTAGTGACTTAATAGTTTTGTGCCTACATTCTGATGGGAGGGGAGGTGCAGTGGGGGTTGTAGTTGCTGTGCACAAAAGTGTCTCTGCAGGAGTGCTTGGGGCCTCACACATTCCCTTTCATAGGAGTTCCCCCTACTTTTGTCTGTGGCCCCCCTACTTTTGCCTTTGGCCCCCGGTACCCCCTAAATTTGATTCCTGATGAAGCCACTGGCGACAATTGTGTTCTGGCCACCCTCATTCCATATATTAGGGCCTGGAGAATGCTGCTGAAACTTATGCATGACAGAAAATCAAAACCCACGTGGGTTCTGCAAGGGCATTTCTCATTGTCGGGACATAAAATGGTCTTTCATTCACAAATGCAGAAGAAAAATAATTTCTGTCCATCTTTGAAGTATAAACATGCTGGTGGGGTAGCAGTGGTTCCTACCTATTCTACCTACAAATGCATAAAAGGGACGTAAATCATCCTCTCAATCACTTGGCACCTTGCACCTGTTCTATAAACACACAGAGAAATGTGTCAGTGCCTTGATAAGCAAGTCCAGTTTGTGAAATCAGGGTGCACTTTGAAATGCACAGAAATGCCCCTGCGGTGCATCATTTTTCAAAGGAGGAAAAAGGACATCAGAATGAGTGCATTTATGGTGCACACCTTCAGACGCATTTTGTGAATAGCGCACAGCATTTCTGGTGCAAGCGAAGGACCTAAACAAGCACATCTCATCACTCACACCAAAAAGTTTTCAGCCGTGGAAACTTAGTGAACACAACTGAGCGTATGGCTATTAATAGGTAGGCGTCATGCAGTAGGTCGGATGCAGAGTAACTCTTTACACCAAATAATCAAACCAACTCAGGAAAATGGCAAAGTTTGTTTACTGTTTTAATATCAATTGTCTAAAACAGAGAGTTACAACGGACATCAACAGACGTCGCACAGCATGCTTAATAAAAAACAACACTTTTATAATAAAAATCTGTCATGTGTGACATCATACTATGTGTCAAATAATCAAAAACCTACGGGGGATTGTGGTTGGCTAAAGGGGAACATCTAAGTATACTTTCTATAAAGGATCTGGTTGTGATTGGGTTTCTACAGTCAGGTCGACATCTCATGCCCACCACTAGTGCAAGTCATCTTCATCAGTTATTAGCTGCATGGCACACCATTGGCTACCAAACTATAAGGCCCTCGTTATATGGCCCTGTGGGATGTTCTGACCCACTAGGCTCTGCCCTGCAACATCACTGTGTGCTGCTTTCATCAGAAAAAACAGAATGGCCACCAAAAAGGCCGATGTACGCTAAAAATCTCTGAGAAGTGCGCAAGGGAAACCAGAAAAATAGGCTGCCAATCCATTTTGCTTATGTCAGTGGTAAAACAGGAGACCACACTGACAAAACCTGTAATTGGGCTGCCCACAGAGTGAAATAGAACTGCTTGAAAAGGCAGTGCTGCATTGCCAGGAAAACCCAGAAGTGCTTTAAAATCCGATTTTCCTTGGCTGTTGAAATTGCAAAATCATGCTCCCCAAACAGCAGAAAAGATCCAACATCCTTGTGGAGTGTTCACCCTCACCTTATTTAAGGAATCCCCATAAGCACAATGTCAGGAGAAGCACATTTCATCACAAAAATATCCCCATTCAAAATGGTGCTTGCCTGGAAAAAAACCTGTCAGATATGGGCGCAGTACCACCGCTCGCCTGTGTCAAAGCTGTCATTTACTTACCCTGTAGTTTAAAATTGTACATGAAGATCAAATTGTGGAAAAGAAGAGACTTCCCATCAAAAGCAATATAGGTTGCTACAATTCAATTTCTAAGTTTTGAAAGGACTGGAATTAAGAGATCTGTGTGTATATTTGTTGAAAATGTAAGGTTTATTTTAGCAAAAGACAATTTTGAACAAAGTGTTTTACAGTGAACTGAGGCCAGCCACACTGGACTTCAAAAGCACATTCCACAGTTTGCTCCAACAAAGGGTGCCTTCCTATTGCTCTCTGCCCAGGTACTATGATTTGGATGCTAATAAAAAAAAAAGGAGGAGATTTTGCTCTGCTTCTCTGGGAGAGACAATAGGCTTCCTGGACTGAAAGGGAATGCAAATTCAAGTGTTAACAGAAACAACTGCCACCAGGAACAGAGCCCTGGACTGCTCTGGTCCCAGCAAACCATGGAGGTGGGACCAGACAGATTTGTGTATCTGAAACTGTAGAACATATCTTTTTGGAAAAAGACTCATAGAGAACTGTGCAAAATTTGTAAAAATCTGTAATTTATAGGTTGTTAATATGAAAGTTCTGCTCACAGTTTGAGACTACTCTGAACTCTATGCGATGTTCAGAGACAGGACTACCGAAATGTTGATGTTGTAGCAATTGTGATAATGCTAGAAGTATGACACTTCACAGGATTATGCCCAGATGGCATGTGCATGTATGGAGAAAAATGTGGACAGATCTGACACTGGGTACCCAACCAAAAGTGTGAAAAACTGTCCATTTTGAACCGAAGCTCTCACTGAGTTGGGAATCGGACAGATATGTGCTCTACTAAAGCTGTGATGTGAATATATATTATTAACAAGTTGGTGATATTGTAAATATGATTTATGTGAAAAATAGATTTACTGTACTGAAACAAAGGGGAGGTACTCCCTGAATTGTAAAATACAGCATCACCATGACACAAGATTTCCTTCTCAAATCAGGAGAGGGGAAAGACCATAACCAATAGGAATCCTAGAGGGTGTACTTAGTATAATTTAGCCTACGCACCCGTTAGGAAAATACATAAATAGGGATAGTTTAGGACCTAGAGAGACACACAGATTCACCCATCAACTGATTTACTGGTGAATCGCTCTGCAGGAGAAACTCAGATCCAAGACTCCAGAACTTTGAAAGCAGAGTAGGCCCAATTCCAAAGCTGAACCCTTCTCAGCTGGCCATTTAAAATCTTGCTACCTGATTTTACCCCCATACTTCCAAGGGCACACCAAAAATTGAACAGCCTGGCTGTGCTGTGTCTGCTTTCTTGCCAAGAATTCTTGCTAGAACCCAGCGATCCATACCAGTAGAGCAGAGTTGTAACCTGATAGCTGCAACCCAGAACCAACCCGTCAGATCCATTCCAGAGGCCGTGCAGTGTCCCAAGTGCCGTGCTGCGTGCAGAACCAAGCGTCTGAATCCTGTCCGGTGGGCTACCAGAATTCCAGTCCAAAACCCTTGACCAGATCTTTGACGGGCCTATTTCAAACCATAGTTGTGAGTATCTAGCCTAGAATTGTCCATAGCCAATCTCTTATCCTTAAGTAATCCAATCCAAAACCATTCTATCATATCCAGAACTGCATTGTAGAATCTCTTTTGTGTTTTCTAAATCTTTCCCTCATCCATATAGTCCTTTCTTAATTGTAGTGATAATATTGTCTTTGTGCTAATATATTTGCTGCAGAAAGACAACCGTCTCGGCAGGTAGAAACGACCCTGAGGCGTCACTGGGTTGGTGGCTGTGCTTTCGTGTAGCTTGTGGCTTCATAGACACCCTAGTGTAAAGAAAATCTTTGTTTGTAATTTCAAAAGCGCATCTTTCATTTGAAATTTTGACTCTTTCTAAACAAATCAACATCTACTAAAACCTTAATAACTTCTGAACCGTGCATGCTAGAAACGAAATTTAAGTGCCAAATTAATTGAAGCTAACATCCTCAGCTTTCAAACAAATATAAAACCGCATTCCAACTCCTTGTAGTTTTCCTGTAATCGCATTATTCGCGCGCTGAAAAGTTTTCAGCGGATTTGCGTTTGGCTCAAATTCATCACGTGTAAAACAGCTAATATTTGCATCTGACCTCAGAATTCCATTTTCAATCTGCTAGTTAGTCAATCATCATTGCTAGTGTTCACTTGAAACTATCCAAAGCGGCTCCCACTAGTTTGGAATCCAATTTAGAGAATTAAATCCATTTTGAGTGTTTTTTTCCCATTCATTACAAGCCACATAGGAAGCATTTGACCTGTTTTGAAATCATTCCTGTTTCTCTCCATGTTGCTGGGGGGAACTGGGAGTGAAACTGTATTGGTTGAGATTGTACATTCCTGAAACCTGTTTTCTCTCCTTCCATCTCTATATTGCATATTAGGGGGGCTTGAGTAGTATCAGGGGGAAAGAGTGACATTGCATTTGATTGAACCCATATCAAGTATTATTTTATGCTGCATTGTTTTCCTATCCATATCAAGTATTATTCCATGCTGCATTATTTTCTTATCCATACTCCTACTGATTAAAGAGATTGCTGATTGTTGTGACATCACCCATTGGTGATCCTTGTATAAATAGTAAATAGTGTGATATATATATTGTTCAAATTCATAAAATAAATCTTTTAACTTTGCAAATCAACCTGCTTCTTGGTTCAGTGAGACTGGGGGGAGGAGGGATTCAAAGAGAGGGGCGTGATATAAGGGTACATCATTCAGAAATAAAATAACTTATAGACACAAATATATAATTAAGGGTTCCTGCTCTGCATCACACTCTAGTAATTGACTTAGGTGGAGTACCGGGTTGAAATCACTTACAAGTTTGGGGGCTTGTGTCCGAGATTTCTGAATTAGATATACCACTTGTGACAGTCTAATACAGGGTGCTAACTAGTGGGGTACATAATCCCTGCTGGGCTACCACGCTGTGTTACACTGTGAAAGGCACCCCTCAAAGGAACGCTCTAAGGAATTGGTCTGTTTTGTAAAAATAATCACTGGACTCTGCCACCCCCATGTCCACTGGCGCACATGAGCCAAGGGCCACGGGGATGGCATATTTCAATCCAATCAGAAATATGGGGCTCATAGACCAGCACCTCCCAGGAATGGATGGGCGGGCATCTGAGTATGGGTACCCAAGTACTGTGAAATTTAGTGGGGAACTCCAGGAGAGTAGGCCCTCTAAGGGCATCCTGAAAACCTCTCCCCAGCTAGGACAGTGGGGGGGGGGGGGTACCCATCAAATCCTGGGACCAAGGAGGAATCAGAAGACTCCTCTGAGCGCCACAGGACACAAGAGACTAGTTCCCCAAATTCTGCCAGCCATTCCCAGGCTCGCAGAATCCGGGAGAGCATAGAAGACCAGACGGGCACCTCTGGGAGCATTGCCTCTGAGTCAGAGTAGGAGTGGACCAGGGTTACCCGAACCAAGAAGGCCAATAACGCAAAAAGGGCCCTGCTTAAGGATCCCCTGAAGCAAATTAAAGCGATAAGGAGCATCATCACGCCCTATCATAAGAACGCTAAATATTCTGTTTGGGAGCACTTAGAGCTCTTTGAGCAGATGATGGAAACTTTCCATTTGAAGGACAGCCAAAGCTGTATTCAATATGTGAAATGGACCTTCTCACCATAATACTACAGCTTCTTTGCGGGACTCGAGGACCAAAATCATTCTATATGGTCCACCTGTAGGGCGGCCATCTTGAAACATTTCTCTGTGCACAGAAATCCTCAGGAGGCTCGCAAGGCAGCCTACAACTTGAAATGTGGGGAGGATCAGGCCCCACAAGAATTTGTGCAGGAATTAAAGCGTGCCTTTGCGCAGACCACCAGAATGGTGCGCACGGACAGCAAAGAATTTGTGAATACATTTTTCCATGCTCTCCCCAAATACATCATGACCCAGCTAGTGAGAGATTTTCATGAGAAAAGATCACTAGACTGGGTCATTGAACAGGCCACATGAATTTATGAGGTGCAAAACCCCAAAGAAAACAAAAATATCCCAAAAAGCCCCAAACCAACCAACACCCCTGCTGCTGCTAAAGTGGCAGAGGTGAAGGTTGCCCCATTTTAGATTTGGAGATGGGGGGCCTGAAAACCTGACCTGCAAGGCCAGTCACAGACAGGGAGCCAAGGAGGTAGTCCCACAAATGGGATCCCTCACTCCCCTGACTACATAAGTCCCCGCTACAAGGGGAACAGACCCATCCTAGGTTATGTGTGGACTCCTCGCCTCCCAAGGGGGTGGGGGATCCAACCAAACAGCAGCTAACCCAGGAAACTTCCCTCCTCACTTCCCCAGGAGGGCAGGAATTCCCCAAATCCTGGACCAAACCTCTTCCCCAGGTACCCGCAAAACTTTCAACCCCAAAATTATCCATCCTTCTTTCCCCAATTTCCTGAGCCCAGACAACACAATCCGGGAGAGGGAGAGGCCAAAGGTGGAGGGGTACCCAAATTTTCCAAACCCGGGGTATTTTCAGAGAAGGGACAGCTACCCTTCCGGGATCCGCCCAGGGGAGACAACAGAACCCTCTATCAGCCTGAGCGGGTGTCACAACTAGAGTGCCAGGTCCAAAACATGGCACATGATCTTTGTTGCATGCTGAGGGCTCAACAGAACCCTCAGATGAGTATGCCGGTGTAGAATGCCTCAAACTCCAGACCTGGTGCTCCAGAGCAATGACGGGGGAAGAACCCCGACAACACACTGGTTCCCACAGAGGAGGGACAAGGGGAAGGGGGGTGTAAAGCCTTGGAGGAAGCTTCCTTCCCCACTGGTAAAAAGCCCCTGGAAACCCAAGAACCGGAACCAAAATCTCCTGCACCTGAAAGTCTGCCACCCAAGGAGCAGAGAGGGGGCAGGAGAAACTAAGAACCCAAACAGACCCATTTTGAGGAGGGGGTACAAATCTTCCAATTTGAAGGAGAGGGATCCTCAGAGGATCCTGGGAAAAGGATCTGCTCCTTCAGAGATGGGGGAACTCCTCCCAAAGAAAAATGGGTCCCAAAGGATTCAAATCCAGACTGGGTAGATGTGGGGACTGAGCTAGCGCCACCCATCATCCAACCCAAGAAATCAACAACATGAAAATCCCCTGGTTCAAACCCATCCTGGTTACTGCCTCTGAAAAGGGGGAGGGGGGCAGCCCAGAACTGGAACCAGGGGAACCCAAAACACCTCCCATATCTAGTTGGCACCTTTTCTTTTCAGATTCCCTAGACTCCAAACAGAATTCTGCCCAAATATCTTCTCTATCAGTGTCCAAAACTAGAAAACTAACCCACCCGTTGTCCAAAAATGTACATTATCTGTACCCCGTTGGGGAGAAGGAGGGAAGATTCTATGCCCTGGGCCAAATACAGGGGCAGGGTACAATTCTGGCACTGGTGGACACTGGATCACAAGCTACCCTTCTGTCAAAAAAGGCCTTTGATAAACTGAATTCAGGAAGGGGGAGAATTACCAAATTCCTCTCACCCTTCTTCCTGGACCACTTCAGAACTTCGAAGGAAAGGAAATTAAAACATTAAAATTGAGTGACACAAGGTGAAGCACCCAGTCATAGTTGTAACTCCAGGGGGCACCCCTTGTTTACTAGGGAATGACCTCCTGCGAAGGTTGTCACCCCTAATAAATTGCATAAACAAGGTCCTCTGGACTCAGACTAGCTGACCAATAAAATTAAAACAGAGTGTCAACCATGTTAGTTTGAATAGCACCTGCCACATGGTTGAACACAAATCTGACCAAGTAGAATTTCACTTCCAGAACAACCAAATCCCAGACGTGACAGTAATAGCAGTAGGACAACAGACTGGTGATTGGGGGTCCTCTCTATTTCTGAAAATCAACCTTCCTTCCAGTCTAAGGTGGCATTCCACACTGGAAGGAAACACTCTGAAATTCTTTACAAATTCACAATCAGACATTCCCACTCCTATAGTCCCGAAAGATGACAAATCAGCTCAAAGCCTGGCTGATATTCAGCAACTTGGAGAGCAGTTGTTCATCCCTATTCAGTTAAATGAAGGGCAGGACTATTTTCTCACCCGAGTGTGTGTGAACAATGGTAAGAGCTTCATCAGCGAAGCCATGTTCTGCAAACAACCAAAAGATCCAGCCATTCCCACATTTAAACTGATAGACAAATGGGAAATGGATCTGGAAACACCCAAGTCCAAACATCTCCTGCCAAGCAGGTGTATGCTCAAAATCTCCATAGGCAACAAGAGCGTGGTCCATAATTGTTGGGTCGTGCGGGACTTCACTGCTGCCTTTTACTTAGGCAGTAACATTCTCAATCGCTTTGCCATTAGTTTGGACCTAATAAACTTCAAAGCTTGGTCCCGATTAGCGGATAATCCCATGGGCTTTGATGACCCAGAGAAAGCATTTAGGTCAGCTCAACTGCTTCCTTATGCAGTTGAAATTCAGATTGGAGAGGAAATCACCATCCCAGAAAGGACCCGACAATTCTCCCTGGAAGTGAAAGTTAAAAGAGGACAGAAATTGAAAAACCCTGATGCCTATATCCATCTAAATGCCTCTCTCCAACAGCAAGGGTTGGGGGTAAACCCAACACCACTAGTCAATATAGAACATGACACCATTCCAATAGAGGTGGATAAGAGCGACTTAAAGAGTATCACTCTAGCTGCAGGCACCATTATTGGAATGGTGGTTGATGACCGACATTTTTCCATAGATTTAGGCAATGAACTGTTAGGACCAATCCGCAAAGACTGTTTTGACAGTGATAGTGATGACAACACAACACCAGACAGGATCTTTACATGGCATGGGGGTAACTTCTTGGTGTACACTTCCTGCCCTTATGGTAAGGAAGATGTGACCTGTGACTTCAGGAGGGATGAGGTGATTTTCCAAGTTTGCGAGGACTGCCGTCCCCACCTGAAGCCATCAGTCCAAATCAGCACTTTGACCAGGGACTTCTCCACCCAGCTGGAGGAGGACACTGAGATAGCGAAACCGGAGGTCTTTCCAGGCTTCATGCAGATGGCTGAAGAGAGGGTCAACCTAGCCCATGGCTGTGAGACTCCGGAGCAGAAGCAAAAATTGAAACAGGTTTTCTTGGATTTTCAGAATCTCTTTGCGGTGGACTCATATGACTGTGGTCGCACCAACATCCACACAACAACCATTCCCACGGACCCTGGCATGACGCCAGTGTTTGTGAAGCAATATCGCTTGCCTCTCGCATAAATGGAGTCCCTGACTGAAATAATTAAGAACCTTGAGACCCGTGGGAAAAATCCGTCCAGTCCACAGCACCTTCAATAGTCCGGTGCTGGGGATTTTGAAGCCAAACGGCCAGTGGAGACTCTGCGCCGACCTTAGGGAGCTCAAAAAATGGGTCCATAATTCCCGTTGACCTCTTCCCTACATTGACCAAGGGCTGGCCCAGATCCAGGGGTCACAGGTATTCACTGCAATAGACCTGACCAATAGGTACTGGACTGTACCTGTCAGTAGGGAGGACCAATACAAGCTGGCCTTTACCTTCTGGGGCAGCAGTACACATGTACCCGGACTCCCTTTGAATACATCAACTCCGGCAATTAATTTAACATTTTTCTACATAAGGCCATGCCCGACCTGAGTGAAAGGGGTAACCTGGCCTATGTAGATTATGTTTTAATCGAAAAGGTCAACTGTAGAGGAACACATAGCGGAGATCAGTTATGTTCGGACACAGTTGAGGGCTGCCGGAGCAAAAGGCACAGTGGTGTGAACATTTCCTGGGGTTTGAGATAACTCCTCAGGGTCTCTGACCCCAGTAAAAGAAAGTGGAAGCACTCCAGGAATTGAAAGACCCCACAACTCTGCGGGAACTAAGGAGCCTCCTTGGACTGACTAATTACAGCAGAAAGTTCATTGAGGACTACGCAGAGATCATAAGACCCCTGATTCATCTTTTGAAGGGGGGGTCAAGTGGGGTCCAGAACAAGCTGAGGCAGTAAGACAACTCAAAAGAAGCCTGTCAAAAACAAGGAGTTCTTCTTGGAGACAGGGTTCTCTAATGCATGCGCTTGACTGCAGTATTATACCAAAAGCATGACAAGGTCAATAAAGTAATCTCATGGAATGCATGGGAGAATGAGACCCCAGAACCCTCAGCTGGGTACAAGATTGGTCCCCGAAGTAGTCAAGTGGCAGAGTTGATGGTCGTGCATCAAGCCATCCTCACTGCTGTCCAACATCAACTCCACAGACTGGTCATAATCACTGATTCGGATTATGTACGGAACGGGTTCGTGGAGCACCTGGTTAACTGGAAAACCAAAGGCATGCTATGTGCTAATAATGAACCATTGAAACATGGGAAATTAATTCAAAACATTGATGATCTGGTCACCTCGAATGGGGTGACCATCTACTGGAAAAAGATCAAGGGTCATTCTAAAGTAGAGTAACCAGACAAAACTGGAAATGACCTAGCTGATCAGCTGGCCAAAACCAGAACCATCCAAGGGGATCTACTTGAGATCGAGTCCCTGTTGAGGGAAATCCAGGTCACTGCTATCACTAGGTCCCAGACAAAGGCTCACAATTAACTCTCAACTGCACAATGGAGTAAGGAGACCCCAGATGCTGATTTGATTACTGCTCAAAAAGGGGATCCAATAATTGGTAAGTTTTATCAACACATTGAGGACCCTGAGAACTTTCCCCTGATGGATACTGATTACATAGGGAAAGAGGACCTCAGAGTGTTGATGAAATGTCCAAAAATGTTCCGAATCCAAGACTGTTTGTTGGTAAGGAGATCCCTAGCTGGCCATGATCAGTGGGTGGTCCCTAACCTCATTCCGAAGCCTGATGTTAAGTCACGCCCATGATGCGGCCACATCCGGTCATAGGGGGTTTCATACAACACTTGAAATCTCAAGAGAGGTTGCATACTGGCCACACATGGGGCAGGACCTCGACCAATACTTGAAGGGGTGTCTTGTGTGTGCACAATTTCAGCCAACATCCCACACACACCGTGCAACTCTCCAAAAGAGGGGGATTACACTGCCATGGTCAGATTTGCAAGGCGATTTTATCGGGCCCGTGATTCGCTCCACTAGGGAAAACAAATACATGTTGACCGTGACATGCTTGTTTACTAAATGGGTGGAATGTCTCCCAGCCCCAAATTGCAAGGCAGAAACAGCAGCTGCCCCGATGAACAACCACATCTTCTCACATTTTGGACTACCCCAAAGGATCGAGTTAGACCGAAGTAGCCACTTTACTAGCAAAGTAATGACAAAGATGTGGAAGATACTTGGGGTCAAAAGGAAGCTACACATTGCTTACCGGCTAGCCTCTAATGGTGCAGCAGAGAGATACAAAAAGACAATTGTGAGCATATTAAAAAGGTGTGTGGCAGATTCTGGGTCAAGTTGGGATATTCGATTACCTCTTGTCCTAATGGCCATCAGATCTACTGCTTCATCTGCAACTAAAATGTCACCATTTGAGCTGATGACTGGACGGAGGATAGTGCTCCCCCAGCATCTGCTCTACAGAACCCAAGAGCAGACATTGATCAATGCCTCTACAACTCATGAGTATGTTGAAAATCTAAGAAAACACCTTCAACATGTTTTTGCCTATGCTCAGCGAAATCGAGAAAGATCTGCAGACAGCATGAAGACTTAAAGACTACTAGAAAAGAATACCATGTAGGAGACCGGGTCTACTTATACAATTTCCAAAGGAACCAGTCCAAACAACGCACATTTTTGCCTACCTGGAGGGGTCCTTTTGAAATTGTAGAAAAAATCTCACCAGTTGCCTACAAAATCTGCATCCCCAAAGGCAGTTTGGCAGAGGGGGAAGATAAGTGGGTCCATATTAACCAACTAAAGTGTTGCCATCCTAGGCACACTCTGCAGCAACTGGAGGAGTCTTCTGGAACCCCAGAGGTGGTCACTCCAGCTCCCTAGAATTCCAACTATAAAATATTCCATATATAGTCAATAAATTGCCAATAGAAAAATGTGTCCTGATTTGTCAAAATGTATGTGTCCACCCCACTACATTAATAGTGGTGGGGAAATGGCTCCAAATATGTTTTTGCTTTGTCATCCTAGAATTGGAAACCATGGAGACTGAAATCAAGGAGGACCACCTAGTGACCGGAAGCAAAGATCCAAGGGGTCTGGGGTATCGCTCCATACTCACATCAGGACTGGGCGAGGATGACTGGTCGATCCACCCCTGATGGAAAGAAAAGATGATGAACTAAAGAGAGTGATCATCCCAGTCTTGCGACTTCCCATTGATGGACGATCAACACCAAATCGCAAGGGGGGTATGTGGGATGTTCTGACCCACTAGGCTCTGCCCTGCAATATCACTGTGTGCTGCTTTCATCAGAAACAACAGAATGGCTACCAAAAAGCCTGATGTGTGCTAAAATTCTCTGAGAAGTGCACAAGGGAAACCATAAAAATAGGCTGCCAATCCATTTTGCCTATGTCAGTGGTAAAACAGGAGACCACACTGCCAAAACCTGTCATTGGGCTGCCCACAGAGTGAAATAGAACTTCTTGAAAAGGCAGTGCTGCATTGCCAGGAAAACCCAGAAGTGCTTTAAAATCTGTTTTTCCTTGGCTGTTGAAATTGAAAAATCATGTTCCCCAAACAGCAGAGAAGATCCAACATCCTTGTCGACTGTTCACCATCACCTTATTTATGGAATCATCATAAGCACAATGTCAGGAGAAGCACATTTCATCGCAAAAATATTCCCATTTAAAAAGGTGCTTGCCTGGAAAAAACCTGTCAGATATGGGTGCAGTACCACCGCTTGCCTGTGTCAAAGCTGTCATTTGCTTACACTGTAGTTTGAAATTGTACATTAAGATCAAATTGTGGAAAAGAAGAGACTTGCCATCAAAAGCAATATAGGTTGCTACAATTCAATTTCTATGTTTTAAAAATACTGGAATTAAGAGATCTGTGTGTATATTTGTTGAAAATGTAAGGTTTATTTTAGCAAAAGACAATTGTGAACAAAGTGTGCTACAGTGAACTGAGACCAGCCACACTGGACTTCAAAAGTACATTCCACAGTTTGCTCCAACAAAGGGTGCCTTCCTTTTGCTCTCTGCCCAGGAACTATCATTTGGATGCTAATTTAAAAAAAGGAGGAGATTGTGTTCTGCTTCTCTGGGAGACACAATAGGCTTCCTGGACTAAAATGGAATGCAAATTCAGGTGTCAACAGAAACAACTGCCAGTAGGAAGAGAGCCCTGGACTGCTCTAGTCCCAGCAAACAAGGAGGCGGGACCAGACAGATTTGTGTATCTGAAACTGTAGAAAATATCTTTTTGGAAAAAGACTCATAGAGAACTGTGAAAAACTTGTAAAAATCTGTAATGTATAGGTTGTTAATATGAAAATTCTGCTCACAGTTTGAGACTACTCTGAACTCTGTGCGATGTTCAGAGACAGGACTACCAAAATGTTGATGTTGTAGCAATTGTGATAATGCTAGAAATATGAAACTTCACAGGATTATGCCCGGATGTCATGCGCATGTATGGAGAAAAATGTGGACAGATCTGACACTAGGTACCCAACCAAAAGCGCGAAAAACTGTCAATTTTGAACCAAAGCTCTCACTGAGTTGGGACTCAGACGGATATGTGCTCTACTAAAGCTGTGATGTGAATGTGTATTATTAACAAGTTGGGGATATTGTAAATATGATTTATGTGAAAAATAGATTTACTGAACTGAAACAAAGGGGAGGTACTCCCTGGATTATAAAATACAGCATCACTATGACACTAGATTTCCTTCTCAAATCAGGAGAGGGGAAAGACCCTAACCAATAGGATTCCTAGAGGGTGTACTTAGTATAATTTAGCCTACTCACTCCTTATGGAAATACATAAATAGGGACAGTTTAGAACCTAGAGAGACACACAGATTCACCCATCAAGTGATTTACTGGCGAAGCGCTCTGCAGGAGAAACTCAGATCCAAGACTCCAGAACTTTGAAAGCAGAGAAGGCCCAATTCCAAAGCTGAACCCTTCTCACCTGGCCTTTTAAAATCTTGAAACCTGATTTCACCCCCAGACTTCCAAGGGGCACACCAAAAATGTAACAGCCTGGCTGTGCTTTGTCTGCTTTCTTGCCAAGAACTCTTGCTAGAACACAGAGATCCATACCAGTAGAGCAGAGCTGTAACCTGATAGCTGCAACCCAGAACCAACCCGTCAGATCCATTCCAGAGGCCGTGCAGTGTCGCGAGTGCCGTGCTGCGTGCAGAACCAAATGCCTGAATCCTGTCCGGTGGGCTAGCAGAATTCCAGTCCAAAACCCTTGACCAGATCTTTGACGGGCCTATTCCAAACCATAGTTGTGAGTATCTAGCCTAGAATTGTCCATAGCCAATTTCTTATCCTTAAGTAATCCAATCCAAAACCATTCTATCATATCCATAACTGCATTGTAGAATCTCGTTTGTCTTTTCTGAATCTTTCCCTCATCCATATAGTCCTTTGTTAATTGTAGTGATAATATCATCTTTGCGCTAATATATTTGCTGAAGAAAGACAAGCGTCTCGGCAGGTAGAAACCACCCGGAGGCATCACTGGGTAGGTGGCTGTGCTGTTGTGTAGCTTGTGGCTTCATAGACACCCTAGTGTAAAGAAAATCTTTGTTTGTAATTTCAAAAGCGCATCTTTCATTTGAGATTTTGATTCTTTCTGAAAAAACAACCTCTACTAAAACCTTCATAACGTCTGAACCATGCATGCTAGAAACGAAATGTAAGTGTCAAATTAATTGAAGTTAACATTCTCAGCTTTCAAACAAATCTAAAACCGCATTCCAACTCCTTGTAGTTTTTCTGTAATCGCGTTTCTCGCGCACTGAAAAGTTTGCCGCGGATTTGCGTTTGGCTCAATTTCATCACATGTAAAACAGCTATTCTTTGCATCTGACCTCAGAATTCCATTTTCAATCTGTTAGTTAGTCAATCATCATTGGTAGTGTTCACCTGAAACTATCCAAAGCAGCTCCCACAAGTTTGCAATCTAATTTAGAGAATTAAATCAATTTTCAGTGTTTTTCCCATTCATTACAAGCCACATTTGAAAGCATTTGACCTGTTTTGAAATCATTCCTGTTTCTCTCTATGCTTGCTGGGGGGAGCTGGGAGTAACTGTATTAGTTGAGATTGTATATTCCTGAAACCTGTTTTCTCTCCTTCCATCTCTATATCGCATATTAGGGGGGATTGAGTAGTATCAGGGGGAAAGAGTGACATTACATTTTCTTGAACCCATATTAAGTATTAATTTATGCTGCATTGTTTTCCTATCCATATCAAGTATTATTCCATGCTGCATTATTTTCTTATCCATACTCCTCCTCATTAAAGAGAGTGTTGATTGTTTGTGACATCACCCATTGGTGATCCTTGTATAAATATTAAATAGTGATATATATAAAATAAATCTTTTAACTTTGCAAAACAACCTGCTTCTTGGTTCAGTGAGGCCGGGGTGAGGGATTCAAAGAGAGAGGTGTGATATAAGGGTACATCATTCAGAAATAAAAGAACTTATAGACACAAATATATAATTAAGGGTTCCAGCTCTGCATCACACGCTAGGCATTGACTTAGGTGGAGTGCCGGGTTGAAACCATTTACAGCCCTCTACAATTGGTTGGCACACTTGTGCCCTTCTGGAACATTTGATTCACTAGGAGCAAGTAAGCTCATACCCCAGGTGTCAGGCAGTGGACTTGACCTTGTCTCCCCACACAATTAGTCCAACATCTCTCATCACCCATGCCTTCTGCCATAAAGATTGTCTTTGAACTTGGCATCGCAATGTATTCTTGCTCCTGATAATATATGGGAGTGTGAGCACACACTATCTTGGTTCTGGACTGCATGTCCAACTTCTATTTCCATCCTTGGCTCATGTGACAGGAGACCTCAATTTGTCCTCTTTTCCAGCATTTAATTGTATTAAATGAATAAACTTGACACTCATGGTGTTCTTTCTTTGCACCTTAACAAGGGATGATTCAGCGTCTCATGCTCACTGTTCTTCAAGGATAAATAACCAGTCTTTAGCAGCTCCCAGACTTATCACTAGTCCAGAGAGCCATTCTCAATCCTCCCATGCTCTTAGCCACTTGTTTGCTGTGACACAACTTCAGCCTTCTTCAACGGCTTGAACTTGCTAAAATTGTGACACTGATGTCCATCTTTTATACAATGGTGGCACCACCTGAAGACTATTCACTACTTATAGCTAGCTTCTATGATCACTTAGTCTACTTGCATTGCTGCATCTGTACATTTATTAAACGTATGTCCTTCACACGTGCAATTTCTGTCTCACATATGAAAGTGTACTCGATTCTTTACAATGTCATCAGTTTCTATAATGTCCATACATTCTCTTCGTCAGCCAGTCTTCTCAGTATGTCACACCCCCGTAAACCCTGCTCTGCTTCTTCTCTAGAATCGTATGGTATATTTGATCTAAATGTTCACTGTTCCAAATCTACCATTTACTATTTTATTTTTCGAATTTTTTATATGGATTCCTTTCAGGATGTCGCTCCTTATTATTTATTAACAATTTGCACAAAGTGATTCTAAATGTATGCACATTTTTTCTCATGAATATTAATGAGGGATATCCTGAAAACACATAAGGATTCTGGCCTTCAATGGCTGGAGTTGGGCTACCCTGTTTTAGGAGGTTCCTCTTATAGTAATATACCGTCCTCAAGAGCATGGAGACAGCCACCCAGATGCCTTATGCTCTCTCTCAATAACAGCCTACAATATGAGCTTCTGTCGTCCTCCATATATAATTGAATGTGGTGCCCACATTTCCTGGGGAGGTTTTACAGCCAATTGGAAGACGGGGTAAACATGGTGGGTAACAAAACAGATCCCTGCAGTGCACAAAAGGAAATGGTGGGCAACATCTGAAGATTGCTTGTCAACCCTCAGGAACTGATGCCAGTTAGATAGGAAGGTTACAAACCAGCTTTCCGCCGATCCTGAATTCCCTCTTGTGTACAATTAAATGACGTGATCCATTGTATCAGAAGCCATGGAGAGATCCAGCTGTACCAAAATACAGGAATTACCCTTTTACAACAGGCGGGCAGTCAACAAGAAGCTGTAGGGTGAATGCTGCTGTACTGTGTTGGGTCCGTTTGACTAAAACTACTTGAGAAATCCGTGTGTGACTACTCAATTTTGTCAACTTGGAATACCTACCATCGAGAGTTAGAGTACCAGGGAAAGTAAGAACGAAACTTTGAAAAGAGGATACAAAAGTGGGTAGTTCAAAATGAAAGAAAGGGGTTATGGAATATGAGGCTGAAGGGGATTGAAAACCACATAAAACATTTTCAGAAATCCAAGTAGTTTTAAAGGGAGGGCTGTGAAAAAGGGATTATTTACAAAGAGTTAAACCAAATATCGTGATTTTCACATAGAACCATTTGAACTCCATGCTTCACAAAGGCCTGAGTGGTGTGGGCTGAGTGATTTATCATTGGCCAAAGCCATTCTGATGGATTGCAACTCAATGCAATGCAGCATGCACAGTTCCATGAAGTAGACAGATTTCCTGCAGACAGCGAGTGTTTTCTATGTGCTGGTGTGAGCTACCTTCAGAGTTGGAATAATCGCATGACCGCTAGATAGACTGATTGAATAGGACCTCTGCGGAAGGAACGTATACATTGTTTATTTACTGCCATGGCCTGAAGAGGATGAAAGAAGCAGACTGTAGGTTGTATAGCTCTCTCAAGAGCCAACATATCTCCAAGTATCCCTTTTAACATCCACAACTAATGTATAAGCATGTCAGCTGGCTTTCCCTATGAGAATGCAGATTTCCAATCATACTTTTCCTACTCCTATATTCTATGGCCCTGTTTTTGCGCCTCAAGATGTACTGGGGATTGCATTTTTCGACAAAATATTCAAGATGATATACTTCATCCTGTGAAGATCTTGTAAAAACTAATGGGATCATTCAAGTGTGCAGATGTCTCTATTGAACAATTTCTTGATAGCACATTTTAGAGCTGATCCAAATTCATTAACAGAGTGAAAGATCTGAGCATGCAGTGCTTTGAATGGCATGTGGATTCGCCCTGATATTGAGCAGAAGATGGACCAAGTGATGACCAGACTGCTGTGATGGGTGTATTGAGACTCAAGGTGGGAAGAGAAGAAACAGAAAAGTCTTTTAAATTCCCTTAACACGTATATGTCATATGTAGTTGGAGGCCTTAAAGTTGAACAAACATCTTAAAATGAAGACAATGGGAAGAGTGTGAGTTTGCATGATCTATGCACAAATTACCCAACAATATAAAATGGCACCCTCTCACAAGCTGTCCACAAAGTATTCCAACCAGGAGTTGTGTTACCTGTTAGGTAATAAATGCTGCAGAAAAACACAGCTTTTCTAAACAAATGGGAAAATTAAACAACTGTAATTTGTTGTTACCTTTTATGCAGCCTTTCCTATTGGGTAATTTCTCTAGTACTGTTACTTTTTCACCTTGAGCTTTACCCTCCAAAATGGGGTACCAACAGAAAGAGGTGTCTCCAAACAACAGCTTCAGAGGTAAAATAGACGTCAAGCTAGGCCTCCATCTCCGAGACAAATTGATATGTCACCTCTGCCCCAAACTATAGGACACCCGTCTGGAGAACCTAAAACTCCAGGAAAGCTAACCAGGCTTCAGGAAGGGCCACACGGCTCCCTTACTAGAGGTGTTCCCCTAGTGTATGGTCATCCTATTTCTCTGACTCCCCCACTCATTTACAATTGGGAAACCCAGGCCCACCTGAGCAACGTGATGGCACTTTGCAGTCAGAACCTCATATTTTTGGAATATACCCACGGTGACCATGTGCATGCAGACGCAATTCCGTGCCCTTAGGAATTTGGAACGCGGCTAAAGCTCCCTTTGTGCGTATGAGTTTGTATTGTTGCCAACAGAAGTGTAACCTTTGGGTCATTTTGTGAATGTAGCCATCTCTGCCTACCACATCCCCCCCACAATCCAACCCTCATCCTATATTCCAACTCTACCATACTTCCTCCTTTTCCACGCAGTGCTCAGAAGAGGGTTTGTTCTGTCTGTGGAATGGTACAAAACACTGCCATAAGATAAAAAATAACCTACTGACAACTGAAAAGTGATGTGAATATAGCCGCCAACCCTACATTTGGTTTATCTACTTCAGGTGGTTGGATGTCTGATTCAGATGCAGAGGGCACAGTAGACTAGGTCTCTGGAATGGAAGGGTAATGCCAAGAAGGAATTTGTCACAGAGATCACGGATCACTGCCATACAGACCACAGCCCACAGCTGAATCTTCTCACATTGATTTGCAATAGGATGAATAATGTTACATAGTGCTTATTCTGATTTTAATGATGGTAACTCTGCACTCTTCTATGTGTGTAGATGATCTATAAATTCAGCGCCCAGATACCCAAAGGTTCAGCGTGCTGTAACAAATAAATAAATAAATCATATGACCCACTCAACACCTGTTTTCTGATCCCCGTACTTACTCTGTAGTACAACAGTACAATGTTGATATTCCAGCACTTTCAACCAGCACTATCCTTTTGCTTTATAAGTCACTAACAGGTATGCCAGGCCCTTTACTACTTTAATCTATCTTGATATTCCTATTTGCCGCACCTCTGCTACCAATTCCCACACACTCTACAACCCATCCCGTTCCCTTTACTCCACAGACTACATTCTGAATTGTTCCGGTGAGGGCACAATAGCCGCACCTCCATTCCATCTGCTTCACTCTGAGACCTCTACACAGGTGATTTTTTACAGGGTAAAAGAATTCGAACATAAGTAAGCATTAATATCCTAGTGGGGGGAAATGACACGCATTAGATGGCCAGAAACCCGACTTAAGGGCCCAGTGCCAAGCATCTAATCTCCACCACTGCCTGTGGCGTTTTGCAGTGGTGCGGCACGTGCTCTGACTGTCATTATGGTGATACTGCTACCTGTGCTCATGCCACTTGAGCACTTCCAATGTGGCGGGTAAAGAGCAGTGCTTTAAGTGAGATGTAGCTAGCCGGGGCTGGCCCCTGCAGTCTCCAAAAAGTGTGGCTTAGCCAGGGCCCTACCTACCATGCCAAGGTGGGACACATTATCCCGCCATGGCCGCAGCCACGACAGCTGATGCTCCCGCCCTATTCAATTCAGGCAAGGTGACTGACAGATGTGCAGCCAGCCACAGCGTCGCTCAAATTCAGCAATGATGTTGCCGGCTGGCACTTTTCGGTCACTGCAACTTCCTCTCGTGACCCGTACGGGTCACGAGAGGAAGTTATAGTCCCTTTGTTTCCCTACCCCCTCCCCAGGTCAAGAGGTGTCTTTGACCCTCAGCAAACCTAGGATCTCACAAAGCCCCCAGATTCACTGAGAGTTAATTGTGTACTTTTCAAGGCATCTTTACATATTTCTATGGTTATAAAGATGGCTTCGAAAGTACACAATCCAAGCCATCTTTTGTAAAGCGCTGTCGGAAAATACGCCGCAGGCTTTGTCCGTCGTCGAAGCTTTATAAAAGATGGCTTGAATTGTGTACTTTTCAAGCCATCTTTTATAAACATAGAAGTATTATATGTATTTCTGTGTTCTTAAAAGATGGCTTGAACAGTACACAAACAATAATAAGGTACGCACACGAATATATAAATCTAAGCATTTATATATTCGTGTGCATACCTTACTAAAAGATGGATTGAAAAGCGCACAAACCATAGTAAGCTATGCAAACAAATATATAAATGCTTACATACATTTATATATTTGTTTGCATACCTTACTATGCTAATGTTCAGGCCACGCCCATTATGGACGCCACGCCCCCAAATGAGCCTCCAACCTTCAATTTCTTACCCCACTTAAAGCACTGGCAAAGAGTATTGGAAGTCGAACAAAGGCACTTGAGTGGGCCGGGTGGGTTGGAAAGCAGCTAGGAGCCTATTGAGTGGGGACTAGGTGTACATGCAGGGGACGCACAACTTGGGGCCTCATTACGACCCAGGTGGTAAGGGGTTAACGGCGCCGTAAAAGATGTCGGCGCCGTTAAACTCTTACCGCCTAATTACGAGGTCCCTTTGCTGGTCCCGACCTTAACGGCTGGTTTTACCAGCTGTAAAGGAAGGAACCCGCAAAGGGTCTTTCGGGGTAATTACAGTACCGCAATTTGCGGTACCGTAATTACCGCCTTCCCCATTCCCATTGAGCTCCATGGGGACAAAAATGGGAATGGGGAAGGGCCAATGGTGAATGAGGAATTACCGCCCCACCAACCTTGGAATGGGGCGGTAATTCCGCCATTCACTATGGCGGAGTTGGTAAAATACCAGCGTCAACCATGGCGCTAATAGCGCCATGGTTAACGCCAGGGTCGTAATGAGGCCCATGATGTGGTCTTTTGCAGACCAGAGGAAAGGCCATTGTGCCCCTGCTGGTGCTTGGAGAGGCCTTGTGGAACTTGGTTGCTGGAGGAAAAAAGAAGGTGACAGGGCAAGGCGTTTGACCCGACCCAGGACGACTTGAGGTGAGTTGTGGGCACCAATGCCAAAGGAACGTTTGTGCACCTCAGGAGGAAAAGCCGCACATTGCGAACAACAGTCGCTGTGAAGGAGGTACAAATGAGGAGCAGATGAAAGAAAACAGCAGGTGATGGGGAGACAGACTTGCGGGTGGTGATGGTTAAGAGAACCAATCTGAAAGGGAAATTCTGAGTAGTATGAGAGATGCTTGCTCAGAATGTAACCTTCCTGATTGGCTGGGATGCTCTCTGTGTTTCAGAAGTGTGTTAACATTTTGTATGCCTTACAAATACCAGCTAACTAGAGCTCTGGTGTCCTCTTTTTAGGGGCTGTGTGGGTGAGGACAAGTAAATACAATTTGTACAGATTCCCACAAAACAGCTTCCCTCCTTTCCGTACTATGTTAGTGCTGGAACACCCCCTGGCATTTTTATCTCCACCAATTTAACATAACTCTAGGCAGAGCACCATGGGTTCTCAAAAAATATATACATATTTTAATATTTATAGAAAACACATTTAAAAATACATTACATTTGCTTAAAAAGCAACCACATGTTCATAATTCATTCTTTTAGACATTAATATTCTACACATCTACATTAATCAATAGAACTAAAAACTAAACTATGTTGGTTTTTCTTTGTCTGGAAAGCAAGCAACTGAATGCCTCTACTTATTCCCTACCCGGTGACACCCCCTTGATTCAGGAGGATAACAGTGTGCCAACACTTCACATGTGTTTCTAGTACCAATATTCACTTATATCAATGCAATTGAACTAATACAAATCACAGGGGGTGTTCCAGCACTAACATAGGACGGAAAGGAAGGAAGCTGTTTTGTGGGAATCTGTACACATTACCTTACAAATACCAGAAATGTCATACATATTTCTACTGTGAGTGCTTGCTTTTGACTTGTCACTCATTCTTCCATAAAATTCAACCCATGAATTGAGCCATTGTGTAGGGTATCTACTAGGCATTAATGCCCCTGCTAGAAGGCAATGACTGGCATTGCTCCCCCACTGGAGTGCTAAGTCTTTTACAACCCATCACAGGGCACATGCAGATGAAGTGGCAACCATGAAAGGTGGCAAAGCCTATGTCTGCAGGCTTCATGTGTCTGTTCGGTTTTTGATAGGCTTCGACTGGCGTAAGATACTATGTGTTTCCCGCCTCCGTCTTTGTCGTCCAGTTGCGTGAGAATGGCACCCAGCCCAACGGGACTGGCGTCTACAACTAGTTCTGTTGTCTTCTTGGGGTCAAAGTACGCCAAGTATCGGTCATCTGAGATACGGTCCTTGATGGTCTGGAATGCTTCTTGGCATTTGGTTGACCACACAAACTCAGTGTTTAATTTGGTTAGAGCTCTCAGGGGTTCACTGATGGAAGCAAAGTCACATATGTATCTTGTGCAGTAGCTTGTGAGCCCCAGGAATGATCTGAGGTCTGATGTTGTTGTAGGCGGTTCAGCTTCACGGAGCGCACTGACTTTCTCGGGGTCTGGTGTCATGCCCTTTTCTGAAAATATGTGTCCGAAGAATCTGAGTGTCTTCTTGTGGAACTCACACTTTTCTTTGTTGAGTGTTAGTTGGGCTTCCTCTAAGGCCATGCAGACTCTCATCAATGTGTCGTCATGTTGTTCTTGAGTTTGGCCAAACACCAGAATGTCATCGCTGTAGTTTAAGCAGTTGGGCACATGCTTGATGACATTGTGGATCTCTTCTTGAAAAATTTCGGCCGCTGAGGATACTGCGAAACTGAGTCGCTTGTAACGGAATAAACCTAGATGGGTGGCAAATGTTGTTATGTATCGCAAGTTTTTGCTGAGCTCCAGCTGGTGGTAGCCTTTGTTTAGGTCTAACTTCGAGAACGTTGTCGCCCCATTTAAGAGATGTACCATGTCCGTTATCCGGGGGGCTTGGTTCTCTTAGAATGGCTTCATTCGGTCTCCTCATGTCTACGCATATCCTAATGTCTGGAGAGTCTCGCTTGGGTACTGGTACTATGGGAGAGACCCACGGTGTAGGGCCTTCCGCGGGCTCAATGATGTCGGCTTCTAGTAACTTAGTTAGTTCGTTTTCAACTTGCCGTTGAATGTTGATGGGGATGCCCCTGTAATGCTGGGCTACTGGAGTGACGTGGGGGTCGATGTGAAGTTCAATTTGTTTTCCTTTTAGTTTTCCTAGGCCTTTGAATAGTGCCGGGAATATTTGATCGATGCTTGCTGTTGGGTCTAGATACTTGTGCACCATGAGGCGGTATAGTATGTGAATGAGCCCCATCTCTATGGCTGACCGATAGCTCAAGATGCATCCACTCTTGGTGGCGGCTTCTAGCACGTGCATGGGGATGCTTTTCGTATGCTCTTTGTACTGGCATGATGCCATGAAGAACCCTTTGCAGGCTAGGGGTGTCTTTGAGCCATAGGGATAGATGAGGGCTCTTGCTGGCTGTAGGCGAGGGGCGATCGGTATGCTTTGGTATACCTCTTCGCTTATCACGTTCACGGTTGCTCCCGTATCTATTAGGAATTCTGCCGTTGTTTGGTTTATTCGTATTCTTAGCATCGGGCTGTGTTCTTTGGCGTTGTCATTTCCAAGAGCATATAGATATCCCTTCTTCCGTGGTGCTTCTTGTTGCATTTCCGGCCTGCGGGATCTCTCTTCTGAGGATGCGCTTGACACACTCTCTGATTGTGATTGTTCTATGAGGCATCTCACATATCTTCTGGGTCGTCTCCTCGCTTTTGGCTGAGTGGCTTTGCTCTCCCTCCATTCTCTCCTCTCTTGCCTTCTTTCCGGTTGGTCGTCGTGAGGACGGCGCCGCCCTTGTTCCTGGAAGTGGTGCGCTGCCCTATTGTAGCGGGAGGTTTGGTGTTGTTCTGGTTCCATCAAAAGCTTCCCTTTTCTGTTGGCGCCTCTCATTCTGCTGCGAAAAATCAAGCATACAGACTTGTAGTGGTCTTCGCCACCACATGCGGAGCACGTCTGTCCCATGGCCGGGCAGGTTCCATCGTGTGGATACTCGTGGCCACACCTGTAGCAGAAAGGGTCTTGGTTGGTTCTTGCCATAGCCTCCAGCTTATGGATGCTTTCTTGCTTGCCGTGCGTGATCTTTATGTCGTCCAGGCCTTCCACTTGCGCTGCAAGGGCAGCGTCAGATCTCGCTAGGCGCAGGATCTCTTCTAGACTCCTCGGCTGCTGTAGTAGTCTCTTCCGGAATTCCGCACTTTCGCACCCCACTATGATCTGTGACCTGAGGGCCTCCTCATTCGAGTAGTTGTTGAAGTCACACTGCTTCATTTTTGATCTCAGTCTCATGACAAATGCGTCTATGGACTCTCCTTTGTTTTGCTTGGTAGTGTGAATATGTGCCTTTCGTAGTCTTCGTTTGTGTGGGGTGTGAAGTACTCTGTGAGCGATGTCTTTAGCTTGATGTATAAATCTATGGTGTCTTCCGGCATTTCCTCAAGGATATCTCGTACATTGGAGCCAACCGCATGATTTAGAAGATTTAGTTTTTGTTCATCCGCTAGTGGACCAGCTGCCTTTAGGCATGCTTCAAAGTCTCTCAGCCATCTTCTCCACCTTGACCCCAGGGTGCTTGTCTCTGTGAGGTCAAAATTTGCTGGCAATTGGGCCAGAAGGCTGTCCGTCATTTTCCTGTGCGGGGACGCTGGGACGGAGGATCCCTCCTCATGTACTGGTGTTGCTGGGACTGTGAGTGATGCCCTGCGGGCTGGGGTCGCTGTGGCGGTAGGTGATTCCTCACCGGAGCCACTCATGGGCTTGATCTGGGTTGACTAGTGTCTGCAAGTGCGGTGACGTCTGACTGCCACTATGTGGCGCTGTGTCCGAGGGGATTCACTCTCCTCGTGTCAAATCAGGTATGGGTGGCTACGTGGGGCCCTATGAGGCCTTGCAGATGTGCCTCTGGACTCACTGCCTGCACTGGGGTTATTGCTTACCCTTTTTTGCAGTGCAGCGTGGGCACGATGTGTCTGGTGATCCTCTGCCGTTGGCGGGAGGCCAGAGCTCCTCAACCGCCCGGATGCGCGGTGCGGGGAGCCGCTGCTCCACCCGCGACGCTGGATGCACGCCTGCCGGCGTTGGTGCCGTCGGCGGGAGAAAGACTTCTCTTTCCTCCGCCCGGAATGTTGGCACACGGGGAGCTGCAACTCCTGCTCCACCCGTGGGATGCGCGCTTGGGGCCTCTTCCGGCGGTGGGAAGACTCACGCTCCGACCCTCTATCTTCGGCGGTCGGAGGGCAGAGGCGCCGCGGGCGCCGGTCGCTGCGACCTGAGGTGGCGGGCACAGCGGGGCGCGTGTCCGCCTCGTCGCCAGATGTAGTGTCCCTGAGTGGACCTCCTCATGCTCTCATGCGTCCCTCGGCCCCAAAGAAGCAGGCTGACAATGGAGTAAGCAGGAACTTTGAGAACTGGCGCTGGCCAGTAGTGTACACCATGCAGATATAGTGACACGGGGCATGCTGGGGAGAGCAGAGCAAAATGGGCAGACAGATGAATCGTCTCTTCGAGTGTGATGTCCTGGGTGAAGTCATGGAGGGAATCACGTGTGGAGGGAGGGAGCTTTCGAGCACAGGGTTTGAGGTGGGCAGAAGGTGCGGGACAGGTTGAGGAGGAGTTAGTTATGGAGTTGGGTATCAAAGACATGTTACCCCAAGCTCTGTGTCCTCTCTTCCTTGATTAGATTAGGATAGAGAACGTGGGAAAATGGGAAATTGACAACGAGGCGGTCGGCCCGCTCGTGCCCTCCGCGACTCGAAGGGTGCAGATCAGCAAGCGATGCGGCATGTCAGGTGCAGGCGTGGAGGCAGCCGCTGACAGTGCATGGTTGGCAGGCAGCGCCATTGCAAGGGGCAGTGCAAGCAAAGGTGCGGCCCGGTGCCTGGCTTAACGGGGCACCCTGTGCATGAAGAGGCCTCAAGCAAGGATGTAGAGCTGCATCAGGCAGGAGAAGGAAGTGGGCGAGTGCGCCATTGTATGTTCCCACAGCAGGCAGTGCCACTGACAGTGAATGAGAGACATGTTTCAACGGAGTCTGCACGGTGAATAGATAGTAAGAAAAGAGAAACACACAACGGGAGACGGCTCTCGTGGAGAAGGGGCTGGGTAGCTCCCATGTTTGCCCAGTGTACCCTCCACACATCTAGTCAGTGGAATACAGGGTCCCAACATTTGGCTGAAAACCACAAAGGATCCACAGTGCGTGCAACTGTCAAGTGGTGGGCATGCATTTAAAGCAAAACCCAGCTTTTGAGTGTCCTGCCCGCCTAGAAACAAGCCAGCAGCTAGTGGTCATAACACCGACTGCCACCACATCATCATGTCAGAAGAGGACAACCTGACAGTGCCCATCACGTCACCTGTGGCTTTCCCTCAAGACTTCAGCACTACCTGGTTATGCAAATTCCCACCCCTTTTGATCTCATGGAAGCTAGTAGCCTGTATCCCAGGTGGAGAAGAGATGCCAATGTGTACATTAGGCCATCAGGCCCCCGGAGGAAGAAAAAAACACAGCCTGTTTGTACTTGTCATCGGCCCAAATGTACGTGACATCGTGGATGAACTCCCGGCAGGATAAACTGACACCTATGGTAGACTCAGAGCAACCCACAATGAATACTTCACAGCGCACAATAACGTAAACTATGAACGCCACATATTTTACACAACAAAACAAAAGGAGAGTCAATGGATGCTTTCGTAATGCACCTTCGCATTTGCCTCAAACATTGTGATTTTAACAACTATTCAAACGAGGAAGCCTTGAGGGCGCAAATCATTGCAGGATGCGAGAATGCTGATTTCAGGAAAACATTGCCTCAAAAGCTGCGTTTGCTGGAGGTAATTCTCTGCCTAGCGATAACAGATGTGGCATTGGCCCTCCAGGTAGAACATTTGGGCAACGTGAAAATCTCCTTTGGGCATTCGGAGGTTATTAACAGATTAGACATCACATAACCTCATAAAGGCAACGGAGAACCATTCTGCCACATGTGCGGGAACTAGATTCCCAATGAGGGTACAAGTCCGGCCATAGGAGACATGCGTGGAAGACAAATACTTTGAGGCGGTGTGCTGCATGTACCACAGCCAAGCACGAGGGCAAGGGAGTGGGGGTGGAGCATCCCACACTCGAGAGAAAGTCCAGGGGACCCCGGCCTCATGAGTCAATATCATGAACAACTCTCCAGAAGACACTGAAAAAGGAAGGACGAAGGAAGAACATGAGATATGGTGCCACCAGAATGGCGGTCAAGCAGATCATCGGCCTCACGGTCCAAAAGAAGACCCAAACAGTATGTCCGGTACTTAGTAGAGCTGTCTCAAACAGACAGTCGGTCCAGACAGTCGTTGGCAGAAGAGCCACGAAAGAGGGAACAGTTCCAAAAAGAACCAAGAAAGAAGTGGTATCTTAAAGCTTTAGGAAATGCTACAATGAAAGAGCAGGACACGATACTACTCCGACAAATGAACAGCATGCCGGCTGAATTCCTAGTTGACACAGGAGCTACAGTGAATGTCATTAGCGAGGAAGAATATGGCAAGCTGTCACTTGCCCCAAAACTACGATCCACAGAAGTAAACATATACCCATAAGAGTCTAAGACCCTGCTTCGGTGCAAGGGATATTTTATGGCACAATGCAGTTACAAGACACAATCCAATCCAAAAGGATACTGATGCATGTCTTGGAAGCTGCCACAGACAGCGGAAGCATACTAAGTTTTAAAATGGCGTTAGATATGGGACTAATGCATGTACTTTACCACCTCATGGCTCATAAGTTTTTCGACCCATCAGCAAAAACGGAACATCTGTTTCCAATGCACTTCCAGGGGCTAGGAAAGCTGAAGGACAGATAAATCAACCTTCAACTCAACCCAGAGATACCCCGAGTAGCCCAACACTACTGTGGCATTCCCATAAACATAAAGCTATAGGTAGAAGAAGGTCTTCACAACCTACTGAAATAAGACATCAAAGAGCCGGTGGTGGGGCCCACCCCATGGCTGTCACCCATTGTTAACGTACCCAAGAAACACTCGAAGGACATCATAGTATGCGTAGACATGTGCCGCCCCAATGAGGTCATCATGACGGCGCAGCATCAAGCCCAGCAAATTACAGACATGGTCCATATCCTAAATGGAGAACCACATTTTCCAAATTAGACTTGAATAAAGGTTACCATTAACTAGAATTGAGCGAGGAGTATTGGTATTTAACCACTTTTGCTACTCACCTAGGTCTCTACAGGTATAAGCACCTCAGTCTTGTGGTATCTTCAGCAGCAAAGATTTTCCAAGCAGAAATTCACAAAGTCATTAAGCACATCCACAACTGCCTGAATTACAGTGATGACATATTGGAGTTTTGGAAAAGATCAGGAACAACATGACAAAATGCTGACAAAGTATGCATGGGTTTAGAAGCAGCCCACCTCAACCTCAATAAAGAAAAATGTGAGTTTAGGAAAGGCATATTTTTTCAGCCCAGGGCCTGTCCCCAGACCTGGAAAAAAGGGCACTGCTCAACGACGCAAACCCTCTGACCAATGTTTCAGACATGCAATTGTTCTTGGGCCTTGCCAGTTACTGCATTTCTATTTCTATTTCTATTTCTATTTCTATTTCATTTATAATGCGCCGGTAACTCGCGAGTCTCAGGGCACAGAAACATGAACACACGAAATACAGTCATGAGACACGGGACAAGACGAAGAAGGCAGCTCAAAGAGTACAATGAGTCAATTAACTAAAAATATGAGTCTTCACGTACTTCCGAAAGCTTAAGTAGTTCACTTCTTTTCTTAAGTTGATGTGCAAATTGTTCCAAAGACCAGCAGCAACTGTCGGGAAGGATTTGCCTAGACCTAGCATACGGTTATACTTCACAATTTTGTTTTGGTCAGCCGATCTAAGAGGGTGAGTGGGAACGTATGTCCTTGGAGGATAGCTCAGCGGCAATGTGCGCTCCTTGGAAGCAAGATGACACAAAGCAACACAGGTTCGATCCCCGGGTCCGCGCTTAGAAACCTCTGGGTGTTTAAGTGCATTATAAATGTGCAACTAAGACAAAAACAATTACCCAACTAAATAAACAAAAAAAACTAGTCCTGTAACAGCGCCTCGATGCCTGCGGGCTGTGTGAGCACTTTAAAACTGTAAAATCAATAAATGAATAAATGTACGGATTTCTGGTTTCAAGTACCCAGGAACTTTGCCATGAATACAGCGATGTGCGATGGTAAGGGCTTTAAATTTAATTCTGTTCTCTATTTTCAGCCAATGCAATTCTTTCCTGGAGTTGATGATGTGGGTGTGTTTAGGTATGCGCTTAATGATCCTGACTGCATTATTTTGTATGATCTGGTAGGCTTTAATACATTTGTTGTTTGCTCCTACCAACAGGGCATATCCGTAATCCAGCTGAGATAGGATGCTAGCCCTAGCCATTGTGGCACAATTGTCCTCTGAAAGATAGGGCCTGATGATTTTAAGGAGTCTAAAATAACAGCCGCAAGTTGTTTTTGTGTATTGCGACTGTGTTTCGACTCCTACTGATGCTTCGTTCATTATGCCGAGCATTTTAACTTATCAAGGACCTTAATCCGTGTGTTATCAATCTGAAAAGAGTTGTATTCTGAGGGGAGGGAATTTCTGACCTGCTGGGAGCTGAAGACCATCAACTCAGTTTTCTTTTTGTTTAAACACATCCAGTTCAGATCCATCCATTGCTCAATGCTGGAATAGATGTTAAGTTGATTTTCATTATCCTTCTTGTGTTCTCCACAGAGTTCAATCACTAACTGAGTATCGTCTGCGTAGTTCGTAAAGTAGACTTTTAACTGCTCCAGTATGAGACAAAGAAATCTCAGATACAAATTAAACAGCAGAGGAGACATACAGGCTCCCTTGGGAAACCTGCAGTGGCATTCCCTTTCTGAAGAAAATGTACACCCTAGTGGACCTGTGATGTCCTATTTTTTAGAAATGGCATTATCCACCCTTTGGCTGCCTTAGAGCAATTGGCTGTTTTACTCAGAGCAACTTCGAGGAGGTCATGGTCTAGAAGATCCCATTGTCCATAATACCGAGCATCTTTGTCTGAAGGTCCAGCATCGCTGTCTCAGTACTATGGGCCGGTCTAAAGCCCGACTGTCGGGGATGAAGGGATTCAGATGTTTCAAAGGATTTTGCATCCATAAGTGAACTGCCGAGACCACTCACGAAACAGCAAGTGCCTTTTGTGTGGTACAATTCCTGCCAGCAGGTGTTCGAATCAATTCACCAGTGATTTTAAGCCATGGAAAATATGGCATACTTTAACGCAGCAAGAGAGACAGAACTGATCGCTAACGCCAGTCCCGTGACATTGGGGGCCATACTAACACAAATAGACCGTGCTGAGAAAGGGAAGTGCCACATTGTCTCCTATTCCAGCAGCATCCTCTCAAGGATAGAACAGGCGTACTCACAAGCCAAAAAGGAGGGATTGGCTGTAGTATGGGCCTGTGAACACTTTCACTTATTTCTTTATGGCAAACCATTCACAGTGGTCACAGATCACCAGACCCTACTGTTTATCTATGGGAACCGGCAGGCAAAAATGCTCAGAGGATTGCTCGGTGGTGCTTAAGACTTCAAGATTACAGTTTACGAATTGTCCATCATCCAGGAAAGGACAAGAACCGTGTGGATTTCTTGTCCCCGCATCCCATCGCATTGGTCGCCTCCAAACCCTCGGTTACCGACCAGTGCATACACTATATTGTCCAAGCTGCTGCGCCAAAATGTGTTTGATGTGTCACAGCTGGTATAAGAGACAGAGAATGTTCACGCCATACAAATAGCCTTCAGGTGCATTGAGTCAGGCAGTTGGAAGCAGGCCAAACAGGCTGGATAATGTGCCAATCCGCAAACGCAACAAGACATCAGAAGCCTGGTGTCAGTTAAGAAGGAACTAGCCAAGTCGGAAGGTGGACTGTTGTTAAAAGGAACTAAGATTATCATACCCCGAACACTACAAAAGAAGACACTAGAAGTGGCACAGGGCACAGGGGAATAGTGTGCACAAAAAGGATGCTTAGACAAAAGGTATGGTTCCTTCAATAGATGCTCAAGTGGAAGAACTCCTTACACAGTGCCCCACCTACGTGGTTATCAGCCCACACACCAGACACGATCCTCTGTGTATGACAGAGCTGGCGGAGAAAGCGTTGGATGAGATAGCCATTGATTCTTTTGGACCAATCAAAGGGGGTGTATACATACTGGTGGCAATCAGTGAATACTCTTGTTTACCTGACACACAGCTAGTAGAGTCAACGGCCGCACATCATATGATACCAGCACAAGATAGGATGTTTACTACATATGGGTCCTCATTACAACCCAGGCGTTAAGGGGTTAACGGCGCCGTAAAAGGTGTTGGCGCCGTTAAACCCTTAACACCTGATTATGGGGTCCCTTTGCGGGTTGCACTTTAATGCCTGCTTTTACCAGGCGTTAAAAAACCAACCCGCAAAGGGACTTAGGAGCTAATTACGGCACTGTAATTTACGGTGCCGTAATTAGCGCCTTCCCCATTCCCATTGAGCCCTATGGGGCAAAAATGGGAATGGGGAAGGGACATGGCGGCATGGGGAATTACCGCCCCGCCAACCTCGGACTGGGGTGGTAATTCCCCATTCCGCCATGGCGGACACCGGCATGGACCATGGTGCTAATAGCACCATGGTCCTCCGACTGGGTCGTAATGAGGCCCATGGAGTGCTGAGTGTGGTCAAATCCGACAATGAACCCCCCATTCACCGGACAAGACTTTAGAACTGTTGCTGAATATATGGAATTCAAACGTAGACAAATCACACCTTTCTGGCCCTAAGCCAATGGACAGTGGAACGTTTCATGAGCAACACCAAGAGAACTGTTCAGATTGCCCACCCCAAAGAAGAATCAGTGGAAAAATGCTTCACCACTGCTCAGGGACTATAGAAACACCCCTCACAGCATCACTGGGAGAGCACCATCTGAAGTTATGTTTGGGCGCAACATTCGGACAAGGTTACCCCATGTCACAGCCCCTGAAGAAATACATGAAGGACACAAAGAAATATGGGAACAAGAAACCCGAGCTAAGGAATACATAAAGAAGCTTCCAGACACTGCATGGAAAGCCCAGGGTAGAGACCAGGCGCCAGATGATATAGCGATTGAGCGACAACCCAGGACCCGTAAACACATGGCCCGTGTTGACAGCGCCTCATTGGCTGTCTGTAAGGGTTACTAGTAATCTGCCTGCATGTATGCTGAGTGCCTGAGGTATGATGTCACTAAGGTAATGTTTGGGTATGATTGAGTGGAATGCTGTGTGGTGAATGTTCCAGCCAAGGCAGTTGACAAGATGTAGCCTGGGTGGTGGGAGCCAGTGGGCTCCGCTCTGATCCTGTAACTGAATCTCCTGATGTACCATCTGATTAAAGTGACCATTGAAGATCTCCTGGAATCCAGAGTATCCTTTCACCTGTAGACCCCACTTAGGGTCACAACATAAATTGGCGACGAGTTGGTCCTGAAGAACCCTGGTTAAGGAGCTGGACTCACAACACTGTCACACGGGTTAAAGGGTCTCTTCTCACTGCCAATGGAGGATGAAACAATGTGGAGCGAAATTCATCGCATTTCAAAAGGATGCCCAGCATCAACCTGAGACGGCCAAAAGGGGAAAACTCAGATTCGGAAGAGCATGATGCAACCTACGAAGGAGATGGGGAAGCATCAAGTGGAGAATGGTCTCGTAGCCCTGATGGACTGAGTCCTGACCGCTGTCTGGTGAGTGGTTCCCGTCTGGCCGCAGGGCAAGAAATAGACCCCAGAGACTTATTGAAGAAATAGACAAGGTGTCTATGTACTACTAAAAAAGGGTGAAGGTTGTGATGTCCTGGGTGAAGTCATGGAGGGAATCACGTGTGGAGGGAGGGAGTTTTTGTGCACAGGGTGTGGGGTGTGCAGAAGGGGTGGGATCGGATGAGGAGGAGTTAGTTATGGAGTTGGGTGTCAAAGAATAAAGACATGTTACCCCAAGTTCTGTGTCTGCTCTTCCTTGATTAGATTAGGACAGAGCCGTGTGGGAGAACGGTAAACCAAGCTCAATGGTACGTGCACCTAGGCAAGTAGGAGTCCCAGTGGTGGCCAAGTGAAAGGCTTATATGGTGAGCCACGGCAAGACAAGTCAGCCACTATGCGCATTGCATATGGCCCAGCCACAGAAGCGTGATATTGCTGCATTATGAATTCTGCAAAGGGTGCTAATAGGAAGTTGTTAGGACATCAAAACATTTCTAAATGTCATCCACTCTTAATATTACATCAGAGAAGTGTATTCTACTATCATGATGTCAGGTCAGAGTAATGCAGAACATCCCTATCAGCCTCATGACTCCTTGATCCTGAGAAGAAAAGAGATATCCCACACTAAATCGATACAGAGTGGCACCCTGTCAGTGTGGGAGTCACAGGTCAGTTGCAGAGAGCTGTGACTCCCATGCCGTCAGTGCCACACTTGGCATATGGGCCATGATAATGCAGGAGTCACAGCTGTATAATGCTATGAGACTTATCCTTGGCCTCAAGCACAGTGACCCCATCGTTTCTGCACTTAGATCTCTCCATTGGCTCCCAGTTGCTGCAAAGAATCACATTCAAGACCCTCTGCATCATCCATAAGGCTTTCTGTGGCCTGGGACTAAGCACTATCCAACTCTATCTCCCTAAATGCCTCCCTACTAGAGACCTTTGCTCCTCTAGCTTTAACTCTCTGCAAATCAGACGTTTCTCCAAGTCTAGAGTGGGGGTAGATCTCTCTCCTCTACAGGTCCATCCCTCTGGAATCGCCCCCTGCCCTTCTCAGACTTGAGCCGGAACACCTTAAGTTCCGGAAGATCCTCAAGAGCTTCCTTTTCCATTCTTCCTTCTACTTCTGCCTCCCCCTCCCCTGACAATGTCTCCTCTGCCTGAGACAGGTGGCCCGGTTCCTTCAGAGTCATACAAGGTGCCAAGCCCTCCCCTGCCCAGTTTACCTCTGCACTTGTCCTCCGGTGACTCTGCCTACACTTGGCTGGTTAGCTTGCACCCCTTGGAGCCATTCCAGCCCCCTAACGTGAGAATCGTTGTGGACCCCCTCACTCTCTGCTTCCCCCTGGCCCGGTCCACCTGGCCTCCCTGGCTCTCTCCTTTCTCATGGTTCCTCCCACCCAGCTCCTGCACTTCCACACCTCCCTCAGCACATGCACTTCTCTTTACTGCACGATCTGAATGTAATAAGGCCTATTAGGATTGTTAATTGTCTCCTATCTGACCCCCATACCTTGTTGCGCCACAATACACGTGTCTATAGGTGCATTACAAATGCACAATAAATAAAACAAGTAAATACATAAATAGGCTGGTGGCTCCTGCACTTGTGGACAGCAGAGCCAGGAGTGGTAGATCACACATTGAGTGAGGCATGTGTGGGTGTGTAAAGACTGGATGGGGGTATATGTACTTCTGCCCTCTATAGGGTTAGAACAGAAACACAAGCCACCCCAGCCAAGGCTCTCAATTTGGAAACCTTGGACGAGCAACCAAGGCTTAAGCTCTTAGGAGGTGATGCAGGCTGGTTTTGAAGTGTAGTGTTTCCCCAAGCCCCCACAAAAGAACATCCACACACTAGGTTATGTTGTAACACAGTTTATTTATATAATTAAGAGTTCAGATAAATATATACATATAAGTAACACCCTTTTTACTTTGACAACACATATTCAATGATGGCAACAATATATACACCCTGTGTGGTACCACACTAGACTTACATTCAGTAATAATTCACCAACTGAGGACAGTTCTAAAAGGCATGTGAATTCTTAAGTAAGGTGTACTTTCAGAGATCAAGGAAGAAGGGCAGGCTAGTTTCAGAGCATAGGCAGTATACTTTAGTGAGACACAAAAAGTAATACTGTGTGAAGTTCCCCCAAACTAGGCTACCTGTGATGGAAAGGTTAGGGAGTACCTTATTTTGTCTTTTAGAGCCCAGTCAACAAATGTTCATAAATGCTCTGCTTTATTTTTACAGCTTTTGCTCCCCACCCCACTTTGTACCCAAGATGCCACAGGATAACAGGATCCAAGATGACTCTGGGACGCCTGGATGAATCCTGAGGCTGGAAGACGCTCTTCCTCGTCACATTTCCTTTGTTGCTTTGGCAGGTGAAGTGGTAGACTTTCTTGGTTTAACTCGATGGGACGGCAGAAGGATGGAACCCTGTTGCAAGAAGGAGTCCTAGGGATGTCGAATACAAGAGAAAAGAAGGACCAAGCACTCTCAGAAAGGCAGCAATGTTGGTCTTCGCGGGAGTCTCAGTTGGACGGCTGTTACTCCAAAAATGGAAGTACTAGGAAGGTGAAACTTGCTGTGGACTCTGAAAAGGCCTCGTCGATGAAGATAAGACAATTGGGGACCTTGGATGACTTTTGGGCGACGGGTGCAGTGTCTCAGGATTTCACAGTACACCGTCTTTTGGATCTCCAGTTCTGCAGCCGCATCACAGACATCTGGATGGCTTCTGGCAACCTGAACTTGACGACTGTACAGGACCATGGACCGTCACCAAGTCTGGACACTTGGAACGTCTTTGATGGGTTCTGGTAGTGGTATACCCACCAGTAAAATCTCCTCTGCACCCAGAGACCCTGGACCTCCTCCAGCATAGAAAAGTGGTCACGGATGATGGCAATGATGTCCCTTAAAGTTTGGAACTTTCACAGTTCTAGGTGTGAAGCAGTACTATGCCAGGATACCCCCTGTTCTGGGTGGTAGTCAGCAATCTGGCTTCCAACAGTCACAAACGCTCTTACGGACCATGGGCGACACATGTGGACTTCTTCGACTCAAGTTGTCCAAGCACTCCTCTCATGGCGAGGGAAGTCAGGTGATTTGTAACACGTGACCGTGACGCACTACAGATGAGGAAGTAGACAAAGATGAACAAAGATTCGAGGACAGAACGCATCGCGATCGAACAGCGAGAAAAAGATGAATGAAGCGAGTTAACAGAGCGAATCGCTTTGTAATGTCAGACTAGATGTTTGTGACAGACACTCTAGATTGTGGGGTCCAAAGATCAACTCAAAGACAGAATTGCAGTCTACTGTGGAGATGCCCCTACCTACCCGTTGAATGCTTGAGAAATAATGGTCGAGAACATCGACAATTTTTCATTGATCTTGATGTGAAGAGTGCGTTTATGTGCTATGACCTGTATGTCGAGTCCCCCTGAAAAAGTTCTTGTAATACAGTTGTAGAGAAAAAACAAAACATGTTGGGTGGTTAGAACGCTGTACTATCAAACAGCGGGTGTCAATGAGTTATTGATAACATTAGAACCTTGTTGCAAATGTCTAAAGGATTTGCCCAATAAGTTTAAATATAGGAGTTAAGAGAGCAACCTGTATCATTAGAAGTTCTCTATTTAATAACCAACATAAGTGTAGAATGTCATACAGGGTCATACTCTGTTTGAGTTAGTAAGTGTTTGTCTGTTTTTTAATCTTTCAAAAAATGTTGCACTTTATGAGATGTATTTGTACTTATCGCAATGTATGAAATAATGTGAACTTTGTTTTTAAATTAAAGTTATGCAACGTTTTAACTTGAACTGATTAATAACATTGTTTATACTTGAAATGTTAGTGTGTGAGATGACACAGTCCCTCATTTGTCAGTGGACTGTGGGAAGGCAATTTTGTCCACCAGTAGGCATTACAACATGAAGGCCATGGGTTCTTAAGTTTAGAAGTGTTACCCAAGTTGGTATTTGGGGTTGAATCTCAGGGTTGTTAAAATGATTCCACATTCTCTCTTATTTGTTTTGTGGTCCAACCACTCCTCTTCTGGACTCAAGACGACTCCTTCTCCAGATGGCAGGCATACAGGACTGGCTTCCAGAGTACTTCTGATGAAGAGCAGCAAATTGTACGATGATCCCTCATAGCTCGGGAAGAGGTCTCCTATCCAGGACCTTTCTTAATTTGGTCCTTGGCCCAACACAGTAGCCTTTGGATTTCATGAAGAGGTGTAGCTGCAAATTTCTTCCTCCAACTGAACCCAGGATACTGACTTTGGTTCCGACTTCAGCTTCAGTTTCCAGACAAGAACAAATTGGTGAGTGAGGGGTCCCTTCATATACACATTTGTCCCCCATTCACTCAGGCTGAGCCAGGCTCAGTCAGCCAATTGTTCATGACTGCGTTCATGTAGGCAGCCAATCAGGCTCACATGCATTCAGGCCATTCACTTCACCCAGACACCCATAGCACAAAATGTGGATTGGAGTAAGTACCCAGCCTTTCAGAATACTAGAGTGCATTCACTCCAGTTTCAGTCAGGGTTGTCCCAGACATTGTGTCACACACACCAAAAGTGAACTGGATAGTCCAGCCCCTTTGATGAGTAGCAATTACACTGGAGATGGATGGGGATGCCGACTTTTCTCATAAATCAACAATAGAAGCAACTCAGGAAGTTGACAAAAGGAAAACTGTTTTATTATCAATTTTCTAAAACAGGGAGCATAACGAACATCAACACAATCGCTCAATCCTCTTACTCAATGCATTTAAGATAAAACTGAACATTTATAAGCAATATTTGTCATCAATGACGTTAACCTACATGTGTACTATCGTCATCCTACTTGGCAAACTACAAAACCTTATAAACATGAGTGATTGGCTCTGAGTGAACATCTAAGTATATGATCCATACTAGTCTAAAAAAGTGTAACTATGTGATTGGTTAGTTAACATCAGGTGGGGCAACTAAGCCCTCCCCTGAAAATGACCGTTATGAACGTCAGTAAAATACACATCGTCCCATTGGTTTACACACTATAAGACCCCTACATATGCAGGTGCTCTACAATTGGTTGGCACTCTATACTTCTTCAGTACTTATCCTCCTACGTTAGCAGCCTGCAGGCTGGCCATCCATGTGCTGTTGAGGTCACCTTAACTGTAGCTTCCCACCAATTAGCATATCAATCTATCATCACCTCAGTGGTCTATTGTCAATTAGGCTTTGGAAGCTCATCCTTGAAATTGTTCTAAGCTCTTAGAAAATTAAGGAGTGAGTAGCAAAGTCTGCTTCCGTGCGTAGGTGTGACTGACCATCTCGTTCATCCAACTTCATGCTTCCATGTGACTCTATACCATGGAATCGAGCCTTTTCGTGCATTTAATATTATCTTTTTAATAAACCTCTGACGCCTTCCTTGTTATGTTCATACCTTCTGAACAGGAGTCTTGTTCTTTCACAGGACTTTGTAGCCAATGTCTGTTCACTCCAGTTTGATAAGACCTTGGTTTCTTGGCTTGTCCAGCCTCGCCTTCTGAATTTCACTTTTAATTCAACTTGATTTTAACTGCAACACAATAAAATGAGGCTTTCTTTGCTACTGTCCAACCTGCTATAGTATGTTTAGTGGAAACATCCATAGTTCTCTTATTCCTATATATGTATTGAATAGATTGTGTGTGCTTGCCGCAATCTATTCACTATTAGCTTAAAGCTAGCCTCACAATTACTTTGCTGCTTGCGTTTCTTTTGCCTCTCTACACGTGAAAAATAACTTCATATCTACATCTGTTTCTGTGGCATAAGCTTCTTCACCTTGAGCCCAAGATGTCACTTATCCTAATTACTTTCTTGACACCTTAACGAAGTTCTGCATTCTCTAGTCACTGCATCTCTTCTATGTATGTCATCTTCAGCTCCATGTAACATATACTGGCAATGGTTAGTGACATTACCATTCATCCTTGCTGCTTAATGGATCTGCTTCTTCAGGGAGTTCATTCAAATGGCTATCATATTTCCTTGTATACAGATATGGTTTTCTCAATGGGTACCTTGGCTCCCAGATTCTCCTAGGTACTGGGACTTTCACTGGTACTGGACTGAGTCCATACTCTGCTCTTTGTCGATTCAACTGTTCTGTGTATGTCACATACTCTGGTTTCCAACATACAGGTAAAAGGGGCGGGTTGGTTGAGGTGGGGGTACTTGGCTCCTCTCTACATTCCCCCCTCTGGGTGATTCATCGACCACTCCCACATCATCCTTCACATCCAGACACCTTGGCATGAAGAAAAGGTTCTATGGGACCCATAACTTTATGACTCCCTTCAGGCATCCTGCAGTTTTCAAATGTTCATCTTTGTTTGATGTCATAAGACTACATTGCCCACTTGAACTACAGTAGATCCATCTTCCCACATACTTCTTGTGATTCTTTGGCTACAGTAACTTCGTTCCCTCAGGTGCATGGATACTAGCCTTCACAAAGTCTCTGATTTCTTCATCTGTCAGGTTTTGGGCTTCCACCCTGATTCAACATCGATCATGATCTTCATCCCTATGGCTTTCTTGGCTGTCTTCTTGCATAGTGTTGTAATCTGTGATTGTAGTCAATGGAATGGGAGGCACGTGCCTACAGGAATGCATTGTATAACTTGGGTCACGTGCGTGTGTTCTAGAGGAGTCGGTTGGTGAGTGCCCGCCGGGTGGGAAGCCGGTGTCTATTCTCCTACATGTTACCTTAACTAGAGACAATAAAGACATACAAAGTAACCTACCTGAGTGTGTAACCCTCATTATTACACTGGCGATGAGGTTTGGGGCTGCTGCAGAAGGGGACAGCAAAGCAGGAGAAGGCACTGCCCTCCAATTATAAATCCCACCCGGTGGGGCGCTGGGCACTGTCTGTCCATCTCTTGGACTATTGTATTCCGGTTGTCTGCAGCGGAGGTCCACCAAGGGTGCGGAGCCCCTGGGTCCAGAGCCGGGAGTGCAGTGCCAACGGACTGATGTGGGCCGGATGCTGTCTTGTGGCTGAGCAGGATTGAAGTAAGCAGTGGACATAACTGGAACATAAGTGGCTGTTTAGGGGAAGCAGGTGGTCTGTAGCGGGGGTGTCCAGTGCCCCTGGGCCCAGAACCGGAGAGCTTAGACCAGTGAGAGGATCCGGTGGTCCGTAGTGTGGGTGTCCAGTGCCCCCTGAGTCCGGAGCCGGAGAGCCGAGACTGGTGAGAGGATCCGGCGGTCCGGGGCGGTGGTGTCCTGTGCCCCTGGGTCCGGTGCCGGAGAACCAAAGTCGGGAGTGCAGGCGGTGGGTACAGAGCCCTGAGTGCCTGCAGAGATTTTGGTGCGGCGGCGGTCTAGTGAATTCTGGCCCTGCACAATCTTCCGTGGCAGGGTTAGGAGCCCCTTTTGGCTAGAGGAGGCCTGTTACGGGGTTTGTCGCCGGAAAGTGAGCGGAGGCGGTGAGCAGCAGAGCTCTTTGGTCATATGGCTGATTGCCCCTGCAGCCAGTGGGTGGCGCTGTGGTGCGCGACCGTTGGGAGGAGTTGAGCCTTTGTTTGTGTTTTTCCTGTTTCGTTTTGAGGGCGATTTAATTTCCGGGTGGCTGGTGCTTCCCTCACCTGAGAGTTTTCATGGCTGAGCATATGAAGGAACTGCAAGACTGTGCGGGTCCGTCAAAGGAATGCAGTGACATCTCTGCTCTGGTTTTCCCTGGAGCTTCCAGGTGCGGCCAGGAACTTTTGGATGGTTGCTTCAAAGTGAATGACACAGAGTTTTCAGGGTGTGAGAATGAAAAGAAAGATCTTCAGCTTGGTGTTGCCATGGAGGAATCTGCGGGTTTCCAGCACACTTCGCGGAAGAGGTGTTTAGAGCTGGAAAGTGACGGCAGGTACTTTGTGCATTCAAAGAAGAAATGTGATCATAGATGTGTTTTGTGCGGATCGGAAGAGTGCGCCGATGGGGCGTGTTGTGACAGATGTTGTTCCTTTCTCGAAATCCTGGAAGGTTTTGATCCGGATCTGCACGACTTTTACGTGAGATTGAAGGATCTCACTTTGACTGAAGATTGAGTTATCCATGGTGTCGAGTCTAGTGTGTTGTGGGTGAATGTAGCGTTCGTGGCCTCTGTTATGTCTTTGTATGGGCCTTTTGGTGCGCATGGTATGTGAGTAGGTGTGCGTGTTGTTAAGTGGAGTGGCCCTGTTTTGTGTATTGGGTGTCAAGAAACAAAAATGTAATAGCAATAGAAAATGGTAAAATGATGTTGCATCGTATCATTTGATATTTTTTTTCACTGTATTTCTCTTGCAGGGGGGGATGGTCCGGATGTTCTCCGTGAAAGTTGCCATTTCCTTCTACTCTGTTTTGGATGTTATGTTGTATACATTATATTTTTACAGATGCTATGGGCACCCATTTTTGGGTCGGACTTGAGGGTGATGGTTTTTGGGAGGGGTTTTCTTCCAATGTTTAAGAAGGGTTTTGCCGTCCTGTTTGTGCAACGGTAGTTTTCATGCCCGAGGACTCTGGGCTGGATTTCTACGGGTAACAACGGGGTCATGGAATTCAAAGTTTTGTATTCCATGTATTTGTTTGGTGCCACATGTACATTTTCACTGGGTAATGTGAAGGTTTTCTCATGTTGGTGTGCCTGCTGTAGGTGTGTTGTATGAATGCTTGCTAGGTTGCATGCTATGGACATTACTATTGGCTTTTGTTACCTGATAGTTAGGGCCCCGGGCGGGTTCTTTCTACTAAGGTACAGGTTCGTGAAAGTTGCCATTTAATGCCGGTAGTTGGATCAATACAGGTTGCGGTTATAGGTTGCCGTATTAGAGTTTGGTTAGTGTGTTATGGAGTTGTATTTGTTCTGCTGCATATGACAGGCAATTTTAAGGGTTGACATTTTCTTTGATTATACCCTATTGATGCCCGGGTGGATCTGTTGGGGGTTGGGTTTTCTTCATTCTGTGTGTGATGAAGAGTTTCTCCATGGTGGTGGCTGCTTCTTATGGAGGATATTAATTTAACACAATGTTTCACTGATGGATGGCCGGGTGGATCCATTTAGTGTTAGCCGTGATTAAGTTCTCCTTGCGTGTAGGGTGCCGGCCGGGCCTTGCATGTTTTATAAGGAAAAGGCTAGTTCTGGCTTTAAGTGCAGTATGATTTTGGTGTGTTCTGGATTTATGCGCAGTATGATTTTGGCATGTTTTTGTTTATGCTGGCCTTGTTTTTTTTTACGGCAGGGTAGATTTGTAAGGTTGTGTCGCTGGTCAGTATGTGCCAGTGTTTTTAGTTTTTCATCTGTTTGAGGGTATAGTGCGATGCTGATGGTTACTTACCTGGGGATTGTTTAGTGGATGTTTTTCCTGGTAGTGATGGGACCTGTGTGTTGTGCTTGTCGTTTCGGGTTTTGGATGGCCGGGAGGGTCTATACCTGGGGGTGGTGCTCCGGTGTGGCAGGCTGAAGGTCCCGGGGTGGCAGCCCGGGGCGGAAGGTGAATTGTGCACGGATGGTTGGGAGCGTTAGTTTGGTTTCAGAGTGTCAGGTGTGGCAGGCCTGTGCTCCGAGGGGCAGCTCGGGGTGGAGTTAGTATTAAGGTTGGTGTCCTCACGGGTTGGTCCTTGGTTAGAGGTAGGTGCAGGGGTGTGCTGAAATGGTGTTCTCTGGTGGAGTTTGTGTTGGTGCTCTAATGGTTATTGGTTTGGTGAGTGTGCAATGTATAAGTTGCATATTGTTTTGGGTTGTTGTTTAGGCGGCGAGTTGGTGGTGTTTGCCGGAGGTGTATGATCTGGTAAGGGTTATACGTGTCTTGGCACATGGTTTCTTCTCACATAGAGTGTGGATTTCTGTTTGCAGCAATTTATTGCGGGGTATGCAATTTTCAGGGATTATGATGGAGTGCACATCATGATGGCAACATGTTGTGCATTCTATGGTTGGTTGGTTTTGTCTCCTTTGAATTCTTGATTAATAAAGGGGGGAGAAGTGTTGTAATCTGTGATTGTAGTCAATGGAATGGGAGGCACGCCCCTACAGGAATGCATTGTATAACTTGGGTGACGTGCCTGTGTTCTAGAGGAGTCTGTTGGTGAGTGCCCGCCGGGTGTGAAGCTGGTTTCTATTCTCCTACATGTTACCTTAACTGGAGACAATAAAGATATACGAAGTAACCTACCTGAGTGCGGAACCCTCATTATTACACATTGTGAGATTATTATCTTGATCACACAAAATCTAGGCAACACTAACATGATCAGGGCTCCAAGAAACTTGAACATGTCTGCCATCTATTGTGGAACCCAAGAGAAGAGTGATCCAAACCAACTGTCATCAGCAATGTCCTCCACTTCACCTATCATCTTGCAATGAAGTTTCATCAGTATGTCTATGGCCTCTGTCAAGGTTTCATTCTCTTCATCATGAGAAGGTATACATGTGCAACATGATTCTCTGATATTTGCACAAACACCTCCATCCATTGCTGTAATCATATCCAGGATGTATCTGTTCTGAAGAGTCGTCAGTCTTATAGCTCTCATCTCTTCTCTGATCACATTGAATCCCTTTATTGTAATGTTAATTGTCTGCAGCTATTCCTATCTGGTAATCTGTAGCCACTTGGTGTTTGCTCCAACCTGGATACTTGGCATGAAGATCAACCTCCTGTTTCTTGTTCATCCTCCCATCTGATTCCAGCTCCTTTTACTCCAGGCTTCTCATATCTGATCACATGATTCTTATTATGGGCTCTGTTTCTTGTCTTGGTATCCTGCACATAGTCATCTTCGTCTGGATCTGTCCATTCAATTGCCCATTTGAGGTAGGCATTTTGTCCCATGAACTTGCCTCTGGTTTTGCAAAGTGCTACGTGTGAAAGATAATGAGCTGTTTGGACATCTATTTTGATAGCTATGAAGATGTTATACTTCCCCATAATGTATGCACACACAAAGCATTCCTCATTCGAGGTACTTCTTCCCACTTCTTTCATATGTTGATACCAAATGTTATTTCCTAGGTGAGCTGTACTGTCCAGGTAATCATTCAGTTCAAAATCATCTTCTTGAGCGTTCTTTTTAGTTCTCCTTCTCCTCATGTGACCTTCCATAATCATGTCATGAAGTTTGTCAGCATAACTTACACGTACACCCACATGTGCTGTTTGAGTAGGAGAAAGTTCAGAACGTCTTATCTGTTCAGCAGACCATTTAGGCATGAAAATGTCTCACAAAATCTCCATGTATGTCTTTCTTTTAGGGATTACCTTTGGCTTATTTATCATAGGACCAATTGTGTTTGCATTAATTAACTGTATAGGCTCATCATCTAACAGCTTCCTGTCTTGCCTGTCTTGCCAAGCCTGCTTTTTGTGTCCAAACAAAATGTCTACAAACCTTCTTGCATGTGAATGATTGCTAATGCCATTTATCTTAGCAGCCTCAGGTAATTGGTCATCTTTCTTTGGAACAGTAATAACTACATAGGGCCTTGGGTGTCTAGTAGTTGCCACAATTGTTCCTTCATTCTGCTCAGGAAGATTAACTGGAGTCCTAGCTCCATGTACATCAATATAGTATGACGTTCAAACCGTGAGTGAAAGCAACATATGATGAACAAAATATAAGAATAAATGATGCAAAGACATGTTCATTTGCAGCATCTACTTTGTGGACACCGTGGATTTCTCTCTCCATCAGACATTACGAAATTACTGTTGATGCTGCCCATCTTTTACTGCCTAAGGAAGGAAAAAAGTAATCTTTATTACATGAGCATTATGCACTACTTCTGGAAGCTGCTGTCTTGACTTGGCAATTTGATCCTTGATCCACTGTCTGCTTACTGGATGATAAGAACAAAACTATCAATCTCTTTCTGGAACCAATTTAAACCACACGAAATGTAGATGTTTCTCCAGCAAGAGGAAAAAGCGCTCTCAGTATGTCTAGATAAGTGCAATGACATACACTAGCTCCCAGTCAACTCCTTGAATTTGCTTTAACCCAGATGACATGATGAACTTCTTTTAGCATGAACAAAGTGTCTGTCTTTTATCAGCAACCTCTCGATCTGTCTCTTGAAGAAAAGTTTCACACCACCAACCTGTGGGTTAGCTCGGAGTGTAGGCTCACTTGGATTATAATAACTTCCAAGATTATATTCAAATTTGCAGTGTTTCTCGGATCCCTTAGAAATGTGGGCACATCCGTGTGTCTGCCAACAAGATGCAGGTACTCTTCAATTAGACAAAAGAAAACCCTTCATATAAAGTCCGTGAGCAGCATCAGTTGATAGAGGCAATGTACTATCCCCACAAAGCTCAGGTAACTGCAAAACTTGCTCAATGATTGCTGCGAGTAGTCTCCTTACAATAAGACCACTCTTAGGATTTTGCAAGAAAACACAAATATTAGAAGTTCTCCCCACAATAGAGCGCAGAACAATAAAAAAAAAATCAAATATAATCCTTGTAACGTTGTCAATGAATAACACCATGGGCAAATCCAAACAATAACTCAGTGCGAAAAGAGTCGGGATACCGCACCCTCTTCCAATTGTCAAAACCATGATCAGAACATGGCATATTCCTCTTCTTATCAAGGCTTAAGCATGCCTTTGTCCAAAGTTTTTAACAAGCTCCTGTGGCTTTAAGAACAAATCATTTTTCTTTCACCCTGAAAGGACAGCACAGAGTGTTTGCATCAGCTTCCCTTAACCCTTTCAGAGATGGCTAAAAGAGTGTCCCGAAACAAGCCACAGTCCAATGAACTCTTTGCCTTTCTACTTGTCAGCTCCTGCGTCCTTCTTCATCGGCATAGATCGCATCTGCATGTGCTGTGGTTGTTCCCCGATGCTTGTACTTGCTTCTAGTACGGGTGCAGGCAGAAGGTGTTTTCCAGCAAAGATCTTAACATCACCTAGGAACATCCAAGCACGCCTGTCCTGCACTTTGACAGCAGACCGCGTAACATCTTCCACAATGAACGGACCATTGAAATGGGGTTTGTTCCACTTTTTCCTCGTGTGGTTTTTGTATTAGGACCGCACCTCTGGGGAATAGTTGGGAACACAAAGTTGTTGAGATTCACTTGTTGAAGCATCTCCTTCTGTGTTCTGTACTGCCCTGCACTCTTGTCGCTGCAGCTGTCCTGAAATGACAGAAATTCTGGAAGTCATACAGTTCAAATAGTCACACATTTCCATCCCTGGCAAATCTGCAATTGGCTGAGCATCACTTCTAACTCTGGAAGTAGGCATTAGGGGTGATCTCATTTGCCTCCCAGTCACTATCTCATGGGGCATGAGATGGTGGTCAGAACCAGTTGGTTCCTTAAAGTATATAATGCCAGTGGTAGGCAATACAACCACCCTTTATTCAAGGTAAGTTTCAATTTGGCTATTCTTTCTTTTAGCAAGCCGTTGATCCTCTCACAGATCCCATTCCTCTGCAGATGATAAATCCAAAAAAAATGTGTGCTTTATACCAAGAAACAAGCTGATCTGTTCAAATGTTTGATTCACAAAATGTGGGCCATTATCTGACCTCATTACTTCACATACTCACCATCTGGGAAAAACTTCCTGCACTAAAGGTTTAGCTGCACAGGTGCAATCTAGGTGTTTACAGGGACCTGCTTCAATCCACCTTGAAAAGGGACACAGTACAACAATCATGTATCTATATCCATTACATAGTCAAAGTGTAAATGCTGAAAGGGGCCAGTGGGTCTCAGAATAACCCCACTAACTGTGCGCAGTGCTTGCTCAGCCGTGAATTCTTGACAGACTCTACAATTTCTCATAAAAAATGCAACCTGCTCTAATAGATTTCGCACAAAACAATCTTCAGCCATTGTTGCTGCAAGGTCTCCCTAGTTGTGTGCTCAGGGTAGTGTAGCTGTTCCAGCGCCACCCTCAATAAGGCTACAGGCATCACTGGTTTACCAGTGCTGTCTTGTCGTCACAATGCTTCAGAGGGGTTTGAAGAACACCCCCTTTTGTGTCCATAAATCTGAACCTGAAACTCCATAAACTGTGTTTTTGACAACAGATCACTGTATGTTTCAACCACATTCATCAACACAACTGTTTTCTATCTTACATCAGGTGTTTCAAAAGTCATTATGCTTTCTGAACATGCAGCAAGTTTTGCCTCATCTTCTGCTGCTTGATTTCCACGTGAGATAAAATCTGCTGTTTTGGTCTGGGCTGCACATTTAATGACAGCGATGGCCACTGGGAGTTGCAGTGCCTCAATAAGCATGTCTAATAAGACAGTGTGGTGCACTGGTGTGCCATCCGCTCAGAGGTAGCCCCTCCTTTTCCAACATGCTAACCCTGCATGCACTGTTGACATCAAATAGGCAGAGGCGCTGTACACTGTTACTTCCTGGTCTGCATGATTCTCAAGCGCAACTATCAGCGCCACTGACTCTGCAGCCTTTGCTGAATAGTGATACGGGAGTTGTGCACTTAGCAATGTCTCAAACTCCCCATTGGCTTGTGTTTTACCACAGCAGCACCTGTATATCTCTGTCCATCATTTTGATCAATTCTTGAGGAACCATCAATAAAAACAATTTCTCCACCTGGCAAGGCATTTTCTTTTACTCTTGGAATTTCATCATAGAACTCTTCATAGTTCGAGCAATAATGCGCATGCTCATCCTCTGTCATTGGTTGAGCTACAAACATGACAGGATTTACTACTCTGCATCAAACTATTTTAATAGCCTAATTTGATATGACTACCTCGTAGGCAGAAGCCCTTTGAAAAGTCAACGTTCCTTCTGGTTTCTCTAGAATGGCAAATAATGCGTGCTCTACAAATAACGTCATGGAGCATCCCATCACTATGCTTTCAGCTTTCTCTATGGCGAACGTGGCGGCTGCCAGCGATTGTTCGCACAGGAAGTGACCCCTCATTACTGGGTCAAGAATCCCACTGTAATATGCAAGGGCTTGTACCCCAACATGGTTCTCTGTGTGAGTACTGCTGTCATAACAGTGCCATCTGTATGTGAGAATAAAAAGAATTCCTCAGCATAATTGGGAATCCCTAAAACTGCTTTTTTCAGCTCTTCAAACCCTTCTTTCTTTACCTCAGTCCACACGATTTTTTCCTTTGATGTCTGTGCACTAAAAGCCTTATATATAAGCTGTTGTCAAAGACCCATGCTCTGACATAATTACATAATCCCAAAAATCTCTGCATGTGCTTTATCGTGTGTGGTTTTACAGTTTTCATAATAGCCTCAGCCTCTCAGGACTAACTTTCTTTCCTTCATGTGAAATCAATTGGCCAATGTACAACACTCCTTGTTGACAATACTGTAACTTCTCTTTGTCAACCTTATATCCTTTGTCAGCAAGTATAATCATCAGCTGAACAGAATCACACCTGCACCCTTCCTGTGAAGTGCTGCAAACCAGAATGTTGTCCACATATTACAAGTCAACACTTTCTAAATCAATATTGCTCAAGTCCATCTACAGGATTCTATTGAAAATCGATGGAGACTCACAATACCCCTGAGGCAAACAAATACTTTTCAGATGTGTTTGTCTGAATGTGAATGATGTCACATCCTGCGAGTCTTTGTGCAATGGGATTGAGAAAAAAAACATTTTTCAAATCAATCACTGTGAAATTTTGTGTTTCTTCAGGTATATCACATAGAATTGTAGACGGGTTAGGAACTAGAGGGAATTTGGCTTCTACAATTTGGTTTATCGGCCTAAGATCTTGAATTAGTCTCCAAGACCCTCCTTATATTTTTTCATAGGATACAAAGCAGTATTACACGGTGACTCTGACGTCACTAAGATACCCTGGTCCATCATGGTGGAAATCGTCTTAAAAATACCTTTGTCTACGTCTCGAGACATGGGATACTGTCGTGCTACAGGTAAATTTGCTCCTTGTTTCAATGTAATCTTCACTTCTCTGACCCCTTCAACAGGCCCACATCATAGGGACCTGTAGTCCATAATGAAGCTGGCACTTTTGCCATGTCTTCACCAAAACACTCAGGACATTGTGCTATCATCATGTTCTGAGGCACCTCTCGTTTGATTGCTTTTACCCAATAAGTAATGTTCATGTCAAATATCACTTTATCATCAGATGGATGATCGCCAAATAGATCATCATCAGTGATGTCAGTTAATCTGTAACCTTCACCAATAACAATTACTGCACACCATTGTCTGCCTTTGTCATCATTCCATTCAAGCAAAGCCATTTCACCTTGCACTATGGCTGCTTGCAACGTTAATGGAAAAACTTGTTCTTCCTCTTCTCGCATAGATATATGTTTGGCCTAAACAAAAACCTGTCAGGTATTCTCATTGCTCTGCCCACTAGGCCTGCCAGATATGCCAATACAATCCGTACTCCATAATGAAAAACATCTGGTTCCAAAGGTATTTCTCGTATGGCTATTTGTCCTGTAAATGCCCTAATAATTTTGCACAAGTTTAAGTAATGCATTCCTGGTGTTGAGCATACCATGCCCTCATCGGTAAACGAGATTGTCATATTCAACTTTGTCATTTAATCTCGACCCAATATATTGACAGGTGTCTGTCTCGAGTATAGCAAAGGCACCACCTTCATGTCGCATTCTCATATAGAGACATGTAATTCTTCAGTGAAACAAACTCTACTTGTAGCTCCTGAAAAGCCTTGAGTATTCATGGCAGTGGCAGACATTGAAAGCTTTCCTTCTCGTATACAGGAGCGTATTGCACCTGTGTCTACGAAAGACAAAAAAATTCTTGCCTCCTATATTGGCGTCTACCCTTGGATCCTCGTGAGGATTCGGCATCACAGATAGTTCTGAACACATTAAGTCTCCCGGTGACCAGTCCTATTGCGGGTACAGCCTCATTCCGTTACCCGTGAAAAGATTCCCTCCATCGAAAGTGATACCCCCTATTCTAGGAGTCGTTACTTGCCCTGTACTCGTTCTCTGTTGGATCTGCATGGGCGTGTGCTGTGACTGCCCTTGAGGCAAAGCCACTGCTACCTGCTGTGTCTGCAAGCCTTGCTGCATTCTCGATGCGTGCTGTGACTGCCCTTGTGGTGAAGCCACTGCTACCTGCTGTGTCTGCCAGCCTTGCTGCATTCTCAGCACTTGCTGCTGCTGCTGCATCGTTTGATTTTGAGCAAACCCATCAGCACGCTGCTGCGAATATGCAGGTGGGTTTGTAGTCACCCCTCTTAAAAACAGATTGTTTTGCACAAACCTTTGACTTCTACACATACAAACAAAATGCCCTGTCATCCCACATGTCCAACATATAGGTGGCCTCCTAATCTGCCCATCCTGCATGTTTTACTCATCATTCTGCATATTTCGAAACCAACCTTGATTGCTCTGAAAGATTCCCTGATTATTCTGCCAATTTCCTTGATCATTCTGAAAACCTCTTCCTCGAAATCCACCCCTTCCATGCAGAGTAAGCCCATTATTACTCTGATCAAACTGCCTTTGGTTATTCACCTGTAGCATATTTGCAATCTGCTGTGAATTCAATCCATCTACACTGGACAACATCGCCCCTTCAATGGCATACTTAGACAGTTTTTTCCTGCACTAATTCTGCCTCCTCGCTCTTTCGGGCATCGTCTTTTTTGCAATTCTTTTCCTGCAAAAGTCTGCAATAATGCGCAATGGTCAGCTGGATCTCCAGCCACAGTTTTGCATCTATACCTACTATTTTCGTGAGCTGCTTCTATGTAGGGTCTGATAGCCCTTGGCAAAATATATGATAAAACACGGATATAGATTTTCCCAAGCCTCGTGTGTCTCCAGGCTCCATGCCTCTTGAAAATTCTGAATGTAAACAAGCAGATCATCTCTGTCCTGAATTATCTTCATCATTATATCTCCCATATTGGACGTGCCCGGATACAGTACTCTAAGCGCTTTCCATACTGCTGCCCTACAGTTATTGAATGGTGCTCCATCATGAGCAGTGTGGACTGTAGTCACACCAGGGTATCCAGCCCTTGTCCACACGTCATTAGCTCTCTCACCAAGTATGGCGATTAAGAGACCCTTAATGTCCCCTGTAGCCAATGTGTTTCCTCCCATCATTTTCTCCAACTCATGTATCCACTTCCCAGCGCCAGAAGTTAAACTAGGGAGTTTACACCTTAAATTATCCTTGTCCAGCTGGGGACACAATATTTACTGTGGTCTGACCCCTCCTTTCTCTAACAAGGGAAACTGTGATGCCCCAAACTCATTTTCATCTCTCATCATTTGTCTTTCCAATGCAGGAACAATATTACCACATCGCCTTCTTCCTGGTAACGATCTTACTCTGCTCACATAAGGCGGTGACTACCGCCTCTCACCATGAAGTTGCCTTTTAGGTTGGTCTGACTGTGCCAATGGTTCTGACGCCCTAGTTACAGGTGCGTTCAAATCGACTTCTTTTTCCATTGAAAAACATCCCTCAGGACCGCATACATTCCCTCTTTCTTCCCCATGGATGGTGTCTCTGTCTTTGTCCGACATTTCCTGTGTCCAACTCGTGCAACTTCTCTCCTTGTCATCTCTATTTAGAGTCATTGGGCCTCATTACGAGTGCAGTGGTTAGGGGTTAACGGCACCGATAAGGATGCCGGTGCTGTTAACCCCTTACCGCCGCATTCCGAGGTCCCTCAGCGGGTCCCACTAAGGCCGGCTGGTTTTACCAGCCGCCCTTAGCGGAGCCGCTAATGGACCAGGGAGCTAATAACAGGCCCGCTATTTGCAGGCCTGTTTTTAACTCCTTCCCCGTTCCCTTTGAGCCCTATGGTGGCTCGAATGGGAATGGGGAATGGTTTTCAGAATGGGGACTTACCGGGTCCTTCAAGGTTGGAAAAACCTGGTAAGTCCACATACCGAGAACCCGGACCCGGTATGCGGTACGGGGGTATCCATGGCGCTAATCGCACCATGGCTACCTCCATACTCGTAATGACGCCCAATGGGTAAGGATGCCGGTGCCATTAACCCCTTACTGCCGCATTCTGAGGTCCGTTAGCGGGAGCCACTAAAGGACCAGGGAGCTAATAACGGGCCCGTAATTAACGGGCCCGTTATTAACTCCCTCCCCATTCCCATTCAGCCTATGGGAATGGGGATGGCTTCCCTGAATGGGGACGTACCGGGTCCTCAAAGAGTGGAATGACCCGGTAAGTCCCCATTCGGAGAACTCAGACCCAAGTTTGGAGGCAGTCATGCCACAAATAGCGGCATGGCTACCGACAAACTTGTAATGAGGCCCAATCTGTCTAGAGACAGCTCTTTTGCCTCGTACTACATGAGGCTCCCTCTATGTCATAGAACGGAGTACTTTCGAGTCGATAATTGTTTTCCTTCCCCTTTCATTCTTTCTGAGCTTTCATGTCATGATATATATACTTTATCGATCGCTTCCCTAATGCTCATAGACTCAAACTTGTCTTCTAGATTTATTCTTGATGGGCCTGGTAATGACTCGTATTCTGGGATGAATTCCTCTATGTCCTCCCATGCTACTTCTGGCTCAGGATTTCTTATCTCTTTTTCCAAGCGATGGAGATTATGGACTCTCTGCCTTCTTTTATGTTCCATATAATTGTCAAATTCGGTTTGTTTCCTTGCTTCCTCTCTAACTCTATCTTCTTCTTTTTTCTTCATATCCCTTCTCTCCTTTGCCCTACGTATCTCCTCATCCTTTCGTCTCTGTATTCTCTTATCCTTTAACTTCTGTTCCTCTGCTTCTATTGTTTTTTGTTCTAATCTTTATGCTCATAAATCACTCTCTGTCTGTTATCACGTTTACTTTTCTCTTCTGCTCTCTCTTGTTTTCTTGACAGCTCTTCTTGGTATAACTGTTCTCGTCTTTGCCTAACCTTCCTTTTCGATCCTTCGTCTTTCAATCGTTCTTCTCATTCCTTATATTTTTTATCTTGCTCGTCTTGATCTTCCCGTTGTCTTACATCCTCAATGCGTTTACCATTGAGTTTAAGTAAAATCTGACCACCCATCCATTTTTTCTGTAAAAGCGCTATCTCATCAGCATAATCTCTTTCTCCTTTCCATCTTTTTATTTCTCTTCCTATATCTAGAGATGTGCTTGCTCTATCACTTCTCTCCTTATTGTGTCCCTCCTTGCCTATCGGGACCTTAGAGATTACATCTCTCTCAGTATTTTTCTCTGTGACCTCGTCACTGCTTTGCACAGGTGACTCATATGCTGGGTTACTATACCCTGTTGCTGCCTTAAGCTCCCTCAATGGGTATAGCCCATCGTCTATCTTATTCTTGTCTCCTACTTCAGTAGGGGCGGGGGAGCAGAGGGCTCCTCACCCACCTCTTTGCATACATTAAGTATCCAATCTATAGGAGGCGGTTAATCTCGCTCCTCTTGGCACATCTTCCAAAGCTCTAAACTAGCTAATCGCTTGTCCAGCTTCTTTCCGGTGTATGCGGCGTGCAGATATGTCATCATACGCCACAGAACTGCCTTCGACAGTGACCCTTCTTGAGGCCACGCATGAACATTTTATCTGTGGTACTTTTAACCCATTCCGCACTATACTGTCTAAGCTTGGGTGCATGTTTCGGCAACTGCTTGCAGAGATGCACAAGTGGAGTAATATCCTCCATTCTCAACTCATTTGTCCTTAATCTGTTTGACACTCGTTTATTTTTAATCACAGATTTAAAAAAGTATGTTTCACAAAAATAATACAATATGAGCAAGCACCAATCGTCACAAGCTCCACTCCCGCTAACCTCAAATTTTACTTTAATCTTGCTAAAAAACAACCATCAGGTTCAATTCTAACCAATAATTAATTATGATGTCATCGCTTCAAAAAAACACATAAAACAAACAGACAAACTCAACCGGTTACATACATCTCCTATGATCTTTTCTCTAAGACTCGTCTTGCCCTCTAAAATACTTTGGGCCTCATTACGACCCTTGCGGAAATGGAAAAATGATGGCGGAAATGCAATACCGCCATCGAACACCGCTCGTTGCGATCATGACCCGTCACCGTAAAGTACGATGCCATTAGCGACACCGCAGTGAACGGCAACGCTAACTGCACCAAGTACGCGCACGCGCGCCTTGCAAAACCGGAATCACCGCCATGGCGCAACGGTACGCGAATTCTGACCCTAGCGGACATGTACTGAACGCCATCAAGCACGTCGTAAAGTACCATTCCGCCATGGCGAGAAATACGGCAACGCGAACCAACCGTAAATGGCCCACTGAGTGCCTGTACTCCACTCCCTGGCCTCATTGCACAACTCCTGGCAGGCGCAATGTACTCACACTATGCAACCAGTGAAATCCACAATTCACCCATGCATGCCAACGTAGAAAAGCATGCAGGGGCTCAAAGCGCCCCGTGAGTGGGCATCCATGTACGGCATGTCACCATAGCCGTACTGACGCAGCACAGGCATGTGAAGGTACAATACATCAAAATGAAAATCAAGAACACATGACACAAAACAACAGTAGTCCCCCATCGCTTGCCACCAGCGCAAGGCAACATCCAAAACAGCATCCTGAGGGGGATTGCACCAGCCCTGTACTCATGCCAGTAAACAAACCAACCATCAGCAGAAGCATGTACCACACAAGTCGGCAGAGTGACTGAGCAGCCAGGCTCATCCCAAGAGGGGCCGATGGGAGCTGCAGGGCACAGATGGCATCAATACAGAAGCTATTCCAATGGACATGACCCCAGTCCCCCTCCAACAAACGCACGCAAACACAGTCACCTGTGACCAGCCACATTCTGAACAACCCATCATTCCACCAATCGACCTGGCTGACAGGCACCAGTCGGCCAAAAGCCAATCCCCCGCCCCTGAACAGCACATCATGTAAACAGTCACAATGGCAGCCCCTATCCGTGACCATACTGTGCTACGTAGGCAAACGCGGCCAGTACTGTACCACACAACTCAACTCAGAAGGCGGAACACAATGCAGATCATCACGCAATACATACCGCCACAAAGCGAAAATCGCCACATCACCTGCAAAGAACAACGCAACACGACAAATATCGGAATACAATTTAAATGCACATCCAAATGACAAAGGCCCCACAGCAATTTGCAAAATACCACCAAAACAACCATCATCACCGAGGGCTGCATCTGCAATAATTGACCGGCTTCCACTTGTGTGACGCCCTGTACCATCATGGCACACAGGGCCTACATCAACGTTCCAAAAGGCAACATGGAAGCGGCAAGAACCGCAGGTCCGTCCCATGAGGCAGGCACTAGTCGAGCTGAAAGGCCGAAATGTTGCACCTAGCCACCAGTACAGCGTAAGGGCATGTGGCCCATTGGCGATCGTCCCATATGATCGAAATGGTGCTCCACTGATTCACCCGAAGCTGCAGGAGTCGAGAGTAAAAACCATCTGGAGGAGTGGCGTAGAGATGGCATCTGCAATAGGGCAGGAGATACCTGTCACCCAAAAGAAACACAAATCAACCGATTGCATTACGGGACTCATGATGCATTACAATCTTCATTCAACACACCAAATCCACACCCATATGCATGCTAGCCCACTCCAAAGGAATATACACACCCCTAAATCAGTATCGAATCATAACGAAACCAATCGAGCTAAATACACCATTGTCAACGTCGGTTACTGTGCATGCGTCCGTCAAGATAGAACCCATGACATGGGATTAGTAACGTGCCTAGACACAAGTGTATGAAGGCGCGTCGAGACAGGGAGGATCCGACAAGGGCAGATAGACGTATGTCCCACTATGGCAGCCTTGCATCACATAACGCAGGGGAAGGGGAGTGAATCAAAAAACCCATGTACATGGCAGACCCTAAACGGAATCATCAGTCCATGCATCCACACATCATTCCCTCATCCCGCAATGAAAACGCATGAATATTCACTCACATAATATGTGAAACTTCCATCGCGTCTGTGCGTAATGCAGTCCGCAAAAACCACTGTGCCCCTGGCCGGATCTGTAGTGTTGTGAAGCAAGATGGATTTGGGAACGTCCTGCCTTATCGTCCACTACGCTATTGCGCATCCCATTCAATTCATATCATTCATTGCCTGCTCGTTATGGGCCATGTCCCAAGGACATTCTACAATAGAACGTTACATTTCCAGCCAGACCTGTGGGCGTATCCTCGCCGCTACTTCAAAACCCAAAATGCTGGCCTTCGAATTCCTCACTTGCAACATTACGTCGAAAAGGCTTCTGTGAACGCTTGCATTCACAATTACATCAATGTAGTGCGGCTGTGTGTCATGATGCTAACTGGCTGCAATCACAAATGGCACGCCACGCCCGTCGGTGAAGTACGTTACTGTGCTGCATGAGGGTCGGCCATCGATCGAGCCCTACATACCACTGACTCTTCACAGGTATGTAAGCGGCTGCAATCATAGCATGTGTAACAATGGGAGCATAGCATGAAGATCAGTCAAAGTACATCACACTGCCATCGGGATTAGATACATGATTCAAATCCCAAGATGCCATGCGGCCAAATGCAGCCTTACGTGCGGGACGTGCTCGACCAGAAGGGATTGCATCTGCCACAGATTCATTCAATCAGCACAGGTGGAGGCCATACAGGCCGACAGCACATATATTGCAGACCCAAACCCCTCCCACAACCACTCCCACTCCAAAATGCTACCGGCAGGACTAGCGATGTTGGGCCTGGGGTACCAGATAGCACTGCAAGTGCTACAACTACAAGAAGACGACGAACAACAACAGGTACAACAACCGGGCGCACAGGGGAGACGGAGGAGAAGGAGGAGGAGGAGGGCAAGGCAGGGTCAGCAAGGCCCACAAGCACTGCCACTACCACCACGCAGGCGGCCCGCAATCCCACGCCTCCGAGCCGATCCGTTCAACCTCACTGCTGAGCAGATCCACACCCTCTACCGTTTGGACCGGGACACCATAATCGCCATTGTGGACATGACACATGCTGACCTCGTGAGCATGATAGATAGCCCAACCGCCATCCCACCCCTACTGAAGGTGGTGTCTGCACTCCACTTCCTGGCCACAGGCACCTACCAGCACACAGTGGGACAGTTGCATGGCATTTCACAGCCACTGTTCTCACGGACACTCTTCCAAGTGCACGATGCCCTCCTGAAGCACGCCGACGACCACATCACACTACCACGCACGTACCAGGAGATTACCAACGCTAAAGTGGGATTCCATGCACTTGGCGGCATCCCGGGTTGCATTGGTGCCATCGACTGCACCCATGTTGAATTGGTTGTCCCACATGCCATGGAGGTCCAGTACCGCAACCGGAAACAATTTCATTCAATCAATGTGCAAATGGTGTGTGACTCCAACAAGATATTTACGCATTGTTGTGCCAGATTTCCAGGATCTACCCATGATTCTATGGTCCTGAGGAACACAAGAATACCACGCTACATGGAGCGACACGCAGGGCACAGATCCTGGCTACTCGGTGAGTCTCATTCCATGCATGACATCGTGGCCCATTTGATGCGTCAATGACCTTGCAGGGGGGGGGGGGCTACTTAGCACTATCATTCCACTGACACCCTTTATTCGTCTCATACAGGTGATGCCGGGTATCCACTGAAGAGATGGCTCCTTACACCAATCCGGAACCCACAGAACGAGCATGAGGAGGACTACAACCATGCCCACTCACGTACCCGTGTGGTCATTGAACAGGCATTCGGCCTACTGAAGGCTCGTTTCCGCAGCCTCAGCAGGTCTGGCGGGGCACTCATGTACAGCCATGAGAAGGTTTCTAAGATGGTCATGGCATGTGTCATGCTGCACAACATGTGCATACGTAGGAATGTGCCCATGCCCCCTGACGCTGTACTGCATGCACCTGAAGATGATGATGATGATGAGGGTGGGGATGTGGAGGCACCTCAAGGAGTCCATGAGGCACAGGATGTACGTGCAATCCGACAGAGCATCATAGATGCATGCTTCTAGCAACCACGCATGGTGCCTATTACACGGAAAGGGGACCTGTGGCACTGTGTGTGTGTAGTACAGGCACATTGTGGACTGTACGCCTATGAAGGCCTCGTACGCAAATATCAATGTCCACACATGTCATTGGATGATAATGAGGTGCTGTATTGTTAATGTGATTTGATTTATACACCCTATGGACCCGCCACCCAGTGAAGCCCAACACACCCCCTCCACCCTACTACCTCCCCCCCCAACACCAGTGTCCAAATATGCATGCTGTCCGTGGGTAGACGCTATTGCAAGCCCCCTCTACGGGTATCAGGGGCACCCCTGCCCGTGGAGCGCAGGTTCCTGCCAGATCTGCGTTGGGGGCTGCCCTGGACGGAACTTGCCACGGATGATGTCTCTGCCTGCTCGCGTCCATGCATGTCTCTGAGGGTTTGTGAGAGCTCCGAGAGCACACGGCGCACAGCAGCAAGTTCAGCACAAACGTCTTTGGACGTCGCATGCAGTTCCCCCCTCAGGCTCTCGGTGCTTTTCTCCATTTGTGCTCTCAGGCTCTCGGTGCTTCTCTCCATTTCTCCCCTGAGGCTCTCACTACTTTTCTCTATTTGTGCCCTGAGTGTCTCGGTGGATGTTTCCATGGCTGCCCTGGAACCCCCGCATTCATTTGCATGGTCCTTGAGTAGCGTGGACGCTTCCTGCTGTTGCTCGATCAGCAGGTCGAGGGACTGTTGCCTCTGCTGGGCCATGGACATTTGCGGTGGTGTGACAGGGGGGCTGCTCAACACATGTTGCCTTGGCACAGGACTTGTGGGGGTTGGCCAGTCGTCGTCTTCAGGGTGCCCCTGCGTGGTTTCGTCATGGTGTAGGGGATGGAACATGCAGGGGGATTGGGAAAGGTCATGGATGGTACCTACGTCGCCAGCACTGTTTTCCGTGTCGGAGCATGCTGGCATGACAGCTGTGTCACCTATGGTGCTGCTACCACCAGAGGCAGTGCCATCAGATACGTTCTTTGGGGGGACCTGTGGTGCTGGGGTTGTGGACTTGCTGGCTGCTGGGGTGCCTGTTGCAGTCCCCTCCAGTGTGCTGCCACTTGATTCCTGCTGCTGCCGTGTCTTGATCCTTGCACCTGAGGTGGAGGCTCTTGGGACGTTGGTCCTGGCCCTCTTTGCAGGCGTGCTGGTAGGGGTGTCCTGCAGCTCGTCGTTGGTATCGGACCCTGTGGTGGAGTAAAGAGGGGCGAGCGTTAGTTATGGGTCTGTCGGATTTGGAATGGCAACGTATCAAATGCATTGGGGTGGTACATGAGGCTGATTTGGGACTGGGCCTTGGAGGTGGTCTCATTTTCGTGTGGATTGAGGATGCATTCATTTGGCTGCCTGCAGTTAGGGGGTGCATGCTGCACATGTAGGGGTTGTTTATGGCTTCTTGATTGATTTGTTTGTTCATTCTGACTTTTAGAGGGCGCTGTCAGGGCAAAGTATGTATTGCACTATGGGGTCACATGGTACTGCACATGTTCGTGGTTTGTGGATTTCGCATTGTTTCTCTTGGCCAACCTACCTGATTCTCCGGATGTCGGCACTCCTTTCTCCATCCCTCCGACTCCCTCTATGCTCTCCATTCCTATGGTGGAGGCGCAGATTTCCTCCCAGGGGGTCAACTTGATGGGCGACTCTGAACCCCCCCCGGTAGCTGTGGCGATGTTCCTGTTCGCAGAAAGTATGCTGCGTACGCGGATCCGCAGGTCGTCCCACCGCTTGCGACATTGCTGTGGCGTGCGGGGTGTTGTCCCCACCGCACTTACGCGCTGTGCCACCAGGGCCCATATGGCCTTCTTGTTGGCAAGGGCCGTCCTGGTCATTTGACTGGAGAAGACGACGGCGGAATTTTCCTGGAGGGTCTCGGTGAGCACGGTCAGTTCCTCTCGGGAGAAGTGTACCTGCCGCTTGCGGTCACACGCTTTCTTGGCTACCTTTCCCATATTTATTTTTTTAACTGGGGTTGCTAACGGGTTGGGATGTGTGTCAGGGTCGGATTTTTTATGGTTGTGTTGGGATTCGGATTTTATAGTTGTGCGGCGTGCTGTTTCCCGTTCCGGCCACATGCTTTTACTTCCGTTTCCGTATATTTACGGTGGCCGTAATTTGCGGTGCACGCTCGTTACGGTGACCGCTCATTACGGTGACCGCTAAGATGGGTGGCGGTATTGCACCTGGTGCAGCGTACGGCGGCGGTAAGGGCCGTTTTGGGGTCATTTCCGCCATCGCAGCCTTTCGGATTCCGCCATGGCGTAATGCTCGTGCCCGATGGGTCGTGATTGGCCGCACTTTGCTCCTTCGTGCAATGGCGGAAACGCTATTTACGCTGTTGCGGTCCGGTCAGTCACTTTCCGCCAGGGTCGTAATGAGGCCCTTTGTATTAAGTGTAACTTACCCCTTTAGATCCGCCTTTAATCATATCCGTCATCTACGTGTTCCACTATGGGACTCTGAGCTCAAATTTCTTCTGTTCCGTTTTATGATAAACGCAGGCCAGGGTGTATTCTCTTATCGTGGCCTCTCTCACGATGATATATTGTTCGGACACACTCGAGTCAATATCTAATTCCCCATATATATATATATATATATTAGGCACTCCAAAGCAGGGCATATATCACCCCGGTGCAGCACCCTATCAGGTCTTGAAGATTACACCCTTAAAAATCCTGGAAATATGGTAAAACGAGGAGAGGGGCGCACTCCAGTTCCCTGCACAACCTTTTCAGCCATTAGTGTTCTCCTCCGACCGGTTTCTGTGCTCTTACACGTCATCAGAGATGGTGTCTTAACTTGCAGCTCACAGCAAGTGCAGGTGATGATAATCAATGATGATTTCTGCTGCAGGGGCTTCTGGTAGATGTCGTCATCAGGTTTAACAAGGAAAAATCGAGGAGAACACCAGTGGCTTAGAAGGTTGTGCAGGGAACTCAAGTGCGCCCCTCTCCTCGTTTTGCCATATTTCCAGGATTTTGAAGGGTGGAATCTTCAAGGCCTGACAGGGTGCTGCACCAGGGTGATACATGCCCGGCTTTGGAGTGCCACACTGCAGGCTACTCCCCCCCTTTCTCCATTGTGGGATTGGGCGTGAGCTTTTTCCTTGCTAACCTGATGACTACATCTACCAGAAGCCCTTGCAGCACAAATCATCATTGATTATCATGACCTGCACTTGCTGTGAGCTGCAAGTTAAGACAGCCTCCCTGATGACATATATTAGCACAGAAACCGGTGGGAGGAGAACACCAGTGGCTTAGAAGGTTGTGCAGCGAACTGGAGTGCGCCCCTCTCCTCGTTTTGCCATATTTCCAAGATTTTGAAGGGTGGAATCTTCAAGACCTGACAGGGTGCTGCACCAGGGTGATGCATGCCCGGCTTTGGAGTGCCTCACTGCAGGATACTCCCCCCCCCTTTTTCCATTGTGGTATTGGGCGTGAGCTATTTCCTTGCTAACCTGATGACTACATCTACCAGTAGCCCTTGCAGCGGAAATCATCATTGATTATCATCACCTGCACTTGCTGTGAGCTGCAAGTTAAGACAGCCTCCCTGATAACATGTATTAGCACAAAAACCAGTCGGAGGAGAACACCAGTGGCTTAGAAGGTTGTGCAGGGAACTGGAGTGCGCCCCTCTCCTCGTTTTGCCATATATATATATATATATATATATGTATATATATATATATATATATATATATATATATATATATATATATACATATATATATATATATATATATATATATATATATATATATATGTATATATATATATATATATATATATGTATATATATATATATATATATATATATATGTTACACTCTTACTCTTACGTCTCTTAAGTTAAATTGTATCCCGCCACCCTCCATTACTCGCTTTTTTCTTAACTCATCACCCATGCTTTTGTCAACTCACTCAATTTTGTACTCACAATATCATTTTTGTTTTCCGACTTTTGGGATTGTTCGCCTTTTTTACCGCCTCTTCAACCTTCCGATCGATCCCCTTCACATAGAAGTGGGAGGGGATTCTATGTAAACTAGGGGACCTATCACATCCAGTCTTGCAAGATTTTTAAATTACACTAACCACTATCTACGGGGAGCTTCACGTCGTTTCAGCCGAATGGCAATGGTCGTCCGATACTGCCGAAACTCTAAAGTTTACTCAGATCGATGGCTCTGAACCATCCTCTCTCTGCTACCAAGTGAACTGGATAGTCCAGCCCCTTTGATGAGTAGCAATTACCCTGAGATGGATGGGGATGCAGACTTTACTCATACATCAATAATAGAGCCGACTCAGGAAGTTGACAAAAGGAAGACTGTTTTAATATCAATTTTCTAAAACAGGGAGCATAACGAACATCAACGCAATCGCTCAATCCTCGTACTCAATGCATTCAAGAAAAAACGGAACATTTACAAGCAATATTCGTCATCAATGACCTTCACCTGTGTGTTTACTATCATCATCCTATGTGGCAAACTACAAAAACCTATAAGTATGAGTGATTGGCTCTGAGTGAACATCTAAGTATATGATTCATACTAGTAAAAAAAATGGTAACTATGTTATTGGTTACTCAACATTGGGTGGGGCAACTAAGCACTCCCCTGAAAATGACCTCTATGAATGTCACTAAATACACAACATCCCATTGGTTTACACACTATAGGATCCCTACATACGCGGGTCCTCTACAATTGGTTGCCACTCTATTCTCATTCAGTACTTTTCCACCTATGTTAGCAGCCTGCAGGCTGGCCATGCAGGTGCTGGTGAGGTCACTTTAACTTTAGCTTCCCACCAATTTGCATATCAATCTATCATCACCTCAGTGGTCTATTGTCAATTAGGCTTTTGAAGCTCATCCTTGAAAGTGTTCTTAGCTCTGAGAAAATTAGGGAGTAAGTAGCACAGTCTGCTTCCGTGGGTAGGTTTGACCATCTTGTTCATCCAACTTCATGCTTCCATGTGACTGTATACCATGGAATTGAGCCTTTTCATGCATTTAATAATATGTTTTAATAAACCGCTGACGTCTTCCTTGTTATGTCTGTGCCTTCTAAACAGGAGTTTTGTTCTTTCAAACAACTTTGTAGCCAATGTCTGTTCACGCCAGTTTGATAAGGCATTAGTTTCTTGGCTTGTCCAGCCTCGACTTCTGTATTTCACTTGTAATTCAACTTACTTTTTAACTGCGACACGCTAAAATAAGGCCTTCTTTGCTACTGTCGAACCTGCTATAATACATTTAGTGGAAACATCCATAGTTTTCTTATTCCTATATATTTATACATTGACGCTTGCCGCATTCTATTCACTATAAGCTTAAAGCAAGCTTCAAGATTACTTTGCTGCTTGCGTTTCTTTTGCATCACGTGTAAAATAACTTGATATCTTCATCTTTTTCTGTGGCATAAGCTTCTTCACCTTGAGCCCAAGATGTTACTTATCCTAATTACTTTCTTGATTCCTTATAGAATATCTGCATTCTCTAGTCACTGCAACTCTTCTATGTACGTCATCTTCAGCTCCATGTAACATATTCTGGCAATGGTTAGTGACATTACCATTCATCCTTGCCGCTTCTTTGGCTCTGCTTCTTCAGGGATTTCATTCAAATGGCTATCATATTTCCTTGTATACAGATATGATTTTCTCAATGGGTACCTTGGACCCCAGATTCTCTTATGTACTGGTACTTTCACTGGTACTGGACTCAATCCATACCCTGCTCTTTGTCAATTCAACTGTTCTGTGTATGTCACATACTCTGGTTTCCAGCATACAGGTAAAAGGGGTGGGTCGGTTGAGGTGGGGGTACGTGCCTCCTCCTCTACAAAACCAAACACTCAAAACACAGAATGTGAATTGACTTCAGACTCCGTTCATGCAGGTCCCACCCCAAGGGAGTACCCTGTAAGGAACTTGTTGTGGCAATAGTAAAGGCAGACACAAGTGATCACAGTTCAAGGGTGTTTATTAAACTGTATAGGTAGGTTGGAAAACACCTAATCTATACCTAAATCTAAGATGGGAGCAAGCTACAACCATCAAATAATAATAAGGCAGTTCTAGTGGTGTCTTGGTCAAATAAAAGGGCATATACTAAGAAACCTATTCTCAATCCTTACAACTAAATATGAAAGAGTGTGGGATAGTGTTCACAAGAAAGAAAGAAGTGTTCACAAATGATACATCAGGATATGGTAGCTGGGGGTCTCCCTTCGACATGTTTTGAGTATGGGACAAGGTGGGACTCCAGAGCAAAGCACAAGCTCGAGCTTTCCCAGAAGAAGACTACAGTTCCATTCTCAGGTATCAGGTCCTCTGGTGGTTAAGTCTCTTTTCTACAAAAAAGTCTCTTGCCTCCGAGGTCCGGATGTATTCAAAATAACAAACAAAAAGTTCCTTTCTGTATGTACGTTGACTGATGACTTCTCACCCCCTTGATCCCCCTATTCCGGGCTCAGATCCACAAATTGTTCCTTGCGATATCAGGACCTCTGTGATTAGATCTCTTTCTTCCGACGGTCTGCTATGTTCAAAACCATATACAATAGTTCATTTCTGATTGCACTTGGGTGATGATTCTTCACCTATGGGCCCCACCCCTTACGGGTTCAGACCCCTCTCGAATATCAGCCTCCCTCCGTTACATTCACTCTGGCTTATAGTCAATGGATTTTCTCTGTTGCAATCACGTGTCAGTGGGTGATAGCTTTTCACTCCTGGATCCCCCTCTCCCAGGCACAGACCCTTCTGGAATGTTTTCCTCCCTCCATCGGGTTCACTATGACTTTTGTTGGTGGGTGATGGCTTTTCTCCCCTGGATCCCCCTCTCCCAGGCACAGACCCTTCTCAAATGTTTTCCCCCATCTGTCGGGTTCACTGTGGCTTTTCCTCAAAAAACATCACCTGTGGCATTCACAAGTCTTAATGTCTTTTTAAACAGTTCACTGTGGACAGCCCTCTGTTAGGTTCACTCTTGTCAACACACTGTTCATAGGGACGGTCAGGCTTTGCCCTTTTCAATCGGCATCGCTCCGTTGGGTTTACTCTTGCCAACTTTTGCTAATCACACAGTTCTTTCTCTTTTCTCACTATGCTCTCCCTTAGCTTTCCAATTGCGATTGTACAGGGGATTTTGTTAGACCCCTGTATGACCACTTTGACCTTTTCCTTGCAGCTCTCCTAGGTCCTTCTGGTATCGGTAGTTTCAACAAATGTGGGATCAACCAGAGACTCTCGAATGAGCACCCACATGGTGCCGGATCCCTCTGCAGCTGGTTTCCCTTAATGTTAACAGCTCTTTGAACTTCCTTTAATTTGCCATTTGCAACTTTTGTTCAACACAGTTCGGTTTCTTATCAGCTCTCCCCTCGACTCACTGGCTGTGATGAACCGCTGGGCTTTTCTTGTCTCTGGAGTCAAGGCCAGTACCACGGTAGCAAGTATATCTCCCTGTTCTGATTATCAGTCTAAGCGTGCTCCGTGTACCGTTGATTTTTGTTGCAACACACGCTGGCAATTGTTGGCAGTTTTACGATTCCTTCCATGGAGGCTTCGCTGGGCTGGGTCGGAAAGGGCAAGGTCGCTTCTCTCCTTGTCACCTTGCCTTATCACCTCAATGCCTTTTTCCCACTCCTTAACTGCTGTGCTTGGATAGCTGTCTCGTCATGCGGTTTGCCTTGCCCCTCGTGTGCTCTCATGCTCCACCTTTTATCACTTTGGGAAAGAAAAGGGCCCTTGGGTGTGTGATTCTGATCAATTGCCTGACTTTTCCTGACCCTTGAGTTGGGACATGTCAGGTAAACGGCTGTGTTGTTAGTCTGTTGTTTTTCATGGGATGGGAAAGTGTCTGTGTTAGAATAGAAGGGGGTAGAGTTGCTAAAAATCTTGCTGTCCGGATGGGGAAAAAGTGTCATAAGAATATATATCCCTCATCCTTTGGGTTTGTGGTGAGCTCAGAAGGGTGGGTTTTGTAGGGTTTGTGAAATGAGTAAGAGGGATTGTGGGAACAATAGTTTTTGGTCACAGTCGACTGGGTGTTCAGAACTTTATCATCAGAGGGACGGGGAGGAAAATGACTGGGAGTACTCGGGTAGGTAACCGGAAAATAGAGACTCTGGGAGATGTAGTTACCCACGGTAGCATTGTTCAAATTCCTGATTGGTTTCACAGACAAGGAGGAGTTGTTGGATTTTGATAAGGGAGAATGACTGGGGGGAAAAGGAATTAATTTGGAATAGCCTATAAAGCTGATGGCCGGAAGGAGTTCTGCTAAATCCAAGCTCACCATGGGCGTACTTTTAGGGGGGGGGAGGATGTTTGTCCCTGCTAACCCCAACTTTCACGGCCCACCAGATTCCTCAGATTCCTCATCTGCTGTCTGGTCAGGGCATCCCTGAAGATACAGATCAGCTGTGAGTGACAACCAAGCAAGATGAAAACGTATTCTTAGCAGCACGACAGGGCACGTGACGAGCTACTTAAACCAAGTGTTGTGGTGCCAGTCCAACCGCCAACAGCCTGCAGGTCCACACCCATTTTGACCCCAAACGATCACTATAGTTGCCACAAATGGATCCATAGCCAATAATGAGATACTCCTGGCACTTCTACAGATGTTTCTCTCGTTATTTTAAAGTAAAACCATCAACTACAGCACAGTTCAGCACAAAAGATCACAGGAATTACAATACAATAAGTGCCAGATTATAGATCAACCAATCAGGCGGGTGTCAGAAGAGAAAAGTGATGAGTGCTGTTGTGATCAGAAATGACCACGGACTGCCTTAAGCACAGGGCGACTTTAAGAAAGCCACAGGAAGCTGGAGGCAGGGGGCGGCCAGCAAAAGGGGAGGAGGGAGGAAGAAAGGGCATTCGTGGTACAGAGAGAATAAAGAGAAGGTTAATGATACCTCGGCTCCCTCTGTCTGTGTCCAGTGTGGAAGGCCCGGAGTGCAAGCGTAAATGGGCCGGGGCCTGTAACCCCAAACAAAGGTGCTAACAACTGGCGATTAGAAGGAGGAGGGATCCCGTGTTCATCTGCTGAGCTCCACTGAACTGAACGGCTCCGAATTGACACTCTGCCACCCATGCAAGACACTGCAGTATTCCACTGGTACGGCACTCCGACATCCGTCCACTCCGGCAATCCGCCGGCCAAATAGGCGAGACCCGCCACATCCACGCTTGCACTGAAGGACCGCTGATCACGCCTACTGGAAACCTACATGGGCAATCCGCCCATAGTATGAAGGGCAATCCAACCATGGTGTGAAGGGCAATCCGCCCTTGAAGTGAAGGGCAAACCGCCCTTGGGGTAAAGGGCAATCCACCTATGGTACGAAGGGCAATCCACCCTTGGTGTGAAGGGCAATCTGCCCATGGTGTGTAGGGCAATCTGCCCGTGGTGGGAAGGGCAATCTGTCTGTGGTGCGCAGGGCAATCCGCCCGTTGTCGAGACGGCAGTCCCCCATTTGAGGTGCTCCATGGCAATCCGCCCAGCCACATAGCTGACCATGGCTTCAGAAAATAAAAATAAAAGAACCCAGAAGTAGGAAAAGGGGACGTTACGGCCCGTCAAGACGACTAACCCAGCTCCAGGTCAATTAAAAGGCGGGCACTCCCCCCAGTGGGACAGCCGATCCTGGCTCGGGACAAGGGGGCGGGTCAATCTGCCCAATTACGCAGCTGATTAAGTTGTCCGCCGCATCAGAAGGAGGAGGTAATCCGTCACTAACGCTGTCGGAGATCAGAGGGACAATCCACTCAGGTGGGTAGTGGATCCCCTCCTGTACATGCATAAAGGGGTCAGGATCCTCGTTGAGTAGGAGGAAAAGTGCAGTTGGGCAGTCCGCCCGCAGATCGCCACTTGATGCCAGGGGCTGGCGTTGCTGACCCTCGAGAGGATAGACAGCAGCATCTGACATGGGTAAGGCCTGTGCCACCCGGTTGCGAAGTGCCGCACACCCACCCCGTGGCTCATCTCTGCCCCAGAGGACCGCTGCAACTGTGGGGGTCTTGATACAGCCACACAGTTACACCAGTACCACTTCCAACAAAGTGGGGGCATAGGACACAGGGGCGGAAAGGAAACCCAGGACGACTTCCATGTCAAAGGACACTTCAGTTCCAAAGGGGTGAGGGAAAAGAAGACACCATACACAAGCCAGAACCCTGAGCCAGACCAAGTGTCACCCGCAAAGAGTCAACCCAAGGCACCGGAAGGCAAAGGAGCATTTCAGAGAAACAGTCATGGAAGATGAACAGGAGGCCGAAGAAATGACACAAGCAACTGCCAGGTCCAGAGCACTATTCCTAAGAAGACCACAACACTTCCAACTACAGCCACAACAGGACAGGGGCCCACAGTGAGAGGAAAGGGTAGAGGAATTCTCTGAGTTCTTGAAAGTGGTAGGGGAAGACAAAACTACAGCCCTCGTTGACATCCTAACCAACCGGGCCGGGAAAGAGATGAAGGGAATCCTTAAGACCATTCCACCGCGAGAGAAAACGACGTATGACCTTGCCATCTCCGCGTTGAACAAGAGACTGGTTTCACAGCCAAACACGGATTTTGAACGATATAAATTCAACCGATGGCAGCAACCGCCAGATGAAACAATAGGAGACTTTGTCATCAGGCTACAAAAGAAAACAGCCCATTCTGACTCCAAAGAGGAAGCAATACGGCTGAGAATAATAGAAGGCTGCAAGTCACTGATATTTCGAAAGCACCTCCTCAAGCAACCTCTCCTCCTGGAGGAAATATTAGAGCTGGCCCATATTTATGAAAGGGTCGACATGCAGGCTGCAAAGATTGAAAACCCAGAGGAGGCTGGCACCATCGCTGCCATGCGTGCAGACCGTGCTACACTGCCCCTTGACCAACGCAACACAGACGGAGATGTGGCCTGTTGTTCCCCCAACGGGGGCTGTGACCAGCAATGGGCCACCAGTGCACCAGATGTGGGAATGGTGAGCCACTTTGAGGAGGTGTGCAGGGATGGAGGGATGGAGTACTCTTCCCGCCAAGCGGCACACCGCCCTTGCGAAGAAGAATGACAAGATTGTTGGACGAAATGCACATGTGGTAACCAGGAAAGCAAACAGAGCCACCAGGTGGGTACTCAAGAATGGACACATGACCACAGGGAGAACGAAGAGGAAATACCTGGGAGTAGAACTAAAAGAGCCCAAGCAGCTGGAGGACGAGGGGGCCTAAAGTCGGTGGACTGAATAAAAGAGAGGGAAGCTTTATGTTAAGTGGTGGGAGGGGGGGTGTTGTGATAAGAAATGACCACAGACTGCTTTAAGCACAGGACAACCTTAAGAAAGGCACAGGAAGCTGGAGGCACGGTTTGGGCAGCAAAGGGGAGGAGGGAGGAAGAAAGGGCAGTCGTGGTACGGAAGGTTAATGATACCTCGGCTCGTCTGTCTGTATCCAGTGTGGAAGGACCGGAGTGCAAGCGTGAATGGGCTGAGGCCTATAACCCCAAACAAGGGTGCTAACAAGTACTGAGTGCGGTTCCAAGAGTAGACCGGCAATTAGGTCATACCGCCAGACGAGCTCATATGGACAGGAGGTGCATAGACCTCGCGAATGAAGGAGTTTCTGAACAGTAGCATTCAGTTCTTTGATTTTATTGTTTCCTGCAAACGGTTCCACTACCGTCATCAACCATTTGGAAAATTCCAAAGCTGTCCTTTTGCAAGCACATCTCTTCAGTTTAATCTCCATGCTTTGGTAGGCCAGCACTTTGCTCGGGCTCCTTCGCAGCTGGTTAGCAGTACAGGCACGTGCAAGACCTTGCTGAGTGATTCTGCCTCGTTCCTGTGTGGGTGTGCAGGGGGACTGCAGGGAGAGCTTGCTCTGTTTAATCATGCATATTTTGGGAAGCGTGACGTGCAAGTGGAGAAGCGCATATTCATCAGGCCATGCATCAATCCTGTTCTTCTTAAATGCATTGCCAGAATTAGTATTGCCAAAATAAACTGCGTATTTGTTAGAGGGTGGTCGGTAGGGGGGATTCGTTCGACAAAATGAGGTGTGCTACATGAAAAGTGGGGGCTTTCACTCAACTGCTTGAATTAAGTTTTTTCCAGCATAGTCATCACTGTCCCCTTTCTTTACACTTGTGAATTCAAAGAGTGTGGAAATGTGGTACAACAGTACAAAAAGGCAGGTCTGGGTAAAAGAAAAAATCTAAATGGCCACCCCCACAGCACTTTTTCTTGAAATTACAAACATTGCAAGCAGAAAGCCTCACACATCCCCTTTAGCAGTAACATATAAGCTGATATCTCTTTTGATTGAAGAGAAGAAAAGGAAAAACAATCCAGGTGGAGCTCTTTATTTTGAAGTCAACTAGAACTAGTTCCCCGAACTTCCCCAAAGTGTTTAACGCCCGTTGTTCAAAGCTAGCAGTCCCTACACCACTCCCCTAGTCATCAATTCCATTTACTAATTTTTTAACCTTATATTCCTGATTTCAACTCCCATAAAATGCACTGCTTATGTCATCACCACTAGTGCCAGTGATGCCATCACATAAGAAATTACCAATGACATAACTGGTGATATCATCAAGGTGGATTGAGTATTTAGCAATGCCATATAGAGAAGCAAGCACTGGCCAAGCCAACAGTTTGAGAGTTTCTGTAGCCATGGGTTAGGCATTTTCTAGGCACTGCTATACTTGTACTACTTTGCGATAAAATGGCAACATCTGGGCTTTGGTGGGATTACCTGGCCATATGATAGCTGCGCCTGGCAAATGCCTAAATGTAAGTCACAGCTGTTGACTTTGCCAATGCTTCTTTTAGAATGGCTTCTGTGCAAGGACAGTCATACTGCTTATAAACCAAGTGGTTGAAGGCACTTTTAATTACGTGCATTTACAGTTGCAAATAAACCCTGCATTTTCTGCAGACTACTCGGAAATAATACAGGCAGGCCACAGTTTGATATTCCTGCTTGATATAGGTAGCACAATAAGATCCCAGGATGATACGTTTAGCATGGCCATAGGGAGTGAATGGATGGGTAAAATAACTAAACACCACCCACAAGCAGTGTGTCACTTCTCACACCTCACCTCTCTCCTACCTGTAGTCTTATTGAATAGTTATGGCTTACACCTAAGACACAAAACTAAAACGGTGTCATTGAGTCATGTGAACTATTCCATGGCATCATCATGGCAAGGAATAAATAGGTACTGAAAGTGTGTGGGAAGATTCCTCATCAGAATGTAATGTCTTCACCCAGTGGGCAAGGGTTAGTAACTTAGTACTTTGGGAATGACATGTTCTTCTTTTTTATTTAAACCTTTATTTTTATTATTGTCATAAAAAGAGAAGAAAAGCAACACAAATAGAAAAGAAACAACAGAAAACTGGCACAGATACCAGTATAAATGGCGGCCAAATCATAATCCCCCCAATCCTTCAGCGTACAATAATGACAATCACCACCCTCCCAGGATGAATGGCTCTCTGCAATCACTCCTGTCAATACTCCCGCATCAACCTAATGGTGCGGCACCATGGATAACAACACAAGTTCCAGAGCCGAACTATCATGAAAGTGTATTTCAATATTCTAAATCGTTCACCACATCACCTTGAACCTCCATTTTGCTGGTCTTAAAGGTTCTCAGCAGGCCCGAAGAGTCTCTTGGTCTGCTCCTGATTGGTAATGCATATTGAGTTTCATGTCTCTCACAATTATTCAAAAAGTTCAACAATTCTTGAAAGCTAGATGCTCTCTGTTTCCCCCAAGTCCTGTTGATCAATGATCGTGCTACAATGGAAGTCAAGCCCAACGGATTTGTTGTAATTCGGTTCCAAGTCTTAAACAGTGATAATAACCATGTCTCGGGGAGTCAGGTAATTGAGGAGAGATCATCCAACCCGTAACCGTTACCGCCCGATCCCAAAACGAGCGTATGTCTGCACATTCACATACTACATGCATGAAATCAGCTGGATCTTGGGGGCCTCTGTTACACTTAGCTGATCTATCACGATAATATTTCTGCAGCTGTACAGGGGTAAAATAAACCTGTTGCAGAAACTAGAAATTAATCAACCTAAATCGGTTGTTCATGGACAGCCTCTGAGTTTGCATACACACCTGTTTCCATTGCAAGTCAGACAATTCCCTCCCCAGTGATATATTTCACTTCTATCTGTATGTGACCCTCTTGACAATGTTCTGCAGTTTTATAATCTTGTATAAAGGGGACACTAATTTTGTATACCTTAGGTGATCTATAACAAATTGAGCTAGAAGGGGTTTTGCCAGTGTATCCGGGTAGCTGGGCCACATAGCTTGTAAAGCTTCTCTAAGTCTATAGCACAATGGCATGTTTACCACATCCATTCCCCTCTTTCCTTCAATAGGTCCTAGGTAATGAATTTCCCATCCTGTATCATATCTCCCAGCGTATATACACCCAATTTTTCAAAATGGAGTCAGAACATTTTTTCATGTATGACGTCCACCCCATTCACCTTATATATAGAAAAGCCTGGTGCTTACATATCTTCCGCTCCTACCAGACACATCACCCTTTCCCCTGCTTTGCATACAATGTCCACCGGTTGTACTTCTTTCCTCCTGCTCACCCTACTTTTCCCCCACAGCAACCCCCTTAAGTCATCAGGGAAGATCATGGCTTTTCCCAATTTAACACGAGGAAGGTCCAGGGATGGGAACCACCACCAAAATGTGTACTGTAGTTGTGCTGTTAGGTAATAGGCAAGAAGTCAGGGTATTCCAAGCCCTCTTTCTTGAATGGTTGGGTGAGGGTGTCATATGAGATCCTAGCCTGACTACCAGCCCAGAGTAACCGTATCATCATAGCTCTTAGATGTTCCCAAAACCTGGCTGGAGGCGCTATCGGTACATAATTAAAGCTAAACAGTAGTTTGGGAACTACGACCATCTTGGCAAGACAATTCCTGGTGGCTTGGGACAATGGGAGGAGAATCCAGGCTTCCACTTTGTGTTCCAGATGTTCAAAAGTCTTAAAATACTTCTCAGTACAGAAGGAGGAGGGAGTTGTTGTCACTACTATTCCCAAATACTTAATGCCATGAGGACACCGTTTGAATGCCTCCCCTACATTCTCTCGTTCTACCCCCGGCAGCGCCTCTGATTATCCCAGTTTATCTTTAACCCAGAAAGGTCACCAAAGGACTATACCTCCTGTACCAAAGGCTGTAGGTTGTGTTTGTGATTCTTGACATATAATAACATATCATCTGCGAAGAGGAAGATATTTGAAATATGAGAATAGATTTTAACTCCTCTGTGGGAATGATAGTCTCTTATGCAGCAGGCTAATGGCTCGACAGCCAGGGCAAAAAGGATGGGGTACATAGGGTATCCCTGTCTGGTATCCTTAGTTGGCATGATGTAGTCCAAAACCACCTGATTAATCAGCACTCAGAGCCTTAGGGGAAGTGTAAAGGAGCTTGACCCATTGGAGAAACACCAGTCCCAGCCGATACCTATGCAGTACCTCAAACAGAAAACGCCACTCCACAGAGTTGTGGGCCTTCTCTGCATGTTCCGACATCCTTTCATCGACACCCATTTTTTCGATGGGTATTTTTATGAAGAGTTTTTGTCCAAAAAACTCATGGAAGTTTTTTGGGCATTTTGATAATAACACAAAAACGGTAGAGGAGGGGGATTGGTGTGGACATTTTGAGTTTCTTCAGCAAAAACTTCAGAAAAACACCTGTCGAAAATACGGGTGTCAATGAAATGTCATAGAACCCTCTGTATCAAGTGAGGCCACAATGATTGGAATCCCAACGTCAACATTATGCATCAGGGAAAACAGGCATTGTAAATTGATCTGGGTCGACCTACCGGGAATAAATCCTGCTTTGTCCGGAATGACCAATGCTGGCATGTGTGGCAGGAATCTGTCCGCTAGTAGTTTAGCTATTATTTTGTTATTGGTATTGATTAAGGGCAGGGACCTGTAAGAGGCACACTTTCGGGTGTCTTTATTTGCCTTTAGCAGACCCGTTACCAGGGTGGTTCTAGTGGACTCGGGTAGCAAACCCAATTCTAGAGAGTTAGGGACAGGTTCCTCTTAAAAGAGACTTGAGTCATCAGGACAAGAGATGGTCTACCCTCCCAGCCCCCGTCTCGCTGTTCTCCCCAGTGCAGCAATAACTTTAGCTTATCACTTATGGAAAACAAACCCCCGACACATCATTAATGCACACTACTAGTACCCCATAGTACTTATTTTGGTTATATCAGAAGAATGAAAGTGTGAATTGACTTCTGGGATTCAAATCTTGAACATGCTGGATACAATGAGATCACTGCAGCAGGCATATGTGACATCTGAGACGTCTTACTGGCTGCTGTCAAGTCAGTGCTTGCCTACAAGAAGATGTGCTGATGGAAAGTGAATGGAGCTGCCTTCCAATAAGACATTTCTGTTCCCTGACCTGTACCCTCAAAGCAGCGGATTTCCCTGCAGGCTGCTCTGGCTGAATCCCAACCTATTAAGGTGCAGTTCCCATTTGTATTTATGTATCAGACATTTGTATTGTGCCTATACACAAGTGTTTCACATCCCGAGTATCATTAAGAGTTGGGCTATAACATAGCATTTGAAAGTGCCATCACTTCCCAGAATCTAGCCCAGGCAACAAGGAAGCTTCCTCCCGCTCTGCAATAGCGCAGGCTCAGGGCACAAGTCGAGAGAACACACGTGAATGGCGTCTGCCTGCTGACTTTTTTCAGAGCGTGGTTGCATCTCCCTGTGTGTTTTCAAGGAATTAAACACGATAATAATTTACTTCCCCTACTTTAAGTAAACAGTGTGGCAGGTGGGATTTCAATAGAGTTTGCACAGTAGGAAGGCTAGACAATTAGTCGCAAGGCCACACAAATCTTACATTAGGGAACTCTAAAATGGCTCATGTTGACATGCTGCAATACAACACATGCTGTCTTACATATTCATAGACATAAGAGTTGTGCACCTTTTATACTTAGAAGGGAATGTTATAGGAGCATCTGTTCTTTTGGCAATTGTGTATTTGTCATGGGATTTTTCTTCAGTTGGGAAAGAGAAATTGAAAGTAATTTGCATATTTCACTTTAGGTTGTTAACTGTATGTGGCATCACTTCCAATAGCGTAGGTCAGAAACCCACCATTATTTTTAGGTTGTGAGTCCAGCGCAGGTTAACTTTGAGCTTCATTACGAGTTTGCCGGTTCGGAAACAAGGGTGCAGGTAAGCTCACTGGTACCCTTGTTTGCGGATCAGCAAACTCTGAGTCAGCCTGCCGTGGCCGCTGTGCCCGACAGGTCTGACCATGCTGGGCGCTGTGGATAGGGTCGGATTGGCCCATCGGCCATTCGGCCGTGGCCAGGCCAAAATCATTTTCTGGCAGGCGATACCCTGGGAGCCGGTGCCAGCCCATGTCTGGGCCGGTTTGGTTAATTGATTTTGCGGGGGCCCTGGGGGCTGGTTCTTTGCTGAATTGCAGCCCGCCACGGATGCAGAGAAAGGTTAGGTAACACCGAAGTGCTACCTTTCTCTTTGATGAATGCGGCATGCCATTGCCTCTGCCTGCATCAGAGAGGCCCGGGAGCCAACTGTGATCAGAGTGCCTGCTGCAGGCAGCCCTGAGCCAACTGCGGCCCGCGACACTATGGCGCTAGCCAGCCCAGCAGTGTTACTATTTTTTTACAAATTACTTGGAGCGGCCGGGCTGGGGTGGGGCTGGGACTGCTTCAGTCCAGCCCGCTCCCAGTGAATTAAGTTGTATTTTGCTTTGCACCTTTAGTTTGCCTGATTTTCTGTCCTGCATGCATGGTGCATCCTATGGGTGATTGTGGGGTCTCTGGGCTGGGCACATAGCTGTGGCAGTAGCACGCCTCCGGGGGTACGGGAACACGTCCGGCCAAGGTGTGGGAACATGTGCTGGACGCCTTGCGCCCAGCTTCTGGAACCTGGTTGGGCAAGCACCCCCCGCTCCGGGGCATCCACAAGAGGCATGCACCGGCCCTGCAGAGCGCCAGGAGAGGGAGAGTAGAGTCCATGGTGGAGGGCTCCTACCAAGGCATCCTTTTCCCTTCCACAGGTAAATGGGGGTGCTGCAGGGATGTCAGTCCCTGTCAATCCTCCTGCTTGATTGGTTCAGGGTGTCGCTGGTCCTCAGGGTTTGGTCTTGGTCTCCCTTACTCTTTAGGTTTGGCTCACCACTTTCTCTGCAAGGCCTTTCATTCTTGGATACCTCTTTGTATGCAGAGTTTCTAAAAAATTCTGCTTCCCATAGCAATTGTGCGTCTCGCCAAAACTGCCTTTTCAGTGCTTCTCCGCCCAGGCAAGCTCTCTCCTCCAACATACAGTTGGAGTTCAGGACTCACTCATTACCGAAGTACAACTCTCACTCCCACCTCTCCTGCTGGATTCCATATCACAGCTTAGCCTTTCATGAAGGAACATGGTGTTTGTTCCTCTGTGACCTTGCCATATTTCAGAACGTCTCTTTACGGACATTTTCTATCCCTCTAGCGCACTACAGTCAACTCCACTCCACAGCTGATCTTCATTTCTCCACACTTTGGGTAACCCTTAAATGCAGCGGTAGTGCTATTACTGCCGCATTGAGTGCGCCAGATCATGGGCTTGGCGGATTTTGACGATTTTCAGCGCTATTACTGCTGGCGCTAATACCGCCAGCGGTAATAGCGTGAAAATTCCCCATTGGGACCAATGGGGAATGGGGAACTCCCGAATGGGCCCAATGGGGAATGGGGACTTACCGTTCTGCCAAACCTGTGATCCGGCGCTAATAGCACCGGGGGATTTGGCAGTAGGGCTAATGGCCCCAGCAGCGCCCAACTCGTGATGAGGCCAATGTTGAATTTCTCAGGAATCCACTTACCCCTTTCAATAGCGGAGGGGTGTATGGAGCAGAGGGTGTATGGAGCGGATGGGTGTATGGAGCGGATGGGTGTATGGAGCAGATGGGTGTATGGAGCGGATAGGTGCCTGGAGCGGATAGGTGCATGGAGCACTTGGGTATATGGAGCAGATGGATGTACGGAGCAGATGGGTGCATGGAGAGGGTAGGTGTATGAAGCAAATTAATATATGGAGAGGATGAGTGCACATGGCAGACGACAGTATAGAACAGATGAGTGTATGAGTTGAAGTTATAGAACAGGATATTACTGTTGGATGCATGAAAAGCACGAATGCCTAAAGGGGATGAGTGCGGAAAGGGGAAGAGTGCGGAAAGGGGAAGAGTGCGGAGAGCGGACGAGTTACAGAGAGCGGACAAGTGCGTGGAGCGGATGAGTGCGTGGAGCGGATGAGTGCGTGAAGGGGATGAGTGCGTGGAGGGGACGAGTGCGTAGAGGGGACGAGTGCGTAGAGTGGACGAGAGCGTAGATGCGACGAGTGCGTAGAGGGGCTGAGTGCGTAGAGGGGGTGAGTGCGTAGTGGGGGTGAGTGCGTAGAGGGGACGAGTGCATAGAGGGGAGGAGTGCGTAGAGGGGATGAGTGCGTAGAGGGGACAAGTGCGTAGAGGGGGCGAGTGCGTAGAGGGGGCGAGTGCGTAGTGGGGGCGAGTGCGTAGAGGGGGTGAGTGCGTAGAGGGGTGAGTGCATAGAGGGGGTGAGTGCGTAGAGGGGGAGAGTGAGTAGAGCGGATGAGTGCGTACATTTCAGAGCAGCGAGTAGAATGCAGGAATGCGCAAACCAGTCGAATGTGCAGAACGGATAAGCACAAACCGGATGAGTATGTAGAGCCCACGAGTATGGATAGCAGATGAATAAGGAAGTGCAGAGAGTGTGTAGATCGTCAGAGCAGATGAATATACAGACCTAGCGAAACTATAGAATGAATGAGTGTATAGAGCACATAAGTGTATAGAGCACCTAAATGTATGGAGTGGATGAATATATGGAGTGGATGAATGTATAGAGTAGATGAGTGTATGGAGCGGGTGAGTTTATGGAGCGGGTGAGTGTACGGAGCAGAAGAGCAGACGAGTGTACAGAGCGGAAGAGCAGACAAGTGTACGGAGCGGACGAGTTTACGGAGCGGACGAGTGTACGGAGCGGATGAGTGTACGGAGCAGATGAGCATATGGAGCGGATGAGCGTATGGAGCGGATGAGCGTATGGAGCAGGATGAGAGTATGGAGCGGGATGAGAGTATGGTGCGAGATGAGAGTATGGTGTGAGATGAGTCCATGGTGCGAGATGAGTGCATGGAGTGGATGAGTGTATGGAACGGATAAGTGGATGCTGCGGATGTATGTATGGAGCAGATGAGTGTATGGAGTGGATGAGTATGGAATGGAATGGATGAATGTATAGAGCAGATAAGTGTATGGAGCGGGATGAGTGTATGGAGTGGGATGAGTGTATGGAGCGGGATGAGTGTATGGAGTGGGATGAGTGTATGGAGTGGGATGAGTGTATGGAGCGGATGAGTCTATGGAACAGATGATGGAACGGATGAGTGTATGGAGCGGATGAGTGTATGGAACGGATGAGTGTATGGAGCGGATGAGTGTATGGTGCAGATAGGTGGATAGAGCGGAGCAGACTAGTGCACACGGGGTGGACCGGAGTGTATTATGCCAGACTGGGGTGCACGGAGTGTATAGTGTGCATGCTACGGACTGGAGCGCATAGAATGGGATGTACATAGTATGGTTCGGAATGCAGAGAACGTTGAAAGAGCATATAACCCATCATATCACCCCTCCATGCTCACTCTCTCCTTTACATCACCCCTCAACTAGAACACAGAGATACTATGACACCATTCGGTATAACTGTTCTCATACCAACATCCGCCGCTTACTCCACATCACTCTGAATAAACACTGCGGTTTCACTCCCCCAGCCAGGCGTTCTCCTCAGGCCTAACACAGCCACAACCGTTCTGGATAAAACCTGCCAGAACAAACACATTCTCCTGATCCCTCAACCACCACACCTACCGCTAAGAAGCAGCTATTACACGAATACTGCATGAGCTGCACACATACCCGGTGCTCACATGCACCTTTGACTCTCTCTACTGATCTGAACTTCGGATCGCAAGGGCGTTCAACCTACCAGCGCCTTCAGACCATACCAATGGTATATAAGGCGCTATATAAGTGCAAAATAACATAACATAACATAATATCTCCCGCTCAATGGTTTCTCCTTTTTTTGTATGTCTCGCAGTGAAAGCCACATGATAGAGAAAAGTAAATAAAAAAGTACTCTGGTTGATTTTCCTATCACTGGGGATGTTAAGCAACATTTCCCAGTCTGATTTAGTCTCTTTTCCCTTTTTCCAAATCCCACTTTGTGTGCTTATGTTTTCTTTAGCCTTGTATGGGGCAAATATGAGCCTACTTTTACTTTTATTTTCCATCATTATTTTCTTTCCTCTGCCTATATTTTCTACCCACGTAAATATAAAGGTATGTAAGTCCTTTACATTATTGGAGCAATAACCATGCATCTTAAATAAAGATAGTAGTGAATGAAGGGGACCACGAGTAAAAACTATCTGATAAATACACGTGTTTATTTTAATTTGAGAAAAATCGGCTGCATAAAAATCAATCTCCCTGAAATCAGTACCTATATTCTGATCACACCTGGTCTTTCTGTGTGTATTACGCTGACATGATGTACACCGCTATTAATTGTTGTATAGCGCTGTATGTTCACTGATGGTTTCATTGGGCTTTATACAATAATCCTCTAACGTACTTAAAAGGTACTTGCAGAAACAGTTGTTGGCTCTGTAGGTGCTCAAGGAGCACTGCAGATAGCCCAGGTGCCCTGTGTGATGCAATCCATAGGTGTAGTTAGTAGTGCTCTGAGGTACCACACCTGCTGTGTGTGTTGCACTGCATAGGTGTAGTTAGTAGAACTCTATTCGGATGTTATAAGAGGCTGTCCTGTGGTGTCAAATTCGGTTTCCCTCAGGTTTCCCTCAGGCCTGGAGGCTTAAGAACTGCTCGGCTGGCAAAACCGTCCAAACAGGTTGATGGTACATTTGTTATTTACGTAAACAAAACTCTTGAAAGTCACTGCTGTGCCGAACATGCGATTGTAGCAGCAAAATGGTGCGAAATGTCATGTAAATATAATAGCAGTGTGCCTGGCAAATGCTTAATACGTATACATAAGCCAAAACTCTTGGTTTTCCCAATGCCTGTTTTTAACAGGACTTCAGTGAAGGACACACATAGGGGCTGAAGGCAGACTTATCTAAGGCATTTTTTATTACACCATTAACAGGTTTACAGCTCCAATTAAGTCCTTAACTCTTGAAGACTACACTGAGAAAACACTGTAAAGTTTGATGGTAAGTCTTGATTAAAACAATCTAAAAGAATTCCCATGAAGTGGTGTTTTGGACGGGGAGGGGCAGGAACTGTGTGGATAGCTACTATCCCAACCAGGCGGAAACACGTGTCTGGGGTTGCTGTTGGTACTCTTGTTCAGAAGAGAATTGCCAGACATTTCGGTGCTGGACTGCCCTTGGGCAGGACAAAGACTGATATGTACTGGAAATTTCTCTTCTGTGAAAGGATGGTGAGCTAAAACTCTGGTTGAGACTCTAACCCGGGATATAGGCCGGTAGTAGAGACACTCCCAGAACCCCCTTGTTTTTGCATATTAAGTAGCTTTGGGTTTTCACCCTAAGTTACTAGGGTAATCCAGACGTGGAACCCTTGCTCACTGTTCCTAGAGAGGCACAGCTCCACCTCACTGACGAGGCCCAACCAGGCCGAAACACGTGTCTGGGGTTGCTGTTGGTACTCTTGTTCAGAAGAGAATTGCCAGACATTTCGGTGCTGGACTGCCCTTGGACAGGTCAAAGACTGATATGTACTGGAAATTTCTCTTCTGTGAAAGGATGGTGAGCTAAAACTCTGGTTGAGACTCTAACCCGGAATATAGGCCGGTAGTAGAGAAACTCCCAGAACCCCATTGTTTTTGCATATTAAGGAGCTTTGGGTTTTCACCCTAAGTTACTACGGTAATCCAGACGTGGAACCCTTGCTCACTGTTCCTAGAGAGGCACAGCTCCACCTCACTGACGAGGCCCAACCAGGCCGAAACACGTGTCTGGGGTTGCTGTTGGTACTCTTGTTCAGAAGAGAATTGCCAGACATTTCGATGCTGGACTGCCCTTGGGCAGGACAAAGACTGATATGTACTGGAAATTTCTCTTCCGTGAAAGGATGGTGAGCTAAAACTCTGGTTGAGACTCTAACCCGGGATATAGGCCGGTAGTAGAGAAACTCCCAGAACCCCCTTGTTTTTGCATATTAAGTAGCTTTGGGTTTTCACCCTAAGTTACTAGGGTAATCCAGACGTGGAACCCTTGCTCACTGTTCCTAGAGAGGCACAGCTCCACCTCACTGACAAGGCCCAACCAGGCCGAAACACGTGTCTGGGGTTGCTGTTGGTACTCTTGTTCAGAAGAGAATTGCCAGACATTTCGGTGCTGGGCTGCCCTTGGGCAGGACAAAGACTGATATGTACTGGAAATTTCTCTTCTGTGAAAGGATGGTGAGCTAAAACTCTGGTTGAGACTCTAACCCGGGATATAGGCCGGTAGTAGAGAAACTCCCAGAACCCCCTTTTTTTTGCATATTTAGTAGCTTTGGGTTTTTCACCCTAAGTTACTAGGGTAATCCAGACGTGGAACCCTTGCTCACTGTTCCTAGAGAGGCACATCTCCATCTCACTGACGAGGCCCAACCAGGCCGAAACATGTGTCTGGGGTTGCTGTTGGTACTCTTGTTCAGAAGAGAATTGCCAGACATTTCGGTGCTGGACTGCCCTTGGGCAGGACAAAGACTGATATGTACTGGAAATTTCTCTTCTGTGAAAGGATGGTGAGCTAAAACTCTGGTTGAGACTCTAACCCGTGATATAGGCCGGTAGTAGAGAAACTCCCAGAACCCCCTTGTTTTTGCATATTAAGTAGCTTTGGGTTTTCACCCTAAGTTACTAGGGTAATCCAGACGTGGAACCATTGCTCACTGTTCCTAGAGAGGCACAGCTCCACCTCACTGACGAGGCCTAACCAGGCCGAAACATGTGTCTGGGGTTGCTGTTGGTACTCTTGTTCAGAAGAGAATTGCCAGACATTTCGGTGCTGGACTGCCCTTGGGCAGGACAAAGACTGATATGTACTGGAAATTTCTCTTCTGTGAAAGGATGGTGAGCTAAAACTCTGGTTGAGACTCTAACCCGGGATATAGGCCGGTAGTAGAGAAACTCCCAGAACCCCCTTGTTTTTGCATATTAAATAGCTTTGGGTTTTCACCCTAAATTACTAGCGTAATCCAGAGGTGGAACCCTTGATCACTGTTCCTAGAGAGGCACAGCTCCACCTCACTGACGAGGCCCAACCAGGCCAAAACACATGTCTGGGGTTGCTGTTGGTACTCTTGTTCAGAAGAGACTTGCCAGACATTTTGGTGCTGGACTGCCCTTGGGCAGGACAAAGACTGATATGTACTGGAAATTTCTCTTCTGTGAAAGGATGGTGAGCTAAAACTCTGGTTGAGACTCTAACCCAGGATATAGGCCGGTAGTAGAGAAACTCCCAGAACCCCCTTGTTTTTCCATATTAAGTAGCTTTGGGTTTTCACCCTAAGTTATTAGGGTAATCCAGACGTGGAACCCTTGCTCACTGTTCCTAGAGAGGCACAGCTCCACCTCACTGACGAGGCCCAACCAGGCTGAAACACGTGTCTGGGGTTGCTGTTGGTACTCTTGTTCAGAAGAGAATTGCCAGACATTTCGGTGCTGGACTGCCCTTGGGCAGGACAAAGACTGATATGTACTGGAAATTTCTCTTCTGTGAAAGGATGGTGAGCTAAAACTCTGGTTGAGACTCTAACCCGGGATATAGGCCGGTAGTAGAGAAACTCCCAGAACCCCCTTGTTTTTGCATATTAAGTAGCTTTGGGTTTTCACCCTAAGTTACTAGGGTAATCCAGACGTTGAACCCTTGCTCACTGTTCCTAGAGAGACACAGCTCCACCTCACTGACGAGGCCCAACCAGGCCGAAACACGTGTCTGGGGTTGCTGTTGGTACTCTTGTTCAGAAGAGAATTGCCAGACATTTCGGTGCTGGACTGCCCTTGGGCAGGACAAAGACTGATATGTACTGGAAATGTCTCTTCTTTGAAAGGATGGTGAGCTAAAACTCTGGTTGAGACTCTAACCCGGGATATAGGCCGGTAGTAGAGAAACTCCCAGAACCCCCTTGTTTTTGGATAGCTTCTATGACACATCCTGGCAGTGGCACAATGAAATTGCAGGAGATAACAAAGGACACCATGGGCGACAACTAACCTAAGTGCTGCTCTACCTCATGTGTGTTAATTATGCTACTGTGCCTTTGTATACTGTGATAGTGATACTGTATGTGTGTCTAGCGTCACAAGCAAGGGCGTATGTTTGTATGAGTGCTGTGTAACAGCTTGCTGGAAGTATGCACAGTCGTCAAAACCTTACCCTAGCATCCCCAAACTATCCATAACCTCACCCTAAACCTCATTCTGGTTTTCCTACTTCCCCCTTCCTATCTTACCATTGTCACCCTAACCCTCCTTCCCTGCTGGGGTTGCAAAGCCCTGTACAATCATTGACTTGCAGCAGGTCCCAAAACCGCAGTGGGGGTGGTTGGTTCATGCCACTCCTGCACCTAGCAGCTGTAGAACCTGTCACAGTACTGTATGCAAAGTTATGTTATTTTATGAGTTGTGCTGTAATGTAACAAACACATGAACCCTCCATATGTAGCATTTTCTGTAAAATCGTGAATTGATGCGATTCACGGATGATGGTTTGAGGGCAACTTTTTTTGAGGCAAGGGGTGGGCCACTTTATTTTTGTTGTCCGGGCCTATTTCTTGTCCCAGTCCGACCCTGGTTGCGGACACGGTAGGCAGACTGTTCACGGAAGCACTGGCACCGTTGCTAACAGTGCTAGTGCTTCCATGTCCCCACTCCCATAGAGTCCCACTGGACTCTATGGAAATGGGGACTTACAATTTGCCAGCGCCTTACTTACGAGTCCGACGGCAACCCGCTGGTATCACCGGCAGGTTACCGAAGGACCTGTAATGAGGCTACTTGTTTTCTTTTTTTGTGGAAGGATATTTCTAACACGGGACAGACAACCTACATATCTTCTGTGGGCAAAACACATACATTCCAAAAGAGCTCCATCGCTCTTGTAAGCAGAGAAGAGTTGGTGAGATAGGGCTGTGTAGACAGGGGAATACGTCGGCTGCTGCTTAATATGAGCGCCATCTTTTCCACCCTACAGTCATGGGCAGCCTGTGGCATTCCGCGCTGTGAACTAGATGGTGCGTGCAAGCTGGTACGTGATGCCCACGCAGGCTAGATATGTGTATTGATGACTCATGCGTTCAGTGCGCCCCTGAGGCCTCGCGGGAAGGAATAACCATGGCAAGCTACATGACTCAGTCCCGTTCAGTTCATGACGAGGGCCCCGGGACACGTTGGTTTTGGAGCGGACACACTGGGAAGTCTTGTTTGCTTTGTTTTGTATTTTTCCGCCTTGAGGAAGCTGTTTATTGCCCTTGCTTCACCGCAGCGAGGTTTCATTATTATTGTTAATATTTCTCCAAGAGCCAATGTTCCTCGTACGGTCAAGAAGGGGTAAGTCGCTTTAATCACTCGTGGTCGGACGTCAGCCTGCAGCTGCGCACCGTTCTCAAGCAGGCATCTTTTCCACTTCCTCTGGGTCTGATTGCAAGGTGCACGTCAGAGGCATTCAATGCGCACAATCCAGTCCCTTTGTTGATCTTCATCATAGAGGGCGTGAAGAGGATCAGGCCATAGCTGGAGGGTGGGACCTCTCCCCATCCACACATAGACAATCCTCACCCTGCCTTCCAACTCCTTGATCCCCTGGGACACAATCACACACAGGCACGCAAGGTTGCGCTTAAGGCAGTCTCTTTCTTTCTCCTGATTTACACTGTCTGTCCTAACAGCTACACATCTCTTACAGGCCTCCCTGCTGACATGTGCATTCCACCTTGTGTTACTTTACCCTAATGTTTGTTACCCTAGTTTGCTCCATTTTGTTCACCAATTCTCACACAACTTACCCTTTTCCTCCTTCTTCGTCTCCTCCCAAAGACTATGTTCTGGTTTAACAAACTGCAGGGTAGGGGTCAGGGGTGTTGCTAGGTCTGGAAAAGACCCGGGGCTATGCTAATGTCGGAACAGTAAGGACTGGGGGCTAGCTAGCCATTTGGCTGTAGCTCCTGAGATTCTATCCGGGGCTACAACCAAAAGACCAGGGGCTATAGCCCCCTTAGCCCCCCCTAGCAACGCCTCTGGTAGGGGTTGTAGGAGAGGGGCCGCAATTCGCTGCAGACAAGGGCAGCCTGCACGCAGCAGGCTGCAAAGTAAACCAGGAGCAATGATAGATACAAGGTGTGTACAGGACTGACTTACCTGTTTTGCGCAAGCATGTGACTGGCGAGCAGCTGGCTCGGGGACCGTGATGCCGCTCCGTGACGACGGTTCCCTCAATGTGCATGCGCTAGCCCTTCTGAGGCCCCCACCCTTCGTTTAACACGGCGTTGATGCTGGGGTCGGGTCAGAGTAGCTGGTACCACACATGGCCTCTTTTTTTGTTCTGACCTCAGACGCTGGGTGGTGCTTGCCATCTAATGGGTGCGGACTCCACAACCCCCATGCCACATTACAAATTAGGCAACAAAGGAACTAGGAATGAGGTGAAGGCTGGGCTGGAGCAAGCAGTGTTCCCCCCCAAGACACTTCAGTGAACACATAGACAGTGTTATTACATCACTGTTACTACATTTGCTACCCCACCCGCCCTCCATGTCTGATTAGTAGTCCACATCATGTGGATCATTGAAGAGGAAATGGTGGGTGATGCAGATGATACGTCATGCCTGTAGCTCTGGATGGATGCTCTGGTGGAGTCTCTGGTGGGAGGTTGACTTGGCAGCATAGGGACGCATGGGGAAAGAATAGCTGAGCCTGTTGCTTACTTTGACATTGCTTGTTATTGGCTGGGCAAGGCCAAAGTGCTTTAGGTATTTCATTTATTTATTTCAATTATAAAGCTCACAAACAGCCCAAAGGCATTGAGGCGCTGTTACGGATACAGGTACATTTGCAATCAATGTCACATATTGTACATTTGGTTAGAAGATGGTAGTGTTGCAAGGAAAGGAGAGGAGCCTTGCACAAAATCTAGGTAACTCTAGTTGAACAACTGCGTTTTTAGAGCTTTACGGAATACCCAGTAGTGTGACATCCCAGCCATGAGAGCATGGTTCTGATATGACCTTTTGAGCAGAAGGAGTTGGTATGCTTCAACGACAGCCTGGGTGGTGGGATGTTCGAATTGTGCCATCATCATCCTCATCCTCAATCCATATTGCAGGCAAAGCCATCACAACACTACAAACAAAATCAGTGCAATGTTAACAAACGAATCCGTAGAGTGAATGGAGAGAAAAGACATTAGATAACGAAATAAAAGCAAAGAACAGCAGGAGAAAATGCAGAACAAAACTCATGCTGCATTAACATAAAAGAGCCATTGGCCATCATTAGGAGGTTGGAGGTAACCATGCCGCATTTAGCCAACCATGCCAACCTTGGCGGACCCGATAATTCCTCGTCCGAGGAACCCGGACCCGGTCCATCCCCATTCCCATTCGAGCGCCCTTCGGGCTCAATGGTAATGGGGAAGGAGCTAACAACGGGCCCGTTTATAACAGGCCCGTTGTTAGCTCCCTGGTCTCCTCGCGGGACCCGGTAAGGACGCCTGGTTTTACCAGGCGCCCATTGCGGGTCCCGCAAGGAGACCTCGTAATAGGGTGGAATGGGTTTACCGGCACCATCACCGGTGCCAGTAAACCCATTCCACCAACCTCCTAATGAGGGCCATTGACTGCACAGTAATTAATATATTCACGGCCCACCCTTCCTCCCTTGTTCAATGTGCAATCAGATTGGTCCTTTTCACTAAATCCGGTGTCCACTCAGCTCTCTGATGCCATGTTCTTCACATGAACCAAGCTTATGTATGTCACGCGTCTTTTGTCAGCGGACCCACAAACTGCTATGTATGCCTGCCTTTAGGTTCCCATGCCTGACCACATCAGCGTGGCTTTCAGCTGCCTAGTTCTAAGAGATACATGGATTGGGCAGAGTGAATCAGGGTTTGTAATATAAATGTGTCAGACACGTAATTATGTGCATTCACCACACCCGCGGGCGCGGTCCCACAGGCTGACACTGCCTTGAGTTGAAGGCAACCCAGCCTTACAGGGATCTTTTCCTCTAGGACTGTCTCTAATGTCTCTGTGTTCACACATATCTTAACCTCCAGGTAAAGCACCAGAGGCCATACCTCTCGCTCTAAACATCTGTCAGTCATCACTAGATTCCCAATACCAGCTTTTTTACAATAGGATATCACTCTTTGTAGAGTTCTCAGGAACATCCCAAAGATTCCAAAGTTTAGGGCTCCCTGTCGCTAAACCAAGGTAAGCCAGGGGCATTATCCAGAGCTCTAATTTACCCAATATTGGCACGAAAGAGCTACATGGTGTGGATTTCACCAATTTCACATTCAAAACATCATGGTTCTCAATTCAACTATTGCCAATAGGGCAGACCCCCCTTTCACACGCTTAGGGGTTCTCTGCCAGAGAACAAACAGGGATTTTGTAATACATGGATCTTTTGTAATACTTAAAGGTTGGCAAGTGGCATAGCCCCCAGCATGGCTCCATAGGCTGCCACTGCCACATGCTTTGCACTATTCCCTTCAATGAGGATGGACAAGAATACATTGTGGTGGTTAAACTTCAGAACGCTACTACTGGTTTGCTGAAGTACCTCGTACATTGTTTCAATTGTCTTAAAGTAGTGGTGGCTTGCTGGTGTGCCCATCCTTTTGGTCAGGTTGTGCCTAGAAATATTTGAATGGAGAGGCCCAGGTGTCATAGGGTACCCCAGGGGATGCATGAGGAGTAGTAGCAGTGTATTATCTGGGCTCTAAATTCTTTGCGACTGTTGGTGAAAGGATATGACGCCGTGAGCCGAGAGTGAGATGCATCAATGGATTTGCCCTGTTGATGCAGTGTCCCACGAAATAGAAACACCTCAACATTTGGATTTACTTAGGGACTGAAGTGTTTGGTCAAGGCCAGAGACAGATTTTCAGCGAGTAGGATAACATTAGGCCTGCCTGCCCATGTGGCATAAGAGGAGCAGTGTTTTGACAGGAAATGTCTACCCATGGCTCTAAAGTAGTTGTTCAGTAGTTTGAGCAAGAAGGTGTACTTGAGCCCATTTGTATTGGGTGACTGGTGTGGCATGGATGTTGGTAGACTGCAGGAATGTTGGCTGAATGCGAGTTTGATGGGGTGGAACCTCAGGTGTAAATTATGGTGTGTTCGGTTGATTTGAAGGGTACTGTAAATGCTGAAATGGTTTTATTGCATGACTGTGTGGCCTGCTCTGGAGACCGCCTGTTGGCCAAATTGCCATGGCCTGAATTCCTGGGCAGCCAAAGGGCATGGACATTTGGAAATCTCCTCTGGGTTGAGTAGAGCCAGGCCATGTGTCAGGTGAATCATCTTGTGATCACTTGTTGGACAAATCGTCTGGTGGCTGCCTGCAGGCAGTGTCCATGAGTTGCTTCTTGGCTTTGTCTGTGGCCCACCTGTGGACTTAGTAAGTCACCTTGAGCAGACTTTGGCATAGGTCTTCAAGATTGCTGACCACTTTTGCACCATGTCTGAAGGCTTTTTGAGGCGTGGCAACAGTGATATGTGTCAAATTATAGTTCTGATTTTGTTTTGCTGTGTGTTTGAGCCAGACTGAGGCCCTTTGTTGGAGTTCAAAATGATGAGGTGCTTTGGCACAACTTGCGAGTGGAACTTACTTCAAGGGACTGCCTCTCTTGGCTTGTGAAGTGTAAAGGAAGATACACGATGCGGAAGGTAGGTAAACAGAAAGGGGATTTATTACTGAAAGGCGGTTAAGTATAAATAGATTAAGCAATATGGAATGTGAGCCCCACCGGACTCCGGCTTCTCATTGCCTCTCCAACCGTCCACTCAAGCTCACACACTGCGCATCACCAAACCCATGGAACACAGGCCGATCCACGCAGCATTCTTTATTACTGAAATAGGCCCTCTGGCGTAATGAAAGCAGTAACATTTTTAGATTCATGATGTAGTTTAACTTGATGATAAGCTGGCGCAAGATCCAAGGTAAAGAAAAATTTAGCCGGGTTGATCATGGATATGGTTTCTTGTATATTGGGAAGTGGGTGCCTTTCCGGAATTATGCATTTATTGAGCTCCCTTATATCAACACATATCTTCAGTTTCCGAGTTTTCTTCCTCAGCACAACAAGCGGGGACAGCCACTCACTGGCATCAATGCATCTATGATTCCTTGGTCTTCAAATTTTTTTTTATTTCCTCTTTACATCTCCCCTCATCGACAAATGGATACTGCGCAACTTTTGCACCACGGGCTGATGATCCTTCTTCATTTTGATCATATGCACGAACCTGCGTAGGCATCCAACCTCATCACGAAACACTTCTTACATTACTTCCTTCATCACAAGCTCCTTTGTGTTGATGCTTCCCACTGAAAGTACTGACTCTTCGGCATTAGGATCCAGTCTTACTTTGAGTTTCCCCTGATGCGTCCAACTCAACAGAGGTGTCCTCCCTGTTTTAGTAACGTATATCTTTCCATTAGCCGTTCAGTCTTCAAACCTTAGCATTCCCCAGAACCATCCAATGAGTTCAATTTTCACCACCACACACCTTGGGGTTTATATCAATTTCATTGAGGAGCTCATCTTTTAACTCATCCCAATTATTTTGTGGCAGCAGGGTATATTTAGCCCCCTTATCTATCATCATGTCTACTTCTGCATCATCTATGAATACTGGGGCTTTGGGACTGTCTATCTCTTCATCATCATCAACAATCATGGATACACATTCTTCTCCTTCTTCACCACTAGGATCACTTCCTATCCAATGGGTGGATGATTTTTTCAGTCTTATAACACTTTGAGAAATGACCTTTCCCTCTACATGTGTGGCAGATTATTTTTAAAGCACAGCAATCAGGATCATCTGCCCAATGATTAACACTGTCACAACGGAAACATCTACCTGAGCTGTTTCTCCTGCGGATATTCACTCTTCGCCCTCAAAATGATGATCTACACCTTCTGTCATCCCTCCAGGATGATCTGCGTATTCTCTGAGATGTTCTTCCTGGCAGCAGTGCTGTTGATCGATGCAATCGAGTCATTCATGTTGGGTGCGTTCAAAGGTGAAAAATTTGCCTGATGTCTTCTATTTTTATATTCATTACGTTTACCCTGTTCTCCAGCATTTTGACACACTTCTCTGTGTGTTCCACTTCCTTTGCAACAGGCAGAACTGTGCCTAACTATAAGTCATCCGACCACAGTTTCTCCATGACTTTGGCATTGTTGCACTCCAGAATAAATTGATCTCTCAAACGTTCATCAAATTGTTCATTGAAGTTGCAGGTCCTTGCTAATTCCCTCAAACAGGTAATATACTCTTCTACACTCTTCCCATCCTCTTGTGCCCTTTTGCCAAATTTATAGCGTTCCAAAATTGTGCTGAGTTTTTTTCATAATGTTTACCAATTTTTTAACTGCCCTCTCCTATTCATTGAGACCATCATCCTCAGCTTGCTTCAGGGAGATCTGGAAGATCTTCACATTTTTCTTGGCTTGCGGGACCCAATCAATGCAGCAAGAGACTTCCTGCTTTCAATGCTACTATTTTGACCACAAACTACGTTGGTGTAGTGTTCATAACATTGTATACATCTCTTCCACAGCGTGGTGGGTTCCCCCACTTCAGAAAGGAAGAACGCGGGTGACAGTACACTGCTAAATGCCATAACATATACAGAATATACAGAATTGGCGGAATGTGTTGGCGTATAGCACAGTTGTGGCCTTTACACACTTCTTTGGTATGTCTAAAGTGAGTTACTGGCTCTTTGCTTTGACTAACAAATTAGTAGTTTCAATGTATTCCTGTTGATGTCTAATAATGGTTATTTCAATTGCAATGTGTCCCAGTGTGAGACACGTAGTAGCTCTAGACAGGGGTAGCTGCAGTATGCCTGGACTGATGATGGCAGTTCATATATGGGGCTAGGGATATCCTAGAGCCTGCCTGACTCGTAGAGTCGCAAATCTCACAAGGCTTGGGCAAAAGTAACAGTGGCCCCCTGCTGTTGCCATCTTGTGGACGAGAATTCAAAGTAGTAATAAAGCATTACAGACAGCTAAATAGGTCGGTGGCGCGGAAGGAGGGTTACCTCACCTTATCTTTATTGTTGCTGGAACCGAGAAACTGTCAGCAGGTAAGCGCAAGAGCAGGCATGGTGGGGCTTGTCTCGGTGCAACATCCCATCCTCTTCGCCACTACAATGTAAAGGAAGATACACAACACAGAAGGTAGGTAAACAGAAAGGGGATTTATTACTGAAAGGGGTTTAAGTATAAATAGATTAAGCAATATGGGATGTGAGCCCCCACCAGACTCCGGCTTCTCATCGCCTCTCCAACCGTCCACTTGAGCTCGCACACTGCATGTCACCGAAACTATTGAACACAGACCAATCCATGCAGTGTGTGACTTATCACGCGTGATGAGATAAGATCACTACAGCTTGGTGTTCTTACTGTTGGTATGACTGTTGTAAGGAGAAGCACTGCTGTGTTCATGCTTGGGTGTAGACAGCAATATTTGTGTTGTATGATCGATATGGGTAGTGATGGACGCTACCATAAGAAACAGTGCAGTGCATGATTAGTGCTCAATGCATGCAGGCATTTCTGGAACGTTGGTCCCCCTCTGTGGGATTAGTCCATTGTATTGAGAAGCAGCACTAAAGTCTCTGGATGGGCACGGCAAAACACAGTTACATAAGTTAGTGGTACAGGCACTTGCTCCTGTTATGTACTAGGAACCTCCCTCATCTGTGTGCATCCATGCAACATGACTGGTAGTAAGCTGCTCATCATGGCTGAGAAAAATGCACCTCCGTCCTGGCTCATTTACTGTGGTTTTTGGGTTTGGATTGTAAGTTGCATGTCCAAATATGAGGTGCTGTGGGTCATCAGAGACTGATGTTGCTTCATGAAGTCTGGCTCAGTACACTTCATCACCAATTTCTAGTAAAGTGACAAGAGAGAACCGACATGCACAATTGCAATGCTGGTTCAACAGTGACCACAAAATGGAGGGGGCTCTTCTTAATTCTGAATACTAAGGCTTGTACCTGCCCACCAGCAACGTGCAGGGACTGGAGGCCTCGGTTTTGAGATTATATTGGTTTTCATTCCGGCATATGTAATCCTACCTTTATAACTAGGAAATGTGAATCTGTAATCATCAGAACCAAATTGATGTGTGCTTAAAAGCTCATATCACACATAACTATAGATAAAGGCCTCAAACGGCCTCGAATGCAAAAACGGGCACGCACCTCCTGAGGCACAGGGTGCACAAGCATCCCGTCGTGTAAGATTACACGAGCCCAACCGATTCAATCCAGGATAGAGATACCAACTAACCAATACCACTAACAATTTCCTTCTCTGCATACACCTCTCAAACTCCAAACCAAACACAACCACAAACCTCCAGCACAGCAAACCGCACGAACGTCACTACATTGCAACAACAAAACAAAAAACACACAGACTCGCACATCAGCACACGACGACTACCGGCTGCATACACCCCAGGCCCAGCCGACGGAACCACCGGGCTGAGGCTGCCAACAGCACATCACTGCAATCTTGCACTTTTCCAGCCTCCACCCACTAACCCACCTCTCCCTCCCTCTTTCAGAGCCGCTAGAGCGCCAGGGGACCACTCCGGTGGTGATAGTGCGCGGTACAAATGACCTTTAACATTAACTGTAACATTTAACATAAACTGAGGACATTGCATGTTATGCGGATGGTGCTGTATTAAGAACGTGTTCAGAGTTCTCATATGATTTTGCTGTATTCATGTGAGAGATTTGCAGCCACTAAGGCTGTCTAATGTTGCAGCACAATATATTTGCAAAAGATAATCCTACTATTTCATTGTTAAGTAGTATTGTCTAAACTAGCCTTTAGTAGAGCACTGAACAGACAACACTGTAGAGGAGAAGCTGCATGCCTCTGCAGGATGTTGGAAGCCTGAGATCCTGCCGTGTTTGACACCAGCAGTTATGTAAATACCACAGTGTATATTCGAAAGAAGGTACCCATTGAGACAACCCTATCCAATGTATCCCTGAAGGGACAAAAATCTAAGGTAGGAACTCCCCTGAAGGAATATAAAAGAATAAAATTACAAAAAAGAGTAATGGAAGAAGCCTGTGACATCATAAGAGAGTATGAATGATGGCTCAGGATGTAGGCTGACCAGGATGTATGGATCTTACAGAAATGAATGACATAGTAAGATTCAAGTGAACATTTAAATACAAAAAAGAAGATTACACATGCACAAAGTTGTGCAGAGAATCAACCGTTCAATAATTGTACAGACGCTGAAACACAAGTAGACTAAGTCACCATAGAAGCTGGCTATATGTAGTCAATAGAATGCAGGCAAAGCCGCCACTGTATAGAAGCTGGACATCGGTATCATGAATTTTAGTAAGCCAGGACCCATGAAGAAGAAAGGGAAACTGTGTTGCAGTAAAAATGAGCTGAATAGTGAAGCTTCACAGCAAGGTTGTCTGGCCTGGAGTCAAGACTGAAGCAGTCAAGGTCGGCTATCTATTCAGGAAAGGAGCGAAAGTGCGAAGGATGAATTATCTCTAGTTAAGGTGCAAAGAAAGAATACCAAGAGTGCCAAGTTTTATTCATTTAAGACATTTAAAACCTGCAAAATGGACCAGATTGTGGTCTCCTGTAACGTGATCCAAGGATGAAAATAGAGTCGAAATTGGAGTCCTAGAACAATGATAGTGAGTGCCCACACTCCCATTATTCTCAGAGACAAGGATACTTTGCATGGCCAAGTTCAAAGACAATCTTCATGGCAGAAGAGATATCCTGGGCTAATTGGGTGTGGAGGTAGAGTAAGGCCCCATCTCCTTGCAGCTAGGTCTGAGCTTACGTACTGCCAAGTGAACCAAATGTTCCAGATATGGCACAAGCATGCCAACCAATTGTAGTGGTCCATATAATGAAGGACCTTATAGTTTGAGAAACCAATCAGAAAAAAACGTGTACTTGATGTTTTTGAAGATTACATGTTTTAGAGGTAGGCATAAATTGTCCACCTGACAGTGGGCAGCCAATCACAATCTTTCATTATTTGTGACATATTATTATGTCACCTCTGACGTATTTTGAGTCTATAATCATGTTTTTATGAAAACATTGTTGAGGGAAATCGAGCATACATTTGTTGATGTTCATTGTAACTCCCTGTTTTAGATAATTGATAATAAAACAGTACTTTGCCATCTTCCTGAGTTGGTTCAGTTATTTCGACTCAGAGTTGTTCTTTGAACCCATCCATTGTATGGTTCAAAAAGATCCAAACTAGTTTGTCTCCAGAGTTTCGGACGATAGGGCATCCTCCACCATTAGCTGTGGAGAGCGGCATATAGAAATAAACTTGCAAGAAGAACCAAGACGATGGGCAGGTCTCCCTTTGAAGAAATCCCTGCCCAGTTTCCACAGGCACTCGGGAGACAGAAGGCGAAGTGGTTGGATTGAAGGAGGAGTCGATACCGAAGGCATCGAGATGATTAATGAATGGTGAGTTGACAAAGGAGAATGGCAAATAAGGGGACGGGATTGTAATCATTTTGAGTAATGGGAAATAATTATAGAGATACAAGAGACTGCCTAGGAAGACTTGATTCAAGGGAGTCAGAAGGCGACATCTCAAATCCCAACGGGGGTAGATTGAAATATCAAATGCGTATTCAGGATTCTGTAAGGTGATGTCTCAAACTCTGTATGGGGTAAAATATAAAGGTGAGGGAAGAGATGATCACAGTGTTTATAATGTGTAATGTTTCAGAAGTCTGAATGTTGTTTGTTGAGTAAACTATCGAAGAGCAATAGAGATTGTGAAAAATTAAAAAAGTTGAGGAGCAACAATGATTGAGTTATAGCAAAGCGATTGTTGCCAATCAAGAGAATAGACAGGCTATTGAAATGAGAGGATTGAGCAGCGATTGATGGTGCTTGCACATATTTGTTGTTTTAAAACATTGAAAAGTGGTGATTTAAGCAAAGTTAAAAGGTTTATTTAACAGTCTGGTAAGTATCGACAGTCAATTGGGATGCGTTATTAAGGGGGATACTCCTCTTATGCACCTATGCAAGAGACTGCCAAAGAATATGCCCAAGCTCAAACAATATAGGGGGGGGTGCTTTTAAGTACAACGAAGATGGCCGCCTAAGTGGAAGGCTCTGCAGCCCGAGACCTCTTCATGCCGAAATCCTTCCTTCACAAGTGTATGCAGTGGAAAATAAAGAGTGGATAATACGGTGCAACGTCCTGGCTCGGTGGAGGCTGGTGGCTGTACTACCCCTAGCTTGCAGATATCCCAAGCACCTGCTGGATCGTACCACTGCTACCACTGGGCCCGCTCTGCTAGCCCTCCATACCTAATGATACTGCTGTCACGACTCCATGACTGGCGTGGCTGAGGCTTGGACGGAGGCCGCGTTGCTGCGCTGACTGCCCTGTGGGCTGCTAGATAGAGAGCTACTCCTTGTGGTCCGTGGCAGGATCAATCCTAGCAATGCTAAACATATACACTAAGGCTGCACATAAAATCCAGGGAAGAGTTGAGGGTGACGGCAGCGAGCCTCCAGGGCCACAGGAACCAACGTAAATGCAGTGTACGATGGATTACATGCAGGAGGGATTCACTGCCCTACATTCCAAGCAAGATGACATGAGCAGTACTATTAGCACTGTGGGGACAACGCAAGCTGACGTTACTGTGCTGAGGGCAGATTTTTCCTCACTCCCCTGGCAGGTGCAGTCCATCTGTAGGAAAAATTAGGATCTTGAGTCTCACTCGAGACGCAACAACCTATGCATCATAGGTGTACCGGAGAGCACTCTGGACTGTCCTATGGAAGACTTTGTTGAACATACTTTGTTAACCCTGCTGGATTGTCCTACATTTTTGCCACAATTTGCTATTGAACGTGCTCACTGCTCAATGGTTTCCAAGCCCAGGCCTGGGGCTCCCCCACACCCAAATATCGCTCAGGTTCTTAACTATCGCGACAGGGATTCCTTGCTGATGGTGGCCAGGGTGAAGGGTGAACTGATGCTGGACTCCAGCAGGATCCACTTATACCTGATATTTTGATTGCAGTGCAGAACAAGCAAGAATCCTTCTTGACTGTAAAAAAGAGGCTCTGTGACCTGGGGGTTAAGTATGCCATGATGTGCCCAGCTAAGCTCAGGATCGAGCATGATGGAAAGGTATACTTTTTCACAAATCCGAAAGAGGCCATGAGATTTCTGGAGGACCATTTCCCTGGATGACTACTATAAATCAAAATTACTCAAATGTCTCAGTTACCCATCTGTTGGGAAATTGGATCTTGAGCTCATAGCAATGCTTGTAAAATATACTTGGTAACTGTTCTGCTATAATTAGTTTTAATATGCCATAACTGCACTATACACTTGTATTGAACTTGAAACATTTTGTTGTGATGTAGGCCGGGCTGTACCCGGCGCGCAGCCCCCCATGCAAAGCTGCAACGACTGTTGAGTTGATGGGGGAGATAAACAAAATGTGCTTGACATGTGGGTTTGGTTAGCAGTACGGAAGATTTCTTACAGTGCTAGCTCTGCAAGATGCTTATATTCTGCACACTCTATGCGTGCAACCAGCTTAGAGCGCAGACTAAATAGCGGATAACACTATGGGCTTCATGAGCTGAAATGTGCAGGGATTGGGCAATCCTGTTGAGATGTGTTAGCTCCAACTGTACATCGAATGACGTGGGATTCAGGTTCTCTTTATGCAAGAGACACACGCTCTGGCAAGGGGATGTGACATGGTCGCTAAACCCTGGGGTACAAAACGCTACTACACGACCTACTCCTCTCAAAGTCTCGGAGTCATGACTCTTATACATAGAACTGTTCCATATGTACATCACTCGTCACATATATACCCGATGGGCCGCTATGTTGTAACACATGGGGTACTAATGGGCCAGCAAAAAGTTATGATGAATATATATGGTCCAAACAACAATGACACAGATTTTTACTCCCAGGTCACGGATGTGTTGTCAATATACCCCATGGTGCCCGTACCCTTGGGGGGTACCATAATTATGGACACCAATCTTCATAGATCTGGGTGTAAGGCCCATCAATTGTCCAGGGCTGCCTGTGCGATAATTGAAGGTCAGACTAGACTCGGTATGTTTGACTCCTGGAGGTTACTGCACCCCTTGACCTGTGCATACGCCTTCTATTCCATGGTCCATGACTCGCACCCATGCATAGAAATGTGGTTGTTATCCAACACGCTCACCTGCAAAATAAAAGGGGCTGGCAATTTACACAGAACCTTCTTTGACCATCTCCTGTTACACTGTCACTTGCATGGGGGGTGACTGGAGGGGTGAGACAGCTATGAAGACTTAAGCCACTGGCACTGACAGATCTGGGGTTTGCAGCAGAGATGGAGAAATGCATGGAAGAATACTTTTTTTTAATCAATGCTGGCTCGGTAGAAGCCCACTCTACCCTATGGGAGGCTTTTAAGGTATATTTCCATGGCTTTGCAATGGTTAAGGAATCTGGCTTGCTCAAAGTGATACATCAAAATATCAGAACATGTGAAGATACCCTTTGTCAACTTGAGATGCTATATGCGACGGCTCCTAAACAGGTCAGGATATGAAATACTAAAAAGGAGCTTGATAACTTCAGGAAACACACAGACAGAGAACGAAAGTTCTTGGACGACCCTGGAATGGCAAGGAGGTAGGGCGAGGTTGAGCAACCCGGCAGACTCCTGGCCAGAGTGGTGAGGCTTGAGGAAGGAATCCAACACATTCTGGCGATTCACGACATGTTCGGTGTGCTGGTGCACTCGACGTCTTAGGTGAATCGGGTGTTTCAATCCTTTTATACTTCACGCTACGTAAACTCTGAACAGCGATCAGTCCCAGAGGTTAAATCCTTCCTAGAGGGTTTGCCACTCTCCATTCTTTCCAATGAGGCAAAGGAGACGCTTGATGGTCCGGTGTCCAAGGACGAGATAGAACAGGCCATTGATGCTCTGCCGTTTGGTAAAGCACCTGGCCCCAATGGCCTGACGATGGTGTTCTATAAATGCTTTAAATCACTACTAGTTCCACAACTGCCCACTCTTTGGGAAGAGTAATGCAGACTAGGGGTTCTTTCCTCCTACACTACGAGAGGCAGTCATAATGGTATTGCTGAAACCGGATAAGCCAGCGACGAACTGTACCTCTTATCAGCCGTTGTCACTAACCAACTCGGATGTGAAGATATTCACTAAGGTATTGGCCCTGCGTCTCGCTCTGTAAATGTCATATATTGTCCACCCGGACCAGTCAGGTTTCATCGCTGGCCACTCCACAGCTTTAAATCTGAGCTGCTATTCAACATCCAGGCCCAGATGGACCCTGATGTGTAGGGTGTGGCGGCTACGCTCGATATTCAGAAGGCCTTTGATTTTGTGTCCTGGCAATTTCCATGGGCAGTACTTGGAAGGTGTAACTTCGGTGCACGCTTTATCTGCTGGGTGAGGTTGTTTTATACACTTCCAAGTGCAAGGGCCTGCACCAATGGGCGGCTCTCGGATCCAATCCCATCTGTAGCGGGACTCGGCAGGGCTGTCCATTCTCACCCTTGATCTTTGCCATCGTGATGGAGCCTCTTGCCGGTTTGATCCGGCATAGACACTCTCACAGAGGGATCAGGCTAACTAGCGCACCAGAGATCATCTCGCTACATGCAGATGATGCTTTACTGTATGTTTGTGACCCAGAGACACATCTGGCACCAATACTACATGATATCCTTGCCTTTGGCACCCTGTATGGCCTGAAATTGAATTGCGCCAAATCCGAACTCTTCCCGCTGACAGACTCCACTCTTGCACCTCGAGAACTCATGAGATTTGCTGTGGAGCCTCAGGAGGTAAAATATCTGGGCGTCACTTTAACATGACAACGGGCCAATCTATATGACCGCAATTATGGCAGATACATGCACCAGCTCTCGCACATCCCAGGCAGAGTGGCACTCCTGAAAATGGTTGTGTTGCCCATACTGCTGTACTATTTCTTGAATGTCCCAATTAGGCAGGTTGCCAAGCTTTTTAATACACTGAGAAGTGAAATTAACAACTTTATGTGGCTCTAGGGTGCAGTGAAGCTCAAGTGGGAAACTCGAAATAGACCCTACAATCAAGGTGGCTTGGCTATACCAGATTTCGGGAAATATTGGATAGCTGCGCAGGCACAATTCACAGGGTACTGGTTCAGCAACAACCCTCCTCCTCCACATGTCAATATCGAGCAGCTTGTGGCCGGTTCACGAGATGTGAGATCGCTGGTCCTGCTGCCTATTTGGAGCAACACTGGGGGCGCTGACCCTGTTGCTGCAACCGCACTTGCGTGGGGCAAGAAATGGGAGCTGGTGGATAACCCCCATCCATTCCACGGGGCCCTCCCACTTTTGAACTGCCACCTGATATTCCCCCATATAGACAAGGTGCCTGCAGACAGTTCGGTGCAGGATGGATATGTGACGCCGGGTGAGATGTATGACATGGGATCCATGGTTGAAGGGGGTGCCTTGCCGGGGCCCATACGAAAGCTGCCCTCCAGCTGGCTGCAGTATGCTGGTCTGAGGCAAGCGATTCTGGATGCATGGGTGGAATTCCCCACACTACCCCAAGACGACCCCCTGCTAGGACTGGTGCTAGAGGGCCCCTCAGCTCGCAATAGGGTAACCAGAATATATACATTGGTACAGGACCTAGCCAATAACCCTCTAACTAAGCTCCAAATAGCCTGAGGTACAGACTTGGGTATTGATATTACAGATGAGAACTGGCAGATGATGTGCTTACGGACCCTTACTGTGTTACTGAACTCCAGATTCCGCCTGATATAATTCAAACTGTTACACAGGTTCCATTACACTCAGTCAGGCTTAGTTTATTTTCATCACTCTACTCTTCCCTATGCCCGAGGTGTAACTCAGAAGACGCTGGGTATTTACACATGATGTGGGACTGCTTGAAACTGCGGGAGTTCTGGAGTGGGGTCTGCGATACCCTGTCTGAAATGTTTGGCTGCACAGTAGAGCCTAGCCCCTTGGCCTACCTATTTCACAAGTTTGAGGGGCTCTAGCCACGATACCACAGACTGGCTAGTTTATGAATGATTCTTGCTGAGCGAAGTATTCTCTTGATGTGGTTGCTTCCCTCATGCCCCACTGTGGGGAAGTTTCTAGAGGCTGTTACATGGGCATCTGATCAGGAGCAGCGCGGGAGATCGGCCCAGCCCACTCATTGCACACCTGTGGACATATGGCCTCCCTTAGATAATTACTTGGAGAAGCTGTGGGATTCTGGGCCTGTTGCCGTGGACTCTAATACTTGCTTGTGATATGGTTCTCTAGCAGTGCATGCGCTGCTGTTTGGCTCGCACCGAGCCCTTGGAATGGATATGTCCGACACTTTATGATGGTACTATACTCAATTCAGATGTATGTTGTTTATCACTGTTTGATGCTGCCGACTCGATTCACTGTTGTAATGTCAAAACCACAATAAATAAAGATTATTTTTTTTAAAGCAGTATATTGTGGAATGGGTAAAGAGCAAAGAAGATAAAATGTTCATGCCATGGCCACAAAGGGGATCATTGTCAAGGGCGGTATTACACACTGCGTACACAGGGAAGAAATAAGCAAAAAGATGGGTGATTTTAGAGCTCTGGAAGATGTATCAAGAGGAAAGAGAAGACCCGCCACCTGATGAGTCAATGCTTAACCAGCATAAGGGAGAAGGCGTTGAGCCCTCAGCTCCCCTTACCTTGCTTGAGGCAGAGGGTATTGCTACAGAAGGGATAGGAGAATATCCTTTAAAGGAATTGAAAGCAGCGGTGGGGTACAATAATCCAATATATAACCTCCCCCCGCCCCGGCTTACAGTAGTGATGATAGTCCGGTAGAGAATATGAGAAAGGAAGAGATTTATAAGATCATACAAGACAAGGAAGAAAAGAGTGAGCGCTAGAAATTTTCTACATAAATAGACAGGGAGATTAAGAGATGGAAGGGAGAAAAGGATAACGCTGATAAGGTAACGCTCATGCAGAAAGAAAGGGTGGGAGGACAGATATTACTCAAGATAGATGGGAAAAGTATCAAAGAAGTTAGTTAAAGAGAAGATAAGGACAAACAAGAAAGAAAAGATAAGGACCGAGAGAAGAGATTAAAAGAAGATAAGCAGAAAAGGAAAGGCAGGGAGCAACGAGAGCAGATATATCAGGAAGAACAAGAGAAAATAGAAGAATGAGCGGACAAAGAAAGCACAATAATAGAAAAGAACAATGCAAGAAAGAGACAGAAAGGAAAGAAAGAGAGAGGAAGAAGAAGCACAAAGACTAATGAACACAAGATTACAGAGACGAAGGGAATAAGACGAAAGAAGGGAAGGAGTAAGGAAAGGAGAAGTAGATGAAGAAATAGAATGAAAAGGGAGACAATGAGGTCTCAATGCCGGTCTCATTCATAAAGAACAAATGAGGCCGAGCACAGAAATACGATGGGACAGAGTGGAAGAGATTCTTCCAATAAAGGAAGAAACACCTGCAGTATCCAGAGTAGCATTAGAAGAAGAAAGATTTGATGTGGAAAGCATTGGTGAAAGGATCGATAAGTTTTTTCAACAGTTAAGGTGAAGTAGCGAGTATGGAACTCGAGGGAACAGTGATTGATCCCCAGTACCTCAAACACAAAGTGAGGAGGGAAACCTGTTCAATGATGAATGTCGAGCATTGTCTTTGAGCAGACTAAACTTAGATGAGGGTGAAGGGGATGACAGTCATACTAGCTGGGGACTAGACATGTCAGATGAGGAAAGAGAGTCCGGTCTTCGGGCAGAAGGAGGGAGCGCATGCGCCCCTGAAGGAAATCTGCAAATGGATAAGGAAGTGAGATGGTCAGATCTGGAACAGCCTAAAGATAGAACACCTGATCCCATAGAATTTCCTCAGCATCCTTGAGGACGATCACATAGTGCAAAGGGAGAGTCGCCTCCATATGCAAGCATTTTAAGGTCATTACAGACTAGGAGACAGGACAGGGATGATTATCCCTGCCATGGATAGACCAATAATGGGATCGGACTATGGGACAGGATTTACACAGTTTCCCTTATTGGAGAAAGGGGGAGCAAGGCCGCCATACAGTCCATGGCCACAGATGGACAAGGACTATTTAAAATGAAAACTCCCTAGTTTGACCTCGGGTGCTGGGAAATGGATATACAAATTAGATCAAATGACAGAGGAAATACGCTGGCCATAGGGGACATACGCGTTCTCCTGGCAGCCATTCTTGGAGAGAGGGCTGATGATATATGTAGAAGGATGGATATTCGGGTTTGACTGAACAGAACACAGTGCACGATGGAGCACCATTTAGTAATTGTAGAGCAGACGTTTGGAGGGCTCTTACAGTACAGTATCCTGATACATCAGACATGGGTGCAATTGTTACGTGTAAAATGAAGGAAGAGCCATGGGAAAAGACAGTGGGCCTTATTACAACTGTGCCAGTCCAGTAACAACGGTGCTGTTAAGCCTGCCGGCACTGTTACCGGACCGGCACAGTATGACTCTGCGGGTGGGTGCCGTCCCGCCTGACAGGGTCAGACCTGGCAGGCAGAACGGCACTGCCTGCAAAGTTTCAAGGAAGCCCCGACACCATTATTAACGGTGCCAGTACTTCCGTTGTCACCATTCCCATTGAGTCCTACTGGATTCAAATGGGAATGGGGAATTACAATTTACCGGCACCTGACTTTCCGGAACACCAGGGTTGTAATCCCCTGGTGGTACCAGCAAAGCCAGGCACTGGTAAATATTGCAAGTCTGGCGGCAACCCGCCGGTAGTACCAGCAGGGTTACCACCGGTGTTGTGACGAGGTCCAGTGGCATTATTCTACCATATTTATATTAAGGGTTGCCGTAGTCAGTACAGAATCAGATGAAGAAACACGCAGGGATAGAAGCAAAGCCATGGGTTGAGATACAGTTGACAATAGTGCTCCATTGTTGGTTATTACAAGAGAAAAACAAGTAGAAAGTTGAGAATAGGAAGATCGAGGAAGGTAAGGTAGTTCAGAAAGAATTGTCATAGAAGGGACGGTACTGACAAAAGGAGAAGGATTGGGAATGCAGGAAGCAATGGGTGCATCACAGGCAAATAATTCAAGCCCGATGGACCAAGGTGGATATGGGTTTATGCCACGAGGCAGAGGTATGGGTTATAGAGGAAGAGGAGGTGGATTTCAAAATAACTAAGGTGTGTTTCAAAATATACAGAATGAGAACCAGAGTACTCAGGGAGGATATAATCAAGGAGGAAATAACAGAAGAGTTCACCCAGTATTTTGGATTTGTGGAATAACAGGACATATTGCGTGAATATTTGGCAGCCAAGGGAGTGTACAAAATGGCCAATTCTCCAGAGGCGTGACAGCTTATCCTCCACCATACAGCACACAGACTAGAGATGGCTTTGCCCAAGATCACACATCTTATAAGACACAAGTGCCACGATTACAACAAATACAACAGCAGGGATGAATACAAATGAATCCGCTACACGGGCAGTCACAACAAGCCCCTATGCAAACACAACAGTATGCAAACACAGGACAAGTTTTGACACCCAGAATAGGAGGTGTCACTGTGGAAGGAGGAAATCCTCTAACAGGCACATGGATGAGCTTGTATCCACAATAGGACAGCTCACAGGGTGACTTGATGTGTTCAGTACTATCTGTGACACCAGACACCCAAGAGAAACCAAAGGTCGATGTGATGATAGGAGGCAAATACTTTTCTTTTCTTGTAGACACTGGAGCAACTCGTTCGTGTGTATGAGAAGGAAAATATCCAATGTCGCGTATTGCCATGAATGTTCAAGGGTTCTCTGGAGCTACGAGTCGAGTTCCTTTTAATGATAAATTCCCATTCTCCATAGGAGAATCTGACATGTCCGTTCCTTTGTTATATTCACAACAGACACTGGTTAATATTTTGGGACAGGATTTAATGACGAAACTTAACATGACAATTTCATTTACCGATCAAGATACAGTGTGCTCCACTCCAGGAATACACTATTTAAATGTGGGAGAGTTCATACTGGCGTTTACAAGGCAAGTGGCTCTGTCAGGCGTTCCAGTAGATCCAGAGATTTTTCTATATGCAGTAAGCAAGTAAGCATCTTATTGACATGGTTACCGAGCCTGGTACGAAAGAGTGTGAGGATACCAACACCTTTTTTTTTAGACCAGAAATACTGATGGATGAGGAGGGTGCACAGACCATCCCTATAGAGTTGGAAGCAGCCATGGTACGAAGGGAAATAGCAATGCACGATGAGGGAAGACGATGGAGAACAGTGATAGCCCTTGAGGAAGGGTACAGATTGACTGACATAACTGATGACGATATGTTCGGGGAATACCGAAGTGATGATGAAATGGTGTTCTTCATGAGCATTACATACTGGACAAGGATAGAGAAAAGGGAAGTCCCACAGTGAATGGTGATAATGCGGCAACAGCAAAAACAAAGAGGTGATGGCTGGAAGGTTTAGAATGAATCTTAACCACTGGCGTTGCTCTGGGCAACCCTCCAGACCACCGTTCTTCGCCTGCCAAGCCATTACAGAAGGGAAACTACCATATGCAAATCAGACTTGGCCCCACCCCAAAAGGGGCAGTCCAGCCCGAACTGCTAGGTCACATTCCCTCTGCACGAGACCACAAGCATCCCCATTTTTTCGCCCTTGTTGGGGCTCATCAGTGAGGAGTAGCTTGGGTCTCTAGGCCCAGCAGGCACGGGACCCACGTCTGGGCATACCCGTCCCACACGGGGTGACACAGCAAAAACAAAGAGGTGATGGCTGGAAGGTTTAGAATGAATCTTAACCACTGGCGTTGCTCTGGGCAACCCTCCAGACCACCGTTCTTCGCCTGCCAAGCCATTACAGAAGGGAAACTACCATATGCAAATCAGGCTTGGCCCCACCCCAAAAGGGGCAGTCCAGCCCGAACTGCTAGGTCACATTCCCTCTGCACGAGACCACAAGCCTAGAGACCCAAGCTACTCCTCACTGATGAGCCCCAACAAGGGCGAAACATGTTTGGGGATGCTTGTGGTCTCGTGCAGAAGGGATGTGGCCTAGCAGTTCGGGCTGGACTGCCCCTTTTGGGGTGGAGCCAAGCCTGATTTGCATATGGTTTTTCCCTTCTGTAATGGCTTGGCAGGCGAAGAACGGTGGTCTGGAGGGTTGCCCAGAGCATTGCCAGTGGTTAAGATTAAGTCTAAACCTTCCAGCCATCACCTCTTTGTTTTTGCTATGTCACCCCGAGTGGGACGGGTATGCCCAGACGTGGGTCCCGTGCCTGCTGGGCCTAGAGACCCAAGCTACTCCTCACTGATGAGCCCCAACAAGGGCGAAACATGTTTGGGGATGCTTGTGGTCTCGTGCAGAAGGGATGTGGCCTAGCAGTTCGGGCTGGACTGCCCCTTTTGGGGTGGAGCCAAGCCTGATTTGCATATGGTTTTTCCCTTCTGTAATGGCTTGGCAGGCGAAGAACGGTGGTCTGGAGGGTTGCCCAGAGCATTGCCAGTGGTTAAGATTAAGTCTAAACCTTCCAGCCATCACCTCTTTGTTTTTGCTATGTCACCCCGAGTGGGACGGGTATGCCCAGACGTGGGTCCCGTGCCTGCTGGGCCTAGAGACCCAAGCTACTCCTCACTGATGAGCCCCAACAAGGGCGAAACATGTTTGGGGATGCTTGTGGTCTCGTGCAGAAGGGATGTGGCCTAGCAGTTCGGGCTGGACTGCCCCTTTTGGGGTGGAGCCAAGCCTGATTTGCATATGGTTTTTCCCTTCTGTAATGGCTTGGCAGGCGAAGAACGGTGGTCTGGAGGGTTGCCCAGAGCATTGCCAGTGGTTAAGATTAAGTCTAAACCTTCCAGCCATCACCTCTTTGTTTTTGCTATGTCACCCCGAGTGGGACGGGTATGCCCAGACGTGGGTCCCGTGCCTGCTGGGCCTAGAGACCCAAGCTACTCCTCACTGATGAGCCCCAACAAGGGCGAAACATGTTTGGGGATGCTTGTGGTCTCGTGCAGAAGGGATGTGGCCTAGCAGTTCGGGCTGGACTGCCCCTTTTGGGGTGGAGCCAAGCCTGATTTGCATATGGTTTTTCCCTTCTGTAATGGCTTGGCAGGCGAAGAACGGTGGTCTGGAGGGTTGCCCAGAGCATTGCCAGTGGTTAAGATTAAGTCTAAACCTTCCAGCCATCACCTCTTTGTTTTTGCTATGTCACCCCGAGTGGGACGGGTATGCCCAGACGTGGGTCCCGTGCCTGCTGGGCCTAGAGACCCAAGCTACTCCTCACTGATGAGCCCCAACAAGGGCGAAACATGTTTGGGGATGCTTGTGGTCTCGTGCAGAAGGGATGTGGCCTAGCAGTTCGGGCTGGACTGCCCCTTTTGGGGTGGAGCCAAGCCTGATTTGCATATGGTTTTTCCCTTCTGTAATGGCTTGGCAGGCGAAGAACGGTGGTCTGGAGGGTTGCCCAGAGCATTGCCAGTGGTTAAGATTAAGTCTAAACCTTCCAGCCATCACCTCTTTGTTTTTGCTATGTCACCCCGAGTGGGACGGGTATGCCCAGACGTGGGTCCCGTGCCTGCTGGGCCTAGAGACCCAAGCTACTCCTCACTGATGAGCCCCAACAAGGGCGAAACATGTTTGGGGATGCTTGTGGTCTCGTGCAGAAGGGATGTGGCCTAGCAGTTCGGGCTGGACTGCCCCTTTTGGGGTGGAGCCAAGCCTGATTTGCATATGGTTTTTCCCTTCTGTAATGGCTTGGCAGGCGAAGAACGGTGGTCTGGAGGGTTGCCCAGAGCATTGCCAGTGGTTAAGATTAAGTCTAAACCTTCCAGCCATCACCTCTTTGTTTTTGCTATGTCACCCCGAGTGGGACGGGTATGCCCAGACGTGGGTCCCGTGCCTGCTGGGCCTAGAGACCCAAGCTACTCCTCACTGATGAGCCCCAACAAGGGCGAAACATGTTTGGGGATGCTTGTGGTCTCGTGCAGAAGGGATGTGGCCTAGCAGTTCGGGCTGGACTGCCCCTTTTGGGGTGGAGCCAAGCCTGATTTGCATATGGTTTTTCCCTTCTGTAATGGCTTGGCAGGCGAAGAACGGTGGTCTGGAGGGTTGCCCAGAGCATTGCCAGTGGTTAAGATTAAGTCTAAACCTTCCAGCCATCACCTCTTTGTTTTTGCTATGTCACCCCGAGTGGGACGGGTATGCCCAGACGTGGGTCCCGTGCCTGCTGGGCCTAGAGACCCAAGCTACTCCTCACTGATGAGCCCCAACAAGGGCGAAACATGTTTGGGGATGCTTGTGGTCTCGTGCAGAAGGGATGTGGCCTAGCAGTTCGGGCTGGACTGCCCCTTTTGGGGTGGAGCCAAGCCTGATTTGCATATGGTTTTTCCCTTCTGTAATGGCTTGGCAGGCGAAGAACGGTGGTCTGGAGGGTTGCCCAGAGCATTGCCAGTGGTTAAGATTAAGTCTAAACCTTCCAGCCATCACCTCTTTGTTTTTGATAATGCGGCAACAACCAGCATTTTTTCAGGAGGATCTTGAAAAGGTGCAGAGTGCCTTATGGACTACAGGCCCCTAGGTTTATTGAAGGGGATAGGAGAGATTAAAATAAAGCTTAAGCCAGGAGTGATTCTACCTCGAGCAAAACAGTACCCAATGTCTTGAGAAGCTGATGAAGGCATATTTCAGACTATTTCAGCACTAATGGATCTGGGGATCCTGGTGTTATCAGAATGATTGTGTAATACTGCTGTGTATCCGATTAAGAAATCTAAAGGGGGTCAGGGAGATTTATCCAGGATCTGAGACCTCTTAATCAGATTGAAGATGATGAGTTTCCTTTAGTTCCCAATCCGGCGACAATATTGTGTAGTTTCCCAGTGGAAGCTTGGTATTTCCCAGTGATCAATTTGAAAAATGCATTTTTCCTCGATCCCATTGCACAAGGATTCACAAGACTTGATGTAATTTAAGTTTCGCCAAAAGAGACTAAAACATACTAGGCTAGTCCCCATGGATCTTTAACAGATTCCTATAGATGAATCTAGGCAATATTGATCTCGAAGGTGCGGTGATACAGTACGAAGATGATATGTTGATTTGCAGCACCACAGAAGATGAGTGCACACAAGACTCTATTCAATTAATGACTATTCTAGCAGACAAGGGATACAAGGTAGACAAAGAGAAGTTACAACACTGCCAGGAAGAGGTGTTATACATAGAGTAGTTGATTTTGCATGAAGGAAAGAAAGTGACACCTGAGAGAGGTGAGGCAGATATGAAAACCTCAAAACCAAGCACAGTACAACTGTAACGCTCACCTGGTATCGACGGGGACGTCACTCAGCCTGTTCTGACCTCTTAGGACCTCGAACCCTTCCCTGGAGGCTATTCGACTGGAGACTGGGCCTGAAACACAGGATTGGTAGAGTTTAACTCCCTATTGTCTCTGGGTGCTTGAACCCCTTCTTCCCCGGGGTCCAACCCTTCCCTTTGATCCACAGCTCACCTTGTTTTCTTGGATAGTGTGCTCTTCATCCTGCTTTCAGCGCAGGGGCACGTTGATTGATGCAGGCTCGTTGCTGCCTAGTTACTTCAGTGGCAAGAGTCCGACAGGTAAGTATAATGAGTCTTTTGAACAGTTCTCTAACTGCGTTCTTTTCCTTCCTTAGATGATGGCCGGCGTCCGGGGATGGCGGCGTGCTGCTGAGATGAGTAGCGCTGAAGGTGAGTGAGAGCACGATGCGCGATGCACCACTTTTGTATTTGCATTGAACTAAGTTCTTTTTCTGTGTCTTTTAGGTGCTGTGACGTTTTCAGCGTGGATGCCGATTATGAAGAACAAATGCGGTGGGTAAGCGCGGTATGCGGCGCCTCTAGATGTTTCCACACTAACCTGGAGTGTCTTTTCCTTCTTGCAGATAGATGCGAAGTTCCGGAGACAGAGTTCGCCCAGACCGGCTGGGATTCAGGTAAGAGTTTGAAGCTCGTACAGTATTTAAAAATAAGCGAAGATTTACCGAATGCTTACTAATGCCTTTTTTCTGTTCTTTTCCCTTTTCCTAAGGAAGCGGCGTGCCGGGATGGGAATGACACCGCCGAAGATGCCCGCAGAACAGAAGGAGCGATGAATGATGGGCAGAAGTGCCGCAAGGTAAGGCTGTTCCTAACAGTGTTCTTGTTCTTGCAGGAGCTGAGCTCAGAAGAAAGATGCAGGCCTACTGGAGACCAATCCGAACATGGTGAGTGTCACGCTGAAGGTGCAGAAAACGCAAAGCATGTTTCTCAGCCTGGGTGTGGCTTAAATAGTCTCTGGATATCCCAGGTGTCTCTGGGCTGAACCACACCCAAAAGACTAGACCGCACATGCAGTTCTGGGACCCGAAATATGTGGGGGCATCCATCTTGTCCCCATCAATGCACTAAAAGTCCAATCCCCAATGTTATCCTATGGGAGTGAGTGAGTCTGATGCCACAAGCACCAAGTCTGACTCAAGTGGGTCTTTGGAGGGATGGAGAGGCCCTTGAGGGCCATGTAGGTGATCGTGGCCTGGCTCCAGCCTGACATCTTGTAGGGCTGGGGACATGAGGGGCAGGAATCATGACAGCGACAGATGCAAAAAAATGTGGGTTTGTGCAACTATATAAGAGCCTGAGTGTTTGATAATAGCACATACACAAGACCAATTCTGCAAGCATTAAAGGCACAAGTTAGTAAAACAAAACTAGAATGGACTGAAGAAATGGAGAAAGGATTTGAAGAGTTGAAAAAAGCAATTTGCACAGCCCCCGATTTAGGAATTCCCAAGTATGCTGAGGAATTTTATTTGTTTTCGCTCACAAATGGGGCAGTCATGACGGCACTGGTTACACAAAGAACCACATTGGGCTACAAACCTTTGGCATATTACAGTGGGATTTTAGACCCAGTTATCATTAGAGACTTCACCTGCGAACAATCTTTGGCAGCTGCCGCGTTCGCAATCGAGACATCGACAAGTATTGTTATGGGCTGCTCTACGACCCTTTTCATGGAGCATGCTCTATTAGCTATCCTAGAGAAAACCAAGTTCAGATTGCCATCCCAAAGTGCTTCAGTTTATGAGGTAACCATTTCTAATCCAACTATTACAATTTTAAGATGTAAAATAGTGACCATGCTATGTTCATAGCTGAGCCAGTGAAAGAAGGTGATCATGTTCATGATTGTGCTAATTATGCTGAATTTTATGATGATATACCCTGTGTATCAGAGAATGCTTTCGTAGGAGTGGAAATTCTCTTTATTGATCGTTCTTGGAAAAATTTATCAGATTAGTGGGGAAGGCATTCAGTGGCAACAGTAGTAAGACACAGATTGAATGGAGCGTTTGAAGTAGTAGCAAGGGCAAGGCTACCATCTCATGTTTTGAGTTTTTATACTAAAGGTATTGTAGAAAATGTTGTTACAATGATGTTAGTAAGAGAGAGGTTTCACAAATTGTCAATAACCCAGTTAATAGAGATTCAAAGAAGTGTACCACACGAAGAGCAAGAATTATGGAAGTGAAGGGGGTGTTCTTTATCCCCCATGGAAGCATCATGGTGACAGGACAGTGCTCAAAAGCCAGTGATGCCAGTAACTTTATTTAAAGTTGCGCTTGAACAGCTGCTTTACCCTGCACATGTAACTAGAGAAAGTCTTGCTGCAAATATTACAGAAGACTGTTTTTCATAAAAGGTTGCAGGTGCCCTTCTCCAGAAAGAACATGGCATGATAACCTGTTTTGTGGTTTTTTCCCACTCTGAGAGTCCACAGCCATCACTTTTTGCACCTTTCACAGATGTGAAATAGCCATTTGTATATTTGTCTTTGTTCCGCCCACATGGGCAGTCCAACACTGAAATGCTATGGCAATAACCTTCTGAACAAGAGTACCAACAGCAACCCCATACACGTGTTTCAGGCTTGTTGGGCCTCATCATTGAGGTGGAGCTTTGCCTTTCTGAGCACAGTGAGCAGGGAGTCCACGTCTGGGTTTCCCCAGGTAACTCAGGGTGACCAACCCCAAGTCCCTTGCAAACATGTTTCAAAAAAGATAGCAGGTGCCCTGCTTCAGACAGAACATGGCATGATAACGTGTTCTGCGTTTTCTTCCCACTTTGAGAGTCCGCAGCCATCGCTTTTTGCTCACTGTACTTTTCACAGATGGGAAATATCCATTTGCATATCAGTCTTTGTCCTGCCCACATGGGCAGTCCAGCACCAATATGCTATGGCAATTACCGTCAAAACAAGCGTACAAACAGGACCCCCATACACGTGTTTCAACCTATTTGGGCCTCATCATTGCAGAAGACTGGTTCATTCCTTTGCTGGAACACGTTGCACTATTTATGGTAAATTGAATTGTGTGTCAAAAGTTTACTGCTGGGCATTCACTGAGAATAATTAGAGGAGTAATACCTCAAACGAATCGTCCATTTCAGCATTTATATATCGACTATGACTATATTCTGCAGACATGTAATGGATATAGTTATCTATTAGTGGTGGTGTGTCCCTTTTCTAGGTGGATCAAAGCAGGTCTGTGTACACACCCTGATGTCACTTGCGCAGCAAAGATTTTAGTGTGCAAAGTGTTCCCAAGGTACGATGTGCGTGAAGTACTAAGAACCGATAATGGGCAGCATTTTGTCAATGAGCTATTTGAACAGATAGGGCTTCTCATAAAGCACACATTTTCTTCTGCTTATCAGCCACAAGTGAACAGGATCTGTGAGAGAATCAATGGCCTCCTCAAAGAAAGGATTGCCAAGGTTAAATTGTCTTTGAAAAAGGGATGGCTTTATTGCCTACCCCTAGCCTTATATGTCCTTTGGAATCATCCAGGATCAGACCACATAACCCTGCAGAAAAGAGTGACAGGGTGTCAAATGAGAATGCCCATTACACCTCCGTCTAGGAATAAGAGTGATGCCCAGAGTGTAGCTAAAACTTTAGGTGATGAGATGCATGATTATTTGACATGTACGACCTTTAATATTTCTTTCATTTCAGATCAAGGCAAGCGCCAGGCAGGTCAGTCTAAGAGCATTGAAGAAGATAATTCGGCAACCAATCCAAGTGAACTATTACCATCACCCAATTTATATGTTGCGGACTTAGTACTGATTAACATTTTTACTGTGAGGTGGTATGAGCCACGTTTTCATGGCCCTTTTATTATAAAAGAAGTGTCCCCTTCTGCTGCCAAGGTACAAGGAAGAAGAACTTGGCAACACCTGGGTGATGTGAAGATTTATAAAGACGAGACCTTCTCTCCCACCGTTGCCGATGCAGAAGCAAGACAAGAAAAATAATTTTGTCATGTGCATACCCGATTGATGACTAAAAAGAAGGACGATAAAGCAACAATTGATTAACATATACTTTATTTGGACTGGAATTCAATAGACACTCCTTATAGATATTTTAGCCGAGAGTGCAAAGACTTGCGGAGAATTCCAGGAATTTTTAAATGAACTTTTTGAAATACATATTGAAGTGGAAAATAATGCATCAAAGCTATGCCTAAATGTCAGTTCTTGATCAGAAATTGGAAACAAGATCAGTATCCAGATTCATTTTGTTGAGAATATTTGTTTTCAGTGATCAAACAAATGGTTCCTCCCGATAGTGACGTTCATCAGCTTGTGCTTGCTGTCTTTGTGTTCATACTTCAGTCTTACCCTGCTCTTGTTAGCAGAGAGGTTAATATTCACACTTTCTTGCAGGATCCTAAAAGCAGTCCAGTGATAAGAAGACTCCTTATTTCTATAATTGAAACAATTTTACAGTTGCAAATAAGGGAAGTTGATTGTTTTATTTAAAATGATTAATGAAGAAAATAGCATGTTCATCGAGAATGAACAAATTCAACAAGAAGTAGGGTGGCGTGAGAGATGGATGCCCAGATTCTTATGTATAATATATATTTGCATGATTGTTCTTGTTTTTCTGGTACTCAAATTTCACAGTCTCTTTCATCTTAGTACTTATGCTGAAGGAAAGGTCCCTATGGTTCTCCCCACTGTGAAAACGATACATGACAACATTTATGATTATTATAGGTATTTTGGGAGACACAAAAGAGATGCAGAAGATGATAGTGAAGGGATAAATACCTATCTAGATAACACAGCTCACCTGGGGAATAACATGTGGTACCAACACATGAAAAAAGTGGAGGGAAATCATCTAAGGATGGTTGCTATGTCAGATCCCTCATTCCCTATGCCATGAACACAGTTAGGACTTTCATTGCGAGAGAGGTTCCAGAGCACAATGCAAGGTGCCTCAGTCATCTTGCAACATGTACTACTCAAGGACAATTTTAAGGATGTTGGGCGACCTTGCGATGGAGATCAAAATGGTTGTTTCCATATCAGGATGTCTACATCAAAAGGTTACAAATGGAAAAGGAGCCTGGATGGAAGAGCAAGATCCTTGTGTATCCTGCTGCAGGGCAGGATGAGGTGATCATTGAAGAAATGAAGAGAATGAATTGCCCTGATGTGGAAGAAATAACCAGATCACCTGGATGTTGTGAACAAACTTAATTATTGTTCTATGGACGAGTGAATTCCAAGAGGGGATGGGAAGAAGGACTTATGTCCTGTGCAGCTCATATGTTGAAAACAGATTACGTACAAGAAGTACAAAAGGTGAATGATGGATGCTGGAAGTCATGGGCCAAGCACTCTAAATTGTTGACATGGGTAGAAGACGAATCAGGCCCAATAGTTATAATCCCATTGGTTAATGCAACACTATACTTCTGAAGACACAGAAAGAATCACGCGGGATATAACAGAGAATGCAAAACCACAATTGATGTTCCTTGGATGCGAGAAGGGACAGCTGTCCTTATGGATCAATATTGGGCTTGTGGATCTAGAGCTTATATGAGGTTGCCCAAGGATTGGGGCGGAGTGTGTTCCTTGGTGCTCATTCATGTTCCAGTAGTAGTGATTCCTCAGAGTGACTTGAACATTGGTGCATTTCCAAAGGTGGATGCCCATTTGAGAAAAAGAAGATCACTTGAACATTTCAGTTGGACAGAAAGAGAAAACTATTTCTTACCCAAATCAATAAAAGTGTATGATTCCATTCCTGAGGAAGACAGGTTGTTCAGCAAGACTGCCACAATACTGACAACTATATTCATGCCTAGGGTCCAAACAGTGGCAAATGCCAAGTGGTTACAGATCACTAGGTGGGAGCTTCTGCAGGCAATAAATGCTACCATAAAGGGATTTAACGCTATCAAGGAAGAGCTGAGGGCCATACGAATGATGACCTTCCAAAACCGATATGTCCTTGATATGATCACAGCGATGAAAGGAGTAGTTTGCACCAAAATCGGGCAAACATGTTGCACATTCTCACCTTCTCATGATGAACAATATGGGACCTTGACAGAGGCCATAACATTTTTGACAGACCTAGATAACAAGATGGAAGATGAGACAGATGACATTGAAGAAGTCAGTTGGTTTGCCTACTTGTTTTCATGGATTGCCCAGTGGTTAGCAAATATATTCAAGCTTCTTGGAATAATATTGGTGCTGGTGATGTTTGGATTCTGTGTAGTCGGGATAGTGATTACCCAATGCAAGTAAACGGCAAAGAAAGTGGTGGGAATGAAGGTCATGAACAATATAAAACCTGAACTTAATGCCAAGGAGCCGACTGATGACGCTGTCAGGAAGTACGTAGAAGCCAGCATTGTAGCACCTGAAGGAACAAAATTCCTGTATCCAAAGAATCATAAGAAGTACATGGGACGATGGGTCTATTGTACTCTGAATGGACAATGTAACTACACGACCTGGAGCATAGATGAACATGTCAAATCAGCCGGCACCCCGAGGGGTGGTGATGAAGATATGGACACCAAAGAAACACATGTTGAATAGAAAATATCAGGATGTGGAAAAGATTGAGGAGGTGGTCGAGAACTCGACCAGAGGGGGGATGTAGAGGAGAAGCTGCATACCTCTGCAGGAAACCCCCCGCCTTACCTCCATATGTTGGAAGCCTGAGATCATGCTGTGTTTGAAACCAGCAATTGTGCCAATACTGCAGCGTATATTAGAAAGAAGGTACCCATTGAGTAAACCCTATGAAATGTACCCCCAAAGGGATGACAATTTGAGGGAGGAACTCCCTGAAGGAATATAAAAAAGAGTAAAGAAAGAAGCCTGTGACATCATAAGAGAGTATGAGCAACATCTCAGGATACTGGCTGAAGAGGATGTATGGATCTTACAGAAATGAATTACGAAGTAAGAGTCAAGTGAACTTTTAAATACGAAAAATAAGATTACACATGCACAAAGTTATGTAGAGAATCAACCGTTCAATAATTGTACAGACACTGAAACGCAAGTAGACTAAGTCACCATAGAAGCTGGCTATATGTAGTGAATGGAATGCAGGTGAAGCCGCCACTGTATAGAAGCTGGACATCGGTATCATGAAATTTGGTAAACCAGGACCCATGAAGAAGAAAGGAAAATTGTGTTGCAGTAAGAATAAGCGGAATAGTGAAGTTGCACAGCGAGGATGTCTGGCCTGGAGTGCAGACTGAAGCAGCCAAATTCGGCCATCTATTCTGGAAAGGAGTGAACATGCAAAGGATGAATCATCTCTAGTTAAGGTGCAAATAAAGAACACCAAGAATGCCACGTTGTTTTAATTTAGGACATTCAAAACCTGCAAAATGGACCAGATTGTAGTCTCCTGTCATGTGAGCCAAGGATGAAAATAGAGTCGAACTTGGACTCCTAGAAGAACGACAGTCAGTGGGTGGGGAGGTAGAGTCAGGCCCCATCTGCTTGGACCTGGGTCTGAGCTTACGTGCTGCTAAGTGAACTGAATTTTCCAGACATGGCACAAGCATGCAAACCAATTGTAGTGGTCCATATAATAAAGGACCTTATAGTTTGAGAAACCGTGTACTTGATGTTTTTGAAGATTACATGATTTAGAGGTAGGCATATATTGTCCATCTGACAGTGGGGAGACAATCACAATCCTAGTTCCTATATAATGTGTACTTAGATGTTCCCCTTAAGCCTATCCCGATCACCAGTTGGTTTTTCATTATTTTCCATTTAGTATGATGTCACCTCTGACGTATTTTGAGTATATAATCATGTTTTTATGAAATGATCATGGAGAGAAATTGAGCGCACATCTGTAGATTTTCATTGTAACTCCCTGTTTTAGATCATTGATAATAAAGCAGTACTTTGCCATCTTCCTGCGTTGGTTTGGTTAGTTGGACTCTGAGTTATTCTGTGAACCCATCCATTGCATGCACATTCCTAGAGGGCATAGGCTCCACATTATTTCACAGTCATTATGATTTTGTCCTCTTTTCGCTTAATGTGAAATTAAATTTCAAAAGCTACTCACCATATTGACTCTTTTCCTTGATTTACCCTATAATTCTTGTGGAACTTGAGGACTCTCCTGACTTCCACATTGAGGAGAGCAGAGATTCAAGAAGAACCCTGCTCCCGATCAGGAGGAGACACAGCTAAAATTCTTTGGTGAGAAATAATGAAGACTCTTCAAAATAGAGTCTGAAATGTTATTACAACCTCAGATACGGGCTGCCTTCAAAGGTGGTATCTTCCAATCCACTGTCATCATAGTGTGTAATGCCACTACGCTTCCTGTTACATGATCGAACAATTATTCTAGGTGCCAAAACCAAGTGTATACTACCATAAGTCCCTGTATATCAGGATTATCAAGACCCTGTTAGCCAAGTTCAACATTTCGCAATGCACTGGGATTATATAAGCCTGGGTCTGAAGAAAACAATAATGGGCCTCATTACGTCTTTGGCGGTAAGGCAACAACGGTGCCGGTAGTGCTACCAGCGCCGTTATTACCATGCCGCCACATTACGAGTTCTGCTCGCGGGTGCCGCTCTGCACGCCTGGCCAGACCATGCATGCAGAGTGGCACCCACGAGCAGAGCAGGATGGTAGCAATGGTACCATTATGGAGGGTACCGCTGCTACCATCCTCCCCATTCCCTTTGAGCCCTATGGTGACTCAGATGGGAATGGGGACGTACCAGCTCTGGGTCCCGCGCAAGGGGAATTACCGGGCCTGCAAAGGTTGGAATGGCCCTGTTATTTCCCTTTCGCGGGACCCGGAGCCAGACCCGAGTTTGGGGGTAGCCATGCCCTTCTTAAGGGCATGGCTACTTCCAACCTCGTAATGAGGCCCAATGTGTTTGAGTGGGCAGAGCAGCTTTGCCCAGTTTAAGGTACCCAATCATCACCACAAGTGTCTGCCAAAATAAAGCCTGGTAGAGGAAGGTGTAACATGTCAACCCATTATAATCCTTTTTGCGTTTATTTACTCCCTGCCCCTTTCACCAAGTCTTTTAAAAGTAAGCAGTAACCTCCCATTAGACAGATGTCTTCCCTTCAGTGTCTGCATCCAGGAAGCAGCAGAAATCCTAGCTATTCGTTACTTTTGCCAAATGTGGCACAAACCAAGAGCCTTGGAAACTAAGGGTGGCCTGCGCTACACAATTCTGCAGAACTCAATGAGTCTATCCAGCGGAAAAGTCATATAAGGCGCAAGAAGAATTTGCATTTGCAGCACCACTGACTGGTCTAGGAAACTGCTCCTAAAAAGTCACCTTCCCTGATATCAATTTAATACCATTACTGGTACTAGGGGTCTTATCATGAGCCAGAACAGGCAAAATAGGGGTCAACTCCCAAACCGGATGACGATTATTGACTGTGGAAAATAGGTGTGGACTACCCTCAAAATGGCTTCTCGCAATTACATTCTGAAATAAATCTTTCTCTGACCTGTGTGCACCAATAGATTGCAGCAGAAGCCCATCATTTGGAGGGTATAAAATGAAGGAAAGACTATTGTTCAATATCCAAGACTAGGATTGTTTAGTTTGGAAAAGGTTTAGCTTCAAATCCATTTATTCGTATTAGACTGAAGTAGGTTTCCTTCCAGCGCCGGAATGATACCAAGGATCTCTAATAACTTTCCAAGGAGTCTATAAATGCACTGCTCAGGAAACCAAGCAGCTAGGCCTAGCTATACAAGGAAGATAAGCAGAACTGGAACAACCTCTCATCCTGAACACAGCTGATATAAGAGAGCCCCTTCAATGTGAAAACACCATGCTTGGTTGTCTGATAACCAGAATGGCCAGAGTCCCAATGGAGCCACTGAAATCACACTGTATAACTATGAGATTCACAAGTTCTAAAACGCAAAGGGAATCAGTGGAGTTAAGGGGAATCATATACAAACCAGCACCTACAGATCACCCAGAGAGCACCCACTAGGGAAACTACGCCTGAGCCCATCTAAGAAGCTAAGAAATGTTGCTTCCTGATGACTTCTGATGGAAAGATGTTGTTTGTGGGGGGACATTCACATGAACCGGGATGAACACCACCTTCAAATATATTACCCGCCATGCAGAGCATAAGAGCTTCTGCTGAACATGTCCAGTGGAGGTTTAGAACCTCACTATATGGTTTTTTAGCAGGGAGACGCCCTTGCTCAATATCTTCTTCTGAAGATCAAATCCCCAGGGATATATTTACCTCTTGAAATGTATAAAGTGCTTATGCACAAGCATGGTACATCATTTACAAAAAAATAGAACAAATGAAGATTAATGGATAGGCAGAATTTCAATCAACATGAAGAAACAACCATAGAGATTAGATGAGAAGAGAAGCCGATTAATAAGAGTAGAGAGAAAGGAAGCAAGAGCAGAGACAGAATGACGAGGGAATGAAATAGCATTCCAAAGTTTCAGAGCAGGATGGGTAAGGAAATTAAATGGGGCAGGACATATGGAAGACAGAGAAGGGCTTAGATAAAAGAGAAGAAAATAATAAAAAGCAAAAACAAGAGTAAATAGAAACAAGAGGGGGGCCAAACCATGAATCAAATCAGAAAGAAGGCAAATGAAGTAAAACTGAATGTCTCCCTTCAATTCTTTAGCCATTCTTCTTCTGGAGAACCTATTTCTCTAAATCTCAGACCTGACTGCACCAGATTTCCTATCAATGAAGAGGAAGGAACCAGGCAAAGGAATACACCACTGAAAAGTTTCAAACATCATATTATAGCTATACTGGGGGGAAATTCAGATACTGTACAGTTCTCAGCCAATTCCCGACATCTCAGAGGAACAGAACCTACACATGTTAACCTTAGCGAGCAAACATTGATCTCGCTGTTTGAAAACAAACTCACTGCCTTGATATGACTTGATCTCCAGCAGAATAAACCTTTTGCCCCAGGAGACGTTGCTCTAACAAGTTTGGGATCTTTGGGAATAGCAAGCAACACCCTTGCTTAAGTGGGGGACTAAAAAGCGATTGTAGACCCTCCTGAGTGGGAGACATCCTATACGACATGTTATTTGAAACATGTTTATTGTCAGTGTGGAGGCTCCAAAACATGTGTACATTTTGTAAAACGTGGGGATTTATCCTATGTCACTAAAGGCAATACAGACATGAGGCCTCATTACAAGTTTGCCGGTCTGGTAACTACGGTACTGGTAAGCTTGCCGGTACCGTAGTTACTGGACCGGCAAACTACAAGTTCTGCTCGCGGGTGCCTCTTCACCCGCCAGGTCAGACCTGGCGGGCGGAACAGCACCCGCGAGCAGAGCATGTCGGATGCAATGGTGCCGGTGCATCCGACCTCCACATTTCGATTGAGCCCTATGGGGCCCAAATGGGAATGGGGAGTAAAAGATTCCAGCCCCTGGCTCTACTTCAGAGGAGAATTGCTATAGCATTTCGTTGCTAGAATGCCCTTGTGGATGGGACCAGACTGATATGCAAATGGATATTTCACCTCTTTGAAGGGTGCAGTTGGCTGTTTGGGATACACTCCATAGAACAGGTTATTCGGACCATGTTTGTTTTAAAGAGGCAAATAGCATTTTTCATTCATCCCGGTTAATTAAAATGAACACGTGCCCCCTGGCCAACTTTGGAAATGGAATTGGAAAAGTGCATTAAACTTCAAATTGCTAACCTCTCTTTACAGGAACCTGGGAGATGGATGTTTGTGCCTACATGGTTCTAAATCAAAAGGGCTGTTAACTCAGTAGCACCATGACATGCAACCCAACATTCCAATGTTCCTTATTGTTCTGGAGCTATTAAATCACTTGTCAAATTAATGTCAGTGAGAAGGATTAAGAATGGGTACCATTTTTAAAACATACACATTTTTCCTGAATGTTTTGTCAAAGAGAAAATATCCTCCGCAACACATTTTCAGAAAAATCTTCCCCATCCTGTCTTTTCGACATAGTTTGCATTTGGTTGGCACATTACTTCTGCCTTGGCTAGAGTACTGGTTAGAGTACTGCCAAAAGAATATAACCAAACTCATCAAGAAACTACTAAAAGAACTTCAGAAAGTCCAGAGCAAAAGCACAAGTCCACCACCTCACACCCATCACGACTTTCTTACATTGGCTCTGTGTCTGATTTACAGGGATTCCAATGCCAAAAATATAAAAATAAAAAAAACAGCATTATACAGCTGTTAAGATCCTGAGACCCTCAGAATAAGGTAACATTCAACAATAACTCATGGATGCAGAGCCCTGAGAATACCAGAGGATTCAAGTAAGCTGAACCAGGAGCGGAAGCTACAACTGCTCCTACACCCCCTCACCCTTTCCATTGCATTCTTTCCTCTTTACCCTGTGCTTCCCGTCCCACCCTAGCACTTCGCATTTCGCGCAGACCTGCACTCCCCACCTCTCCCTCGGACTTCTTGTTACTGCACTTGCACAATCCCAATGGCACAAGGCCTAGTAGGACAGTTCTTGTTATATTTCTCCCTTTCTGTCTTGTGGCGCATTGAAACACCATTTGTTGTATAGGTGCTTACAAATATCCAATCAATAAAAATGAATACACTGGAACTCCTCGAGTCCCAGAAGATGCCGAAATATTTGTTAATCTTCTAATCCCACATGAGGACCACCTTGAATTCTGAAAAAGGCTGAACACCATGTTCTTCCACCAAGCTTTTGCATTCTAGACAATAATAAATGTCAAAGTCAGAAAAATAGAATGTGCGATCTGTCCACATTTTTCACGTCAGTGCGGTTATAAGACTGTATCTGACCTGCGGGTAGCATTATGCACTGAAATACATTCTCAGATGCATAATCAAAGAAGTAAAAATGAGGTTAACTAGCTAGCAGGGCATTGCCTACTTGAAAGAAGTAAACATTAGAAAGACAAGCATTGGCAATGCCAACAGTTTCTGCTTTTGTGTTGGCATGAGAGAGGTACTTTCCTAACACTTATACACAAGCAAAAACGGTTGACTTTACCAATGCTTGTTTTTGTCAGGACTTCAGTAATGGACATGCATGGTGCTTATATACTGAGTGGCTGAAGGCAGACCTGTTTTAGCCATATTTATTAGATCATTGCATGTTTACAGCTCCAATTAAGTGATTAACTCTCAGAAGACTGTTTTAGAAAACACTGCCAGTCACTTTTGGGGTTATCGGGAGTTGGGCGCAGCAGTATAAATGCGGTGGTAACACTATTACCGCTGCATTACTGCTGCGCCAAATCCAGAGTTTGTGTGGAAAGTGATTTTTGCTGGAGGAAAAATGTTCCCCTTTCTGCCTATATTTGGATCTATTAGTGCCATGAAAATAGCACCCAGAAAGTTCCATTAGGTGCAATGGACCGAATGGGAATGGAGATTTATCCCCTCCCCCCACGCATCTTGGGATCGGCTGCTAATAGCGCCAGACTGCGTTGCGGTAACACAATTTCCACTGACAGTATCCCAGCGGAATTACTGCTGGGATACCACCAGACTCCTGATAGAGCCTTTGTGTGATGGTAGTGTTTGATTAAAGCAAGCTCAAAGAGTTCCCATGAGGAAGTGTTTTGGACAGGGAGGTGCTGGAAGTGGGTGGGAACGGCCATAGGGATTAGAATGGCTACGGGCTGTCAATGGCCGGGCAAATAACCGAACAACACGCTTTGAGTCCCTCCTCATATGTCATTTCTCCCTTGTTGTACTCTAATGCAATAGTTTCAGTTTATAGGTGGCGCCAAAGCACTAACTAATAGCCCAAACTAATTAAGAACAGAGAAGAAGGTGTAAAAGCATTGAAACTGTCAAAAAATACTTTCTCAAAACACTGAACAAGTGAGCAGAAATCTTTGCTTAATTACAGAGTTTAGAAATGTTAATCTATTTAAAATGTTTTGAAACGTACAAGTGAGAAGGTTTAGACCTTGAAAAGGTATTAGCTCATCCAAGTGGAAGAATGGCCAAGCTTTGGACCCTACTAAAAATCAGTTCAGTTCCCGACTTGATACAGCACACAGAGGGACATTTCTACAGCATATAATTTATTTAAGACTGTGGGGCTCATGTTTATGTGGCCAGTGGCGGGAGAAGATATTCATTTTATGGTGCAAACATGGTCTCTTTCAGCAAATGGCGACCCATACAATGCTTCTAAAACTGTTAGGCAGAGTTGGGGAACAGAGCCTAAACACCGATTGCTCCACCAACAACCGCTCCTTGCAACAAATCCATCTTGGTTTCTTTCCACGTTGAGCTGAGGGTGGAAACGCCGGCATCCACACGGTTTTACACCTTTTATTTTCTACCTGGGAATACCAATCAGAAAGCATAGGGGTTTCTGTGAATGGCATCCAGAATGCACAGACATCAAAGGCAGCATTTATAGCTGTTTTAGGAAACGGGTGCACTTAAGGAATGTAAACCCGTTTCCTTCCGGATTCCCAAGAAAAATCAAGATTGCAAGTAAGTAGGACTGCCTAGACGCAACTGTCAGCATGAGCAGTCCTCTCTGTACAAAATGCACGAGATGTATAATCACCTTCCATGACGTCCATGTTGGGGTTCTTGTCCTACACTCAGCTATTCCTGAAGCCAACATTCAACTATTTGCAAGCTTTGCTTTTGTTCTAAGAAACTCTAATGGTAATAACAGGAGAGCTAAGCGAATACCTAGAAACCTGTATCCAAACTTAAAAGGCACACTAACAAGTTTATGTGGAACAAGACAACAAAAACAACAAACATTAATTCATGTACTTCAGAATGTGAACAATTCCTTGTCAAGCACTTCTAGAATTACCATATCTAGAGTGATCACTTTTATTGTTAAAAAAAAAAAAGTAAATGCAGAAGAGGGATGCAGCATGACTAATAAATGGAGGTTGCTGCTAAATGCTTTTTGTATGTATCCAAAGTCTGATTTATTTACTTATTAATTTGTTTAGACATTTGTATAAGCACACACAGCCCGTAGGGCGCTGGTTACATTCAAGAATAGGGGCGTGAGAGGGGGCAAAGGGAGAATGCAGCAGGGACAAAGCTTCAGAAGGTCAGTTAAATAGGTACGTTTTCAGTTTTCTCCTGAAGATTTAAGATGCTTTCCAATGTCAAGTGCGTCTCAGAGCGCATCGTTCTGTACTGCCTGGAGTTTGGTCATATTTTTAGTGGTGGTGCCACTAGGCAGTGAGTTGCAGTAGTCCAGTTTAGAGCAGATGAGGGCACGTGCAACTTTGAGTTGGTTTTTGCTGGACAGGAAGGGCCTGCTGGCGGTGATGAGCTTTGTGGCGTAAGCGGATGTTGATGCTATGTGATTGACCTGCCGTGTCATGTTGAGTGAAGTGTCCAGGTAAACACATAGAGTTTTCACAGCAGTGGCGACGGGAATAGAATGTCCATCAATGGTGAAGGTTTTGTATGACTGGGCGCAGTGGGGAGCCAACAAGGAAGAGCTCTGTTTTTTCATTGTTCAAGCACAGGTTATGCATGGCCATCCAGGTCGGATGGTTTTGTAGGTCGAGTTAATCTTCAGCGTGTCCTTTGTAGAGATTTCTGTGAGGGGGATGAGGATTTGTGTGTCATTGGCATCTTTGGTGTACAATATGACTAACGAGTTGAGGAGATCAAAGTGAGGCTTGGTGTATATATTATAAAGGGTGGGGGAGACACAGGAAAATTGTGGCACTTTGGAGGAGCTGAGTGTGAGAGTGGTGGTAGCCGCTCCAGTGACACTTAGGAGGTTCTGTTGGCTAGGAAGGAGGCAATTCAGCGGGTTGCATCAGTGGAGAAGTGGACTGTGATAGTGAGGTGGTAGCAGAGCATCAGGTGAACAACCAAGTCAAAGGCTGCAAAGAGGCCTAGGAGCATGAGAAGCATGAGGTTGCCTTGGTCAAGGGATGTTCCTAGTTGATTTTTGAGGTCCAGTAGGGCGGTCTCTGTTCCGTGCTTAGGACGGAATCCCAATTGCTGGTTGCCTAGTATGTGATAGTATTCTAGGTGTTCCTGGATTTGTAGGTAAGCAACTCTGTCAATGACTTAACAGGAATGGGATGGTCCTAATGGGTCGGTAGTTGGTGGGGATGGCTAGGTCGAGGGAGTTTTCTTTGTAATGGGGAATCCAGGACTCCTTGAATGCTTGGGGAACACCACAAGAGGTGAAGGAGGAGTTGATGATGGCAGCGATGAGTGGGAGTAGTGGCTCAGTGCAGTCTTTTATGAAGGGGGCTGGACAGGTGTCGACTTTACATCGGGAAGTTTTAAGGCTGTGAAGCTGACGGGTTGCAACTCAAATGGTGCGCAAGAGTTGGTCAGGGGAGAATTTAGACCTTCCAACTGTGGGACGGAAGAGGTTGCAGAAGAGATGGTGGATCGTTTGGTGGCGGTCTTCTCCTGTAGACATGTGATTTTGTTACTAAAGTTATCTTGGACAAGTTTGCAGCAGACATTGTCTTTGATGAAGGTGGGGGGGGGGGGTGATGGGAGTCTCGAGTTCCCTGAGGATGGCAAACAGCTTGTGGAAGCTGGAGTGTGCCAATAGTCGTTTAGGAACATTGAGGACCATGTTTTTTGTTTGGGGCTTGCTTGCATGTCTTAAATCAATGAATTGACAAGGAGTATGTTTACGGAAGACATTGCTTCTGGCTTAGAGGTTTCAAGGGAGCTGTGGTGGTGTTAGTCGCGGGATCACATGGCACTGCTTTGAAGACTTTTCCAGGCCTGGCTGTGCCTGGAGGAGACTTCATGGATGGGGAATCTGTGGGAGGAATTAATCTATCCGGACATAAGAACATTACCGAATATAAGAAACAATTGTTTTACTGACATAGTCAAATGAATAGTGCTGTCTTAATGGGCCTGATTTACAGAAGTGGTTTAAATGAGAAAATCCAACAGAACAATTATCTGTAGATCAGGCACAATGGCTGTTAAAACTAAAGTTACAGGAATGGTCATCTCCGTGTAAGATATGTTAATTGTTATGTTATTCTTTTCACTAAGTAGGCACCCCTAATTGTATACCCCCTGACATACAATCCCACCCACAATTGTGGGTACAAGAAACAGGCTAATTTCAGAATCAATATTTTATTTGATTATTATACAACCCATGCGAAGGTGGTCCTCAGCCTTTATGCAGGGAAAGTCACCACAATACTACACAATCACAAGAAGCTTGTTCACAAAAACTAAAATAACCTGTGTGCATAAATCCCGCTAGTTCCCACATACTAAATCCACTTATATGGTCAACGCTCTATATGTTTAATTCTGAATAGCAATAAGCATTCTAGTTATAATTCTGCCACTTGTCGGTCACTGTATCAAAACTCTCTTGATTTCAAATAATTTCTAAATTACACATAAGCTTACATTTACAACGGATTTAAAGTGCTTTATTTTCCATATTATCGCCAACAAATGCTAGAATCAGAGAACTGTTTCATTCCCACATTACCCATGTAAATGTGGTGCTGTGGATTGATGCTATGTGTGTGTAGTTTAAAGAAAACCTATCATAAATTGCATCTGAATTATGTAGGATTTGATTAGGGAAGCAGTGTAATTGATTCAGCATGCACAAAAGATTGTCTCACACACCCAGCCTCAGAGAATGTTTTGGGGATTTGATCAAACATTTATGTGTCCACATCCCTTTTATTTCACAGGCAGAGCCTCAGTGCATATTTTTTACGAATGAGGGTATAAGGGATTTACATCATCATTGTATTATATGAGGGTGAGAGGAAACAATTAAACTTGCTCTCATTTCCCAATCCTCATTACATAGCTATGACCTTCACAGAACACAGATGATCAAATACATCTTCATTAGCCTATGGCATGGACATCTTCATATCATAGCTCAGTGTTAACTGTTTCTGTGAAAAGACTTTGAGTACAATTTAATGTGATTGTAATTTACAAAGAACTGCACACAGACTGCACAGAAATGTCATGTATCACTGTGCACAGAGCTTAAACAAGTATTTTAGGTTGGACTGATGTTACATATCACTTGCTTTTAAATGCAGTGAGAAAACACTGTTCATTTCCCATTTGAAATCAATGTATTTTAGTAACACCTTTCCAGACCTTCCCTCTTATGGGACTTTAGCAGAGTTATAGTTGAAGAGAGCATAAATCATTTCTTTTGCAGTATTCTCATACTCACTTTTAAATTAGCTTTAATGGCATGGAGCCAGCAGAGACCCTTTCGAGTTTCCAAGAAATGACCAGTCAGCAGACTCCACCTGGTTCCTTCCTCACTGGTGGACAGCATCTGTTGGTTCCTATTCCCAAATAGATAAGACCTTGTCATCTGCAGATATTAACCATATTCAGCACACATCAATAGGGACCGGTGGTGTATATTACTGCAGCATTTTCCAGAGTTAGAATCGTCTTCCCTGTCTCCCCCACCTTTTAAAATGCCCAATCTCATGCTTATATCATGGTCATGTCACATTATTGGAATTTTCAAAACTTTCCACTGGCCTAACACATAGTCAAACACACCTATAGAAGAGGCACCCACATCTTCACTGGATGTTCATATTTGTATACATTTTGTAACATGAGCAGAGGAGGGGTTGTTTGTATCACATAATGCATGGTAGCAACCACCACATTAATAACACCTGGATTTCTGCAATCCCTTTGCCTAAATGCACACTCGGTGCACAACTCGACTATGTTGCATAGTTATTAATATTTATAATTTTAATTATTGCTCATCAACTTAGGGTCATATTTAATAGGATGCTCGGTTGAGAACAGTGTTCTCTTCAGTTTTTCTCTAAGCTGTATATTTCCAAAATTACAAATCTATTTCTTTCTTTCTTTCTTTTATTTTGCATTTATAGCAGCACACAAAACCCTCAGGCATCATGGCGCTAGTTACATTAAGTGCAAAGTGAACATTCTCCAAAGTGATAGACCATGCATGCGGGTTACAACAAGCAGGTGATTACTGAGATCATAATCTGGCAAAGCCACACCTCTGGAATGGTGAACAACATCAGATGTACAGATATGCAAAAGACAAAATTAGGGTTGGCGTACAGTCTTGTAAAGCCACGCCTCATGGAACGAGGCAAATCCAGGTGTATAGTTAAGCAAAACACAAAAATAGGGTCGGTGAACAGTCAGGCAGAGCCATGCCAGATGGTGCGAGGGGCTAGTTCAGAATATTGATACTCAGTAGAGCATGTAACAGTAAGTTACAGGCAGGTTATTTCAGGTGAGACAACATGCATTAGTTACAGGTAGCGTACATTAGCATGCAATGCTGGTAAAGCCAAAGCAGCTGGTTACAAGTAGCATACATTAGCATCAAATGCTGGTTAGGTCAAAGTAAGTGGTTACAGTTAGCGTACATTAGCAGCAATGCTGGTAAAGTCAAAGTAGGCACTTACAGGTAGCGTACATTAGCATCAAATGCTGTTAAAGTCAAGGTGGTGGGTTGCAGGTGAAAAACATTTGCAGCAAGAATGCTGATAAAGTCACAGTGGTAGGTTACATTAGAAAACATTTGCAGCCGAATGTTGAAAAAGTCAGAGAGGTTGATTTGCGAATAGGTTATATTTACTGCACAACATAGACAGATTGTGTTGTTATGAAACAGTTGCAAGTAGGACATGTTAATCAAAGAAGAGAACAACCGGACTAGTGATAGGCTCAGCAACATGGCGGCTTGAAGTGAAAGTTAAGAGGAAGCTCTGCAAGGTAGTCGGGTCATAGAAAAAACATTAGGTGCGGGGCTAGATCATAGCTGTGCAGGCTGGAAAAGCCTCATCCATCAGGCAGAGGGCTGAATTAGCAATTCAGGACGATAGCAGGATAATACAGCCTGGTGTGGTGTTGATTGGTACAATTATAGCAGCAGAGGTCTTACCTGGCAGCAAGTGAGCATGGAATGAGCCGGTGTGTTGGCCACCAGGAAGTGAGAATAGGCATAGGTGGTAAAGAGGGGATCAAAGGCATGTTAAGCTGAATGGATGGTGTTGTATGCCTTCCATTGCCAGGCAGGGTCAGACAGGAAACAGACGCCTCAAAAGTGGGGCTTAGAGGGGGCCGGCTTCACCTGCTGGCTCCAGCGGATGCGACAAGAAGTAGCTGACAAAGGCCAATTAGTCACTTGCAGGGCAGGCCAAAGGGACATACCTCCCTGATGTGGCAAATGCAGGTGAAATCTGGTGGCCATTTTGTAAATGGAGCTGGAGCTCCAGAAACAAATAATCAAGCCCAGCAGGGCTTACCTGAAGGGCGATGTGTTCACTCATTACTGGTATGGATGGGCCCTCGGATGTTGGAGAGGTGCCATAGTGTTGTTTGAAGTGGACCCTGGAGGGGCTAGATAGGGAACAGAAGCCTTAAAAGCAGGCCTTAGAGGGGCCCACCTTTGCCATTGCTTTCATATACAGAAACATGTGTTTCTGTATGTATAAAAGGTAATTGCAAATAATTAATACATTTAAACCCTAAACATGTTCCCTTGCTTCAGCACAACAACTCATACAAGCACACCTTTGTCATTGCTTGTGAAAATGATTGATTTGAATGACACGACAGGCCTCCTTTGTTTGGAGTTTCCATTAGGCTTTTTCTGGTCAGCATAATTGCCTTTAATCATGTAAAGTGGCCCATTAATGGCAATTAAGTCTCTTTATAGATAAGTTTCAGAAAAACAGGCCTGGTGGCTAGGACTGAGCACACTGGGCCTCATTACACGGACGGCGGTAAGGGTTAACGGTGACCGTTAATGGCAACGGTGACCGTTAACCCTTAGCGCCGTACTACGAGGTCCCTTTGCGGGTTGGAGGATTTAACGCCTGCTTCTTGCAGGCGTTAAAATCCAACCCGCTAAGGGACCTCGGAGCTAATTACGGCACCGCAAAATTGCGGTGGCGTAATTAGCGCCTTCCCCAGTCCCATAGAGCCCTATGGGGCAGAAATGGGAATGGGGAAGGGCAATGGCGGAAAGGGGATTTACCGCCCCTCCAACCTTGGAATGGGGCGGTAAATCCCCTTTCCGCCAAGGCGGTGCCGGTATTTTACCGGCATGAGCCATGGCGCTAATAGCGCCATGGCTCACCGCCTACCGTGTAATGAGGCCCCATGAATTTAAATTTTATGTTTGAATTTGTTTTTTTAAACTAGGCTTCTGTGGGAGGGTCCTAGTTCGGATTTCCCTTTGTTCCTTGTGGGCCCAGGGCATTCTCTTGATGACTAGCCATAAAAATGCTCTTACCAAGAAGCCCAAGCACAATGTCCTGGGAACCTTAGCCACCCCCAGTGGAATGGGTATGCAGGGCAGAAGTGACATTTTGACTTGTGGTTACTTTAGCAAGGAGACACAACAGCTATGGCCAAATGAATGATTTTTCTTACATCTACACAGTAATATTCTCTATTTTAAATATTGCACATACACATCCTTGTATATTGACCTTACAGTTTTACACGCATCAATAACTATGTCATTGATATCTTTCTAAATATATATTATTGAATGAAAAAGCCAGGGTTTAATATGCTGTTGTAAAATGAAATACACTGTTCACATCCGAACGTTTTTGACACACTGGGGCCTATTCTCAAGTTCAATTTTAAAGTGAGCCTTTTTGCATCTTCTGTTTTCACTTAACATTGGTTAAAACCCAGTTATTGGGTGAAATCTATTCGAGGTCAAATGTGATTCCTGGGATAGTTTAGTATGTGGTAAATTCTGCACCATATGTCAGGTGCTGTCTCTTTTGTGCCTACGTACCACAAGGACAGTCTGTTGCAATGGAAGACGTAATACAAAAGTGAAGCAGGCAAAGTCACTTATGGCCCTTCTTACTTTGAATTCAGGCAGTCTTCATTTGCCTTTGCTATTCTCGATAAGCTGAGCCATCTGCCTCACATTTTTCAGCATCTATTTGCTTAAGGGAAAACATTTTGGGATCCATTTATTTTCACATCAGCCAGAACAATTATTATTTCCTGAATTGTAACATACATTTTATCATGTAACGTTCAGATTAATGTCTACTGAATTTTCAGACTACAGCGCCTCGAGGCCATGACTATGACAGACACTATGCAAATATTACATAACATAGCACTGTCCTACTGTCCTTGATTTGTTCAGCAGGAATTAACATAGCCATCATGAAAATAATGCAACATTAAGTAACTTGTATTTTTCTCACATGGTCAAATACACAGTGCTGCCAACCCAAAACGTAAGACTCATAGACAACATCACTATAATAGTCATTGCTACCAAAATAATTGCTTTTATCCTGCAATGTTATATACCATTTATCAGACTAGGGGCCTCATTATGACCCTGGCGCTCCCTTAATGAAGGGTGCCGGTACGGGACCTGCACCCTTCATTACGGGAGCACCTATTATGAGGTTCCCTTTGCGGGACTTGGAACAGACGTCTGGTAAAACCAGACATCCTTTCCGGGTACCGGGAGGGGAACACTGAGCTAATAATGGGCCGTTATTTACGTGCCCGTTATTAGCTCCCTCCCCATTCCCATTGAGCCCTATGCAGGCTCAAATGGGAATGGGGAATGGTTCATTCAAGGAGGAATTACCGGGTCCTCCAATGTTGGAATGACCCGGTTATTCCTCATTGAAGGAACCCGGTTTTGGAGACCGGTATGGAGGCAGCCATGGCGCTAATAGCACCATGGCTGCCTCCATACTCGTAATGAGGCCCTAGTGCTTTGTAATGGAATGTACAGTTTATCATGTTATTTGATTGCAATGTAGCATACTTTTTATCATGGTCCACTGAATTCCCAAACAACCCACAGTGCTGCAAAGACATGACAATGACTGTAGGCACGATACAAATTTCACACAACATAACATAACACCGTCCTGTTTTAGTTTTATTATATTGATGTCACATATTTGTTTGACTATGTCAGATCGACATCAAAAACTATTTTGAATCTGTGCTAGGCTGTTAGGCCTTAAAAAAGTAATCAATTACACAATGCTAGTACAGTTCAAACCTAGGCAAACCAAAAGAACAGAGTAAGGACAACAAGATTTAAAATATCTTTCTTGAGTTCTGTGACGATTGGCAACCACCTCCATGTTCTCAATCAGAGTAATACTAGCTACAATTTGCATTTCAAAACTTTAAACATTCATTCAACAAAACCAAAATATATGCATCCAAAACTCTGCGTAGCGTTGTCAGCACATTCAATAAACTTTTTCAGTGCACTGAAAGTACACATTGAGGTGGGCAAATGCGTTGCCACAGTAAACTGGCGAGTGGTCTTGTATTAAAATACAATGGGCCTCATTACGAGGTGGGCAGTAAGGGATTACCGGCACCGGTAAGGGCACCAGTGCCATTAATGCCTTACCACCCTACTACGAGTTCCCTTTGCGGGTCCTTCCTTAACGCCTGGTTTTTGCAGGCGTTAAGGACGGGACCCGCAAAGGGACACCTGGGTCAATAACGGTACCGCAATTTGCGGTCCCGTTATTGCCGCCTTCAACCTTCCCATGGGGCCCTATGGGGGCTCAAATGGGAATGGGGAATGGCCCTGGTGAATGAGGAATTACTGGTCCCTCCGATCTCGGAATGGACCGGTAATTACTCCATTCACCAGGCCGGAGTCGGAAAGGTTTTGGAGGCAGCCATGGCGCTAACAGCGCCATGGCTACCTCCAACCTCGTAATGAGGCCCAATGACATTCTAATCAATATACAGAAGGCAAATACTGATTTATTTTTTTATTGGTGATTTATAAAAAACCCCACTGTGGACAAGACTGCTTCATAGCACACATGAAATATTAAAGAGGGGGGAAGGGAAGAGGAACAATATGGGACAGAACAGAATGGGGGCGTGGGGCCGTTGTCGGAGAGTGGAAATGCCATTCATGGGAGGCGAGGCATATTTCAGGGTATATAAATGCACTAGTGAATCGGAAACAAGAAGAAAGAGCACTTAGACATAGTGTTTGACAGTCAAAGACATTGTGATGCCAGTAAGCAAGTGAAGGATTTAAGTCTGAGCCCTTCACAAGCAGGTGTTCTCGTCATTTAACCTCATTTTTTGAAAGCGTGTTAAAGAGTTCAGTTTTTAGAAGGCTCATGAATTTCACGTGGTCTTCTTCCATCTTCAGTGAAGTGGGTATCTTTTAGGGATACGTAAATAAAATAATTGCTTTAACACACCTAGCTGGTTTAGTTACAATGATGGAAGTGGGAGCCCCAAAAGCTGCATTGCAGCGTTTGATGCAATCATAGGCCTGGTTAATGCATTGGCTTAACAAAATGGACTTCTACAGACACCAGTCCGGGACGATGCACAATGTCAACTTAACTACACAATGGGGGTCATTCTGAGTTGAGCGGTAAAGATAACTGGGCACCGTTAAGGAGACCGGTGCCGGTAAACCCTTACCGCCCAATTCCGAGGTCCCTTAGCGGGAACCGCAAATAACGTGTGGTCTGACCACACGTCCTTTACGGGTCCCGCTAAGGGACCAGGTCGCTAATTACAGGCCTGCTATTCTCGGGCCCATAATTAGCGCCTTCCCCATTACCATTGAGCCCTCTGGGGAATGGTTGGTTGAATGGGGATTTAGGGGGTCTGCACAGGTCGGAATATCCCAGTAAGTCCCCATTCAACCAGACCGGTGCCAGACCCGGTTTTGGAGGCAGCCATGGCGCAAATAGCGCCATGGCTACCTCCAAACTCAGAATGAGGCCCAATGTGACACTGCAAATCTGCTTTATAAATTGAAGCTCCCAAACAGGGCTGTTGCTAGGACTGGAAAAGATCTTGGGCTACGCTATTGTCAGGACTGTCGGTACTCAGGGCTAGCTAGAATTCTGGTTGTTGCCCCAAAGATTCTATCCGAGGCTACAACCAAAAGACCTAGGCTATAGCCCCCTCAACACCCCCTAGCAAAGCCATTTCAGTTGCGCGGATGCCAATATCAAACATAAATGTAAGTTACAATGCCATTCTCCGGTCATTCCCAGGACTGCATAATTCTCAGGCCTGTGCTATTCACAGTAGCACAGTTACAAATAAGTACTTGACTGCTGGTTCACACGCCTTGTTAATTCCAGCAGTTTATCAGCTTGCTGAGAACACGGATCCTATTTCCCGTGTGAAGACTGCTGCTTGGTTTGCAGGGAAGGGAAGAGATCAGGGCTAAGCATTTCATCAAAGGTGCAAAACCTTGTTCTTCCTGTACAATTTTCTGCCCTCCAACACACTGATATCTCTGATAACTCCAAAGGTCCACAAACACACATTACACCAAATATCTAATTTAGATGTCCATTCCAGAATTCCTCTCAGGCTTTAGAAAAAGTCAACATGTAACATAATTCCGTGCACAGGAATGATTCCAGGCAGCCCTATGCCTATGCAACGTTTCAGCCACTTTTTCTCGTTAAAATAGGCAAATAATCACACCCAAAAAAATAAATAAATAGAGTAAACATTATCCAAACAGAAAATCGGAAACAACTGAACTTGACGCCTTTTTCCACTTGCACATCTCTAGTTATTTTTCTATCAGTGGTAATGACATCAGTGCCACAGGATCAGTGGTACCAGGACAGCAGTGCCACGGGATCAGTGGTACCAGGACAGCAGCGCCACGGGATCAGTGGCAGTAACATAGCAGTGGCACAGGATCAGTGGTACCAGGAAAGCAGTGCCACGGGATCAGTGGTACCACGACAGCAGTGCCACAGGATCAGTGGTAATAGCATAGCAGTGTCACAAGAAAGAGCTCTAATACGCTTAATACGCTTAGTGCCTGGTCTGAAATGTATCTTAAAAGTAAAAATGTCTCTTTTAAATTGCTAAGTGCAGATAAACATGAAATACAAAAGTACATATTTCATTTTTTAGTGAAAAATAGAATTTTAATCACCTAACAAATATCACCCGTAGGATGGAAAATGACTTTCTTTCTCTATGAACAATCGTTTTGCTCCCAACTTCAAATAATAGGTAGTACAATTCTCACATTTGAAAATCGTATCTGGAGGAGTGATCCTGGTGCTTCACACATCATCTGCCCGCTTTCCTGAGATTAATACCCTTCTGTGATTATCTATGATAATTGGAATTCAAGGTCAAGTGTCCTGCTCATCCAGTAACACTGTGCATGGACCTTCCTGATAGATTTCACACAGTGATGTTAATCAGATCCCCAGACTAATTTGATCTGGACGACCTTCTTGACTTCTCGTCTCTGCTAGGTTCCCATGGATTCTCTGCTTTCCAATTTGACAGCATATTGTATTTTACCCAGCAACAAAAAGCTCATATTTAGCAGGACAGTGTACTGAATTCGACCAATTTTACTCACAGTCTCATTAATCTGCAATCTATCTTCTTCACTATATTTCTGTCATCCAGCAACTCAGACTTCAAAAAGCATAAACACATTGAGAATTTAACTTACAACCTGCATTATGGATTGAAGTTTTCAGAATACTATATATATATATATATATATATATATATATATATATATATATATATATATATATATATATTTAATATTTATATATTCTGAAAAAACTTTGGCAAAGGGACATTATGGTCAAACCGAAAAACCTCAGAAATTCACCAGAAAGTGTAAGCTTAGCATCCATAACTCGCACCACCTCCGTGCACTGCTAAGACTAATACCGAGGACATCAAAGATGACAACACAAATGCCATTGAATTGATGACATCACTGATTACACTAGGTCATATTGGTGAAATTACAATGAAACAGTTTCAGGATGTTCACTATGGAAGATCACAAAGAGGCAAGGTGGATCTCTTTTTTATTAGCATACATAATTTTATGTGCAGCATCCTATGCTAATCTCCCTCCTCAACAGTGTTTTTAATGTCTACATGACCCAATTGTTAGCTTCTCTACATACATTTTTTAGGTATGGTCTATTCAGGCTTGCATGCCACTTAATTGTACAAGATGTTTCAACTACTCCCAAATTATGGGGCCAGCTGATTCAAAATGCTGAGTTTAGACAAAGCTGTGTGAATATGAGACAACTTCAGCTTAGCCTGGCTTACTTTCATAGATTATTGGGTTGCTCTGAGGAGAAGTGGTCATTACTCAACTAACAGAAATTTTGGGGAAAGTGCTCAGTAGTCCCCCATGCTGCCCAAAACATAGGCATACATAAGGACTTAGATATGACACTGTAATCTCATGCGTCCTCTATAGTCAAGGCCTGCTTTCTCCAAAGTACTAAACTTAAGAGGATTGTGCACTATCAACTCTACAATGCAATGCTATAGTGATGGGGGCAGCCGTAACTGGAATGCTTCATCCCACGCAAAAATATCAGTCACATCATGTAAACCACAACACCTTTGGCCTTCAATTCACATTAGAAACGAGTAGCACTGAAGTGACCTTCCTGGACTGTGGGATGTTTTAACCCACTTAGGCTCTGCTATGCTGCAGCACTGTGTTATGATGGTGCCAGAAATATCAAAATGGCCGCAAAACCCTTGTGCGCGCCAAAACCTCTGAAAATCACGCTTTGCAATGCACAAAAAGATGGCTGCCCAATCTGCCACGCATGTTGTCAGTGGTGGAACACAGATCTCACTCCTGGAATATGTCACTGGGCTCCAGACAAGTAAACATGGAGTACAGAATGTTGCTAAATGAAACCCCAAAATCTTGCTTTAAATCCTTTTTTCTTTGTTACTGAAACTGCAGAATGCCGGTACAAAACACCCTCAAACATCCAAAATTGTTGCTGGGTGCTACAATTCACTGTGAACTTTCAAGGTCCTGAAAAGCTGAGAGCATAAAGAAAATTCCACAGCAAAAGTGGCCTGTCTGTGGATCTGTCATAAATCTGGGCGCAGTACCCTGGGCCGCCTGAATGACAGCTGTCAAGAGCCTGCCTGATTAAACTTTAAATATGTATATAAACTGAAATCAAATGTTTGCAATCTAAGAGGCCTGTTACTGAGAGTAACCTATGTTGTAATTGTTTTGATCCCATGGTTTAAAACCTTGAATAAGTATCTAGCTGCTATTTTGAAATCACAAGTTTGTTTTAAGCTAAGGGAAAATGCAACAGAATTAACAATTAAATCAAGCCTGGCTAAATGCTACCAAACTGGAATATCAGGTTTCTCCAGAGAAGGATGGCCTTTCCCCCCACCAGGAAATCACACCAAAGTAATAATTATAGGGTTTGGAAAGAACCTGGTCTACAGAGGCAAAAGGGAACAATGAACAGCTGCCACTAAGGAAATGCGGGGTGTGAGGACAGTCGTATATGGCCTCTGCCAAGAGCAAACATGGAGGAGACTGCTTCTGAACTACAGGGGGACAGAAGGAGGCAGAGACAAACAACTATCTGTGGCTGAACCTTCACAAAGAACACTTTTTAAAAGACTCATAATTTGCCAGTGAAAATTGTGTTAAATATAGCAATAACAGATTTTTGAATCTACATTTTGGCTGCACGTTTCAAGAGGTGGTAAAATCGTGTGACATGTTCTGGAAAGAAATGACAGAAAATGTGATTTTACACAAAATGTATTGCTGCTAGACGTATGAAACTTTATACACTCATGCCCATGTTAAATGCGCACACTTGCAGAAATTTGCTTATAAATTGGACCTTGTGTTCCTGATGAAAAGGGCAAAATTCTGTGAAAAGAAGAGACAAGATCCCATAACTACAGGGTTTTGAGGGATAGCTGTTATATAAAATATGTAATCGGTATATGTGATTTTTATAGAGGTTGCACATTTGTAAATATGTATGGTGCCAAAAGTAGATTTTGTGTTCAAGGGGCCAGGGGTGGATCCTCAGCCTCATAAAATCACACCATAAAGGTGACACCTTTTTTTTCTCTTCCTATCAAGGCAGAGAGGAGACTCTGACCCAATCACCTGTCAAAGGGGCGAGCTTAGGATAAACCAGCCCAACACACCCCTTTATCATAGCATAAATAGCGACAACTCACCACTCAAAAGGACAGACAGATTCACTCACTATCCCGACGCTGGCGCAGCACCCTGCTAATGAACTTGACCTTCCTTGTTCTAGACTCCAGAAACTTGGCAAAGCAGAAATCCATTGCATAGCTAAACCATTTTCAGCTAGGCCTCAAATCCCAGAACCAGAACCCCACAAACCTAAGGGGAAGCATCAATATACAGTCAGGCTGTGCTGTACTGCTTGCCTGCTAAAAGAATTATCATCAGAACCAAGAAGGAAGATCCAATACAGTTCTGTGCCATGTTGTGACCAGGGCGATTGCAGATCCATTCCAGTCCTGTGCCGTGCTGTGACCAGAGCTTCTTGCTGATTTGAGATCCAATCCGATGTGCCAAGGCGTCTGTCTTAGAACCAGATCCTATTCCCTAACCAGAATCTTGATGGACCAGAATCCTGACGGTTCCACTTAAAAACATATCTAGTGAGTATCTATAGAAAGAACTCTGTCACCAGCATATGTACCTTGCTTAGTTAATCCCTATCTTAAAGCCATCCTGTCTTGTATACTGAACCTGTATTGTTAGGAGTATTTTGAATTGTTTGAACCCTCTATCCTATCTATCCTATCTTCCTCCTGTGCTAGTATTGCTAAACTATCTCTGCGCTGATCTTTTCTCATCTGAAAAAGGCAAGTTTCCTCTGCAGGCAGTCATCCTGATAAAGTGGCTGTGTTCCTGTGGGGTATTCCTTTTGTTCATAGTCATCCTCTAGTGTAAGAAATCCTTTTTGTCATTTTAAAAGTGCATTCCCGTTTTCCATTCTTGCACCTATCTCGAAAAAAATGACCTCCACTAAAACGTCTATAACTTCCTCAGTTGCTTGTAGTTAACATCCACAGCTTTAAATCACTTCTAGAACAACATCCCAAATCCATATGGTTCTCCCGTTATCGCGATTATCGCGCAGTGAAAAGTTTGCCGCAAATTTCGTTTTTTGGGAAATTCTGACACATGTAAAACAGCTTTTGATTGCTCCCGACTTGAATTGTAAGATTTCAAATTGTTTCTTGGTATTAAATCATTGCTTGTGTTTATGTGCAACTATCCAAAGCGGCTCCCATAAGAATGTATACAATTTCAGCAATTTTGACCATATTTAGTGTTTTACCCAGTCCATTCTAAGATAACTTTAAAAGCCATTCTGACAGCTTGACAGTCAATTCCGTTTCTCTCTTGTGTTTGCTGGGGGAAAGTGGGATTGATATTTTGTGTGAATTCTGCCATTCCTGAATAGCTGCTCTCTCCTCCTATCTCTTTACATTGCCTATTAGGGGTTGAGGGGTGTGCAGTGGGAACCTATAACCACAGTGCTATTCGATCTGGACAAACACTCAAAAGTATTCTTTCTGTGCTGAATTGTGTTGATCACTATTACTCCTGGTGTATTAAAGAGATCATTCAGTGTTACATCACCCCATTGGTGATTATTGTGTACCCATTAAAACATAGTGTGATTAAATTGTAAATACATAAATAAATATTTTAACTTTGCAAACCAGCCTGATTCCTGGTTCAGTGTGACTGGGGGGGTGGGGGTTCCAGGAGAGGGGCGTGATATGAGTGGTACATTGTTCAGAATAAAGAACTTTTAGACAAAATTAAATAAGGATTTCAATTGTGCATTACACGCTAGGCATTGACTTGGGTGTGTGCCAGATTGAAATCACTTACAGGACCTATACACTTATGTAGAAGATGGTGCTATACTGACTAGGACATTCCACAAAAAACCAAAAGTCAACACCACCCTACACACAGACAGCTGCCATCTAAAAAAGCACTATCCAGAATAGTCCGATAGGAGAGTTCACCAGAGCCAGGAGATATTGCAGCAGAGACATAACATATGAACTAGAATGTAAGCTTATTGAAGAGAGATTGTTGGCATGAGGATATCCTAAGAACTGTATTACCAAAGCTAGAAGTAAGGTTAACAGCAAACAACGCCTGGAATTTTTAATCCCAAAACATAAAGAAAACGATCAGGACAGGGGCAAAGTGAGAATGATCATGCAATGTTCTGAAACCAACCATACAGTTTGGATTATCTTCCCAAAAAACTTGTACCTACTGAAATTGGACCCAGATTTAAGAGAGTACATCTCAGAAAGACCAACTATAATTTACACCAAAACACCAACACTTAGGACTAAACTGAGGCCCAGCTTTATGAACACAAGTAAATAAAAACAACAAACCAGCATCCTAACTGGGAACCCAATTAAAGGCTTTTTACAAATGCAGCATGTGCAGATATGCCCTGCACAATATCCACACAAACCACACTATCAATGTAAAGGCCTTCAGAATACAGGAATGTATCAATTGCAGGACAACTTATGTAATTTATATTATTGTATGTGTATGCAACAACATTTATGGAGGCAGCACAATTTGCAAATTAAGAATAGGGGTCAGGGAACATCTCGGGAATCTGACAGCATCATAATGTAAATCTGCCATAGCAGAACACTGGCAGAAGAAACACTCCGAAGACAAGAAAGAAGAAATCAAATTCTTCGGGGTCAAACACATCAAACCAGATCCAAGACTGGGCGATCAAGAGAAGACCCTTCACCAAAAGAAGGCAAGAATAGTATGTAACCTAAGAACGATCTCCAAGGTCTGAATACTGATAACGAAATGCACCATTTCTTGTAATATCATGTAATCCAATGCTTAAAGTATGTCACTGATGGCTCTTCATACCACCTAAACAATGCATTTCAACCATTTCCACAGACAAAAGTTTGGATCCCTGGGTCCGCACTTAGAAACCTCTGAGTATTAAGCACATTATAAATAACCAATCATATCATATCATACCCAGAATTAACTACTACCCCACTATCAGCAATTCTTGACAAGACTACCACACTATGTTACTGAACCAAAAGAAAATAAAAAAACCAAGCCAGGCATTTACTGACTATCATATACCAGTGAACCTAGAGCGCATGATGGTGGATTTGAAAACATCATATGGACTGATATTGGTTGCATGATACTGAAACAAATACACTTTTCAATTATATAAGTTGAATCATAAGACGTGAATCATGCCCATTAGGCACCTAACTGCCAGCTTAGATAAACACTACTGCAAGCCTTTAGACACTATGCTAAACTCAGCCATACTCATGGACGGCCCAACACCCAGGCATATTTAGCATACTTAAAATCTAACCAATTGTGAATAGCCTTAATGCTTAGGCCACGGAGACCAACTAACTATCACACTTAGGATCCCCACCATGTTCATACTATTAACCCACATGAAGGGTTAGCTTAACTACCATCAGCATGCTTTCATTTTAACCATTGCAATCAAGTTAGATGCCTTGTTCAGCACACCCCAACAATGGGAGGAATATATGACTAGTTGTTGACTAACTTCAGACTCATAATACTTATTGATTTGTATCAGAATGCTTGTACCGCATAGCAACAACCAATGCCACACCTCAATGCAGATTATCACAAGTATCAGCAACCTTTGTAACTAAATGGCTCAGGAAGTTATCCATGCTATGCACTTCCTCATGCTGACTTGAGAAGAAAGCCTCATTATTGTGAGCATAGTTTCAAACTACCCGAGATGACTAACATTAAATATCATATATTTGTGCTTCTTCCGAACAAAGGGAGCTATATCTAATGTACTCAAGGCTCACTAATTAAAGATACAGACAACTCATATTTTCCCCAACAGAACGTTAAATGAAATATACCTTTATTACAAAGTTGTAAATACAATAGGTTGAGAGATTCTGCTTCAGAAGTCAACTTTCTGATTATCACCAGCACAGTATCACGTTCTGGTTCACATCGAAAGGATAAAAATTAATATGCTAACATTAGGAGGTTCACGGAGGGTATAACCATTCAATATCATAACCCCTATAGCGAGACAATGGCAATGACCACTGATGAAGATGACATCATCACGCAACAGTGGATGACATTGTGACAGCGGTGGCCTTAAAGAAATTACTTTCAGGATGGTGGCGATCGAGCAACATGTGGAACACCGCCATCCTGAAAGAATCCATTTCCATCCAGAAGATGAGAAAAACCTAAGGTAAAAAACATTATGGATCAAGAGGATCCTGACTGTATTGGACCGTTGCAGCATATTGGGCCAATTGGTAGTAATACTTGTTCAAACATTCTTTTAGGTATATTCTATCAAGAAACACTGGAAAACAAGTACAAGAGGACATTTTAGCAAAACGCATGGGAAACCCTGATTAACAAGAATAAGAGGTAAACTAATTGGACTATACAATTGTATATCCATTATTTTTTTTAAACAGAAAATGTAGGTTTACAATGGTATCTTTCATTTCTACAGTCGTTCCCCTCAATGCACTGAGGCCTTAGGAATTTTTTCTCACAGAGGAGAAACCTGCTATATATCTACCATTACCGTGCATCATAATTTAGGACCCATCTAAGTATATGACTTCAGATAGTAGATCACAATACTGAATTGAAAACGTTAGGTAAGGCTAACCCAGACTCAATTCATTTTATGACAGAAGTGACTCAACTACTAATAGACGTAACCCTTCTTTTAAATAACACCTCTCTATTCTATTGATCTGTTCCCCCCTTTTCTCCCTACAGAGCTACTAAGCTCTTTATTTGAACCTATCAGTTGTTCAGAATGTTATGATCCATTGTGTATGAACTATTTATGCTTCATCACTGTGAGACAACAGTAAAATATGTATGTGTACTAAGGAATCCAATATAGTCCAAACTGTAACAATTGAAACATCATGCGTGAACAATGTATTTTTTAGAAATTGTGTGCAGGATGGTACCCATTGAGCCGCACATGTAATTCCTTTTTGATCTAATTACAACTTGTGTGCATTGAGAAAGCCTGATAAAGGGCGAAACAATTGCACGTGCCTTCAAAAGGAGTTTGTTGACACTATTTAAAAACTTTGAAATTGGGCACTATTTGAAACTTTAAGAATTGAATTTCTTTACAATCAATAAAAATCACTAATAATGTAATTTCTCAGAGAACTTTATTGAAGAAAAGCCTAGACGCAAGCAACCTACCATACACGCACCATTTTTCCATACTTACTGACGGACTAGTGAATATCAGTCATTGCTTGGTACTGCTACCAGGTTGCCCTGTTAAGGAATCCTTCAAACACATACCCAGGACAGGCCAACTGCACACTGTTAACTTCCTCTTACCCAAAGTAAAATTGGGTGTCTGACTTGTAAAAGACTCAGTGAGTCTGCTCCAGTTTCTGGTTAGAAAAAGATGGATCCCTATATTACAAACTAGGTGTTGCCCCTTTCCATCTCCTAAAATGTAAGACTAGAGGAAAGGGCAAACTGTGAAGGCTCTTTGGAAGTTAGGAAATGCTAAAGAGCTCAATTATCCTTTGTGCTGAGAGTAGTGAGGACATTTTCATGGTGGCTACTCAATTATTTCAGAGGAGGCTAGAGCTATGCGTATCAGCATAACCACATGGCAGGTGACATATCATGATGTCCCTTCTATACGCCGATTGCCAAAAGGAATTCAAGGATGATATTAAGAGGTTTTAGTTACTGTAATTTTTAACCTGAGATTGTAGCTGAAAAAACGATGACCTTCAAGATTCACAGCCAAAAATGTGTAGTTAGTTTGATGTCTTCAGCCTTGTTTTATTTATTTTAGCATTTTTGACAATGCCCAAACCCTGGGGTATCACGGCATTAGAATAACATAATGGTAAGAGAATGGTACATAGTGGGTAAAAACAAGTAATTAAACTGTGCAAGAATGACAGTACAGGGTCATACATAGGAAACATTATTATTCATACTTATTGCACAGCCAAGTCTTGGCACACTTTTTTAAGGTTGGGAATGAGTGTTCATTGTTAATGTCCGCTAGTAGTGCCTTCCAATGTGTGGGAGCCATGACACAGAAGCTGACTCCACCGGCTCCTTTTGTCTTAAACCGGGGGCGGGGGGTAACCAGTGAAAGGTTGGAGCTGGATCTGAGCGAGCTTGTTGTGGCAGATTGAGTAATGCAGTTACTGATACTGGGGCATCTTTGTGCACCGAACGATGCATGATAGTCAGTGTTTTGTAATCCACACGGGCTCTGATGGGGAGCCGTGGGCCTTACGTCTAGAGACTGAGATATGGTTCGATCGTTTGAGGCTGAGGGCGGAGCGCAGAGATTTGTTTTCAATATAAAGGGATATGAAGGGATCTTAGCTAGCATTATCTCAGTCCAACATAATACACTCTAACCCCATCACATTTGACACAATATCTTAAAGTTACATTTCCCGTGTGACCTAAATTAGGTATTGTATTTTGATGTATCCTCATCTCTGTCTGCAATTATTATAATTGCCTGAATCTATATTTGATTTTTTAAAATTAGTTGGCAGCGTCAACATATAGATATACAAGTAATGGCAAAATCAACATGCTGGGACATCTAAGTGAGCAACAATAAGAGCAAGTTGCAATTTCTTCAAAGTGCAGGTGCATATTACACTGGTCTCTTCTAGCATGCAAGGGTCTCTTCCAAAGCGAAGTAGTGCAGAAAGTGCAGCAAACCCCAATCATAGACTCAAGACAAACAAAATGCAACCAGAAAAAGTTAAATGTTCAGTATTTATCATAAACTTTAGACATAAACAGTTTACCCTTCGATTTCTGACAACAAAGGTTTCCTCTGATTTCATTATTTTCCTTAGGTTCTCATACCCGTCTTGCACCATTGGGAACAATCCAGACTTCCAACAGGTCTTGGCAAAGGCTGTGCTATTATAGTGTGCATGTATACAAAGTAATGTGCTCTACTTCCCTTGAGGCAGTTTGCTTCACATAGGCATTGCATTGCCATCGAAGAGGTCGATACGATGCCCGCTCCCAATATCTGGTGCCTTATCTGGAAATATGTCAAACACGAAATCAGTCAAACATGAACATCCCCAAGACATGCAGTTCCAGGAGCCCTCCTCTCTTCTGCAGAAAATGTAGTCCTTGTTTGATTCCGGATCCACCATTTTAAGCTTAAGGTGGGTACAAACTAACCATGATTAGATTAAACAGCAAATAAACAGTAAAACAACACGTATACAAATAGCCTGCATATATTTAGAAGAATGAGTAAACTGCAGCCATTCTTTTCTTCGGATAACCATTTGAAAAATAATCATCTCTCACAAATAACATCATTTATTATGTATTTCTCGGCACATGCGTCTTCACTGTCAACTGTCAACACTGTGTTATGACTGAGTTGAATAAACTAGTGTGGAAAGCTGGTTCGGAAGCTGTCCCAACAAAATCAAACTACTTACGCACAGGGACTGAAGGCAGCGGGGTGCTGGCGTCCCACAGGGTGCGTGACTGCTTGCCCTGAGTCTTTTTGCTGTTGCCATTGCTGGTCCTGCTCGACACACCCACCCCCCTGCTGAACACTACATAATACTGTCGACTTCCCCACGAGGATGAAGCCTGCATGGGGTCAGGGGCACGGGGTGTTGGCGTGCTGCAGGTGTGTTTGCGGACCCGTAGGGGGCATGTGACAACATCTTGACCCCTTTGGTCTTCCCTTTCATCTTTATTCTCTGTATGGCCAGGGACAAGGTGTGTTTCACAGTCAGCGCTGCACCTTGAAGTGGATGCTGCTGTTGCCACACCTGACTCTGTAATTGGCCTCGTACCTGGTACTGGGCTTGGAGTGGGTCAAATAAAGAAAAATATTAATGCTCAGGAGGAAGAAGCAAACTCTGGAATGATTAATTCCAGGTTGTTTAGGTGTAGTTGTCCTGGAGGCCTTCTGACCAGCAGTTACTGTTGGTCCTAGTTCTAGTTCCTTTGGTGATGCTCAATTATTAATCAAAGAAATAAAGCAAATTTTGGGTCCAACCCAGTGCCCCTACTAGCTCGGCCGATGGGGGGGTGGGGCAATTATTGATACCTTGGTGCCTACTGTGGCTATCAGAACATCTTCCATGACATCTTGGCCAACTGCTGCTAATCTAGGTCCTTAGACCTAGGAAGAGGGGGGTCTGGTGACTGCCAATTTGTCCCCCAAGTCAACCGCAATCAATAGCATGTCCAGGTGGGCCTCCAGTGTCTTTAGTCCAGCTGCCCCAATTTTATTCTCCACCACCTTTGGCAGTGACGGTGGAGTGACCACAAGCTTGCCAAGCATGAACCAAGTGGCCATGGAGGCCCCCCTATCTGCAGAGATCGACAGTGCCTGAGTACCAATAGACTTAATGGAATCTGTGGTTGGGGGTACGACTGAAAAAGGGTCTGTTGTTACTGCTAGGATTCGGAGTAAGAACTTGATGGCCATGAGCCCATGGGATAGCCCTTCATCCTGCCTTCCTATTCCAATTGTCCCCAATCAATTGGGCCAAAGCACTTCTACTACCATAGATGTGCATACTAAGGAGGATTGTTCTGTCCTTGACTGCAATTGTAATTGTAAACAAGTTCTTTATGAGCTAATAGATATTAGACGACTCCTATTAACCCTGATTGAAGCCCAAGGGAGAGAGGCCGGTTGAGCCAAGGAGGTGCCAAACTATGGCACTATGGAAACCTCAGGCCCATGCAACCCATTAAAGAGTCAGAAATATATGTCACCAAAGATCCCCTGGTTGCTGTAGTAAATGCTGGTCATCATATAGATGCCACTAACATAGCACCCTGGGCCCCAATTCACTGGGAACCTCATGCATTTTCATTTGGGCTATGAAATCGAAACGAGCAGCTTGACGGGCAGCCAATAAGCCACCCGCTCTTACACTTTGCATGTAACGAGGGACATTAGGGTTTTTAATAATATGGGGAATAATGGCCCTAATGATAATTTTTATAATGCACTTAGATTTCCAACCCAGGAGGGTTTGATCAATAGCAACGATCATTGGAGACAAAGGAGATGCATAGTATTTTTGCATGGGGTACCAAAATTGAAACCCAATCAATGGGAACCAAGGGATGCGCTCCTAAATATTTTTCTGCACTGGCTTCGTATATCTAGGGGCTGCTATTCTGTAACTCAGGAAGCCATAGTAAATGTTCTAGAATGTATTATGAGGGTGATTCTACCTGTGACTTTGTGAAGCTGGAGTTCAGGGACCGGAGGGTGGCCAACGGTGTGTTGGGCAGCGATGCAAATGTTGGTCAGCAAACAAAGAGCGTGATCTCTATTAGCCATCATCCCTTCCTGGCATCATCCAGCTCTCTGGAAATATCAATCACAAATCTGTCCACTTGGGCACAAACTCAACTCCACTGGGGTGAAGGACTGCAGGCAATCAATATGGCACAGGGTCTGCGTGCTCTTCAATCCCAAAGAGAAAAGGAAGTGGGGTTGGCATTATTGTGTTTGACTGTTTTTCCTGTTTATAATGTATATTAGCAATGTTTTCTGTCAGGGTGTACTTTGATGGCATCACGGGCAAATAAAGTTGTACATTTTGGGATGTATTGACCCACTCTGCTAGACTATGTGGCCTCAATCTGATATCTATGGTGCGAGAAACAGTAAAATGGCGGCAAAACCCTTGTCCACGTCAAAACCTCAAAACCACATTTTTCAACATACAAAAAGATGACTGCACAACCTGCCACCCATGGTTCATGTGTGGTGGAACAGAGCATACGCTGCAGAAAAAGTGCCAGTGGGCTTCAGGACACGTAAACAGAGTGCAGAGGGAGAAGCCACGTTTTGCAAGTGGAACTCCAAAATTTGCTTGTAAATGACATTTACTTTGTTGCTGAAACTTCAAAATGCCTGTACATACAAATTTCCAACACTCAAAATCTTGCTTGCGGCTAAAATTCATTTAATCTAATGTAGCACTGTGAATTTACAAGGTCCTGAAATGTTAAGAGCAAAACACCTTCTCAGGAAAAATGGATTGCCTGTGAATGACAACTCCTGTCAAAAGTCTTTGAGCAGCCACACTGGGCTACCTGTGAGTGCCAGCACCTCTCAAATGGGCTCTCCTGATAAAAATGTAAGGTTGTCTAAACTAAAGGTCTGCCGGATTAGCAAATATTAAAGGACTATTAATGAAAGGAACATGGATCTCAGTTGTTTGATCCCACAGGTTTAAACCAAGAATGTAAATGATATATGTTATCTGATGCAACAAGTTTGTTTTATGCTGGAGTTCAGGACAAGAAATTAAGAATGAACCTAGGCTGGCTGGGCATGCAAGGGGTTGAAAAACAGGTTTCCACCCAAGGGGAGGGCATTGCTCTCAGCAGATGCTCACTGACACATGATAAATGTGGGGTATGCCAGACTTGTGCCTGCTGCCAGGGACTGAACAATGGCAGATTGTCCAGGCCAGGAAATGGACGTGTGCAGAAGGAAATCCCAAAGGAGGGGGCTGCTCCTTGCCTCCAGAGACAGACAAAAGGCTGCCCATTTGCTGCTAAAGAATATGTAATGACATTTTTTAGAGATGTATAACTCGCCATCAGAAGTGGTGAAAAATATAAAATGGGCAGATTTGTTAATCTAAGTTTTGGCCCTACAGTTGAAAACTTGGTGGAACTGTGTAGCATATTCTGAACAGGAATGGCAATATATGTGGTTTTATTGGAACTGTATTTATGCTAGAATTGTTAAACTTTGCACACACATTACTATGGTAAATGCCCATATTTGTGGAATTTTTGAGAAATTTTTGAAAATGTTTTCATAGCGAAATGGACAAAATGCTGCAGAAAGGCAAAACCAGGTCTCACAGCGGTGGGATTTTGATGAACAGATACTCCATAAAATATGTAATCCTTGTATGTGATTTTTGTAGAGGTTACAAATGCATAAATATGTATTTAGGACAAAATTCGATTTTGATACTAGTGGCTAGGGGAGGTTTCTAAGTATTTTAAAAATCAAACCATAGACCTGACATCATCTGTCTTTGATCCAATCACCCGGATGCAAGGCGGAGATGGGGCTCTGATCCAAACCCATTTCACAGGGGCGAGTTTAGTTAAGAGGCCCATATACCCGTTTGGTGATGTCATTTGACAGGATAAATAGGGACACCTGACAACACATAGGGACTCTCTCTTCTGTTTCCAGCGAAGCACTTTGATCCAGTATACAACATCCAGCCTTCAACATCCTCCTGGATCCAGATGCCAATCACTAGGCCAAGCAGTAGCGGAACCCTTTTCAGCTAGGCCTCATTCCTCAACTAATCCTCACAACCCAGTGAAGCGCTGTGGTGGGGGGGAGCATCCTGAAACTATCTGGCTTGATACCATAAATGCTTGCCTGATGAACTCGCCATCCCGCTGATCTGAAATATCCAGAAACAAGAAGGGCAGATCCTGTGCAGTTCCGGTGACCAGCCTAGCTGATCCTGTCTCACCTGATGTGCCGTCCTTCCCTGATAGACCCGATCCAATTGACCAGAACTTTGATGGGCCAAAAATCTTAAATCCCATTGGATTGTGAGTATTAACAGGGCAATAGAGAACTATTGTATACCTTGCCTTATCTTGTTCCACCCTAATCTCTGAACTATCCTAACTTTCATAACCTGTAACAGTGTCAAAATCTTTAGTGCTATCCTATCCTGTCTATTTGCCAAAGCATCATTTTCATAGTCATTTTTATGTGTGTAACTCTTATTCATAAATCCCACTTCGAGTGTTTGGACTGGTTCGCTGGGGAAGGTGCTGGGGATCTGTTACTGAAGCCATGCATCAATCTCAGAGCTTACTTCGTCCCAACCTGGTTGTGTAGTTTGAATGCTCTAGACTTGAGTAAAAGCATAATCCATATTTTCTGGTTTTAAACTGAAGTCCTTGTCCAAATTCACGTATTTATTTTCGAAAAACACCTCTCACTAAAACCTCTATAACTCCCTCAGTTTTAAAGTTAGAAACAACATTTCAACTCCACTGATACCTAACATCCTTAGCTATCTCCACAACTGTATTTGACCCATTTTTATTCAATATCGCATCGTAAAAGTTTGCCGCAAATTTGCAATTTCAGCCAAAGTACACATCTTTTGCCCATTTCAAAGTGCTTTTTCCATCCAATCATTATCTGAAGTGTATATTGTGGTTCATATTATAGCCCATGCATGTTAGGACCTGATTAGTGTTGCTTTCTTTAGAATTTGTTTCCATTTTAGTATTTTGACAATTTTGCAGTATTTCACCAAGCCATTTTCACCTTTCATTTCAAAATATCATTTGCCAAAATAAGCTTTTCTCTCTTGTGTGGGAGGGAGGACTGCCTATAATTCTAGACATTGCATTTTCATTCCCGAAACCTGCTGATTGCTCACATTGGTGTAGGATTGCTCATTTGTATTTAAACAAAACTTTGCAGCAGGAACATTAACCTAAATGCTATCTGTGTGCAAAACAAAACTGTTCTTTTTCCCTGCGTTTTCTATTCTTCCTCCTGATAAGTAAATTCAATTGCTTTGCTTATTTCTGAATTGTATTGTCACCCTTTGGGTGATTGCTGCCCCATATCTATATCTATAGTAAACCTATGTGTGATTTGAATATTAAAATAAATAAATAAATATTAACCTTTGCAAACTAGCCTGATTCCTGGTTCAGTGTGACCTGGGGGGTATTTTGAGAAGGGTGTGATATGAGTGGTATACCATTAAGAAAGTTGAACTTATAGACAATAATAAATAAGGGTTTCATTTGCGCACTACATGCTAGGCGAGACTTGGGTGTGTGCATGATTGAAATCCCTTACAGCTTGGTGGCTTGGGCCGCGATTCTGAATAGAAATACCACCTGTGACAGTCTAACACAGCATAATAGCCTGCAAGGTACAGACACGTTGTTGGGTTGGGATACTGTGCTACACTGTACAACAGCCCCTCAAAAGAAATACTCAAAAGAATTGGGCGTGTTTGCAAAAGTAAATTAACCCTGAAATAAGCCATAAGGAAATTGATATTTCTGAGATGGCGACCCCTGTGGAAATTAATATTGCTAGGGTGCACTTCCTGCACAAACTGTTTGTCAGGGGTGAGTGGCCAGAACAGGTTGAACAGGTATGGCTGCAGGTACAGGCACTGCAAAAAGAATGCCAGGAAAGGGTTGACTCTTTACAACAGAGTCAACAGAAACTGGAGCAGCAATTAACTTTTAACAGATAATGCGCAGAGCAGGTAGTCACCCTACAAAACCGCCTAGAATCCTTGAAAGAGGAAAATAATGAATTAATTATTAAAGACATCAACTCTCAAGAGGAATTTGATGAAGAGCGCCAGAAATCTAGCATTTAAAAAACAGAGGGACGACCTGGCTGCACAGAGGGACACTCTAACTCAGGAGATGGACGCCTTAGGCCAGGAAGTCAGCCAATTAAAAACTAAGGTGGAGGAAGGAAAGCTGGCCCGTCAGAAGTTTAGTGAAATTAAAACTGAATATGAAAAGCTACTAGAGCACAGCAAGCGGGTGGAGGATGCTCTGACAAAGAGCACTCAGACCATTAAGGACCAAACTGAGGAGGTGAGTCTCCTGCAGCAAAAATTGGCCCAGTATTCCCAATCCAGGCAGGAAGCGCAGAGAGACAATGAGGCTCTCTGTGAAAAGAATGACAGGCTCCACAAACAGATAGCCGTGCAGGAGCAAACCATTGAGACCAGTAAGGCCTTAATAGAGGAGCAAAAGGGTCAGATGTGGGCATGTAACCAGGGAATAGGGGCTGAAAGAGATGAGGTAAGAAGGGACAGAGAAACCCCTGAGCATAATGTCAGGACCCCTGTCATCAGGGACTTTAATCCCTTCAGTTCCATGGACTCTGCCACCTCATGTCCACTGGCTCATATGAACTCAGGGCCACAGGGATGGTAGACTTCAGCAGAATGGGAAATATGGGACTGACAGATCAGCGCCTCCCAGAAATGGACAGGCAGGTACCCCTGTAGAGATTCCCAAATGTTAGGGCTAGCCTCTTTGATCAGTAAGACTCCAGTGAGGGGAGAATCAGAGAATTGGAACCTCTAAAATACCACCTACCAAGGGATCAGTCTGTCAAATTTGGTGGGGAACTCCATGAAACTAGGTCCGAAAAGAGTATCTTAAAGACCTCTTCCCAGCTAGAGTAGTGGGGGTGGGCGGGTACTCGGCCAATCCTGGGAGCAAGGGAGAGTCAGAAGACTTTTCTGAGCACCACAGGTCTCAAGAGACTAGGCCCACATTCTGCAAGCCATTCCCAAGCTCGCAGAATCAGGGAGAGCCTAGAGAATCAGATAGCCACCTCCTGTAGCAGTGCCTCTGAGTCAGAGGATGAGTGAACAAGGGTGACCAAGACTAAAAAGGCCAACAAAGAGGGCCCTACTGAAAGATCCCCTGAAACAAATCAAGGCCATTAGGAGCGTCATAACTCCCTATTATAAAAACGCCAAATATTCAGTTTGGGAGCACCTCGAGTTGTATGAGCAAATGATGGATACTTTCCACTTGAAAGACAGCCAGAGTTGCATTCAATATGTCAAGTGGACATTTTCCTCTGAATACTCCAGCTTCTTTGCGGGGCTGGAGGATCAGAACCACTCAAGATGGTCCACCTATAGGGAGGACATCTTAAATCATTTCTGCATACACAGGAACCTTCAAGAGGCTCACAAGGCTGCCTACAATCTGCAATGTGGGTCAGACCAGGCCCCACAAGAATTTGTACAAGAGTTAAAACGTGCCTTTGCGCAGACCACCAGGAGGGTACACACAGACAGTAGGGAGTTCATTAATAAGGGAGTTCATTAATACCTGCTTTCACTTCATGCACTCCCTAAATACATCATGACCCAGCTGGTGAGGGACTTTCATGAGAAGAGATCACTAGACTGGGCCATTGAACAGGCGACTCGCATTTATGAAGTGCAGAAACCGGTAGAGAACAAAAATATAAATAAAAACCCAAACCAGCCAACACCCCTGCTGCTGCTAAGGTGGCAGAGGTGAAGGGTGCCCCCATCTTAGATCTGGAGATGGGGGGTCTAAAAATATTGCTGCACAAAATCCTCCTAACCAAAGACCAGAAGGCCCTCGGCCCAATCCCAAACAGTTAGTCAGGGAGGTAACCCCACAATTGGGACCCCTAAACCCACTGACTATACCAGCACCCGTTACAAGGGCAACATACCCATGTTGGGCTATGTGTGGACTCCCCCAGCACACGGGGGGGGGGTCCAACCAGGTAGCTGCCAACACAGGAAACTAACCTCCTAACTTTCCCCAGGAAGGCAGTAATCCCCCAAATGCCGGGTTGAGTTCTTTCCCCAGTACCCGTCAAACATCAACCCCCAAAACAAACATTCTTTCTTTCCCCACTTTCCTGAGCCCAGACATTCCAATCCCAGAGAGGGGAGGCCAAGGGTGAAGGGGTACCAAAGCTATCCCAACTAAGGGTATTATGTGATAAGGGACAGTTACCCTTCCCGTGATCAACCTAGGATGGACTAGAGACCCATGTACTTGCCAGAGCGGGTGTCGCTACTGGAGCGCCAGGTCCAGAACTTGTCACAGGATCTAGGTCGCATGTTGAGGGCTCAGCAGAACCCTCAGATGAGCATGGCGGCTCAGAACCCCTCAAATCAAGGGTCTGGTACTCCAGAGCAATGATGGGGAGAGAACCACAACAACCCACCGGTTCCCAGGGAGGAGGCACAGGGGGAAGTGGGTTGTAAAGCATTAGAGGAAGCGTCCTTCCCCACTTGTGAAAAGCCCCCTGGAAACCCAGGAACCAGAACCAAAATCTCCTGCCCCCGAAAGTCTGCAACCTAAGGAACAGAGGGTGGGTAGGAGAAATAAAGGGCCCAAAAAGACCCATTTTGTGGAGGAGGTTAGAATCTTCCAATTTGAAGGAGAGGGGTCCTCAGAGGATTCTGGGAAAAGGATCTTCCCCTTTAGGGATGAAGGAGAACTCTCCCAAAGAAAAGTGGGTCCCAAGATATCCTAATCAAGACTGCGTAGATGTGGGGACTGAGTTGAAACCGCTCATCATTGAACCCCAAAACCAGAAAATCACCTTGCCCAAACCAGTTCTAGTGACTGCCTCCAAAAAAGGGGGGGGGGGAGAAGCCCACAATCAGTACCAGCGGAGTCCAAAACTTCCCCAATATCCAACTGTCACCATTTTCTTACAAGTTCCCAAGCTCCCAAACAAAATCCTGCCCAAACTACCCCTCTGTCAGAACCAAGAGAAGAGAAATTAACCCCCCAATTGGCCCAAAATGCGCATTATCTTTACCCCCTTGAGGAGAAGGAGGGAAGATTTTATGCCCCGGTCTAAATTAAGGGGCAATGGATATTTTTGGCACGGGTGGACACTGGATCTCAAGCCACTCTTCTGTCAAAAAGGGCCTTTGATCAGCTGAATTCAGGAAGGGGGGAGAGATACCAAATCCCTCTCACCCATATTCCTGAGCAACTTCAGAACTTCGATGGGAATGAAATTCCTGTCAAGGGGACTGCGGTTTAGACATTAAAATTGGGCGACACGAGGTGAAACACCCGGTCATAGCTGTGACTCCAGAGAGCACACCATGTTTACTAGGTAATGACATCCTGCATAGATTGTCTCCCCACATAGATTGTGTAAACAAGGTCCTGTGGACCCAGACTAACTGACCAATAAAATTAAAACATAGTGTCAACCATGTTAGTTTAAATGGCACATGCCACATGGTTGAACAAAAACCTGACCAAATTGAATTCCATTTTCAAAACAACCAAACCCCTGATGTGACAGTAATTGCAGTAGGACAACAAACTGGTGATGGGAAGTCCTCTCTATTTCTGAAAATCAACCTTCCTTCCAGTCTCAAGTGGCATTCCACACTGGAAGGAAACACTCTGAAAATCTATTCCAATTCACAATCAGAAAATCCCACTTCTATAGTCCAAAATTATTAGAAACCAGCTCAAAGGTTGGCTGACCTTCAGAAAATTGGAGAACAGTTTTTCATCCCCATTCAGTTAAATGGGGGGATGGACTCTGTTCTCGCCCGAGTGTGCATGAACAACGGTAAGAGCTTCATCAGTGAGGCCATGTTCTGAAAACACCCAAAAGATCCAGCCATTCCCACATTTAAATTGATAGACAATTGGGAAATGTACCTGGAAACACCCAATTCCAAACATCTCCTGCCTAGCAGGTGTATGCTCAAAATTTCTATAGGCAACAAGAGCATAGTCCATAATTGTTGGGTCGGGCGAGATGTCCACGCTGCATTTTATTTAGGCAGTGACATTCTCAATCGCTTTGCCATTAGTTTGGACCTAACAAACTTCAAAGCCTGGTCCCGATTAGCGGGTAATCCCATGGACTTCGATGACCGAGAGAAAGCATTTCGGTCAGCTCAATTGCTGCCATGTTCAGTTGAAATTCAGATTGGAGAGGAAGTCACCATCCCAGAACGGACCTGACATTTCACACTTAAAGTAAAAATTAAAAGAGTACAGAAACTGCAAAGTCCTGACTCATATGTTCACCTCAATGCCCATTTACAACAGCAAGAGTTGGGGTTAAACCCAACACCACTAGTCAATACAGAACACAACACCATTCCAATAGTGGTGGATAACAACGACCTTAGGAGTATCACTCTGGGCGCAGGCACCATTATTGGAATGGCGGTTGATGACCGACATTTTTCCATAGATTTAGGTAATGAACTGGTAGGACCAATCCCCAATGACTGTTTTGACAGTGATAGCGACAATGACACAACACCAGACAGGATCTTCAACCAGCGTGGGGGGAATTTGCCGGTGTACTCTTCCTGCCCTTATGGTAAGGAAGAGGTGACCTGTGACTTCAGGAGGGATGAGGTGATCTTTCAAGTCCGCCAGGACTGCCTGTCCCATCTGAAGCCATCAGTCCAAGTCAGTACTTTAACCAGGGACTTCTCCACCCAGCAGGAGGAGGCCGCTGAGATTGCCAAATCAGAAGTCTTTCCGGGCTTCAGGCAGATGGTTGAAGAGAGACTCAACCTAGCTGATGCCTCCGAGACTCTGGAGCAAAAGCAAAAGCTGAAACAAGTTTTCTTAGATTTTCAAGTACTCTTTGCGATGGACTCATATGACTGTGGTTGCACCGATATCCACACAACAACCATTCCCTCCGACCCTGGCATGACTCTAGTGTTTGTGAAGCAATATCGCTTGCCTCTCACATCCATGGAGTCCCTTACAGAAATAATTAAGAACCTTGAGTCCTGTGGGATAATTTGTCCAGTTCACAGCACCTTCAATAATCCGGTGCTGGGGATTTTGAAACCAAACGGCCAGTGGAGACTCTGTGCTGACCTATGGGAGCTAAACAAAGAGGTCCACACTTCCCGCTGGCCTCTTTCCTACATTGACGAAGGGCTGGCCCAGATCCAGTGGTCAAACGTATACACTGCCATTGACCTGACCAATGGGTACTGGACTGTGCCTGTCAGTAGGGAGGACCAATACAAGCTGGCCTTTATCTTCATGGGGTAGCAGTACACTTGGACCCGGACTCCTTTCGGATACATCAACTCCGGCAATGAATTTAATATCTTTTTGCATAAGGCCATGCCTGACTTGGGTGAAAGGAGTAACCTGACCTATGTAGATGATGTTCTAATCAAAAGCTCAACTGTGGAGGAACACATAGTGGAGATCCGATATGTTCTGACACAGTTGAGGGCTGCTGGAGCAAAACTCTCTTTCCAAAAGGCACAGTGGTGCAGGACCGGTATCAATTTCTTGGGGCATGAGATAACTCCTGAGGGTCTCTGTCCCCAGGAAAAGAAAGTAGAGGCACTCCAGAAACTAAAAGACCACACAATTCTGCGGGAGCTAAGAAGCCTCCTTGGTCTAACCAATTATAGTAGGAAGTTTATTGAGGATTACGCAGAGATCACAAGATCCCTGATCCATCTGTTGAAGGGGTGGGGTCAAGTGGGAGTCGGGTCCGGAACAAGCAGAGGCAGTGAAACAACTTAAAAGAAGCCTCTCACAAGAGACTTGCCTAGCTTACACTGTCAAAAACAAGGAGTTCTTCTTGGAGACAGGGTTCTCAAATACCTGCTTGACTGCAGTATTATACCAAAAGCATGACAAGGTCAATAAAGTCATCTCCTCTGCGAGTAAGACTTTATCCTCTGTGGAGGAAAAATTCAATGACTGTGAGAAGGCACTCCTGGCAACAGTGTGGGCATTGAAGAATTACCACCCGTTTATCTAGGGGGAACGCATCATAGTGGAGACTCCACAACAGCCTCTGCAATATCTTTAAAGTGACAGAATCGGGGTCGGAAATGTGAGTAATTTCCAAATTACTTCCTGGATTCTGTCAATGCAAGGCTTTCCTGTGGTGTGGAGGTCAGATATTGCCAAAACAAGAGGAGTCCCCTCGCGCAAGGTCTGGCTGACTTTCATGATTGTGCCAGAGAAAACTGTCTCGAGGACGAAAGCCTTTAAATCAAGGACAACATGGAGGCATACCTTAATTCCCCACACAAAGTCTTTGAAGAAGACCAGTGTGAGGGAATGCCCACTGTCTGTGGATTGATGCTCCTACCATGCTGACAACAACGGGGAAAAAGAACTTGTGGCCGGCGTAGAGAATGCATGGGTGAATGATGCCCCAGAACCCTCCGCTGGGTACAAAATCGGTCCCCGTAGTAGTCAAGTGGCAGAGCTGATGGCTGTGCATCAAGCAACCCTCACTGCTGTGCAACACCAACTCCACAAACTAGTCATAATCACTGATTCAGATTATGTACGGAACAGGTTAGTGGAGCACCTGGTTAATTGGGAAAACCAGAGGCATACTATATGCTAACAATAAACCACTAAAACATGGAAAATTAATACAGAATATTGATGATCTGGTCACCACGAATGGGATGACCATCTACTGGAAAAGGATCAAGGGTCATTCTAAAGTAGAGGGACCAGACAAAACTGGAAATGACTTAGCTGATCAACTGGCCGAAACAGGAGCCTTCCGAGGGGATCTACTTGAGATTGAGTCCATGTTGGGGGAAATCCAGGTCACTGCTATCACTAGGTCGCAGACAAATGCTCACAATGAACTCTCAACTGCCCAATGGAGTAAGGAGACCCCAGATGCTGATTTGATTATGGCTCAAAAAGGGGATACAATAATTGGTAAGTTTTATCAACACATTGAGGACCCTGAGATCTTTCCCCTGATGGATACCGATTGCATTGGAAAAGAGGACCTCAGAGTGTTGATGAAATGTCCAAAAATGTTCCGATCCCAAGATGGTTTGTTGGTGAGGAGATCCATATCTGGCCATGGCCAGTGGGTGGTCCCTAACTCATTCCGAAGCCTGATGCTAAGTCACGCCCACGATGCGGCCTCCGCCAGTCATCATGGGTTTCATACGACATTACAAATCTTGAGAGAGGTTGCATTCTGGCCACACATGGGGCAGGACCTCGACCAATACTTGAAGGGGTGTCTTGTGTGTGCACAATTTCAGCCACCATCACTCACACACTGTGCTTCCCTCCGAAAGAGGGGGATGACACTGCCTTGATCAGATTTGCAAGTCGATTCGCTCCTCTAGGAATATCAAGTAGGAGACAGGGTCTACTTGTACAATTTCCAAAGGAGCCAAGCCAAAGAGTGCAAAGTCCTCCCAAGTTGGCATCGTCCTTTTGAGATTGTGGACAGAATATCACCATTTGCCTACAGAATCCGCAACCCCAAGGGCAATTTGGCAGAGGCGGAAGACAAGTGGGTCCACATAAACCAGCTAAAGAGTTGCCACCCCAGGCATACTTTGCAGCAGATAGAAGAGCTTACCGGAAACCCAGAGGGGGAAAATCCAGACATCTAGAAAAATTATTAAATATTCATTTATTACACCTGAGAAAATGGGTAAATTATCACTGAATATAGGCAGGGAATATTGCCAATTGTTAGGGAATGCAAGTGTCGTTCCCACTGCTGAGATCCCCTGATGATGATATGTGGGTACAGTAGTGGGAACATTTTCGTAACCATGTTATGTTCTGTTTTCTAGTATTGGCACTAAATCCCAAGAATCACCAAGGAGGACCACTCAGGGACCAGGAGGAAAAACCCACAGAATTCGGAGTATCATCCCATCCCAACACTAACCGGCGAGGGGAGCGTGTCACCTCAGTCGCTGATGGGGGAGGCAACTGAATTTCTCCACATGGACAGAAAGGAACATTGCACTCGCCCGACTCTCCCTCGACTGGAAGTCAAAACGAAGTCAGAAGGGGAAATTTGTGGGATGTATTGACCCACTCTGCTATACAATGCAGCCTCACTTGGATATCTATAGTGCGAGAAACAGTAAAATGGCAGCAAAACCTTTGTGCGGGCCAAAACCTCCAAAACTGCATTTTTCAACATACAAAAAGATGGTTGCACAACCTGCCACCCATGGTTCATGTGTGGTGGAACAGAGCACACGCTGCAGAAAAAGTGCCAGTGGGCTCCAGGACAAGTAAACATAGAGTGCAGAGGGAGAAGCAGCGCTTTGCAAGTGGAGCTAGAAAAATGTTCTTGTAAATGATAGTTACTTTGCTGCTGAAACTTCAAAATGCCTGTACATTACAATTTCCAACACTCAAAATCTTGCTTGGCGCTAAAATTCATTTAATCTACTGAAGCACTGTGAATTTACAAGGTCCTGAAATGTTAAGAACAAAACACCTTCTTAGCAAAACTGGATTGCCTGTGAATGACAACTCCTGTCAAAAATCTTTGAGCAGCCACACTGGGCTACCTGTGAATGACAGCCCCTGTCAAATGGGCTGTCCTGAGTTAACTTTAAGGTTGTCTAAACTAAAGGTCTGCTGGATTAGCAAATATAAAGGGACTGTTGCTGAAAGGAAAACGGATCTCAGTTGTTTTGATCCCACAGGTTTAAACCAAGAATGTAAAGTATACATGTTATGGGATGCAACAAGTTTGTTTTATGCTGGATTTCAGGTCAAGAAATTAAGAATTACCCTAGGCTGGCTGGGCCTGCAAGGAGTTGAAAAACAGGTTTCCACCGAAGGGGATGGCATTGCCCTCAGCAGATGCTCACTGACACATGATAATTGTGGGGTATGCCAGACTTGTGTCTGCTGCCAGGGACAGAACAATGGCAGATTCTCCAGGCCAGGAAATGGACGTATGAAGAGGTCATAAACTAGGCTTGCAGAAGGAAATCCTAAAGACGGGGGCTGCTCCTTGCCTCCAGAGACAGACAAAAGGCTTCCATTGCTGCTAGAGAATATGTAATGACATTTTTAGAGATTTATAACTCACTATCAGAAGTGGTGAAAAATTGAAAACGGGCACATTTGTTAATCTAATTTTTGGCCCTACCGTTGAAACTTAGTGGAACTGTGTAGCATATTCTGAACAGGAATGTCAATATATGTGGTGTTATTGGAACTGTATTTATGCTAGAATTGTTAAACTTTGCACACACATTCCTATGATAAACGTGCATATTTGTGGAAATTTGGAGAAATTTTGGAAAACGTTTTTGTGGTGAAATGGACAAAATGCTGCAGAAACTCAAAACAAGGTCTCACAGCTGTGGGATTTTGATCAACAGATACTCCATAAAATATGTAAACCTTGTATCTGATTTTTGTTGAGGTTACAAATGTATAAATATGTATTTAGGACAAAATTCGATTTTGATACTAGTGGCTAGGGGAGGTTTCTAAGTATTGTAGTAAAAATCCAACCATAAACCTGACATCATCTGTCTTTGATTCAATCACCCGGATGCAAGGTGGAGATGAGGCTCTGATCCAATCCCAGTTCACAGGGGCAGGTTTAGTAAAAAGCCGGCCCATACACCCATTTGGTGATGTAATTTGACAGAATAAATAGGGACACCTGACAACACATAGGGACTCTCTCTTCTGATTCCAACAAAGCACTTTGATCTAGTATTCCACATCCGGTCTTCAACATCCTTCTAGATCCAGATGCCAATCACCAGGTGAAGCAGTAGCTGAACACTTTTCAGCTAGGCCTCAATCCTCAACTAATCCTCACAACCCAGTGAAGCTTTGTGGTGGGGGAAGCATCCTGAAACTATCTGGCTTGCTACCACAAATGCTTGCCTGATCAACTCGCCATCCTGCTGATCTGAAATATCCAGAAACAAGAAGGGCAGATGCCGTGCAGTTCCGGCGTCCGGCCTAGCTGATCCTGTCTCGCCTGATGTGCCGTCCTTCCCTGATAGACCCAATCCAATTGACCAGAACTTTGATGTGCCAAAAATCATAAATCCCATTGGATTGTGAGTATTATTAGCATGCTAGAGAACTATTGTATACCTTGCCTTATCTTTTTTCACCCTAATCTCTGAACTATCCTTACTTTCATAACCATTAAGAGTGTCAAAATCTTTAGTGCTATCGTATCCTGTGTATTTGCTAAAGCGTCATTTTCATAGTCATTTTTTTTGTGTAACTCTTATCCATAAATTCCACCTCAAGTGTTTGGACTGGTTCTGCCGGGGAAGGCGCTGGGGATCTGTTACTGAAGTCATGAATCAGTCTCAGAGCTTACTTCGTCCCAACCTGGTTGTCTAGTTTTACTCTAGTCTTGAGTAAAAGCATAATTCATATTTTCTGGTTTTAAACTGAAGTCCTTGTCCAAATTCGCATCTTTATTTTCGAAAAACACCTTTCACTTAAACCTCTATAACTCTCTCAGTTGTAAAGATAGAAACAACATTTCAACTCCCACTGATACCTAACATCCTTAGCTATCTCCACAACTGTATTTGACCCATCCTAAATGTTTGCTGCAAATTTGCAATTTCAGACACATGTCTTTTGCACATTTCAAAGTGCTTTTTCCATCCCATCATGATCTGAAGTGCATATTGTGGTTCGTATTATAGCCCATGCATGTTAGGACCTGATTAGTGTTGCTTTCTTTAGAATTTGTTTCCATTTTAGTATTTTGACCATTTTGCAGTATTTCACCAAGCCATTTTCACCTGTCATTTCAAAATATCATTTGCCAAAATAAGGTTTTCTCTCTTGTGTGGGAGGGAGGATTGCCTATAATTCTAGACATTGTATTTTCAATCCCGAAACCTGCTGATTACTCACATTGGTGTACGATTGCTCATTTGTATTTAAACAAAACTATGCAGGGGGAACATTAACCTAAACGCTATCTGTGTGCAAAACAAAACTGTTCTTTTTCCCTGTGTTTTCTATTCTGCCTGCTTATAAGTAAATTCAATTGCTTTGGTTATTTCTGAATTGTATTGTCACCCTTTGGGTGATTGCTGCCCCATATCTATATCTATAGTAAACCTATGTGTGATTTGAATTTTAAAATAGATAAATAAATATTTACCTTTGCAAACTAGCCTGATTCCTGGTTCAGTGTGACCTGGGGAGTATTTTGAGAAGGGTGTGATATGAGTGGTATACCATTAAGAATGTTGAACTTATAGACAATAATAAATAAGGGTTTCATTTGTGCACTACATGCTAGGCGAGACTTGGGTGTGTGCCTGATTGAAATCCCTTACAAAATGAATGAATGAAAAATGAAACTTCTTATACAGAGTTTCATGGCTGGTCATGGAATAATATTGAAAATGGCACTTGCCACCAGAAGTATGTAAACTAAATTAACCGCTGTGAAATTGTACACAAATTAAATATGGGTCCCCTGGAAAATGCTATAATTGAGGTAATTTGATATCATACTAATGTTAATTTTATCCATTTAAAATACAAACATGTTGTAGATTAAATAATGAGCAGGTAGGATTGCCTGTGTACAATGTATTTATGTGATATTACGGTGTGCCTCTACATAGTCGGATAAGGAAAATAGCACGTCTGTTATTAAGGAAGGAATACTTAAATTGATTAAAGCTAAATACCATTCTGGGCAATACATAAACACATTTGAATGGATTAATTGAACTCAATAATTATGGAGACAGCATGTATATGGCATGCATATTCTGAATGCATGTATTGCTAATCGAATTTAGCAATGTAGAAAAGTCCAGGCAGCAGTACATCACACATTACAGAACGTTCACAGGGCCTCATAATAGTTTGTGTAAAGGGTTGTCCAGCTGCAGGCACTGAGGGTTGGAAACATGTCAGACGTGTAGGATATACCTCATTCATATTCATGAGATACATTTGCATACATTACAATGTTTCAGTGATTAATCTTACAATTGCCTCATGTCTATCTCAAAGCTCAACTCCTTACACAGTTTAAGTCAACAGCACGCTGCAGACCTTGGCAAACTATAAGGATGTAACCTGAGTGCATTCCTATATTGCAATTCCAATGGGAGAAGGAAGAGGAGAATTTACAGAGATGCTAAGTAGCCCTTTGCCAAATGCCGTTTACTTAATCAGTCCTTGCGTTTTCCTTTTCTTTATTTTGCATTCTGGTAGTTGAAGTCTTGATGTTATAAGAAATTAAACTACACGTACTGTATACGAACGCACAATGTGTTGAGCTTAAAAGACTCTGCTTGCAAAACATCCATTAACTCAATCCCTGCATATATATTTGAGAAACAAGAATTAATTCAGAAGTGGTTAGATGTGAAAATAGCTGTTAAGTTATTTTTCAGTATTATTTATCAACAGCCTTCACAATCAATTTAGCAGTTACCTTTCATGCAGATTACTATTGTGAGAGAGAATAGAAACATTTCGTAATGGTAGTTAAAGTAATCACATGAGATTCAACACTATACGTAGTTCACCAGCATTTTGTAAAGATATGCAGAAATGTTCGTAAAACGTAGACATATTTAGTATAAACTCTGGTACGCTTGAAGTAGCTTTTCACTCTTCTAAGATCAATAGAATTATTACCATTGAGCTGGATATTTCTTACAATGTCTACACTCAGCCATTATCGTAGACCATTCCTAGATAGTCTTCAACTCGTACGCCAATGACACTCCACTAAAATTCCAGCCTAACAACATTAACTCAACCAAATGTCTCCACGGAATTCAGCTCTGGATGTACGAAAACCCATTCTGCCTCAACTCAAGCAAAACTAAGATCTTGATCCGAAGTTACACCAGGGCCACAGAAACACCAAAATGGTGGCCAAGTAGCCCAGGTTCAGCCAGGCCAGGATCTCTGTGCCATTGACTCTTATTTATTCATTTCTTCTTGTACTTCTCATCTTCCTTCTCAACCCACTTTCTCATCTCTCTCTTCTGATGACGCTGCCTCTTCCCTCGTTTCCTCTCGTTCCTCTTCTCTTGATTTTCCTCATCCAGCCTCTTCCTTTTCACCTACTCCCAAACCTTCAAAACCTTGGCTTACGCAGCAACTTTGCTTGATGCAACAAAATCTTTGCCGCCTTGAACATCACTGGCGTAAGTCACACTTAGATTCAGATTTTTTTTACTGTCTTCCGTTCATTCATCTTATAACGATGCCCTTCTCGCTGCTAAGTTTTCTTACTATTCTGACATTTGTAATTACCTCATCCTCGTCATCTCTTCCAAACCTTTTCTCGAAAACGTTCTCTTTCTCCTTCTGATCTTACTCTTATCGCTTCTCTCTCAGCTACCGATCTTACTTCTTTCTGTACGCCTAAGGTCACTCTTCTTCACTGCGCTATTGTTCAATTTTTGACTCTGAGTGCCCACATTTCTCATCAAGTTGCTTCTATTTCTTCATTTCTCCCATTCATTTTCCATCTCTCACACTGCCCTTCTGTTGCCCAGGGCTCACCCTACTTCTGCTCCTTCTTACCCGATTCTTTCATCCCTAATACCGAAGGTCTATGCCTCCTTATTGACTTGCCCCACCATTATTTTTAATATCACTCTAATTTTCCCACACCATTCAAGCATGCCACTATCCCACCTTTCCTAAAAAAAAACTTCTCTTGATCCATCTCTTCCTTCTAACTTTTGACCGATTTCTATTCTTCCATATCTCTCTAAACTCCAGGCGTGTCGTGTCTTCTCTCAACTCTCTTTTTGTTTCTGCTAATTCTCTTTTTCCTTGCTTTCAATCTGGTTTCTGCTCCCACCACTCTACAGAGACTGCTCTACTCTTTGTCTGTGACTCTTTCCTTTTCGCACGCTATTCAAAGCATTCTTCTCTTTTAGTTCTCCTCGACTTAGCTTCAAAACTGTTGACCAGAGTTTGCTCCTTTCTTCTCTTTCTCCTCACAGGTTTTCTAGATCTGTCCTTCTCTGATTCAAATCCTACCAGTCTATTCACAGTTACTCTGTTTCGTGAGCTGGTAAATCCTCTTCTACTTTTCCCCTTCATCACAGTGTGCCCCAGAGATCAGTCTTGGGTCCCTTCCTTTTTTCTCTTTACACTTCTCCCCTTGCCATAATTATTTCTTCCTTTGGGTTGTCTCACCACTTTTATGCTGATGACAACCAGTTGTTTCTATTCTTGTTCTCCTTCAACCCTGCTATTCACTATACTTTGACCTCATTTCTCATGGCCATTAAATCTTGACAGTCCGGGCACTATCTTCTCCTTTATTTTTCAAAGTCCTTTTCTTTCATGCCTCCTTCATCCCCCGCCTTACCTCCTGCATCCATTTCTTACCCATGTATCTTCTTTTTCTCTCCTCATTTGCTCGAAATCCTGGCGTACACTTACATTCCTCTCTTTCCTTTTCTCTCCACATCTCCTTACTCTCTTGTTCCTGCCGGGCCCGCCTTCATAACATCTGCAAGGCAAGGGCCTTCCTTTCTTTCCAGGATACTGAGTTGTTAATTTCCTTTCTTATCTTGTTGCAACGTTTCCACTGCTCTTGCCTCCTTCTTGGTGTCCCTGCTTCTCATCTTAGTCCTCTCAAGTCTATTTTCAACTCTTCTATTCATCTTCTTTGTTCTCTTTCACTTCATGTCTCCCCTGCTCTGCCCTCTCTTTGCTGGTTACCTTTTCACTCTCGTCTTAAGTTTCACTTTCGGTGCATGGTCTTTAAATCTCTTAATGACCTCACTCCCTCCTACCTTTCTTCCTTGGTGTCCTATTACTCTCCCCCATACTCTCCTGTCTCAGTCTCTCTTCCTCCTAACCTTTCCTTGTCCACACCGTACCCTGTGTTGTTTTCACTCATTTTCTTTACTAGCTCTCTTTCACTAGAACACACTCCCACCCTCTCTTTGTTCTATTTATTTCTACCCTCATTTTCACTCCACCCTCAAAGCTCACTTGCTATAGTTTTCATTTGGTTAGATTGTCACTTTTCCATTAATTGTACCGTGATTTTACTATGTGTACAGCGCTATGGTGTAAACCGCTTAATACATTCAAATGAATTACAAAAATACAAAATCAAAGCAAATGTGACTAAGATTCTTGGAGGAACATTTACCAATCGTTCTCCAAAAATATCTTGGGGTCAATCGACAGCTGCCATTTCACGCTCGTTCTGATGTGAAAAGAATTTTCTGCATCACTCAAAAACAAAACAAGCAAAATGATCCAAGGATTGATTCACTCAAAACTGGTCCATTGCAGCAGCCTTCTGTTAGGCATCCCCAAAATGCCAGGTCCCTAAAAAATAGGACTGCACGCAGGATGATTGAGCTAAAATAACATGATCACATCTCCAGAGCACGCAGCCTCCACTTGCTGCATAGCCATTTGAAAATCACTTGGAAGTGCTCTGCGTCGCCAAGTGGGGAACTTGGAAAACTGGACCAAGGTACTGATCAGACTGGTTCCCCAAGTATACCTAGAGAACACCTGAGATCCAGCACGGCTAACAAACTGGCCCCTAGAACATTTAAACTGAAATACCTGTGGCAGAGAATGCTGTCAGTAGCAGTACCCAGAACTATAGAATACCTTCAATCTGAAAACAGACTGCATCCAGACCATCTGCAATTCCGACAAGCATTGGCAATGCCAACAGTTTGGACTTTTGTGTAGGCATGGGATAGGCATTTGCCAGGCACAGCCTTATTGATATTAACTGGTCATTGATGGTAGCAGGTGCAACATGGTGCGAGTACCTGGGTATCTAATAGCAATGCCTGGCAAATGCCTAATACATATACATAGACCAAAACTGTTTACTTTGCCAATGCTTGTTTTTTTTTTTAATAGGGCTTTAGCGAAGGAAGTTGAGTGGCTGAAGACAAACCTGGTAAGACATTTTCATTACACCAATAGCGGGTTTACAACTTCAATTAAGTCATTAACTCTCAGAAGACGGCATTGAAAAAACACTGAAAGCACAGAGTACAATGTTTGATGCTATGGTTGGTTTAAAGTGAGCCCACGAGTAGGTGTTTTGGGCGGGCAGGGGCAGGTGCCCCTCCTCACATGCCATTTCTCCCTATCTGTACTCTAATTCAATAGTTTAGGTGTATAGGCGTTGCAAGCGCCACCTTACATCTCAAATTAAAAAGCACAAAAAACTCTCTTGTTGTAAAAAGGGTTCACAGCCCATGAGAGACAACCCTTAGGTTCATATCCAATGACATCAACATGCATTTAATTTTCTTACGTTGACTGCTGTAATTTCCTGTTACCAAGTTCAGGAATGTGCTGTTCTGCACAGTATTACTAAACTGATGAATAAACGTGTTATGCATTATGTTCCTGAAGGATGCTTTTTCCACAACCATCCCCGGCCCCCGAACCTCTCCCTGCACACTTTGTTGTATCCTATATCATAGTGCTGCTTTACAAAACACCAACTACATGCATACCATACATGGATTGCAAGCAGCTTCAGGGCTCCCTAAATTCTGGCGGGCCTCTTTGTTTCACAGCAGTGGATATTTCATGGATCACGTGGCTGATGTGGTCTCTTTACTTATCAACCAGATGGTGTGCCTTAAGCTTTTCTAGCAGTGATGTGCATTTGGTCTTTCCCCTTGTGAAGTGGCATGGCAGTCTGAAACACAATGTCTTGGAGGGTGGCCCAAAGCAATGGCAGAGGCTGTGTTTTTTTGAAGCCTCCTACCCATCATGCTTCAGGTTTGCATTAGGCACCTGGAGAGGACGGGTATGCTCGGACTTCGGTACCAAGCTTGCTGTGACTCGAGACCCAGGCTGCATTTCTCTGATGCTACCCAATGAGGCCGAAACATGTATGGGGATACTTGTGGACCCGAGCAGCAGGATGTGCCCTATCAGTTCAGAATGGTCTGCCCCTTTAGGGCTGTAACTAAGCCTGATTTGCATATGGTCTGCCAACTTCTGTAATCTCATGGCAGGCTGAAAAACAACGGTTTGGAGGGTTTCTCTGAGCAATGCCAATGGTTATGATTCATTCAAAACCTCCCAGGCAACACTCTTCAGATCTTCATTATTTGTCAAGACTAAGGCGGTTATACCCAGGCACACACCTCAGTGATCATTCCCATAATGACTGGAACATGGTCTCAAGTTGCTTGTGATCTCATGCAGAAGGGATGTGTCCGAGGGCGCGACCAGGCTGGATTTGCTTATTGTACTTCTGGTTCTGTAATTGCAGGCAGGCTGAAATATATTTGTCTGGAGGGTTGTCCAGAGCAATGCCAGGGGTTATTATTTATACAAATCTTTCCAGTCACCATTCTTCAGTTTCACATGAACCTCTCCCATCTCAATCCATCCTCTTCCACTCCCCTGCTCACTTCATTATGTATATTCTCATTGGCGGGAAACTGGGTGGAGAAGGAAGGGGCACTGAGGGTCAGCTTCAATGTGTTTGTTTTCGAGCACATGGTGGCCTGACCATTCAACCACCAGTCTAGCTTTTGCCTTTCTTTTAACAGAAAGTAAATGCTGGCTGTTGTAGTCTTTTGATCACTTGCATTGAAACAATGGGGCCCAGGGACGTTTTCATGGGAGGGCAAAGGGTCACTTTCCCAGGGCCCCCACCTTCGAGGGGGCCTCACAAGGCTGTGTGATTTAAAGAAGTAAGATTCCTTTGTTCAACAGGCTTAAATAGCACAAACAAGAATATTGTATTGCATGGAGCTGAAGCTCGAAACCTACTGCCTGTCTGTTTTGGAAAGTACATTTTACCTCAATCAATTCATCATGTAATGCTTTCTGTGTTCACTGTGGTATATATAGTTTGTGTGTTCCTTGCGGCACAACTCCTGTAGCATTCTTTCATTTCTGTGGGAATTATGTTGATCATGTGCAATAGCCACATTTGAAATGCATACTGGTAAATGGAGTGCCACAATGGTTCAGAAGTTAGCTCAGTGTGTTAAGCACTCATTGCAGTGATATGTGTTACTATGAAAGATTAGAATAGCACATTTCTGTAAGGCTGGCTGAGCCTTACCTATGTTTGAAGTTTATAAACCTGCCTGCATATGTACTTGGTCTTGCAGCACAACAGATGCTATAATCAGCAATATACCTGCACCTGATAGGGGTTGCTATATAAACGAACATGTCATCCTTATGGTGAAGGTCTAGAAATTGGTGTGCTCAGATGGGGTGTTGTAAAACCTAGGCAATCGCCTCCAACAATGAGCATAAAGTGTTAGTCCAAGAGATGAATAAGTATTAGAATTTGGAACCAAAGCATTTATGCTTGTATCCTGGCTTTGCCAGCAGACAATGCAGTGATCCTATCAATCATCTTATATCTCGTACATTACTGTACTGTCTTCTGTGAAGTTTGCCTCCCTGCATGCTGGTGGCATTGTTTAGCCCATTACTTGATCTTTCTTCTTATGTAGGCTATTTGAGTGGAAGGGGTGGTAGACAGAAGGTATTTCCTTCTCAGGGTATGATCTTCAAAACAGCCTCACTCATGGTTTCACTGGCTATAGTGTTGCTTCCACTATAATAGTGAGCATTGATATATTGCACACCACAGGAATGTGTTCCTTTGATCTCTAATGGCAACACTATTTGAAAACTATGTCCCACTTATAATCTCAGTCTGTCTGGATACAGACACCTTCCTGGTAGCTTCTAATCTACATCCACTATCCATGCTATGGTACGTGTAGCTTTCTCCTTCCTACCAATTGGTCTGCTCTATCCATGCTTGAGCACGTTTGCATTCTGTGAGGCAGCAAATGTGCGATCTCTGTTTAGGCTGGATTACAAGTACCTTTTACATACAGTCCTGCATTCATACTACTGGCTGCATACCTTCCTGGATTCTATTGATATAAAGTCTCCTGTATCTATGCTAGAACAGACGTAACCTCTTCCTAGACTGATAAATAAGTAGCATTTGAAGGCCAACATTATCAGTCTGATTAGAGCAAGAGGGAAGAGGGTAAGGCGACTTAGAGGGAGTAAACATCCTTATTTTTAATGCTGTGAGGCATCATATCAACTTATGGGTTGTGATTGCAGCGGGGGAGGAGGGCATCTCAGATATTCTTGATCACTTAATTCCTTTGGTTTGGTGGAGGGGGGCCCCAAAGAAGTCCATGTCCAGGTCCCCAAAAGTGCTTAAAATGGCCCTGATGGGGCATACACACCTGCTAAAGTGGTTTGTAAACAGAAAATGCAAGATTGGAAATGTGGTGTTCCTGAGACTTTGGTCCTTCAGGTGTCCATGTTGCTGAGGCTCCACCCCTTCTTTCTATCCTGCTTTCCATCTTCCTCTCTCTGCTGCCCTCTCTGCCATCTTCCCTCTCACATTGTCTGTCCCAGTTTTTCTCTCTCCCTCTCTTTATATCCCGATCTCTCTCTCCCATCCTGTCCCTCTCTATTTACTAGATTCTGTAATTTTTCTGCTGCAAAAAGAACTGTACATACAATATGCATGTCGGTCGTAGAAGTGCCAATGAAAGCAAAACATGTTAGAAACATTGGGATAACCTTGTTGGCCTCAATATCCGAAAACATTGGAAAAACAACTCCCGGATTCTCAAAATGTAACAAGTGAAAACAGGAAAGACTATAACCTATGCAATCACATTTATGGCATTTGTAGGAGATTTGTAGATTAATCTCCTCCATTGAAGGGTACATCTTCATTTTTTCTTGAATGCTTTGGTTGTGTAGCTGGCTTTCTGTATGTTGCATGCTGCATTGTGCATGTCTTCCTCACCGTAAGGGGGCAGATGCATAGGTACTCACGAATTTCGTCATCTCCACTTTCGAAAATACTAATTCCAAAAACCACTGCAACTACATAAACTTCAAAAAGCTACCTTGAAATTCTAAGCCCTATCCTTAATACATTTCTAAAAGAGTTAATGATTTGAATTTAGAGAGAAATCCATGGTTTTGCGGTCGAGAGAAGGTTATAGGCTCAGAATGGAAAAAAAAAAGTATAATTTTAGATCCATTCTGCTTCTGTTACTTGCTTCATGCCGTGTATATGGTCTCTCGATGTGGTGCTTGAGTCCTGTCTAGGGTCCATGTTTTAAGATTCATAAAATATTAGAAGCAAAATCTAAGTATGGTATTGAAATGTGATTGCAAAGCTTTGTCTGTAAAACATGTAAACTACAGTGACATGTTCAAGTCTAATGAATTTGTATAATTGTATTTGAAAACCTATGGATAGTTTGCAATGTTTGTCAGACAAATATAGAGAATGTGCAATGTTCATGCTTTAGAGACATAAATGAATTCTAGCAGATGCTTGGAAATTGCACACACTGCACAGGTCAGACATGTGGACTGAGGAAAAACCAAAGTTAGCCCATGCTTGATTTTTGATTAACAGTCTGTTAGATAAAAAACATTAGCGGTATAAAAAGAAGCGAATCGGATGTATGTTTTTCAATATGCAATGTAGTCTACAAGCTTCTTAATTCTTTCCAAAGGTACATAGAATATTTCCGAAGTGACCACAATATAGTGATTGCATCCACACATGTTTCATGACTTAAATTCCTGGGGGCTCATTTGTACATCGGATAATTAGCATTTCTATGCTCCTTGGCTCAGTCAGTTGTAATACCTGTCAGCCAAATATATGCTCAGAAGCATTCATTTTAGCCACAGCTGTGATATATAAAGTTGATTTGAGAAGTTAAAAAACAGAACTTTGAGCTTCTAAAAATGACTTTAACATTCCTAACTATTCTTGTTCAACTGCTAGATGAACGTAAAAATAGATGCTAAAAATAGTTAAAAATTTAAAAGTGTAGAAAAACCTGACTACGACTGGTGTGCAACATCCAGTGTGCTCTGGAAGATGGTGCGAGGAGAGACGTTAAAGGTAAGGACGGGCAAGGACTGTGGTGGTAGGCATGGGGTTCTGACGGCTGTGGGTGGTTTACATAGGTGCTGTGAGAGAGGGAGGTGATGGATTAATGAAGGAAATGATGATGCCTACAGGTTTACCCCAGCATTGTCTAGATCAGGGGTCTATAACCTGCTGCCCATCAAATGTCTCTGACTATGACTCACATCATTCCTCACTGTTCAATATGCTGGCTGGGGCTGATGGGAGTTGTAGTCCAAAACTCCTGCCTAAGGTTGCAGAAGCCTGAACTAGAGGAAAGGAGGCGGGATGGTTTGGGCAGAAGACCTCATTGAGACAAGGGAACAAGAAAGAAGACTTTTTTTCAAGGAAATTGACTGCAAGTGTTACAAACAGTTCAAATTTGGATTGGAAACTGAAGATTGAAACATAACTACGATCAAAGCAAGTCTTAATACCTGGGTCGAAGTTTCGGTATCACAAGATACAATCAGCCACAATAAAGGCAGGAGAGAAGCTGCATCAGCTGTTTCCCAGGTTGTATCTTTAGGAGTCATTATACAGAAGTCCATATTGCTGTTATGTGCTCCCAGACAATTTATTTGTACTTCTGTGGAAAAAAGGTAGCAGGCGCCCCTCTCTCGAAGAACAAGGCATGATAACCTGTTCTGTGGTTTTTACCCACTGTGAGAGGCCGCAGCCATCGCTTTTAGCTCACTGTACTTTTCACAAAGGAGGAATAACCATTTACATATCAGTCTTTGTCCAGCCCACAAGTGCCGTCCAGCACCGAAAGGCCAAGCAAACCACCTTTGAACAAGAGTACCAACGGTAACACCATACCCATGTTTCAGCCTTGTTGGGCGTCATCAGTGAGGTGGAGCTTTGGTATCACGAGATACAATCAGCCACATGGATATTTCCCATCTGTGAAAGGTACAGTGAGCAAAAAGCGATGGCTGCTAACTCTCAAAGTGGAAAAAAAACACAGGACAGGTTATCATGCCATGTTCTTTCTGGAGAGGGTTGCCTTCTACCTTTTTTGAAAACATTCTGCAAGGAACTTGGGGTTGGTCACCCTGAGTTACCTGGGGGAACCCAGACGTGGATACCCTGCTCACTGTGCTCAGAGAGGCACAGCTCCACCTCACTGATGAGGCCTAACAAGATTGAAACACGTGTATGGGGTTGCTGTTGGTACTCTTGTTCAGAAGCGAATTGCCATAGCATTTCGGTGCTGGACTGCCCGTGTGGGCAGGACAATAGACTGATATGCAAATGGATGTTTCCCATCTTTGAAAGGTATAGTGAGCAAGAAGCCATGGCTGCAAACTCTCAAAGTGGGAAAAAACACAGAACAGGTTATCATGCCATGTTCTTTCTGGAGAGGGGCACCCACTACCTTTTTTGAAAACATTTTGCAAGGAACTTGGGGTTGGTCAACCTGAGTTACCTGGGGGAACCCAGACGTGGACTTCCTGCTCACTGTGCTCAGAGAGGCACAGCTCCACCTCACTGATGAGGAACTCTCAAAGTGGGAAAAAAACACAGAACAGATTATCATGCCATTTTCTTTCTGGAGAGGGCCACCTGCTACCTTTTTTAAAAAGTATTTGTACTTCTGCCAGTTTCAAATAATGATGTGGTGTTCACCGCTATGGGCGTGGATGTGTGCATGTGCACGCGAGATAACGTATGTCTGCATTTTGATTTCCTCAATGTTATAGACAAAAATCTTGTCTATCGGAGAGTTAGTTTCCCGATTAGGAAAATGGCCGTGCACGCGAAAAAGCACACACAGTCCTCTGTCTGGCACTGGGCGATTATCCAAATGTGGCCCATGCACAACAATCTATTTCACGGGGTAAATAATCTGGAACAGAGCAAACACCTTTTACACCAATCCATATCATTCAGTTACATTTTCACTGGCCAAAAATGAAGCAGGATCTTAGTTTGTGCTGTTTGCTGAATAATATGAAAAGAAGTGTGTTTTCTAAAAACGCCTTTGCCCCAGGGCCAACATTTTTTTTTAATACATATTACGGAAACCTTTTTGCTCCATTCCCTTTTATACAAAGAGAAAGATTGGTGTTTAATGAATTAGTTCAATGTTTTTGTACAAGGGCAACGGTCAGATAATTTGTCCCCTGGTGGACAAGCGCCATGAAGTAGCCATGAGATAACACTTAGCACTATAAAACACCAACATTCTATCAGTATATTCCAACTGTGTATATTGCCTATTGATTTAATATATGCATGCTGTAATCTTCTTTGATTTATTTTATTGCACATAAGCCCAGACCAAGATCAAAGGAGTGACGTACAGAGCTGTGAAAGAGGCAATGTGTGTCATTATTTCAGGGAGCCTTGCTGCTCTAAAACGGCTGCCCCTCCGGATTGTCGACTCAATGCCCAAAGGATGAGTTCCCAGGCACTGCTCTAATGCAACCACTGCAGACATTAATTAAGTGAGGCAGCACGTCTACCAAAGTACTCGAACCAGGGAAGAAAAAAAACACTGTTAGTTAAAATATCACACTTGCACTGTCAGAAGACAATTAGCAGTACAGGCGTATTAGCTCCCAGAGGTTTGTTCCTGTCGGAGGTGAAACAAAGAACTCATGAAAAAGCAGCGTTGTGAAGTGTCTGCACCATCCACGATACCAGTGACCCAAATCTCGCTACGACACGACTACACCCTCACCCCTTTGGCCTCTAGAAACGAAACCTGCGGTGCAGACCAAGCATGCTAGTAAACGACATGTAGGATGACCCATCGGGTGGGCGGCCCAATGATCTGGGAGGTTGGGCATCCGGTCACCTTAACATTGCAGGGCCAAATTTAGATAGTGATCCGAATTTCGTGTCTTTTGTTGGTGACTGATGGAGCCCAGGTTAATAATTTCAGGCCAGTACGCAAGGAGCAATGTAATGCATGGCGTCGGGAGTTTTACTGGAAGTGATACAGGTCACCAGACAGCCAGCGCTTCAAAGCACACTTTTTAGAGCTGCAGCCGACAGATGTTGGTAGTAAATGTTTGGAACAAGGAATCCCAGTCAGTGCGGGATATCATCTATAGAAGGGGTTCCAGGGAGTAGCCATCTTATACCCATCTTTTGGACTCTAAGGGCTATAAAATGTGCATGGTGGAGCGGGTTGAGGGATGGATTAGGTCTAAAATGGGTTGAGGATTGGACCACAGGGCATTGACCACACAAAAAAGGATGGTAAGTGCTCCAATGCTCTAGTAGCCAAAGCATTGGCCAAAAGGTCAATGCTCAGGTCTTTCATGAGCATTCAGGGGATTGGTTGTAGCCTTGGAGACTGATCAATGGTGTGCACAGAGAATAACGCCCTGTGCCCTACAAGCCCTTCCATCGTATTTCGTTCATCTAACCTTTGCCTGACAGTTGATTTGGTGTACCTTGACATTAAGTTCCTGGTGAGACATCATGGGGTCTATAGCAGATTATGTAGAGGGTCTGGCTCTGTCGCAGTTGTGTTACGTGTGATGCAGAAGGCTCAGCATATTTTATTGTCCTTTATTATCTACACTTGAGAGTGTTCAAGATGGGAGATCATTTCTCATACGTTGTCAGCTTGTAGGACATACTGACAGCCTAGTTTATCATCCTCTGGATTCACTGCTGCAGCCTGTATCTTCTAACAAGTGATGCCTGGACAGGCTGTAAATGCACACAAAGCAGTGCTGAGTGATCATTTGCAGATTTTGGGTGGTCGTTGCATGCTCAGGCCTTGTCCTGTCTACGCCTCTCTCTGTATTTGTAGACTTGTGATTCTGGAAGGCTCCTTGCCTTGGTTGGATTGGCACACAGTAAGGAATTGCTGCAAAAAAGAAAGATGGCGCCCATAAAGGACAAATGAGGAAGCGGAGGCACAACAAATGGAGTAGGGGCACCAACATGGCATGGAAAGGAAACCGAGGCTCATAGAGTTCATACTGTTCCCTGGCCTTTGCCTTGCTTACCTCTAGGTGTCCCTGCCGACTGATTGAAAGTTCTATATCATAGAGAGACCCACAAAGCACTGCCAGTGTACCTCACGGTCCTCCCCCTTGCTTGGATTGGCCTGGGTTCTCAACAGGGGGATCCTGCATGCCTTACCATTGCTTGGAGGAGCAGGAGGGAGCGCAGAGGAAGGGCATTTTCACCCAATACCTATGGATTGCAGAGGTGAGGGAAGGGATGTGGGACCACCTCAGATTTTGAGCATTAGCTCTCTTTCATTGGAAATAAATAAGGAAATAAAAAAAATAAAAATGAGTTGGAAGTAGGCACTAGGTGTGATAGCCCCGATCTTGAGCTGAAGTTTGTGCAGTGTTTGTGTCCAGCCAAGATAATGAAACTCTTATTGCTGGAGAGGACCGGCTGAATCCTGCCCACGCACTCATTTAAGATATCAAAGTGATTGTGTGGGTTTAGCATCACAGGCGCAGCATTCCGTGGGCCAATGGGAGACTGGAATCATGTGATGGGGTTGTTACTAACGGCTCTTTTACTCAGGCATAAAGTATACAAGGGGACCAGTGCAATCCCAAGACAGGAACTTCAGGGACTGATGTTGGCATTTATTGCACCCGGGTCACTGTTGTGACCAGCATCGACGAAAGATGTTAGGGAATGATAGCTCTAGCAGAGATCTCAACAAGCCAAAATGGACAGATTCACTAAGGCACCCCACAAGACAACTCTGATGGATGCCATGGAATGCTCACTCACTGCCAATATGGAAGTGGCTGCCTTAAGACTCACAGGGGATCTTCTGGAAGCAACCCAGCATTACTGGAACTCAATGGAGAACAATATCAGTTCTAATAGGATGGAGGTGGGCCTGCAGAGGGCAGATTAGCAGAAGCTAGTAGACTGAATCATAGAAGGAGAGAATAGGACAGCACCTGGAAACCATGGACGTCACTCTTCATTTTCAGGTTGAAAACTGTACAGCTGAAATGGAGCACTAAATATGCAGAAGATGCTCTACAGGCGTAACATCTGGGTGGCGAGTCTTCCTGGAAGAGACGTGGCTCAGCAGGTTCTTAAAATGGATCAGAGACTCTGCACCAACGGGGGCTGTCAACTCTTCTTTTAGTGGAAATGACCAATTGGGTGCCGAAGTTTAAACTATCTGTAGGAACACTCCTCCAACCAATGGCAGCCAAAATGCAAATTTGAAGAAATACCGATCCACTACAAATCGCATAGTGGAGGTGGAAGGGAGGGACTACAAGCAAACGCTTCAGTACTCATCATTGTGGGCTATACTTTGATAGTTCATAACTGCTGAACCCATATGCATGCATATTTATAAATTGCCTCACACATTGTTTGTCAAGTGTTGGCAATAAAAGGCCGTAGGTTTTATTGTACAGATATGGTTATGCAAATAACAATAATCATAGATAATAACAATACTTTTGGACACTGGGTCTTGTCGTTAACCCCTCTGGCCCGTGCCCGCCTTCTCATGTCCCACAATTTGTTGTGGGCACCGTACAGTGCCCTGTACTTCTTTCCCTTTGTTCTTCTCCCTTATTTGTAGGGTGGGAGGGTTTTGTGGTAATGGAGCAAAGGTTTGGAAGGCACTGAGTAAACAGTGCACCTCCTGTGTGTTTGGGTCCCCATTCAGGGGCTACTAACTGATTGTGTTTTCTCAGAACATGCTGCTCTGTATTTATAAAACCCAAGGGAGCCCTGGGTATTTGATGTGTATAGTAGTGGGGGCTGTTATGTTTCAGCCCCTGGTTGGATAGCCGACTATCTGGCCCCCCGGGGGGGGGCAGGTCTTTGAACCTGAACCCTGCCTGCCTGTTGGTTTCCTTAGGTGCTTAGCACCTTGCTGCATGAAGGAAGGGTGAGGTGATTGCTCACACCTCACCCTTCCTCAGCATTGTGTTGTACAGACTGCATGTCTCTTCGACTTGGGGGGAGGAGAGGAGCAGAGAGGCAGAGAGGTTGGGCTGCCCCTCTCTGTGCCTGCTAATGGTAACAGCAGTTAGCCTGCCTCGCTTTGTGAGGCACTGCAGCATTGCCCATAACTGCTGAACCCATATGCATGCATATATATAAATTGCCGATCCCATACCCTCACCCAGAATAATTTGTCTCACACATTGTTTGTCAAGTGTTGGCAATAAAAGGCCGTAGGTTTTATTGTACAGATATGGTTATGCAAATAACAATAATCACATATCATAGATAATAACAATACTTTTGGGCACTGGGTCTTGGGGTTACCCCCTCAGGCCCGTGCCGCCACACGTGGGCAGGTTGACAGCTGACCACGCTCCCCCAAAAGTATCTCCTATTGACAACCCTTGGAGGCTAGAGTTGCTGTAATTTCTCGAAAGAGATGTTCCATGCCCTTGATTGATAGGTGGGTGCCGTCTTTGTGAAAAAGGTCCGGGTCACCCAGTGTAATGGCTGGGTGCTTTATGAAGCCCAGTCCTCTTGCTGTACAAAGTTTTTCTAGCCCCCTGTTGATTTTCCGTCTGGAAATGTCTACAGATTTGTAGCAGTTGGCCCCTTGCCATTTCTTTCTGGGTAGGATGGCCGAGAAGTATATTTCTGTTCCTTTCCAATTATGTGAGATACCTGCAAGGGAGGAGCACATGTCCTCAAGTAACTTTCTCCTCCCAAAGGATACTAGGTCATTGCCCCCTAGTGTATGATCAGAAATTCTGGCAGGTCCCTGTATGCGACCAGTTCTGCTAATGTTTCGTGGATTTCTGCCCATCGTTGGCCTCTGTAGCCCCACCATGAGGAAATGGTGTTCCTGAAAGGTGGCCTTTCTTTGGTCTCCTCTGCCCATTGGCCCGTCCTGAAGATAAAAGAGTGGCCGACTATCCATGCTGATTGAAGAGTGGTCCTCCCTTCGCCTGGTGTTTCTGTATGAAGGGGGGAGAAAGAAAGGGTGGGGGTGGCTGGCTATATTAGTTGCGGTCTGATGTATCTTTTGTAACAATCTGATTTCCAGCCCCCTATGTTTTTTAGTTGTTGGGGAGCTATACCTCCTTGCCATGCTGAGGTGGCAGCACCTATTCTGAAGGAATGGGTGCCAAAGCTCCTGGGGTCCCATCCCGCATTGTTGATTGCTTTCATCAGCACCCCTTCCAATTGGTAGTGGCTTAGTGCTGAGGCGTCCTTGTGGATCAAAAACCTCCCCCCACCTTGGGTATTTGTGTATAGTAGAGGTTGGTAATACATACCGGGCAGTTTAATGCCTCATCTATGCAACAAATGTTGATGGTTCTTTTTGCCCCAGTTTTTGATTGTTGGATTTCTATGCTGACGCTCTCCTCTCTGATCCTGACTTCCATGACGCCCAGCCCGTTGGTGGCCTTGGTGCTGGAAGTAATGAGCTCTCCCACCCGAAAAGCCCCGAAGTATGCCAGGAAGAAAGCTGTTCTGAACAATAGGATCTTGTATGGATGCCAACATATGGCTTCCAGCTGGTTTGCGATTTGAACCAGTTTGTTGAAATCAAGGGGGTGGCGGGTGTCTACCTGGGGACCTTCTATTCTTCCCCAGCCTTTCAATGCATAAGAAATGAGGGCACTTTGGGTGGGGTCCGAATCACCCCGTATTTTTGAGAAATATGAGACTGCAACTCGGTGTCTTTTAGCCCAATCTATCTTAAAGCCTTGTTCATGTGCCCATTTTAAAAATATCTCTATGTGTTTAATCGTTATTAACTCTACGTGTTTTATGCCTGAGGCTTTAAAAACTGTAAGCACTTACTGTACTGCGCTGCGGTGGTGCTTGCCAGCGCTTTCCCTGCCATCTCTGTGAAGAAGCCTAGTGAGGTGTTGGCACCCGTTTTGGAGGTGCCTGGTTCTTGTTGGACATCCCAGCCTTGGCTCTCTGGCACTGGCGTTGATGCCATTATTTTTGTTTTCCCATTATTTCCCAGCATTCCGCCGGATTTGGCGTCATCTGTTCCCGGGCATGCGGCGCTAGCTCCCGGAATCTTGGCCACTGAAAGTGAGATAAGGCATCTGCAATTTTATTATCTGCCCCAGCAATGTGCTTAGCTTTGACCAGAATGTTTTCTTGTAATGTGACTGCTGTGAGGCTCGTAGGACTCTTAGCACTAAAGGACATTTGGTAGACCTTCTATTTATGGAGCCTACAACTGCCATGTTGTTGCACCAAACCAAGAGTTCCGTGTTAGCAAGCTGCCTGCCCCAGATGTATAATAGTAGCCAGATGGGAATGATTTTTAGGAGGGTGATGTTTTTCGTCCACCCTGCCTGTTGCCATGAGTTGGGCCAGTGTCCTGCCACCCATTCTGTGTCTAGTATGGCTCCAAACCTCCTGCTCCCGGCTGCATTGGTAAAAAGGACCCTTTTTGTCCATGTATTCAAAGGCGTTCGCCAAAGTGAAGTCCCGTTGAAGTTTTTTAGGAAATTCCTCCAAATTTCCAGGTCTTGCTTCACCTCTGCGCCTAGTCGGATGTGTAGGTGGGGTTTGGTAAATGATTTGATTTTTAGTTCCAGGCTTCTGGAAAATACCCTCCCTTGAGGGATTATTCTGGCAGCGAAATCGAGACTGCCTGCTAAAGATTAAAATTCTTTAACTGTGCCTTTGTCTTTTTTTTATCAGGGCTTGTATCTTCTCCAAGAGTTCTGCAATTTTTGTTTTCGGGATCCTGCATAGTCCTTGTGCAGAGTCGATTTCAATGCCCAGGAAAATTATGTTGGTGACTGGTTTGGTCGTTTTTTCTTTTGCTAGAGGTATGCCCCAGTGTGCGGCCATTCCTTCTAATTTCACCAGGGCCCCATTGCATTCTTCTGAGTTTGCTTGGCCCATTACCATACATCCATCTAGGTAGTGTACTACTTTGGTTCCTGGTCTCTGCTTTTTGGAAAGACCATTGAAAAAAGGAGCTGAATTGCTCGAATAGGGCGCAGGATACTGCGCACCCCATTGCGAGGCATCTGTCTACATAGAATGTGTTGTTAAAAGTAAAACCTAACCATTGCTGGGAGTCTGGGTGGACTGGCAATAGTCCGAAAGTGGATTTGATGTCTAGTTTGGCCATCAGGGCGTTCCTGCCACATTCCTGTATGAGTCTTACTGCCTCCTGGAAGTGTGTGTAGGATACTGCGCATTCCGTGTGTGGAATGCCGTCATTAAGGGATTGGCCTTTAGGATAGGATAGATGGTGGATTAGTCTAATTTTTCCAGGCTCTTTTTTGGGGACCAGGTCTAGTGGTGATATTATGTATTTGTTGAGGGGCATGTGGTCCCATGGTCCACCGATCCTCCTAAAAGCAGTTCATTCTTGATTTTGCTCTCCACTATTTGGGTGTTGTCCCTGGCCGATTTTAGGTTTAGTGGGATGTTCTGTGACCCCGTGCCCTTCAAAGGGATGACAAAACCCTTGGAGAAACCCTTCCAGATAGTCTCACTGGTTTCTCTGTCTGGGAAGTTCAATAGAGCCTCTCTAAAATTGTTTGGGTTGATTGGTGTTCTACCTGGTGCCAAATCTGGGGTTGAAAAAAAGGTGGTTGGCACTAGTCTTTTGGGTTTTTGGCTGGCAGTCTGGGGCAGTTGCTTGCTGCGTGATCACCGTTGCAGTTTGTGCAGGTGTGTTTGTACCAGCATTCTTTACCCCAAGAGCATTGCTTTTTTTCCTGAATTCCTGCATGGAGTGTTGGCTTTTGAACTATGGTTTTTGTTATGCCTTTGGGTATTAGACTTAGCCGCCCATGGCTGGTTCTTACGAAGGGGCTGTTCTCCCTTTTTATGCTTCTCATTATCGTTATTTCTGGGAACTGTGTTTTTGGTATTTTTGGAGGGGTTCTGGGAGGCCTCTTCCTTCGCTGGGGGCTCAGCATTTAACATGTACAAATAATTTTGGACCTCGTCCCATTCTATGGCTGGCCTCTCTGACATGCTTCTCCTAAATCTGATGTTGTATGCTAGCCAGGTCTTCGCTTTCTGTGCGACTTTCACCTCTCTTATTTTATCCATGTAGGCCCATATTTTTCTCCCATCATGAGGACATTTTTTGCTCATAGATTGTTGCCAAAATGGCGAAAGCTTGAAGCCAGTTGTCCCAGTTCCGTTCTACCTGGGCGTTTCTGGCTATGGCTTTCTCTTCTATCTTTTTAGGGTCCCTAAACGCATCTTTTCCCTTGCGTTGGGCTTCAATTAATGAAAATATTTCTACGAATTCCTTGGCCCATATGGCTTCTTTGATTGTGACATCAATATTCCATGCTAGGCATCTTTTATATCTATTCAGTATTTCAGTCCGGAAAGATTTCATTTTTAAATCTAATTGGGGATTGCAGATCATTGCTATGTCTGTTGGATTGCTGTTGCTCTGCCCTGTTTGTCTTACTGTAACTGTATTGGGAGTTGACCATGCCTTTAAAGCTCCTGATGGGTCTGCCGTGGTTGCCATTGGTACAACTGTGGAGGCAGTTGTTGGTGCTGCTGGCACTTGTGGCTGTGCTGTGGCTGTTGTTGCTATAACTTGGATTGTTGCTGGTGCGGGGGGTTCATCAATATGATAGGTTCTAAAGGTATGTTGTGGTTTCTTGGCCCTTGTTCCCCTGTTTGAGGTAATTGTTTCTACCTCATTTCCCACAATAGCTGCTGCATTTCAGACATGTTCTCGCACAATTTTCCCAGTTTTTTGTTACCTTTTTTGGGGCCATCCGTCACTTTCTGTCTCTTTGATGGTGTAGTGACATCATCTTGGATGAGTGACATGGTTATCCCATCCCTTGGTAGGCCGTACATATTCTCCCTCACCCAAGCCCAAACGTAATGCTCTGCTGCTTCTAAGGCTGCCAATAGGTGTGGGGACTTGGATTTTTGTGCTGGTACAGTGGCATCCCATGATTTTCGTTTGGGACCCATGTTTTCTTTTTACCTGTTTCGGTTGGAAAGATAAGTCCCAATGAGTTTTCCTTGCTGTGTCAGCAATCTCTGCACAGTTGTCAAATATTGAGCTCTCTGCTCCTGTTTGCTTGTAACAGTTGTTATTTACATTTATACGGTTGAAATGCCCCAGGTTGCTGTTTCCCGTGCTAGGAAAGTGTCTAGTGTTGTCATATAGAAATCGTAACTTATTTTTCACAACACGTTTAGAATGTTGGAGCTGGACGATTGGTTCGAACCCCCAACCCTTCAGGTATGAGTCAGGACACTTACTGACTGTGTCACAGAGACTGGCTAATAAATTCGATTTAGTTCAGCAAAATAATGCATGTAGCTGCATATAAAATGCATGCTAGTCTGACAAATAAAAATCCCTCTTTGTGGCTGTTTCTGACCTTTCTTTAGCCGTAAAATTGTTGATTTCCCGGGCTGGGCTTTCCCCCCCAGTTCTTGTGCTTACTTTGTGAAAGATTAGCCGGGAAGCGCGTGTCCAGCGTCTGCAGGGGGAGCGGCTGACTGCGGATGTTTACTTTATCCCACTCGCGAAGGAAAACAAAGTTTCTAATGCGCTCGTACAGCGCCCGGCGTGGCAGCTTACCTTGAAATAGGCGTATACTTGAAGACGACGCCTATGCCGAGCCGCGCTGCAGGATTTCCTCCGCTCTGCTCAGGTAATTGGATTCTTTTTACTTTTGCGATTCTTCCCGGGAGACTTTGTTTTCTTAGTCAATGTTCGCCGCTTGCTCGTCGTGTTGAGTTGAACAGGTCAATTCAGACTGAAGGAACGGAGCTGTGTCGGAAGCGGCCTCAGTCGGAATCACTGGAGAGAGGTGCGGCTTGACACACTAACCCGCTCAGACCCACGTACGTGAGGTCCTTTCCTCAGATTCTGCATCCGGAGTTCCGCAGTCCTGCGAGCGAGGCCAGAAGCCGTGAGGAGCAAGGAAAACAAGGAAGCTGAGCCGCAGTATTTTTCCCGCTGCACCGCTGTACGGCAGCTCCCTGCGGCGTCAGCTCCCTGCAGCCTACCCGGCCGTGCTAAGCGGCCAGCTACCGGTGTACCGTTTGGTGGTGCCCCCGAGAGAGGAGTCTCCCTAAGGGGCGGGCATCTGACCGGATAGGCTGAGCAGTGCTTCTGCTTTGGGTAAGCCGGCATTATAGCGTCTGGTACTCGCTTGGCTCCCGCATCCCTGCTGGCTTTTTCCCTCAGGAGGAGGAGGCGAACAGGGAGCAGGAGGGGGTGCGAGTGCCTTGTAGTTGTGGCCCCTGAGCTGGGGATGAATGTAACACTCTCCGGCCTGCCCTTTTGACTTGGTGGTGGCCCCGCCAACCTAGCACAGTTCATTGCTTCTGAACCGATCCTGAGCTGAGCCTGAGGAGAAGGGGAACCAGTGAGCACATCCCGGAGACTGCAGGCTTCAGCCTTTGATCCGGGCTTGTAGTTCACTGGTCTCCTACATTGGAGTTTGGGGGTGCCGGAAAATGGTGGGAAACCTATTTATCTCCCCGGTGTGGTACATGGGAATAACCATTTCTCCCTATTAACCCCAGTATTTATTAATATTTGCCTTGGTAGCCCCCCACTATCCGGATTAATAAATAATTGAACGAAAGTGAGCCACAACGTAGATATGCAGCGGGGGAGAAGAGCTCCCCACTCGATTTATAATCTACGAAAATCCAAGTCTCAACCTGCAAAGGAACCTAAGGAGACCCATAAGAAAGAGGGTAAACCCAAGAAGAATCCTAAATATGCTCAACCGGTGGCGCAAGGGGCTATCACTGAGTTCTTCCCTGTGAATCCTCCCCCCGATACTAATTCCACCATAATCGAGGAAACTGCAGCACCGGTACATAGTGGTGGCATTTCTTTAAATACTTCCAACTTCGATGACATAGACAACAATTCCCTTTTAGATCTTTGCTTAACTATTCAGAGAGGGATGCTGACACAAACACCCCAGATGATATCCAATGGCATAACGCCCTTGTAAGAAAATAGCATGAACACCGCTGCAGGGGTGCATAATGCAGTGGGAAGCAGTGGACGCTTATCTGCTTCTCCGAATCTTGCAATGGCGTCGATGGAGGATGAGCCGGACAATGAGATGGAAGATAACATCGGATTACATCCAAGCTCAACACAGATAACTGAGCTTCAATCATCGGTGGCTGCCCTCCAATTTGCACTTAAGATACTCCTACAGATGTCGGGATGTATCCTGGCAAACACCACCTCCATCACTATGGCGTTAGATCTGAAGGATCTCCCGCGAGAAGAAGCAGAAGTTAATCTATCCGATGCTCTACATATAGCTGAGGAGATTGAAGAGCAGGAAACCGTGGTGGAGGGCGGTGCGGCGCAATCCGTATCCAACACCAACATCCTAACTGAGGAAGCCCCCGTGGAGGCAGATGATCAAGAGCTGGAGCAAAGCCCTTGGGCCCATCTTTCACGGAAACAACGCAGATTGGCAAAGAAGGCACTTAAAAATAAGTTAGCCGCAATGTGTGCCCAACCACCTACAGCAGGGCCCAGACCTTTACCAGAAACTCGCTCAAAAAAAGCCAGGAAAAGACTGGTGAGAGCAGCCTCACGGGCGGCAATGATAAAAGGCCCTCTAACAGACTGGTTGATACCTGAAGATAAGTCCACCCGTGTGGACTTAAATGAAACCTCAGTGGTGGACTCAGAGCTTGATCTTGAATCCAGTATGCTTACACATCCTGAGCATCTTCCCGGGACATGGGCGAAGGATGAACCTGCCGAGCACAGACCGCCGGACCAGATGAGGACAACGAAGGATATAAATATGAATCGCATCTGTTTCATCAAGAATTTGTACCCCAGTGACAAAAATTCCTGGTTGGCACGTTCTGAGTTACTAACAAGACTCTACCATATACCTCAACTCTGTGTATTAAAATCTGAGGATTTCTTATTCATCAAACCCCCCTCGGGCCCTAACCCCAACATCTCTGCCTTACACTGTACTTTTCTGACCACGGCGCAATTGATTAGAAAATATAAAGAAGAACTGAGAGCAGTGGACATTGATATTGACGTGGACCCGCAGGAGAAGGATCTTTCTACTGATTCAGAGGACACTGTTACAGCAGCTCCTCCGGCAAATGAGCTTAAATCTGGAGGCGGGGAAAATCCCGCCTTGGTCGAAATACAGCAAGCACTTAAGTCACTGTTGGAATCCCTTCCGCAACTGTTACAGAAACATTGATGCTTCTCATTACTTACCTGGAACTGCAGAGGTTTTGCCCCTCTCCTGAGGTCGGAGGGCTCTGCAGACTTACTGTCTCAACATAGCTGCATATGTCTTCAAGAGACATGGTCACTGGACCCCCTACTGTTAGATGGCTTTGTTATAAACCAATCGCTCACTAAACGGGGCAGCAAGGGTCGCTCCTATGGTGGTTTACTCACGGGGGTAGTTAATACGACCATGTCTCGAAAATTCAGTGTAAAGCTGAGGAACAGGTCTTGGCAGTAGAGGTTGAATACCATGATGAAAGTGGCTTAGGTAGGTTTCTTCTAATTAATCTTTACAACCCCCCAGGAGCGGTGGCAAGAGACACATTACAAGAGGAAATACAGGACCTACTGTCTTCTTGGTCGTTAAGAACTGGCAATGTCGCTGTTGTTGTTATGGGGGACCTTAATTGCCATATGACAGACGAGGCACTTATTTATACCCTCCAATTCTGATCTTAGTGCAAGTTGTCTGATGACTCATGGAAAGAGGGAGGATGAAGGACTAGGCTGGCTGCAATTGTTTGAATCTTGGGATCTTGCGATGATCAATGGCCGTACCGTGGGAGACCGGCCGGGGAAACACACTTGGTCTAATGGATCATCGTTTAGCACATTAGATTATATATTTATGTGCCCCGAGATGCAGACTAGAGTAGTTGATATGTCTGTCAAGCCTAACGTATGGAGCGACCATGCGTCGCTGCATTGCACACTCCGCATTACGATCCCATCCACTTCATCTTTGAATATTGGTAACATTCAAGCCAACTGCACAGGATCAAGAATAGTGTGGTCTGAGAAGAACATAAGATCGGCCACTGAAGCTCTTAAACCTGTTGCTTCAGAAGGCTTTTGTGATTTCAATCTTATGACGGTAAATGAAATAGAAGACTGGATACTGGGATTTTCAGGTCAGCATGCCACAGCCAAAAAGGGACATATGCTAAAAACTGGGGGCACCATACTCCCTTATAACAGGGAAATTAGGGATGCCAAGAGAGAGTTAAGAACGGAGATTCGAGGCCTGAAATCTCTGAACTTATCTGGAGTCCTTTACTGCGAGAAATTAAGAAAAATTAAAAACCGATATAGAGCTGATATAAAGAACATAAAGACAACAGAGAGAAATAATAGATATCAGAGGCTTGTACAAACTATTTGCTCTAGAAATTCCCGCAGTATCTGGACACTCCTAAATGAGAACAGAGAGAAGGTCAAATTCCCATTAATTAACCCAATAAGTGAGGAGACATGGGTAAAATTCTTATTAGGCCGAAATTCAGGGGAAGTGGAGACTATGAGTAGACTTTCTGAGAAGGCCCCCATCCATCCGCCTTTTGACGTTTCAGCAGAGGCAATATTGAACAAAATAGTTGCCCTCAAGTCCTCTAGAGCCCCCGGCCCTAATGGGCTGGCTAACGTAGTGATCAAGAACTACCCTTTATTTTGGGTGACCTGTTCTCCCTACTCTTCAATAAGATTCTATCAGAGGGGATAATCCCCCGATCCTGGCAAACAGCTATTCTCATTCCTGTATTTAAAAAAGGTAGTCGTACTGGCCCTAATAATTATAGGCTTTTATCCATGCTTGATATCACAGGCAAACACTTTGCCTCATTACTGCTCAGTGAAATGCAGAAATGGGTAGAAAACACCAAAATACTCAGTAGATGTCAATGTGGTTTTAGGCGGGACTTTTCCACCTCACATAATCTATTGGTCATGGATATATTACGTACACAGGCGCTTAGTAGGGGGCAGCCCCCGTTGTATGTCCTTTATATCGATTTTAAGGCTGCCTTTCATTCCATCCCTCGAGCGAGGCAATGCACTAAGCTTGAAACACTGGGATGTCCGTCAGGTCTATTATACTACCTTAGACTGCTGCACCAAAACCTCGGCATGCCTCAGATTAAACCAGGAAGGCAACAAGACCAGAAACGTGATCCAAAATAGGGGGGTAAAGCAGGGTTGCATCACAGCACCCCTCATGTACAATCTTTATGTGTACGACATCCCTGCAGTATTAAATGAGGTTGATAATTGCCCTCCTAAAATTGGTGAAGCATTGTGTGCTGTATTAGCACACGCGGATGATTTGGTTGTTTTTGATAATACCATAGGCGGCCTTAGGCGTTCCGCTTCTACCCTATGGGACTATGCCAGGATTAATTGTTTGACCATTAATTTAGATAAGACAAAGGTGCTTAGATTTACCAGAAAAAGAGTATCCCGAGTGAATCTGATGGTGCATAAAAACCTCATACACTATGCTCCATCATATCGCTATTTAGGAGTGGAAATTGAGCCCCATGGCGATTATCTACTTTGCAGACAGGGTCGCATTACTAGGGCAATGCAAGTCACCTCATTAATCTCTTATTTTACTAATAAGCAGGGCGGCTTCACTCTCTGGGGGACTCGCCATTTATATATTCAAGTGTTTGCTCCCATGATCATCTATGGCCTTGAGTCGCTGCTTACATTGGACCTAGCGTGGCTTCAAGTGATGGAGGGCAAGTTCTGGCGACGAATACTGGGGCTACCCCCGGGTGTTCCGATGGCCCTGATTAGACTTGAATTGGGCCTTCCCTCACTGAAAGCGATGGTACTGAAAAGAAGAGCAGGGTTCTACCTTAAGATGATAAGTGGCTCTCCCAATCCCGTATTGACTGTGATTCATCAGGAATTGATCAAAAAATATACCACGTCGCCCCTACAGACAGATATGACTAAATTTTTTATAGACATTGGCTGGACACACAGAGGGGCTACTGTCACTAAGGAAACTCTAAATGAACTCTGAAAAAAAGTGGACCTTTGGGATTGGCTTGAGAATTTCTCTCATTTAAGCAGTCTTAAGACCTATCATTTCGTGAAAGATAGATTGTATAATTTCATGAAACCTCAAGCCTACCTATACTTCTGTCCCACTAGAAGGCTTAGACGCTTCATCATCTTGTTCCGATTGGAGCAATTGCCTACCCTGCATACTGTAGGAGCCTGGGAAAACATCCCTGCTGAAGAGCGAATATGCCGTCTTTGTAAATCCCCAGAATGTCTAGAGACAGCCAGACATCTTCTTACTGAAAGCCAGACACTGAAGGATACAATCTTACACTATTTGGGTGAATTTGTACATGATCCTTTAATTATACGCGAAATGTCATTCTGGCTTTACTGCACTAACACCTGCAATATGCACTTATTCATTGCATTATATAATGTCTGGCAACAGGTTGAACTAGGTCTGGCTCTCTGACTTGAACTATTTTAGCATTGGGGACGCCAAGGAATTGATTGGGCACCTTATTTGTTATAGGTAGGGGTCTTCCATTAATTATACTCACTTCAACTCAGACATAGGTTGTCTTGTGCAAAAATATTCATGTATGACCGTGTATAAATATTATAAGGAAAGTTGTTCAATTTTTCCTTTTTAGTTGTTTTTTATACTTGCTTTTGATCTGTTTCTGTATATTCATGATTTGATATTAATATTTGTAAATTGTAATATGTGTAAAGTTTGAATTTATTTTCAACCTATATCACATTAAAGAATTATTATTATTATGAACAGGTCAATGTTAAAAGGGAAAAAGATGTGGCGAAATGCAATGAACTTTTAAGAGGCGAAAGGAGCAAAGTTTTGGAAGGCACTGAGTAAACAGTGCACCTCCTGTGTGTTTGGGTACCTGTTCAGGGTCCACAAACTGATTGTGTTTTCTCAGAGCATGCTGCTCTGTATTTATCAGACCCAGGGGAGCCCTGGGGCTTTGATGTGTATAGTAGTGGGGGCTGCTATGTTTCAGCCCCCGGCCAGATAGCCGACAATCTGGCCCCCCGGGGGGGCAGGTCTTTAAACCTGATCCCTGCCTGCCTGTTGGTTTCCTTAGGTGCTTAGCACCTTGCTGCATGAAGGAAGGGTGAGGTGATTGCTCGCACCTCACCCTTCCTCAGCATTGTGTTGTACAGACTGCGTGTCTCTTTGACTTGGGGGGAGGAGAGGAGCAGAGAGGGGGAGAGGTTGGGCTGCCCCTCTCCGGGCCTGCTGATGGTAACAACAGTTATCCTGCCTCGCTTTGTGATGCACTGCAGCATTGCCCAGAAGCTCAGGAAATCCTTTGATGGAGTGAGAACATTTCTCAAAAGTATAACTTTTGATACATGATGATGCCCCCGCTTTCCCAAAGTTAACATTTTAATAGAAGAAAAAATATAGTTCTTCAGCGACCTTTGAGCGCATTTGTATCGGTTGGCACAGAGATGTGTCCAGTAAGGGGAGATGCATGATGAGGCCCACCCCCAAAACCACATGGTGCAACAGGCAGAATAGGCTGTGTAGAGACAGCAAACACATGCTGGATTCAGAAGTCAAAAGGTATCCTTTGTGCATCGCAGTGGATGAGTGGTAATTCCAACTGAAAACAAGTTATTGCATCCTCGCAGTTTGCAGTGAGGGATATGAAATTTAGTTGTAAGGACAGTCAATACACAAGAAGTATTATAGAGACAAAATATGTGGCAGGCGTTGCACTGAAGGTTTTTTGGTGGTGAAAACATGATAAGGCTGTTGATAGACTCGGTCAACTCTCATGATCGTCTTCCTTGATTGGTGATCGTGAGGCCCACTGTGGGATGGTTTCCTCATTTCCCACATAGGGGTGACATGGTGAGAGATAGGGCCAAACTACTGAAGATAGGGGACACCAAAGATATGCAATGAAATGTGACATAAAAGTGAAACAGACTATTGAACACCTAGTGACTGCATCTAGACCAGATAGAAGAGGAGCTGACTGCTTTATATTGTACTTGGAAAAGGGAATGAAGCCAGGTGGGAGAAGGGGAAAGCATTTCCAGGCAAGGTTCTTTAGTTGTTTGGTTTGGGGTCTACAGATGCTTCAGTGTTGGGGCAAGTATCGGAAGGAGTGGATGTTATGGGATTGGGTGGGTTTGGATCCAAGGAGTGGGGTCGATTCTGAATTTAATATTAGTGTGAATTGGCTGAATAATGCGGTCTGCTATAATGGTTGCATTTAGTGAGCACATGTTTCTGCTCTTTCTTGGAATGTTAATGGTCTGTGTATTAATATCCAGTGGTCATGCAATATTTGCAAAGGCATACACCAAATGTTGTGCCCCCCTTTAAATGTCCAGGAAGAACATTTCCTTTCTGCTGTACCAGACCTAATAAGACTGATCTGGAGGATACCTCATAATAATGGAATTAGGTGTGTGAACTCGATAATGGTAGAAAACATATATGCCACATAGCTGATGTCATGGATCTCTTGGATGATATTCAAGCACTAATACCAAAGCTGTGTCACCAGTTTTGACAGTGATGGGGATGAAACTTTAATGCCATTATGGATCCACTAGGGAAAACATCCTGAGCTCCAGTGGTGGCCCAATGGGGTGGACATAAGCTGAAGGCCTTTCTTCAGGTGTTTGGCCTGGTAACTGGAAGGAGGGAGAGGCATGGTTCCTTATCAAGGTTTGATTACATTTTTGGCTGGTCCAAGACATTCCCAGGATCAAGGACATACAGCTAATAGCACAATAGTATCTCAGACCAATCCCCACTCAAAGTACCAATTAGAACGATTGGGCTCACATGGCCATTTTGGAAATGGAGACTTAATGCCTTTTCCTTGACCGATATTGACACCATGAAAAACCTAGAAGTGTGCTGCCTCAAATTAATTCTCTTGTAATCGCCACTGCTATCTGATGCTACTATGTCACCTGAAACCCCAGTTGTCAAAGCCTGACTCTGCAACCATTGCACAAGCAATAATATTCAATGATTTAGATTATTGCAAGTTTGTGTTGCTGTAGGCTCTGCAGAAGAATATGAGCCATTTTCAAGTCTTGGTAAATGCAACTGTTGAAAAGCCAAATTTGCCACCAAGTAATCCAAAAAGTAACCTTGGGTATCAAAGGCAGAGGCAGGATTTATTTCCAGGCAGCTTTTGCAGAAATGGACAGGAGAACTAGCAAGGTAACCCCAACGCAAAATTGGATCCCCTGATCATAGAAACCTTGGGATTTTGGCACGAAAAGCCTTATACAAGAGAGTCAGGATAATACATTTTGTTGATTACATTAATAATGCATTTCCAAATGGAGCATGCTCCGACTTTGGGAGGCATAACTTTACAACACCTTTCAAGACCTTTATAATTCTTCTCCTGCCTTACCACGTGATGCAGATCCCTGCCCAGGGGTCCGCCGGACCTTTCCATTACACGTAGTATGATATGTTCTGGCATCTCGGGCCCATGCGATCCCTATTTCAATTCTCCAGCGGTACAAAATAAATTCAGAGTAGTAATGTGGAGTCGTCACTGGTTGTACCTGCACCTCCCATTGAGGCCTACGTTACGCTTGCACAGCCTTATGGGTTTTTAGGAGTGTGCCAAGCAGGTATCTTACGGCACCACTTCCCCAAACTTGGCGCCCGTCACTGCATCATCTCTCAGTTATGCCGGCGGGTTTTGCTCTGTCCGTGTCTCATGTACGTACACCGGTCATCAGAAATTAAATAGTATTGGCATTGACACAGTGGTCAAGATTATTACGTGCACTCGAATCAAATCACCCCTGTCCTTCAGAAGCGCCCCAGGATACATGCATGGGCAGAGTCAAATGTGCAGAAAAGCTCTCAAACATCTGAAGGAGAGCCATCCATAGTACACCCCTGCCCATTACCTTTGCATATCAAAGGCAGCTTACCAGTGCCCTTCTTTAAAGTGATGGGAAATACTCCTTATGCAAAACAACGGACTGGGTTTATGTAGTGTAAAGTATGCAGACTCCCGGACAAACCATGTTGGCATGGTAGTAAAAAAAAGACAATGGTCATCAGCACCACATTGGCATGATAATAGCCACTGATAGTAAGAAATTCAAGAAGAAACTGGTGCAGCTAAAGTGTGTGTGAAATATTATGAGGGAATGTGCAGATCATGCTGGCAAAGTGCGGAGGAAGAACTGGACGGTTTCTGGAGGGTTCTCCCGGTGCATACACTGACAAATTGACAGCGGGCAGCATTATGGGCGAACCGAGTTTACAGGAGATAGAAAAAGCGACCCAGCAAATTCACACAGGGAAAGCACTGCCACCTATAGGTCTCTCAGGTGGTCAGAATTAATGTTATGTTCATTTCATGTAAGAAAAAGGGGATTCCTGATGCTGGACTGGTGCCAGCCACAATAGCAACAATATTTATATTTGTATTTGTATTTATTAGGCTTACATAGCGCTTTATACCAAAGCGCTTCACATTAACAACAACAGGATACATTTAATATAACAATAACAGTAACAAGAAGCAAATTACAATTTTGAATCAGTCAACAAAACAGCAATTTGACAGAGGGAAGGGGGAGAGAAGTGGAGCAGAGCTAGGAGGGAGAAGGGGGGTAGCAGGAGGAGGAGGCAGGAAGGGGTGAGGGCGAGGATGGGGTGGGGGAAAAGAAGGGAGAGGCTTAAGGGGGTGAAGAGGGGAAGGGAGGGAGAGTGGGAGAGGGGAGAGGGAGAGGTATCATGGCGGGGAATGGAGAAGGAAGGATTTAAGGGACGTGCGGAAAGAAGAAAAGGTAGGAATAGAGCGGATTGAGAGAGGTAAGGAGTTCCAGTGGAGGGGGGCTAGGAGTTGGAAGGAGCGGAAACGGGAGGAGTCACAAAGGGAGCGTGGAACAGTGAGGAGGAAGTGGTCAGCGGAACGGAGGGAGCGAGAGGGGGTGTAGACAGAGAGAAGGGAAGAGAGATAAGGGGGAGCAAGATCATGGGGAGATTTAAAGACTAGGCAGAGAAAATGAAATTTAAGTTGATAGTGAAAGGGGAGCCAGCCAATGGAGGATAAGGAAACAGAGATGGAGTCTCGGGGGGAGAGGAGACAGAGGGTATGGATGGCAGAGTGATAGATAGATTTGAGGGGGGCAAGATGAGGAGAAGGTAGACCAAAAAGTAAGGAGGAGCAGTAGAAGAGGTGAGAAAAGATAAGGGAGGAGATTAAAAGTTTAGTAGCATGGAACGTAAGGAAGGGGCGAACTTTGCGAATATTATACAGATGGTAGCGACAGGCACGAGAGGTGAGTGAGATGTGGTGGGAGAAGGTGAGAGAAGAGTCGAAGTGAAAGCCTAAGTTGCGAGCATGAGGGGAGAAAGTGAGATTAGAGGGAGGAAAATGAATGAAAGGAGGAGGGGAGGGAGGAGGAAGGGAGTTGGAAGGGAGTTGGAAGGGAAGAAAACTACTTCAGTTTTGTCAGCGTTAAGGGAAAGAAAGCGAGAAGACATCCAGTTTTTAATAGCAGTAAGACAGGAGGAAAGTTTAAGGTGGAGATCAGGAGAGAAGGAAGAGAAGGAAAGAAAGAGCTGTGTGTCGTCGGCATAGAAATGATGAGAGATGCCAAATAAGGAGATAAGAGGGGCAAGGAGGAAGGTGTAGAGCGAGAATAGGAAAGGACCAAGCACTTAGCCTTGGGGAACTCCATAAACGAGAGGAGCGGCCACCCCAGGAAACAGTAAAAGAGCGGGAGGAGAGGTAAGAGGATAGCCAGTTGAGAACAGATCCTTTGAAACCAAAGGAGGAGAGAGTGTTGAGGAGAAGGGGATGATCAACAGTGTCGAAGGCAGCAGCGAGATCAATAAGAATAAGGACAGAGGATTGCTTTGAGTGTCGGGCAGAGAGGAGGCAGTTAAGGATGTATGTGAGGGCTGTTTCAGGAGAGTGTTTGGGACAAAAGCCAGATTGAGAAGGGGGAAGGAGAGAGAGATTAGTGAAAAAGGTAGAGAGCTGTGAGTAGGCAAGGCGCTCAAGAAGTTTAGAGAGGAAGGGAGAAGTGAGATAGGACAGAAGTTAGAGGTGAGTAGGGGATCAGCAGAAGGTTTCTTCAGAATCTGAATGATGGTGGCGTGCTTGAAAGCAGAGGGGAATGTGGCTGAGGAAAGGCAGATGTTGAAGAAGGAGGTAAGGTAGGGAATAAGAAGAGGGTAGATCTTAGGGATAAGAAGGGAGGGGACAGGGTCGGATGGAGCAGACGAGGGGTGGGCTTTGGAGAGGAGAAGAGAAACGTCAGAAGGGGAGACTGGGGAGAATACAGACATGCAATTAGAGGGTGAGGAGGAAGAAGGGGGGGGGTGAGGAGGAATAGATTTTTTGCCGAAGGGCAAGAATCTTGGAGGAGAAGTAATTAGCGAAGTCAGAGGGAGATAGGGTGGAGGAGGTAGAGGGATCAGGGGTAGGGGAGAGAGAAGACGAGAGAGAGTTTGGAAGATGCGGCTGTGGTGGGAGGCTTGGGAATGAAGAAGGTCAGAGTAGTAGGAGCGTTTAGCAGAGGAGAGGCAGGAGACATAGAGGGAGTGATAAGAGAAGTAGGAGGATTGGTTGGAAAGTGAAGGAGATTTGAGCCAGAGTCTCTCAAAACATCGGAGGACACGTCGCATGGAGAGGAGTTGAGGGGAGAGCCAAGGTTGAGAGGGTATCCGAGTTGGACGGAAGAAGGAAAGGGGGTGGAGTAGATCAAGAGAGGAGGAGATGGAAGAGGAGAGAGTAGAAAGTGCATCATTGGCCGAAAGTGAGGAGAAGTCATGGAGAGAGGGGAGAGAAGAAGAGCAAGTTTCAAGAAAGAGTGAGGGATCAAAGTTGCGAAGGTCACGAACAGGGGAATATGAACAGGGGAAGTATGAGAATATGAACAGGGTAAATATCAACAGGGGAGGTCGATTTTCTAATAAATGGAGAGGTGAAGATTGCGGGCAGGCAATTTCCAATAACTGATGGTTTAGTGAGACATATTGTTGAAGTTAATGGAACTGAATATAATTCACTTCGCTCAATCCATATTTTGTTCGCATAGGGGCACCAGACTGAAGTGAAGGAGACAATATGATGTCCTAGGACCGGCGGATGAAATGGAGGCACGCCGGCCAATAATGACGTCGACCTGGGACAACTTAGTTGAATTCACTTTTCTCAAGCCTGCGATGGACCAAATGGGGCTTGGTCAGAAAAAGGCGACACATCACTACACGACAGCTAGGACCCGAATGCAAGGATGCAGGAAAACAGCTCGCTGCCAAACACATTGCGACAAGGGATAGGTAGATGACAGTGCTGCCCCAACAAGGCCCTTGCTCTTTGCTTTGGTTATGGAGCCTTTAGTGCGATGGGTTGCAGTCTAATCTGCTGGTGGTAAAATGGGAGGGGAAGCCAGTGGCATCCGCTATGCTGATGACTTTTTCCTATATGTACATTGCCCCTAGATGTGTGGGCCACGTGTTATGGAAATAATAAGAGCAGTCAAGTGACTTAGCATGCTTAGAATAATCTGGTCCACATCAATTTTGTTTCCAATTTGTTTATCGAGGTTGTTTGTGCCCGTTGTGATCTGAAAGGGACACTTTTAGTACCTAGTTATGCATTTTGCGAAAACAGTGGCTCAATATCGATTGGGTACTCCCCCACATTGTTTTGGATTTGAATCGCTAATTCACACTTCTGCTGACGATAGAGTGTAGGTTAGACCTTTTTAAAATGGTTAGGTCCCCAGTTACATTTGTATTCACCAAAACTCTCCATTCCCCATGCTGTCTACCATGTCTACTCAAATTGAAACTCAGATTTCTTTTTTTCCCTGGAAGAATGGGGCCCTGTTGATAGTGATTGCTCCCTTACATAGATCGCTGTGGAATGGTGGACTTAGACCAAATGAAGTTACTACTGGTCATCGCCAATTCAGACAGCAAACAAAGCAGGCACAATGGCACAAGACTAACCTTGCAATACCACTGGAAGGGATTAGTGATGAATCCACTTCCGGGACACCAGTGGTCCAGAGAGAATATCAGTTTCTAAACCATCAATCAGCCCCACACCTCTAGTACACCAGAAGGTATCTGAACAGATTGGAAACACAAGTCCACTATAAAACTCCTGGTCCGATTTTGGTAACGTGGAAGGAGCAGCAGGCTTGTCTCTGAAAAGCTTATCGTTGGTTAGTTGCAATACAGCAAAAATGCAATAATTGCACCATGATAAAAGGGACTGGCCAGTCAAGTTTGTGTACATATTTCTACTTTATTATTATCACAACAGACAGTTCTAGCACAATACGAAATATAACCCTCCCTGTAAAGGAATGCAGAGGACAGACAGATTCAAAGAAGGAAAAGGGATGCACTCTGGATACTGACAGGAGGGTAGTAGATATAGTAAATAATCACAACAGTTCAAGGATACTTGGTTTCAGCACAAAGGGAGAAATGGGTTGTAAAATCTATCTAGAGGCCGAAATTATTTACTATGCTCTGTGCTATCTGACACTTTGTGGCCTTGATAGTCAGACGTGCATTCTGCAGCATCTGCAACACTTGTTTCAGGTAGCATAGGTGATGTTCCCAAGTGAGGCCGAACATAGCAATGTCGTCTAAATAAGCAACACTGAAGTTTGCCAGTCCAGACAAAATCTAGTTTACCATCCGCTGAAAAGTGGCAGGGTCATTCTTCAATCCAAAGGCCATCACAGTGAGCTGATAATGTCCTTCTGGGGTTGAGAATGCGTAACTGCCTCTCGCTCCATCTGTCAAGCCAGTCTGCCAGTACCCTGCCGTGTGGTCAAAGGTACTCATATACTTGGCAGCGTCAAGCTTATCAATGAGCGCATCTGCCTGAGGAATGGGGTGAGCATCTGTCTTCGTGACAGAATTGAGTCCCCTGTAGTCCGCACAAAAGTGAACTTCAGTCTTCCAATCACTGTTTGTTTTAGCGAACAGTACCACTGGGCTAGCCCAGGGGCTGTGGGATGGCTCTCTGACTCCTTAGGACAGCATCTTGGAAATGTCCTCCTTGATGGTGTCCTGACCTTATCGGACATCCAGTGAATCCTGCTCTTCACCGGCTTACTGTCTCCAGTGTCCACATCATGAGTTCACCAATCTGCGTGACCTTGTGTCAGTGACAACAGACAGGCAGCCTGTCCCAGTAAAAAGCGACAGTCTGTCAGTTGCTGTTCTGACAGGTCTTTTGCAAGGTTGACACCTTCAACTGACTCATCTGTGGCTTTAGTGTGTAGAAGGTCTGGGAGGGGATTGGACTTCTCAATCTCTCCAGCAGTCACTTTCTCGATGACCCGGCTATAATGGGGTTTTAGACGGTTGACGTGAAAAACCCTGCACATCTGTTAGGTCCATTCATGTCAATGAGATAGTTCACCTCACTGACATTTTCCATTTCACAGTAAGGCCAAGTCCATTTGTCCTGAAGGACACTAGGTTTGACAGGCTCCATAATCCTCACCCACTGGCCTGGAGAATAGACTGTCACTCTGGTCTTTTGGCCGTGCCAGTGCTTCATCAGCTCCTGACTGGCCTTTAGGTTTTTCGTTGACTGTTCCATGTAATTTGTCATTCTAGACTGAAGGCCAAGCACATAGTCCAGCACATCTCACGTAGGTGATGAGGGGTTGCCCTCCCATCCCTCTTTCACTAGACTGACTGCACCTTGTACCAGGTGTACAAACAGCAGTGGAAAAGGGGTAAACCCTACTCCGTTGTGTGGCCCCATCCTGTAGGTGAACTATCAGGTATGGCAGGAGAATATCCCATTTTCTCCAAAGGGTCTCTTCAAAGCCACTTATCATGCCTTTCATGTTCTTGTTGAACTGCTCAACAAGCCCTTTTATTTGTGGATGGAAGGATGTAGAGATCCGGTAGGTGCCTCCACACTCTTCCCACATAGCCTTCATACATAAAATATGCAGTTTAATTCCCTGTCAGAATCCAACACGGGAGAATATCCCAATCAGTGCCTTCACAACGGTTAAAGGATCGACTCCAAAGGTTCGGAATGCAATACAGTCGAGTTAAAAGGACCAAAAAAAAAAAGACTGAATTATTTATTTATTTATTTATTTGGGGGGACAAACCCACGGTTTTAGGCCAAAAACCATAAATTTTACCTATACCAAAACCCCAAAAAAAAACATACATAAAAAAAAAAGCATTCAGTCTTTTTTCCCAGTATTTTTGACTCAAATGTATTGCAGTCGATCCTTTTGTTTTCGAATGAATGACTGGACACCCTTCACAACTACAGGGACTTTCATGTTTCTCAGAGGGACAGCCTGAGGGTAGCTTGTGGCGTGGTCTACCAACACCAAGATGTATCTGTTCCCTGAGCTGGTTTGAGGATCCAAAGAACCTACACTATCCATGCCTATTCTCTCAAAAGGCCATCCAAACACGGGTAATGGAATTAAGGGGGCCTTTGTGGTACCGCCTGACTTGCCAGATGCCCGACAGGTTAGGCAGGACCGGACAAATTCCTTAACTTTTACTCCGAACTGCGGCCAGTTAAAGTGTGCAGAAAACTGGTCTGATGTCTTAGTCACTCCCAAGTGGCCTGCTAAAGGAATTTGGTGAACCAAATCCAAAGGGAAAATTCTGTGGCCCTGAGGAATCACCAACTTTATGGTGCCCTTGCCCTCACTCTTTTTAACTCACTGTACAGGAGCCCATTGTCCCAGTACACTTTGAATAGGCCAGGGGTCACACCCTTAACCTGCTCCTCCACCTGCTTCTGCAGGCCTGCCAGAGTTGTACACTCTTTCTGGGCTTTGAAGTCAGTCTAATCTTGGCCCCCAGCTGATGCAAACACATCCAGCTTGGGCAGGCCCCTTCAGATCAGTGTTCCTGTATTGGACCAGGCAACTCTGAAATCACTGAGTCACCTGCTTCCAAAGTAGGGTTCTCAGTGGCTGCTGACCCCTCTACCACAGGTGTAGGTGACCCAGCAGTCTGCGGAACTGGACCATATGCTACCAGCCACACTGCTCCCTCCAACAAGTCCTCCGGAAGCTCTCCAGACCCTAAGGCCCTAAGGTTCTGAGACTGTTCAATCTGGTGATCTCTTTGGCCCTTGATAAGGTAGCTGCTGTGACTATCTCAGGATCAGGAAGATCCTTACCCAACAGACATGGGACAGGGATAGAGCCTTTCACCACTACATGGCGCTGGGTCGATTCACCTCACCAGCTGAATTCTACTATTGCCAAGGGGCACACACTCTTTCCATCAAACCCACTGATGCTACAATCAGGTCCATCGATATACTGGCCTGGGTCTTCCCATTGCTGGGTGACAGCAGTGAGGCTAGCCGTGGTGTCTCGGAATGCAGGAGTTTTGTGTCCATTGATATACACATGTTCTAAATAGAGTTGAGTATTATTGGAAACAGGGATCTCTTCTGGAGACCTGGTACTGTTCCCACTCAGTGTAACCAATCCAGATTCGGCTATGGATGGCAGAGTGATAGATAGATTTGAGGGGGGCAAGATGAGGAGAAGGTAGACCAAAAAGTAAGGAGGAGCAGTAGAAGAGGTGAGAAAAGATAAGGGAGGAGATTAAAAGTTTAGTAGCATGGAACGTAAGGAAGGGGCGAACTTTGCGAATATTATACAGATGGTAGCGACAGGCACGAGAGGTGAGTGAGATGTGGTGGGAGAAGGTGAGAGAAGAGTCGAAGTGAAAGCCTAAGTTGCGAGCATGAGGGGAGAAAGTGAGATTAGAGGGAGGAAAATGAATGAAAGGAGGAGGGGAGGGAGGAGGAAGGGAGTTGGAAGGGAGTTGGAAGGGAAGAAAACTACTTCAGTTTTGTCAGCGTTAAGGGAAAGAAAGCGAGAAGATATCCAGTTTTTAATAGCAGTAAGACAGGAGGAAAGTTTAAGGTGGAGATCAGGAGAGAAGGAAGAGAAGGAAAGAAAGAGCTGTGTGTCGTCGGCATAGAAATGATGAGAGATGCCAAATAAGGAGATAAGAGGGGCAAGGAGGAAGGTGTAGAGCGAGAATAGGAAAGGACCAAGCACTTAGCCTTGGGGAACTCCATAAACAAGAGGAGCGGCCACCCCAGGAAACAGTAAAAGAGCGGGAGGAGAGGTAAGAGGATAGCCAGTTGAGAACAGATCCTTTGAAACCAAAGGAGGAGAGAGTGTTGAGGAGAAGGGGATGATCAACAGTGTCGAAGGCAGCAGCGAGATCAATAAGAATAAGGACAGAGGATTGCTTTGAGTGTCGGGCAGAGAGGAGGGAGTTAAGGATGTATGTGAGGGCTGTTTCAGGAGAGTGTTTGGGACAAAAGCCAGATTGAGAAGGGGGAAGGAGAGAGAGATTAGTGAAAAAGGTAGAGAGCTGTGAGTAGGCAAGGCGCTCAAGAAGTTTAGAGAGGAAGGGAGAAGTGAGATAGGACAGAAGTTAGAGGTGAGTAGGGGATCAGCAGAAGGTTTCTTCAGAATCTGAATGATGTTGGCGTGCTTGAAAGCAGAGGGGAATGTGGCTGAGGAAAGGCAGATGTTGAAGAAGGAGGTAAGGTAGGGAATAAGAAGAGGGTAGATCTTAGGGATAAGAAGGGAGGGGACAGGGTCGGATGGAGCAGACGAGGGGTGGGCTTTGGAGAGGAGAAGAGAAACGTCAGAAGGGGAGACTGGGGAGAATACAGACATGCAATTAGAGGGTGAGGAGGAAGAAGGGGGGGGGGTGAGGAGGAATAGATTTTTTGCCGAAGGGCAAGAATCTTGGAGGAGAAGTAGTTAGCGAAGTCAGAGGGAGATAGGGTGGAGGAGGTAGAGGGATCAGGGGTAGGGGAGAGAGAAGACGAGAGAGAGTTTGGAAGATGCGGCTGTGGTGGGAGGCTTGGGAATGAAGAAGGTCAGAGTAGTAGGAGCGTTTAGCAGAGGAGAGGCAGGAGACATAGAGGGAGTGATAAGAGAAGTAGGAGGATTGGTTGGAAAGTGAAGGAGATTTGAGCCAGAGTCTCTCAAAACATCGGAGGACACGTCGCATGGAGAGGAGTTGAGGGGAGAGCCAAGGTTGAGAGGGTATCCGAGTTGGAAGGAAGAAGGAAAGGGGGTGGAGTAGATCAAGAGAGGAGGAGATGGAAGAGGAGAGAGTAGAAAGTGCATCATTGGCCGAAAGTGAGGAGAAGTCATGGAGAGAGGGGAGAGAAGAAGAGCAAGTTTCAAGAAAGAGTGAGGGATCAAAGTTGCGAAGGTCACGAACAGGGGAATATGAACAGGGGAAGTATGAGAATATGAACAGGGTAAATATCAACAGGGGAGGTCGATTTTCTAATAAATGGAGAGGTGAAGATTGCGGGCAGGCAATTTCCAATAACTGATGGTTTAGTGAGACATATTGTTGAAGTTAATGGAACTGAATATAATTCACTTCGCTCAATCCATATTTTGTTCGCATAGGGGCACCAGACTGAAGTGAAGGAGACAATATGATGTCCTAGGACCGGCGGATGAAATGGAGGCACGCCGGCCAATAATGACGTCGACCTGGGACAACTTAGTTGAATTCACTTTTCTCAAGCCTGCGATGGACCAAATGGGGCTTGGTCAGAAAAAGGCGACACATCACTACACGACAGCTGGGACCCGAATGCAAGGATGCAGGAAAACAGCTCGCTGCCAAACACATTGCGACAAGGGATAGGTAGATGACAGTGCTGCCCCAACAAGGCCCTTGCTCTTTGCTTTGGTTATGGAGCCTTTAGTGCGATGGGTTGCAGTCTAATCTGCTGGTGGTAAAATGGGAGGGGAAGCCAGTGGCATCCGCTATGCTGATGACTTTTTCCTATATGTACATTGCCCCTAGATGTGTGGGCCACGTGTTATGGAAATAATAAGAGCAGTCAAGTGACTTAGCATGCTTAGAATAATCTGGTCCACATCAATTTTGTTTCCAATTTGTTTATCGAGGTTGTTTGTGCCCGTTGTGATCTGAAAGGGACACTTTTAGTACCTAGTTATGCATTTTGCGAAAATAGTGGCTCAATATCGATTGGGTACTCCCCCACATTGTTTTGGATTTGAATCGCTAATTCACACTTCTGCTGACGATAGAGTGTAGGTTAGACCTTTTTAAAATGGTTAGGTCCCCAGTTACATTTGTATTCACCAAAACTCTCCATTCCCCATGCTGTCTACCATGTCTACTCAAATTGAAACTCAGATTTCTTTTTTTCCCTGGAAGAATGGGGCCCTGTTGATAGTGATTGCTCCCTTACATAGATCGCTGTGGAATGGTGGACTTAGACCAAATGAAGTTACTACTGGTCATCGCCAATTCAGACAGCAAACAAAGCAGGCACAATGGCACAAGACTAACCTTGCAATACCACTGGAAGGGATTTGTGATGAATCCACTTCCGGGACACCAGTGGTCCAGAGAGAGTATCAGTTTCTAAACCATCAATCAGCCCCACACCTCTAGTACACCAGAAGGTATCTGAACAGATTGGAAACACAAGTCCACTATAAAACTCCTGGTCCGATTTTGGTAACGTGGAAGGAGCAGCAGGCTTGTCTCTGAAAAGCTTATCGTTGGTTAGTTGCAATACAGCAAAAATGCAATAATTGCACCATGATAAAAGGGACTGGCCAGTCAAGTTTGTGTACATATTTCTACTTTATTATTATCACAACAGACAGTTCTAGCACAATACGAAATATAACCCTCCCTGTAAAGGAATGCAGAGGACAGACAGATTCAAAGAAGGAAAAGGGATGCACTCTGGATACTGACAGGAGGGTAGTAGATATAGTAAATAATCACAACAGTTCAAGGATACTTGGTTTCAGCACAAAGGGAGAAATGGGTTGTAAAATCTATCTAGAGGCCGAAATTATTTACTATGCTCTGTGCTATCTGACACTTTGTGGCCTTGATAGTCAGACATGCATTCTGCAGCATCTGCAACACTTGTTTCAGGTAGCATAGGTGATGTTCCCAAGTGGGGCCGAACATAGCAATGTCGTCTAAATAAGCAACACTGAAGTTTGCCAGTCCAGACAAAATCTAGTTTACCATCCGCTGAAAAGTGGCAGGGTCATTCTTCAATCCAAAGGCCATCACAGTGAGCTGATAATGTCCTTCTGGGGTTGAGAATGCGTAACTGCCTCTCGCTCCATCTGTCAAGCCAGCCTGCCAGTACCCTGCCGTGTGGTCAAAGGTACTCATATACTTGGCAGCGTCAAGCTTATCAATGAGCGCATCTGCCTGAGGAATGGGGTGAGCATCTGTCTTCGTGACAGAATTGAGTCCCCTGTAGTCCGCACAAAAGTGAACTTCAGTCTTCCAATCACTGTTTGTTTTAGGGAACAGTACCACTGGGCTAGCCCAGGGGCTGTGGGATGGCTCTCTGACTCCTTAGGACAGCATCTTGGAAATGTCCTCCTTGATGGTGTCCTGACCTTATCGGACATCCAGTGAATCCTGCTCTTCACCGGCTTACTGTCTCCAGTGTCCACATCATGAGTTCACCAATCTGCGTGACCTGGTGTCAGTGACAACAGACAGGCAGCCTGTCCCAGTAAAAAGCGACAGTCTGTCAGTTGCTGTTCTGACAGGTCTTTTGCAAGGTTGAAACCTTCAACTGACTCATCTGTGGCTTTAGTGTGTAGACGGTCTGGGAGGGGATTGGACTTCTCAATCTCTCCAGCAGTCACTTTCTCGATGACCCGGCTATAATGGGGTTTTAGACGGTTGACGTGAAAAACCCTGCACATCTGTTAGGTCCATTCATGTCAATGAGATAGTTCACCTCACTGACATTTTCCATTTCACAGTAAGGCCAAGTCCATTTGTCCTGAAGGACACTAGGTTTGACAGGCTCCATAATCCTCACCCACTGGCCTGGAGAATAGACTGTCACTCTGGTCTTTTGGCCGTGCCAGTGCTTCATCAGCTCCTGACTGGCCTTTAGGTTTTTCGTTGACTGTTCCATGTAATTTGTCATTCTAGACTGAAGGTCAAGCACATAGTCCAGCACATCTCACGTAGGTGATGAGGGGTTGCCCTCCCATCCCTCTTTCACTAGACTGACTGCACCTTGTACCAGGTGTACAAACAGCAGTGGAAAAGGGGTAAACCCTACTCCGTTGTGTGGCCCCATCCTGTAGGTGAACTATCAGGGATGGCAGGAGAATATCCCATTTTCTCCAAAGGGTCTCTTCAAAGCCACTTATCATGCCTTTCATGTTCTTGTTGAACTGCTCAACAAGCCCTTTTATTTGTGGATGGAAGGATGTAGAGATCCGGTAGGTGCCTCCACACTCTTCCCACATAGCCTTCATACATAAAATATGCAGTTTAATTCCCTGTCAGAATCCAACACGGGAGAATATCCCAATCAGTGCCTTCACAACGGTTAAAGGATCGACTCCAAAGGTTCGGAATGCAATACAGTCGAGTTAAAAGGACCAAAAAAAAAAAGACTGAATTATTTATTTATTTATTTATTTGGGGGGACAAACCCACGGTTTTAGGCCAAAAACCATAAATTTTACCTATACCAAAACCCCCAAAAAAAACATACATAAAAAAAAAAGCATTCAGTCTTTTTTCCCAGTATTTTTGACTCAAATGTATTGCAGTCGATCCTTTTGTTTTCGAATGAATGACTGGACACCCTTCACAACTACAGGGACTTTCATGTTTCTCAGAGGGACAGCCTGAGGGTAGCTTGTGGCGTGGTCTACCAACACCAAGATGTATCTGTTCCCTGAGCTGGTTTGAGGATCCAAAGAACCTACACTATCCATGCCTATTCTCTCAAAAAGCCATCCAAACACGGGTAATGGAATTAAGGGGGCCTTTGTGGTACCGCCTGACTTGCCAGATGCCCGACAGGTTAGGCAGGACCGGACAAATTCCTTAACTTTTACTCCGAACTGCGGCCAGTTAAAGTGTGCAGAAAACTGGTCTGATGTCTTAGTCACTCCCAAGTGGCCTGCTAAAGGAATTTGGTGAACCAAATCCAAAGGGAAAATTCTGTGGCCCTGGGGAATCACCAACTTTATGGTGCCCTTGCCCTCACTCTTTTTAACTCACTGTACAGGAGCCCATTGTCCCAGTACACTTTGAATAGGCCAGGGGTCACACCCTTAACCTGCTCCTCCACCTGCTTCTGCAGGCCTGCCAGAGTTGTACACTCTTTCTGGGCTTTGAAGTCAGTCTAATCTTGGCCCCCAGCTGATGCAAACACATCCAGCTTGGGCAGGCCCCTTCAGATCAGTGTTCCTGTATTGGACCAGGCAACTCTGAAATCACTGAGTCACCTGCTTCCAAAGTAGGGTTCTCAGTGGCTGCTGACCCCTCTACCACAGGTGTAGGTGACCCAGCAGTCTGCGGAACTGGACCATATGCTACCAGCCACACTGCTCCCTCCAACAAGTCCTCCAGAAGCTCTCCAGACCCTAAGGCCCTAAGGTTCTGAGACTGTTCAATCTGGTGATCTCTTTGGCCCTTGATAAGGTAGCTGCTGTGACTATCTCAGGATCAGGAAGATCCTTACCCAACAGACATGGGACAGGGATAGAGCCTTTCACCACTACATGGCGCTGGGTCGATTCACCTCACCAGCTGAATTCTACTATTGCCAAGGGGCACACACTCTTTCCATCAAACCCACTGATGCTACAATCAGGTCCATCGATATACTGGCCTGGGTCTTCCCATTGCTGGGTGACAGCAGTGAGGCTAGCCGTGGTGTCTCGGAATGCAGGAGTTTTGTGTCCATTGATATACACATGTTCTAAATAGAGTTGAGTATTATTGGAAACAGGGATATCTTCTGGAGACCTGGTACTGTTCCCACTCAGTGTAACCAATCCAGATTCGGCCACTCCCTGTCCTAGTGGGAAGTCCTCCTCTAAGAGGCCCACGCCAACGATGGCCTCCTCCATACGTCCAACATTCACTATGGCTTGCTTGGGTAAGCCCTTGCCAGCAGGATCTCTTTTCATATGGCCCAGCTCCTTACACACAGAAAAATATGGGTGCCTGTGCTCTTCTTCTCGATGTGTACGGCTGAACTAAAGGTTTGAGATTTCCCTTCATTCATATGTGGACCTGACTTCAAAGAAGACTTGTCCTTCCCATCCTTTTTTGTCTGAAGATTTCTCTTCCGGTTTGGGTGTGTTCACCTGAGCCTTTTTCTAGACTCGATAACTTACAAACCTGTTGGCAGCCTCTGAAAGCTCCGTATGTTCTGAAATAGTCTTTTCCACAAGATGCTGGTGTAGTTCAACCTCACAATTCTTCAATACATGCCCAAACAAAATAACATTTTACATCCATTTAAATGTTTCAACTTTGTTTCCACACACCCACCCACTCAGATATTTCAATGACAGGTATATGTACCCTTCAAATGTCTGCCTACTTTTCTTTCCGAGATCTCTGATGCTCTTGAGATGCTGTTCAGGGGTTTTACTGAGCTGCCTTCATGCTCTCCTAAGCTGGCCTTTCCTCAGGAGTTAACTGCATCAGTCCCTGGTGTTGGGCGACTGATAAGGACAGGGTGGATCCATGGAGCCTTTGTTAGTTAATCAGGTTGGTCATGGCATGTGGAAGGTTTGGACCCCTCTCTTCTGAAGATGCATTGTGTACTCCTCCTGTCATATCGCAACTAAGTATAACTGGGTGGAATGGCACACCCAGAGTGCATGGGTCAATGCCTATGTCATATAGGGAGCATAAAAAAATGAGCATGGATTAGCCCTACACATTTTTTAAGAGGTTGATCTACCATCATTCAATTTCATTTAAAATTTCAAAAAAGCCCAAGCAAGCGCACACCCACTGTGCGGATGGTCGAATTCCTATCAGGATTGTATGGAGAACCTGGCACCCAGAGACTTGCATTTTACGGTGGCCGCTCTACACATCCTTTCGCTCAGGCACCATAGAGGAGGTGCTGGCAACATGGTTGAAACTCACATTGAAATCTCAGTGAGAGTGAGAGTGGAAAATCACACTGGAATCTCCACGGTGGCATGGGAGTGGCTAATTTGAGAGATGTCTGCACGTGGGAGACGACAGGTGCGTCGTTGAGGAAGATTGTCATACTTTACAGGCATTTGAAGTCCTTTACGGATATCGAGGATTTTCTTTTGCCACGACAGGATCACAGGATCACTTAGATATTTACAGTTGAGGACACACATAATCACCAGCTCGAAGATGCATAAACAATATAATATCACTCCCCCCTGTTGTAAATGGCCAAGCAATAGCAGCAAATATGGTATCCTCCATGTATAAGGCCACTTTCCCTATCCTTTACAGAAATTGAAAGACAGATGGTAAAGCATCCCCAGATAAATGGTGGAGGAAGTCTTACAGAAGCCAGTATATCCTCTAGAGAAGTGAGTATAAAGTGAGGATAAAGTCCAGACGCAAACACATTGAACATGACATTCTTCCCAGAGTATACTATTCCAAAGACACACTATTTAAGATGGGTAGATGTGCAGATCCTGCCTACCTTTGCTGAACTCCCATGAGAGCACTCTTTACCAATACAATTTGGGAATGCGAGAGGATTCTGGATTACTGGAGACAGCTGATAACTAGGTTATCCAAAGTTTGAAACATGGTCATTCCTCTGAATCCATGGTTGTTACCACTGAGCATTTAAGGTCAGCCAAACTATACTAAATATGAAACAGTTGCAATGACCTTAGGATTTTTCCTTGGTCAAAAGGGATTTTGAGATCCTGCTTACTAGTCTACTTAAGACCTTGAAACAAGCATTTATAAGGACGGGTTGCCCTCAAAAACTTTGCACATCACATTGCTGAGATGCTGAAACATGAAAGTGTGTACTTGCATTTGTATTGAATAAACGTTGGAGTGTAATTTCAACCACAAATGATGCACAGAGGAAACAATACAAAAGGCAAAGGCTGTCTCGGTTGGTTGCTGAGGAGGACAGGTATTTTGCCACAGTATCCTGGGAAATGGTCAAGGAAGCAGACATAGCTAGCACACTTAATATAGACCAGGTGTCATGAAGTACAATGTTATAAACATTCACATATTTTCAGCCTCTCCCTGTTGTCTCCCCACACCCCTCTACCCACCAACCAAACAAAATATTTCCCCTACCTCCCTCTCCATCCCCATTTACCTGTTGGACCAGTGCTTTGAGCTCTGGTCTGCTGCACCTCTTGCTCCGGATACCATAGAAATAGAAAAGAAACGTAGTCCCTTTTCCGAATGACGGCAGCCATTTTGTTTATTTATTTTTTCCTTCCGCGATTGGCATCGCTTGCAGCCCCAATCTCCAGAGGATAAAAACGTTGTTTCTTTCTTTTTTCCTTCAGAGATTGGCATCACTTGCGGCCCCAATCTCTAGAGGATAACAAAAGAAAGTCATTCCCACCCCGGATGAACCCTGTGGTGTGAATGGCTTTCATGCCCCAGTGGGAGGGCAGACATGGCTAATAACGGACCACAGCTCGGGCCTACTATGGCTTGGACTGGCAGGCCGATACAGGCCATGTCAGCCCTCCCACCGGGGGATGAAAACCATATTGTACACAACACACATCCATCCCCTTCCCTATGAACTTGTGGTATTTCATAATTAAGAAATGGTACACTGTTCTGAAGGCCATACCAGACAGTATCAGCCAGCGGATCAAGTTAATATGCCAGAGCATAGCAAAGATCATTTCCAGCAAGGAAGGAAGCTTGATGGGTCAGCAGGCATGGCATGGCTTGGGACAATTAAGGAGATGGGTGTGGGCATGCCACTACTGTACATTGTTTGTAATGCACTAATTTGTGAATTATGTCCCTTTTATGCATTACATGGGAAAGTTGGTGAGAGGTGAGGCCTCAGAGATTACCAATTTTTCAATGGATTCGAAAAGGTTTTTTCCTGTAGTGAAGGGAAGTGCGCCAGCTTCCTTCCTGTACAGGAAAAACCCTTAATACCAAATCTGGGGAAGTTTTTTTTTTACAAATTCTACTTTCACCTATAGAGGTGGATTTGCAAGGTGAAATAGTGGTAATGTGACACTTCAGCTTTTTCTAATAGCTACATAACATTGCGATTGCCAGCCGTGTGCAGTTTTTATTTAGGTACCTCATAAGTATGAGAGACTGAACCAGCCCTGCCAGGACTCGAATCTGCAATTCTGGGGAGGCCCAATGCTCCTTATGTTATGTGATGTGTGTAAAACCCCAAACCGCCATTGTTATGGCCTCAAAGCGCTTTGGGTTGTCTGGGAATTCAATTGACCATAGTCTGAACATTACATAATAGACTGTACATTGCAATGCAGGAAAATAACATTCGCTTTGGCAGAGATGTGTAGTAGGGTAACATTATCTTTAACAGGCGTTATGCGTTAGTTTGGGAGTAATGTATATGTGACTATAATTTAATTATAATTATGACATCAATAACACACTGCATGAATCATAGCACGGGGACTGGTTTGGGTTGTGTGACTCTGAGCTATTATTTTGATCCATGTGTTGAGATGTCGACGATCTCAAACCAACTGATTGATGTATAATAATACAGAGAACAGCTGTGAGTGTTATGACTTCACAGCGCTAAGCCCTTGTATATGAGTGTGCAGTCACTCAACAGCTCAGGGCTGGCTTCCATACAGTGAGTGCACGTGTAACACGACTGCCAACACATAAGGGCATGGCAGTATTGTTGCTTTTATAGCGCTGAACAGCAAAGCACATCACAGTACTGAAGGTGAGGCGTGGGAAGCAATTTAAAAAAATAGTGAACCCATCTGCTGTTATGAGCTCCTCACTTCTGGATCTCTAATTCTGAAGCAGGGATAACGTATTTACCCTTAAGACACTCCCCCATAAGGTTGGCTTTAACTACGTAGGTACCCTGCTGAGTATACAGCCTACATGAGCAGTCAGTGGGCCATGCTAGCAACCCTATGACTTCCCTGGTGCATTGTGGAGACTGGGCCTCTCTATATCGGTGGCTGGGCTCATCTGGGAATAATCTGAATATTCATATGACAACACTTTCCAACCACTTCTTTGTGCTTTAATGTCCTAGTTATGTTAACTGGCGGAGACAGGATGAACCCAGAACATTTTGTGAAAACAGCAATATGTGCTAGAAACTGTTGAGAAGCAGGCAATCTTCAGAATTAAAGTGGGGAAATGGCATTGCAACACACCTGATGTTTCCCTGAAATGGACCCCCAGATTAGACACTTTGCCATCAGACGGAGAAATTAGGATTGGAGCATAGATTTGGAAATACTTTACAAAGCTTTAACAAATCAAGACAGAATTGCATTACAAGCTGTTAAAACACAAATTAATCAGTTTCAAGTCCGACTGCCAAACAGGACACCTTCAGCAGCAGGAGTGATTGAAGATTTTGACCATAATTCTAACATGGATTTTTCAAGGAATAGCAAATATGCGATTGGAAATGGAGAGGCATGCATGCCTGACGACTCCACGTAGAAGAACTTAGTTTTGAAATTGAAGTCAGATGACATAATGATAACCATTTTATTGTACCTTAGTCCATTTCAGGTTCATAAGGGGATACGTTTGCTCTGCAAGAATGACACATCCACAGACATATTTGTCTATAGCATTCAGCAGAAATAGATTTTTGAAGAATCAGAAAGCAAACAATTTCCTATAAATTGCAAAACCTGTGGTATCGGCCTTGTAGTAATGGTTACGTTGTTCAACCCATAGGAAGAGCAGTTTTTGGGTGGCTTATAACTTTGGCACCATTCAAAGAATTTGCATGAACCTTTGCAAAAAAGAAAAAGTATATGCCATCTCTAAATACTTTTGCAAAGTTTCGTTTGGTTTTGTCAAAGGGAGGAAACATTACAAGGGGGTCCCAAAACCTTTGAAATCCAGATAGACATACATTGAAAAATGTTTTGCTCATGTTTGCAGCCCAAACCACTGGACAGATTTGCACCAAATGTGTGCAAAGAGCAGTGGCCTGGTCCCAAAAGTGTGCTTTTGCAAATTTGGTGTAAATCCTTCCAGTCAATTTTACTCAAATGGCCAAAAAGTAGGTCCCAAAAATGTGTAATATCTGCTTCTGTTCCACGGATTCACTTCCTGGTTCGGTGTTCGCGGATGCCTCTGAACCAATCAGAGCCGTGTGACATTCACAGACATTGAACGCACATGCTGATTGGTCAATTAAAAGCGTGAGGTGCATCACATTTTTAAAATGGATGCTATGTTGGATTCGCAAACTGTGCCCGTAGTCCATTGACATCACAGTAAAAACATATTGAAAAATGCAACATTACCTTGTCAAACAAATGAAACAATCTCTGGGCAGCTGAGGGGTGATGAGGTTGGGATGGGATATGGCCTGAAAAAGCCAAACATCGAGTGGTATTTCTTCTCTGATGTCCGCGAACATCTCAGATGTTCGGGGCATTGCTGTGATGTTGGCAAATTTGACAAGTTCGAGTACATCCATGCATATTTCTGCATTACACAGTCAGTGAAGAGCAGTTATTTGATGGCTTATTACTTTAGCGCCATTCAATGAAACAGCGTGAAATTTTGCAATATACTTTCAGACCCAACGTCGAATGTGTTTGGTAAGTTTGGTGCCTTTTAGCCACCAAGGGGCAAAATTAAACAGGAGGTCCAAAATGTTTGAACGGCTTATAAATGTGTTGCTGTTTGACAAATCTATGTACAAGTTTGCAAAAAGATTCTAGAGCCAACTTTGAATGTGTTTGCAAAGATTGGTGGGATTTTGTGAACAGGGGTGGTCTCAACATTTTTAGATGGCTTTTTATCTTTGGAGCTGTTTGACGAATCTGCACAACAATTGGCCAAATGATTATAGACCCAACTTTGAATGTTTATGCAAAGTTCAAATGGATTTTGTCAAGTATGGACTATCTTATATCACTATTGTTGCACCTACATTTTGACACTTTTCAGAAAATAAAATATGGACGAAATTGCAGCAAACTTGTGTGAGGAGCATTGGCAAGGACACAAAAACATGGTTTTGCAAATGTGTCTGTGTTTTATTTTTTTGAAAAGTGTCATAATGTAGGTACAAAAAATAATGGTATACCTTTGGTAACTAAGGTATAGCCTGTGGCCATGGCCAGGGCTAGATTGCCTGGGGCATGGCGGCCCTACCCGAACAATCTGGCCATTGGCCAGGAACACCAGGGACCGGCAATTTGGTCAAGGTCAATTGTTTTACATCGGAATAGCATTGAAAGGGAAAATAAAATCTGCTTGTGGGTACAGTCCAAAGTGCGGGACGGGTTTTCAACAAACTTGCACAGGGAGCGTCAGCAAGGACCTGAATGCATGCTTTTGCAAATCTGTCAGTGTTTTATTTTTTCCAAAGTGTCAAAATATATGTACAAAAAATAGTGATATAACTTTGGTGCCTGGGCATTGAGTCTGTCCCTCGACAAAGACACATGTCTACTCTGATTTGCTTATTGGAGCATGCAGGATGGCCAAAGCCCATGCCTCATGTATTGTGGAGACTGCCCATGGCTGCAAGCCATGAGCACTGGCCATTGGTTCCATTATGGGGGTATAGTGGACACTGGACCGGGATGCAGGCGAGGTCCACTGGATAATGGGCGTGGTTTGGTGGTGGTTGGGTCATTGTCGAACCTCAAGCCCTAGGGTGATCGGGAGAACTCTCCTGAAATACTCTTTGTATTACAAATGTAACAAACAGAAACGTTCTATTGAAGAGTTGTTAATACAGCAATCGAGTAATACATACACGCAGGCAATGGCTGCAGCATAGACCATTGCATTAGAGTAGTTTTAATCTGCTATATTGGCCAGTAGAATCTTAAATCCAAGCCTATCAGAATCTTTACTAATGTTAAACTTGGAATTAACAGCTAACAATACAAAAATTACTACACACACATGTGTTAGTACAAAAAATTACATCTGGGGCGCATCAATGCATACAAATATGAGGCAAATACAGGGAAACTAGTAAAGAGGAACAAAACAACATGATCAGAAAATAACACTAAGATTAGAGTACATCCTCATGTAAAAAAAATAAATGCATTATCGGTCTAGGGCCTGCTTATTGTCCCATGCATGTGCACCATGAGCTCAGGCCAAACCCTAAGGAAAGTCACATAAGAACATAGAACAGGGTTAGGGTCTATGTATATACAGCACCTTTAGAATATTTTCAAATCAATATCACTAAATCAAGTCCTCTGCTTAACATTCTCATTGTCACTGAACAAAAACAACTGCATATGTGATGTCATTAGGGATGTCATCAATGATGCCATTTGTGATTTCAACTTTGAAGTCCTGGGTGTTAGTCTTAGCAGTGCATTTTATTGGCACGAATTAAGATTGCATAGATTACAATATCTGGGAAATTTCTTTGTTTTTTTTTATTTAATCTTGCAACCATAACATGAATTTTATAGGTTTTTATTAGTACAATTTAAACATAACATTCCTTTTATCAGATTTCTTTCAGCGAATATATGTAAATATATATAGATATTCAATGAAAAATATTTGTTAAAGGGACGTTATGGTTGCAAGTAAACCTGAAAAAGAAATTCAGCAGTTATGGTAAGCTAAGCAACCATAACTCGCACCACCACCGTGTGCGGCTAAGACTAACCCCCAGGACATCAAAGATGACATCATAACTGTCATTGATGACATCACTGATGACATCACATATGAAAGTAATTGTGATGAAAAGTCCCTACAAGGTGTTGTGTTTATAATATTGGTAACAAGATGTCAGCGGTGATCAGAAGACCCATCATGAACTACTTAATCTACTGAAGAATGTACTCATCTAAACAAAACATTATATTGGAGTGTTGTTGTTAATACAGGAACCTAATTGTACATAAACATAGGCAATGGCTGCAGCATGCACCATAGAAGTACAATTATTATTATTATTATTATTATTATTATTATTATTATTATTATTATTACAATATTTTTAATCTTGTAATTTTGGATAGTGAAATAATGAATGCTACCTTATTTGAGTTTTGAGTAATGTTAAACATGTAAAATATAGCTAACAATTCAAGACTTACTACACAATTGTACTAGTACAAACAATACATATGAAGACCCAGAATGCATTGACAACAGAGGCACATACAGGGAAACTAAAGTAAGGAAGAAAGAAACAACTTCACCAGAAAATATTATTAAAATTAAAGTTTATCGTCATGTATACAAATGAAGTATGTGCTTGAGGCCTGCTTATTGCCCCATGTATGTGCACCATAAGCACAAATGAAGTATGTGCTTGAGGCCTGCTTATTGCCCCATGTATGTGCACCATGAGCTGAGACCAAATCCTAAGGAAAGTACTTCAAGAACATATGACAAGGATAACATCTAGATATATAGAACCTTTTGAATTTTAATATTCTGGCTGTCATTGAACAAAACCACCTGGCCTAGATGTGTAATGTCATCACTGATGTCATCAATGACATTTGTGATGTCATCTTTGATGTCCTGGGTATTAGTCTTAGCAGTGCACGGTGGTGGCATGAGTTATGGTTGCTTAGCTTACCACAACTGGCGAATTTCTGAGGTTTTTCGGTTGTAACCATAACGTCCCTTTAACAAAGTGTTTTCACTGAATTTCATAGGCTTTATTAGTGCAACTTAACCATAACGTCCCTTTATCAAAGTTTGTCCAGTGAATTTCATGGGTTTTTACCAGTGCATGTTAATTTCCTACAATTTACTAATATCATACGCCAATGTAGCAACACTTTTGTCCATTTTACAAAGTTTCACCATAAATCTCTGTCATTTCCCACCTTATAGCATCATTTTTAACACTTCTATACACTTTTTGCAACTTTGTCCACTGTTTTTGCATTTGTCGCCGCGCGCAAACCTCTGAAGTCATCGCAGACTTTCCAGACAGTCTCACTTGACCTCGAGCATGCGCGCGGCACGATGACGTGTTTGGCAACACGACTGCACTTCGCGATCAGGTCCGTACTTCACATGTAAAAGCAAGGAAATATCGAGGCTGAGTACCACAAAAGGAAATACACCAAACACGGGCTCATAAAGATTCACAGATCTTTATTACTACTGCAAAGTTTAAAAAGAAACAAATCAGATAGCTATCTAGCCCTCAGTACATCACAGTGAATACCAGCCCTCCAGTGTGAGAAGTGAGAGGTACTGGACATCTGGACATTCACGCATTTATACAATTTTGTAATAATGTCCAGCCCCTCTGGAAGTTAATAATCCATGGTCTAGAGTTTGTGCCGAGTTCACTTATGGCTTGTACGACAATATGCACACAGATTACATTTAGTTTACATACAAATAAGTCACAATGGCAACAGTGTATTCCTGGATTTAGCAGTAAGCCTTAGCACATGTCCCTCACAATGCAGTTCAGCCAGTGTCCACGTTCGATATTTGCATTACATTGTGTCAATGTATGTTCGTGGATCAGGCTTATTGGTGCAGACAATCCTTAGACCACAAGTCAGGCTTGGGACAAGGTCTCTTTACTCAGCCTAAACATTCGGCCAACGGACAGTCTAAACATTAACTAAAGTGCAAGGTTTGGGAAGGCTCGGTTACTAGTTGGAAACACAGTCCACCATTTTAGAACACAGAGTTACATTTGAACAGAAATCAAAATGTCGGATGATCCCAAAATGGCGGTGAAATCGATCCAAAATCGGCACATTTGAAACATGGTTTTCTTCCCAGAGCGACTGGGCTTAGGCCAATATATATTACAAAAGGAGGCACAATATGATTTCCTGTTTAACACACAAACAGTTCGGAAATGCACTTTCTACTGATCTAGGAACTTTGAAGCTCAAATTGTACTCTTGCACACCTCCAACACCTATTCTTACTCATTATCCATTAAAAATCTAGTACAGAGCACATACTTGGAAGAATATTAGCAAAACTGCTATTTATTTTAAAAATGGCATCAACTATTGCCATCCCCCATCCCCAAGAGCCACCACCAGCTGGAGGATTTATACAACGAAGAAAGCGCAGTACTTCCAAAGACAATGAAGAGGACCAAGAAGATGATGTGGAGGGAGTGCCTACCTCTAGTACCCAGAGAGAATCAGGGGTGTGGCAGTTCTTTACCACTGTTGGGAATGTACCAAAGGCTAAAGCTGCCAAAGTGAAATGCACTCAGTGCAACGTTGTACTTAGTCACGGACTACCTGGACAGTACACTTATGGGACTACCTCCATGCGCCACCACACCCGATCCAACCACTGCAATGCTCTCAGAAAGGTTGTTGCTTTCCTAGCAAGTAGTAGGCTGTTTTCCTCCACCTCATCTTCCTCAACCATTACTGTAATCACACAGCCTACTTCTGTGGGACACAAAATCCCACCAGCTACCTTGCATGCAATAAAAGAGGCTATTGAGCCATATCTTTCAAAGACAACATTCCTCTATATATACTGCAACACACCACTCTGCAGGGGGGAGCAATGTCAAAGTGCATTTGAAGCTGTATCCCTCATTTCCCTGCCCACCTTACTTACTAACATCTCCTGCAAAAAAAGAAAAAAACATGTTCCTTTAGGAACCACCTTTCACAGAGATAGATCTAAAAAAATTAATGTTATAGACTCCATCTACTTTAAATTTTTCAGTAAAGTACATAGACTCAATAAGATTTTCCAACATTTCCATTAGCATTTGGTATTATGCTAATGGGATTAATGTGCGTTCATCGCCTGTTTCAGGGGATAGTTGCTCAGCAGCCCAAGTTATTGATCCAAGCGAACCAAGGGTGGATAGACCACTATCCCCCATTCCATACCCTGCAATGGGGGATGAAGCCCATTAGCACCCCGGGTTGCCAAAGCGGTAACCTGGGGGGGAAACAAAAAAAAAGGATTTTCCTTCCTACAGCAGGATGCGTGAGGCGTCTCGCTGTAGGAAGGAAAATCCTTTTCCAAGGTGGCCATTGTAGAGGAGCCTACATACACATCTGCAGGAGATCCTACCCCACTTCCTCCCTGTTCTGGATCCATGAGATCATGCCCTGTCTAACCTCAGCTACTGCACCAATGATACAGCAAGCATATGGAAGACAGTATCCATTAAGGCATCATAAGAAAGTGTGCAAGATGTTCCAAGAAACTGAATGAAGATGATCTATGGATCCTAGAGGAGAAAGGGCAAAGAATCAAGTGAACTCTCAAGTGTAAAAGAAGAAGATTACACGATAAAAAGCTCTTCAGATATCAGAAGTATGAACAATGTACAGACGCTGAAATGCAAGATAGATTACGTCATTGTATGGACTAGCTATAAGTAGTAAATAGAATGCAGGCGAAGCCAACATTGTATAGAAACTGGACATTGGTATCATGAAATAGTAAGCCAAGGAATCATTGAGAATGAACGAAAAGCTGTGTCGCAGTCGAATACTAGGTTGCTGGAGCTGCGTGGCGAGGTAATCTGGCCTGAAGTCAAGATCCTAGAAATCAAGGTCAGCAATCTACACTGAAGAATAACCTATTTGCGGGGGATGAATCCTCTCACATTAAGGTGCAAGGAAAAACACAGAAGTTGCTAAATCTTAATTCATTAAAGACATTTAAATCTTGCAGGATGTACAGAATCGTGGTCTCCTGTCACGTGAGCCGAGGATAAAAATAAGGCTTGAACCTGGAGTTGCAGACACGATAGCAAGTGCTCTCATTCCCGTTGAATTCCTAAGACGAGAATACTCTGCAAAGCCAAGCATAAAGACAATTTCATGGCAGACTGCACGGCAGACTGCATGGGTGATGAGAGATGCTGGGCTAATTGGGTGGTGAGGTAGCTACAGGTCCAATCTCTCTGCACCTGGGTCTTGGCGTATGTGCTGCTAAATGAACCGAATGTTCCAGACACGGCACAAGCTTGCCAAACCAATTGTATTTGTCTGTATAACAAAGGAATATATTGCCTGTAAGACCAATGAAACACTGTATATCTGATGTTTCTGAAATTACATGTATAAAGAGGTAGGCATAAGTTGTCCACCTGATATCGGACAGCCAATAACAATCCTAGCTACTACATGATTGTATATCTAGATGTTTCCCTTAACCAATCCTGAAATTTGATAGGTTTTTCACTATTGCCACATAGTGTGACCTCACTCTGATGCATAATGAACTATATAAACTACATTTTTTGTGGAAATGACTGAGAGGCTGAACATCCGTTAATGTTTGTTGTAACCTCCCTGTTTTAGATAATTGTTAACAAAACAGTAACTTGCCATCTTCTTGAGCCTTTTCGATTATTTGGACTCAGAATTATTCTGGTGTAATCCCATCCAGCTATAAATGCATGTTTCAAGGGCCATACGCTCACCATCATGGAAAGGGACGGTAGGGGTCCGTACAGAGCCCCTCCTTCCTTTCCATGGTGGCCTGTAGAAGGCAAAGCGAAAACCCAATACCATATTAAGCTTCCACTCAGCAACTGCCATGTAACAACCCTTTACAAATCTTTTCCATATACATTTCCCTTACTTATCCCAATAAAATTCAGAGTGCTCCTATAAATGCACATATGCATTATGCAGTGAGAGAAGTGCATAAATAGAAAGGGCAGCACGAATGGGCAAGTGCTTATGAGATCTCAGGATGGAAATGCCAAGGTATCCTAAGGTGGGACGCCACTGGGTAACTACTGGAGCAGAGGAGTCCCAAGGGTGGGATGCACCTTACATCCCTTTAACAACAAGCGTTTTTCTGTCAATGTATAGATTTTCATAAGTGAAAATGTTTCATGGTGTTACATCACAGTATATAAGTTATTAATAATTCCTCTTTTCACCTACATATGAGATAACTATAAAGCTGCTTTATTAAACATATTTTTTGCAACAGGGGGCAGCACGGATGGGCAAGTGGTCATGAGAACCCAGGAGGGAAATACCAAGGTATGCCAAGGTGGGACGCCGCTGGGTGACTACTGGAGCAGAGGAGTCCCAAGGGTGGGATGCATCTTAACCCTAACATCCCTTTACCAAAGTTGTTTCTGTCAATTTAATAGATTCTTATAAGTGAAAATGTTTCATGGTGTTATATCACTGTATATGAGTTACTAATAATTCCTCTTTTAATATATATGTGAAAGAACTATAAAGCTCCTTTAAGAAACATATTTTTTGTAAAATATACTTATGTCTGTTGTTATCAGCAGTGCATGTTGGGGATGGAAATCATTGTTCAATTGCCTATGGCATAAGGCTCCACCATGACCCCAGCCAAACCAAACCACCCCTATTATTCACTGCACCTAACCTGCATCCTATTGCAGTGTCCAATATACTACAATAATGTAACCAATGGCCAGTGCTCATAGCTTGCAACCATGGCCAGTCTCCAAATAAATTGCTGGGCCCTCGTGGGAATGCCATGACCCAAACATTCTGGCCACGGCACTTGTCAAATAATAAAACATGGACATATTTGCAAAACCATGCTTTCAGGTCCTTGCCAATGCTCCTTACACAAGTTTGCTGGAAGTCCACCCATGTTTTATTTTTTTTCAAAAGTGTCAAAATGTACAGACATATAATAGTCATCTAACTTAACCCCCACTTCACAAAATCCATTCAGACTTTGCACAAACATTCAAGGTTGGGTATATCTTTCTGAAATCTTTTGTCCACATTCGTCAAACGGCAACAAAGTTAAGAGCCATCTAAAAATGGAGACCTCCCTCTAATTTTGCCCCCTCTTAACAAAATCACACTAAACTTTGCTAAATCATTTATATCTAGATCTGAAATCTTTTCAAAACTTTTGTGCAGATGTGTCAATTGGCACCATATGTATAAGCCTTTAAATTATTTTGGGACCCCCCCTCTAAATTGGTTGCCTCTTGACAAAACAGACCCACACTTTGCAAAACCAGTCAGTATCAGGTATAGAATGAAATTCAAACAATCCTTGCAGTTTCATTGAGTGGCGCCAAAGTTATAAGCCATTCACAAACTGCTTTTCACCAACCATCTAATGCACAAATAAGCATAGATGCCCCCAAACATTTAAGATGTTAACGAACATCACAGGATTGCCCCGGTCTGTTCTCCGGCCATCGAGGAAGAAAAACACCTGTTGTTTGGCTTTTTCTGGCCATATCCCATCCCATCCTCATCTCCCCTCACCTCCCCAGTCATAGTTTCATTAGTTTGTCATGTGCAATGTTATATTTCTTAACATGTTTTCACTGCGATGTTCGCAGACAACGTCGGATGTCTGCAAATCCAACATGGCGGGCGTTTCCCAAAAATATGACACACCTCACGCTTTTCACCATCCAATCAGCAGGTGTGCCTGATGTCCACGGACCTCACATCGTCCTCTGCACAAACCAGAGGCCCGTCCGCGGACCGAACAGGGAAATACGTCCACAGACCGAACCCAGATATCACTCATTTTTTTGGACCTACTTTTTGGCTGTTTAAAAAAAATACTACTAGACAAAGTTACACCAAATTTACAAAAGCATGCTTTAAGCCGCCGCACCTGCCGCAAATTTGGTGAAAATCCGTCCAGCGGTTTGGCTGTAGGCATGAGCAAAATATTTTTTACATTACGTCTATGGGAAAAACTACACATTTTGGGAGCCCCCTACAACATTGCCCCCCCACCCCCCTTTAACGAAACCTCAACAAACTTTGCAGGATCAATCCAAAGGCACCATAAACCTTTAATGTATATGAACATTTTTTACATCCATGGAACTCCCTGCTAATGCAATGGCGAAGCTGAGCTGTTTCTGGTGGTGGCGAAAAGCTACCAAACCCTCTAAGAAAGCCTGGGGTATCTCATTACAGCTGGTTGACATCACATTCCAATGGGTCCCAACCTCTTGATTGTTGCTGCCAAAAGATTCATGAGAAAACACATTTTTCTTTTTTAGCTGGTCATGCTTCCTTGCCTCAGGTTTGTCCATATGACTGCCTTTTCAAACAATTGACTTTAATGCTAAAGACGGGAAACTAAATGTATCTCTACTTCCAATGTGCAGTATAATTGCATTAATAATACTGATTTTTAGCAGAAAAAGGATTTTTCAGGGGCCATCAATTCCAAGTTAACCAACCTCTTCCGGAGAAGATCACACAAGCAAGGAAAGATATTTCTGTGTGTGTGAAGTACCTAGAGAGTTCTTACTGAATAGAAATGCCCTTGAGAGGAGTACTTGGCAGCAAGGTTGATAATCACACACTAGAAATGGCACTGAAGCGTTCCAGGAGATGGCATTTGGGGGATAGTAAAAGTAAGGTCACCGAAAGGAAGACATCTGTCGCTGTACACATGTTGTTCAAGCCTTGTCAAGTGTCATTCGTGCTGGAGCTTGCATTGTCTGAGGGCATTGCAGAAATCTGTGATATGTAATACAGTGAGCAAACAGAGGCGGGTCAATGGCACGTACAATTGGTAATAGGACATGCCAACAAAGGATGTCTAAGGAGGATAGCTCAGCGGCAACGTGCTCGCCTTTGAAGCAAAAACGACAGGGAGCAACGCAGGTTCGATCCCAGGGTCTGCGCTTAGAAACCTCTATGTATTACGTGCGTTATCAATAACCAATCATATCATACCGTAGAAGCATCCGATCGATTTCCTTTCTTTTGACTCAAGAACATAGAAAAAATATGTACCCAACAGAGTAATCAACTGATGGGCAACTGAACCAATAAATCATACAGAGAGAAGGTAATTGTGTTGTAATGAAGCTTGAATTGTCAAATATGTGATATTGGCAACAATTGTGCAGAGTCATAAAACATTTTTAACAAATGGAAAAATGATCTATTCTTTCATGCTTGTAGAATATACAATTCAATTAATTTCAACTGCTGACATTTTTTGTATTGTTATTCTTTTTAAAACATCTAATCAAAAATGAAGACAACAAATCAGACTTTTATAAATGGTGCACAGCTGGAGATGATCATTACCAATGTTGAATCGAGTCACGACGAAAAAGTGAAAGTTAGAAATATACCAAAAGATTCCAAAATGTTCAACAGCTTTAGTCCCTCTGTTTTAGAAACTAAAACAATTTCAAATAGTGTGATTAAAAAAAACAAGACTCTTAGGCAGGCAGGTACCATTTTGTGATGAAAAATCAGGACTTTGCAACAGAGGGTTAGGTAAGGGTTGAGGTGGTGATGGAAAGGGTAACGTGGAATAAAAATCTAGTAGGTTGTGATGAGGGGAAGAGTCCGATGAGGCACAAATGAGTATGGACAATTGGACCATTTCCGTAAATATGCAGAAGGATCCGTAGGTCAATGATGCCTATTTTGGGCTGCTATCTCTCAAGAGCACACATGACTCTTCCTGGGGCAGACTGAAACTGAATCAGAACCTTCAATTACAGGGAAAAGAGATCTGATTACTCATCACAGTGTTTCAAAGGTGCATACGAACTAGGTGAACCCAGGGAAAGGGCATGCTGCTTTTCTGTATTTTCGTTTCAATTGCATTTTGTAAATCAGATGCAGTCAGAAAGAAAAATGCAAAATTCAGAATTAAGTCAAAATCGTGTGCTGACTTAAAACATGTAATTTCTGAACTCTCACACACACACACAAACACACACATACACATACACAGGTGTTCTTGTTGCTGCCTAAGCATTGTCAGACTTTGTTTACAGGCAAACAATTTTTGCAGTTGGTAAAAATGCATTTTGGAATTAGGATGTGCCCTTTGTTTTGTTACTGCACGGTGTCTTACCTGCTGGAGGAGAGATTTGCTCGGGACTGCAGTGACTGCTAGGCTAGAAGTAGCCCTTTGAGCTGCTTTGTCCCACCCCCTTACTACATAAAAAACACCCACTGCACTGAAGCAGCACTTATAATTGCTGCTGTTTTACCTGCTGGAGGCGAGTTTAGTTAGGGACTGCAGCGACTGTTGGTCTAGGACAGAGGTCTTCAAACTATGTGGCGCACCCCTCCAGGGGGGCACGGCCGCATCCCAGGGGGGGTGGGGGGGAAGGGGCGCGAGAGGCCAGTATGAAGTATGAAATGTAAAAAAAATATATATATATATTTTTTTTATTGGAGGAAGTGGGTAGGGGCGGCTCACATGGTCGGACTGGACCATAAAACTGTCTCAGGCACCAATGGAAAAGTGGCCCACAGTTGCAAATGTGTATTAATTCCTTTACATAAATAGATTTAGTCACAGACTGTTTGAATAGTACCCAAGGGGGTGTTTTTTTGTTAAAATGTAAGCAAATTGTGATATTTAAAGAATATTTATTTAGCAACAATGGTCAAAACTACTAGCTGCATAGTGAAGTAACTCAAACTGGCCCAGTCCGAGCCTGGTGGATCATCCATAATGGGTGAGAGGGCATCCAACCAGTGGCCCCCTCATCTATTATGGAGGAGCCGAGGAGCCAGCCCAGAGAAACCCTGAGCAATCCCTCAGTTGCTTTTTCCAGCTGAGGGAGTGCTCATGGGCTGGCTGAACTGTCAAAGGGAAAAACTGTTTCCCTTTTGACAGTTCAGTTCCCCAGCGGCACATAATCACTGAGCCATGCAACATTGGGGGCGTTTTGCTTTGCCAGCCTTGCATACCTCATTGGAAATGCTGGCTGGGGCACTGCACGTCTGCATGTGCGAGGGGGAGCTCCTGCACCTCCTCGCACAGACGGACAGAGCAACCTGGAGCAGGGCATTTTAGCATCCACGCGCAGGCCCCTGAAGAAGGTACGTTTGTGTTCATTTATTTTTTATTTAACATGTGCATGGATGTGTTTATGCTTGTGTCTGGTTATGGGTGCTTGTATGAATGATAGAGTGATTGCTGTGTGAATGTGTGTGTGTGTGTGTGTGTGTGTTTATTTTGGTCCATTTAGCTGATTTTGGTGAGTGGGGGGAAGAAGGGGGAAGGAGGGTTGTACAACAAAGGCATTTGAAAAATGCATTTGTTGCACAATCCCCTACCCACCTGTCAAAATCAGTCATCCTTCTAAGGTGCTGTGGAGCCCACGGGATAGGGCTGGTATTTTTTTGACTGGATTTCTATCATAGATGTCCAGTCAAAAATACCATGCTTTCCCCCTTGGCCCCCCAGGGCCAATTGCAAACTGTTTTACCCATTTTTTTTTTTTAGTATGCTCTACAATGCAACATTTTAACCCATTATTTAACAAAAATTCACGGGAGGGGAAACCCCCGAACCTGCCTTGATTGGTTCCGGCTCAGTTGCTATGGCATTTTTGTGGGAAATATTTATGCCCCTCCACTTAAATAATTCACCAGCTCCCACTGGCCCTCGGACTGTGTTGGGAACAGGTGGGCGAGCCCAGGGACTGTGGTAGGAGCAGGATGGGCGGGAGTACTGGGATAGTGGTGGGAGCAGGGTGGGGAGAGCACAGGGTCTGTGATAGGGTGGGGAGAGCCCAGGGACTGGGTAGGATTGGGATGAGGGAGCCCAGCGACTGATGGGAGCAGATGGGGGAGCCCAGGGACTACAGTGGGAGTACGGTGCGGGGACGGCGCGCAATAGTTCATAGCCAATTGTACATACTGTCCATTTGGCATTTTTGGGTGGGCCCGGCCTGCCCAAATTTTACTCAGGGTGGCCCAGGCCAAAAAAGTTTGAAAACCACTGGTCTAGGAGAAGCCCTTTCACCTGCTTTGTCCCGCCCCCTTGCCACATAAAAAAATGTCTGCCACCGGAAGCGGCATGCAAATGGCCCGGGGACTTGCCGGCAGAATGAGGGCGGGGCTGAGCCCTCCCCCTCTCCCCACGGCGGCCGGAGAGAAGATACGCAGTATGGATGGCCCTTTGTTCCATCCATACTTACTGTCTCTCTCTGGCCCGGGTAAAAGCGCAAACCTTTTCCAACCACCATTTGTACTAACGTCTTAGAAAAAAAAATAAATGAGAGTGTGCCACACATGAGCATCGCTTCATGCAGCATGAGGCGTTGGCCGGAAAGGAGCCATCGCGCAATTATTCAGCAAATGTTGATTATAAATAGCAGCAGATATAAACATAACCCGGCACCTCTGGAAAACAAAGGCGAAACTGCGTGAAGATGTGAGCAGCTAAACTCTGGAAGAATTAAACGTTCTGCAGAAGCAAGTTCCATATTCGATGGTTCTTGTCTGTCACGAGACAATGTTGTGTTCCCAAAGGAATTGAAAAAGGAGATGATTGCTTGGAATAAATCATCCAAAATAACATTCATGGTTTTTCGCCAGTCGCAGTGCAAATCGTTGGGATTTCCATTGCTTAAAATACATGTATGAATTTCAGCCCACAGGTGTAGTGCTGGTTAGAAGAGCTTACCCTAGAAGTTTTGGAAGTTATGTTATGATAGACAAATATGTCCACATACCCGACACATCTTCTTACATCCGGGCCCTTAAACATGTATTGTCTTAAATTGTTTACTACTGGATTTACTAGCTCTCATTATGGAACTTTAAGAAACATATTGAGCTATTTACCTTGAAGATAAAACACTTCCGAATCCAGGAATTCATTCATCACAACCACCAAACTAACCAACCAACAACCCTACTAACTGCGTCATCATTGCATAATGTTCTCCAAACGTGCAAACATGCACTTTACTGATTTAAGGCGCCAGAGCTGTTGTCCTTTCTGTAGCCAACTACCTCAAGATGGTGCTGCATGGTGGCGGCGAAGGAACATTGGTTATTTTGTACTTTTCTAGAAATATTCTCATTGTCAAATTTAACATCTTTCTTCACACCTAATTTGTGTAACAGGTTTCACTAAACCCAGGCTGAGTAATTGCTCTCAACCAAGTTCCAGTCAGGAGCCATTGCCAACCTCCACTCTAACACACACGGGCGCACAAATCCTGGTCAAAATCAGTAAAGATTCCCCATGAGCATTGGCCAATCCGCCCAACTGCCACTTCAAAAAAAGGCCTTTGGATGTCTGAGAAAGATCTTGCTCTAAACGAAAGCAACACAAGGGTAATTGTTAATGGGATTAGCACTGAGGTTTTGACCGTAGACCCGTGGATTCAATCCCTGTGCCCATACCGTGCTATCATTATTCCTCTGAATTTGCAAGTTTGCATACTTAATACTATTAAAGATTCTTATATTTGTATATCATTTTTCAGTTTCTGGGATATTGCCATTGGGAAATCCCAGTTTCCGGGCGTCTGAATTAGGCAGGTGATTTCTTCCCAGGTCGGCAATTTGAGGCTCCCTTAAAAAGGAAACTGATCCAGAATGCTACCGATAGACTCTGGCTGCATCGCTTTGATGGGGACCGTATTAGTCCTGTATTTCTCCTGCTCCCAGTCATAGAAAGAATTGCCTCTAGGGCTGTCTGTGACACACAGAACACAATACTTACTGCCCCTAATTGTGTAAACGTCAAGTTCTAGAAATATGGCTCTCATGGTGCACGAGGCTAGCAAAGTATCTGTGCATAAAAGATGCCCTTATTTTGGTAATGGCTCCTATAGAAAATAGTCAGATTGAGCGATAGGTTACGGTCAGTCCAAGGAGCCATTGCAGACCATTCTGTAATCATCTTTCTATCGCACAATGAAGCCAGGTCAATGGTATAAATGTCCTCATGAACTGCTTTCACAATAAAATAACATATCCTAGAATAACCGCATATGTTAAAAAAACATCATAAAGTATATATTAACATAGCACAGAATAGGTAACAATTGTATATGCCTACATCAAATAATCATCTAATATATCGTTGTATTTTTGTACTTTTCTTTGTGGACCTTTGTTGCTTAATAGAGACAATGAGAGTGCTGGTCAGGAACACTGTGTTGCTCGGCACCCTCATAATCCTGCTGGGTGGCCTGCATGAGGGGCCGAATGGGAGTGGTGTCCCACTGCCAAATGTCCTGGTCTGGCTATTGAAAGAGACACTGGAGGTAGGGGGGCACGCTGCCCCACACAGACCTGCCTACATTTGGAAATCAAAAGCCCTGACATGTATGTGGTCCGCTGTGCATACACTTCTCGCAGCACTCCTCGCGCCACCTATAAGTACTATGAACTATGCCATCGCCTCCTCGCCATGAAGCTCTCTGGTAAACCTAACCGCCCGGCATGAAATGGACAGCCTGTAATGGACCTCTCTGTAATGGGACGGCTTGCAGCAGTGACCCGATCAGGCTACAGTGTAAAATCTGGCAACAAATCCTGACTAAAACGGAACTACATGCCCATGCCCAATAACCATGAGTCTAGGAGTGAAATCGGAAAGTGCTGCTAAGGAATACAGACAAATGCACAGGGAAGGAGAGATCCGAGGGTTGGCTGTATGGGGGGGAGATCTCCTTCGTGATAGCGTACGGAGGACATTCCTCAAATTGGGGAACCAACTTGACCTGTCTGTGAGATAATTCCAGATGTATCTAGGAATTATGTGTAGAGCCATATAGGACACTGTCAAATGCTGCCGGAGTAATTAACATTAGGCACTTTTCTGATGACTATGTCCAAAACAGGAGACAAAGGGAGGCCCATTTCCACAATCTACCTTACAATGATAGATTTCATGCACAGCAGAGAGCTAAAGGCTAAGGAAGGCTAAGGACTGGGAGATACATTTGGGTACACTGCTGACAGATACACAACAGAGTACAATATACAGTTACTTTAATAATATATTGTGTGACACATGGTTCAAATTGACACAGCATAACATACTGCAAAGAATATACCTGACCCCAGTGAGACTCCCAAAAATGTACCAGACTTAATTATTAAATGCAAGAATTAGGGTGCAGGCATACTACACATGTTATAGAACTGTTCTGTCCTCTCGGGAGGATAGTTCAGGGGCAACGTGCTCGCCTTGGAAGCAAGACAACACGGAAGGGGGTTTGATCCTCGGGTCTGCGCTTAGAAACCTCTGGGTATTAAGCACGTTATAAATAACCAATTACAACATTTATGGCAGGGCGTGCTGATAAAGATATGTGATGTGGGAGCCACTGGAATTAAACAAAACCCAATAGCATGAACTGTTGGAACTATACATGCTCACCTACACCGCTCTCCCACAGACCTGCGTACATTTGGAAATCAAATACCCTGGCATTTATGTGACCCGCTGTGCATGTACACCTTGCTGTACCTATAAACTATGCCCTTGCCTGCTCGTCACATCTTAGGTTAATTTAGAAAAGGGAGCATATATATATATATTTATATATATATACATCACAAAAAACAAAGTCAGACAACGCTCCGAGCTCCGGAGACAATAACCTCTTTATTCAAAAACAGCACACCGGAGGGGAGGCCCACTACTGACGGCACATTTCGCCCAATTCTGACTTTGCCCAAGTGTATATATACATACACACACTCACTTATGCCAAATGAACATTTCATATTAGTGATCTGAAGAACATAACACCTCAATTGCAACTTACTATCAGCATCACTAATGCATTTTGACCTGCAAAAGATTAACCCCATTATATTTTTCAAAAGTAGAGATGGGTAAGCGAGACAAGATTGGGGCAGAGGGGCATGTTCCAAACTCTGGTTTGAGGTTGGAGCCAGTACCTGGTTAAAACACAAGCCGAACTGTGCTTGCTTGTGAAATAATACATTTTTGTTTGCTACGAGACAGTGACTGGGATTGATCTTGGATGCACTTACTGCAGAGTTTAGAAATGAAGTGGAAGTATTTTTGACCTGACTGCTGGTCAGGTACTGTTGCCAGCAGAGGGTTACTGAGAACCAAAAGAGGCCCTGGAAATAATGTTCAAAGTGTCCCAATTTCATCAAGCTCAACCCATTTCCTACAAGATAATTTTGAAATAAAATAGGTTATCACACAAAAGAGGCCCAGGATGCATAGGCCTACCGGGAAATCTTCAGAGTTCCCTACAGGCCAGTCCATCCCTGAGTCTGTTGCCGTGCTTATCCGGATCTTTTTCCTTCCTAAGACTAGTGTGGTAAACCCATGATAGTTGGCCACATATTCTGGTAATGTGCTGAAGAGTGTTTTCTGAAACCGAAGGGACGAAACAGATAGCATCTAATGTTTATCATACACACAACACAAGGGTAATAAGCATAATACATATATTCACACAGAAGGTGGACCCAAAACATTATTGCTGTCTAATAGTAAGTCTGCCTGTTTCTTAGGGGTAGTAGTTTCTCTTGCACCGGAGCACAGTGACCCAAATTTTTCCATAGCCTTTCTTCTGGCACAGCAATACAGTCTAGTGCAAAACCTGCCATAGCTTCAGGGGGGCATTTAGACCACTTTTGAGGTGAAGGTTAGGTTCCGGTTTGCAGGGTATGATGCAGATCATGACAAAGAAACGTTGCCCTTTTCATAAATACATGTCTTTACTTGTTCTTGTTTCCCTTGAATTCCGAAAGTTTTTTTGGTGGTGGTGGTACTTCTTGCAGCTGAACCTCTGTTTAGTGACCATGGCGTTGTCTCGTTCTCCCATCCAAGTGGTGGTGCTCCATCTTGTGAGGGCTGCTGCAACCTGTGTGATTATAGAGAGGTGGAGAAGGAGCGGTGATGGCTTACTGGAATGCAAATGGAAGGCTTGCATCATCTCCTTGCTTGACTTTAGCATAAGCAAAACATGTTAGCCAATGTTTCCACTGTTCTGCGCCCCTCCCTTTCACCAAGTTGGCGACTAAGTGCAAATGTGGTAAGATCACTGCCAGCGATGTCACTTCCTTCTATCTGGGCACCCCCCCATACCCCAGGAAATTCATAAATTGGCTCCCCTGCTTGACTGTGATTAATGGCCCTTCAGCTGATAATGAGGGCATTAAAGAACCTGCGTCAGATGCAAGAACACTTTCATCCTTTAAAAAATCAAAACTTGTTGGCAAGAATCCTGTTGACTCTAAAATCACTGATTATTTTCCACATGCTGAGTCCGACTCTCAGGCTGGGTCTCCCCCTCAAGAAAAAGTGGTACCATGTTTTAATATTAATAAGCATTTTGCCAGCTCTTTGGTGTGTTTGTGCAGCAAATTAACACAATTTGTGGTTGCTAACATTGTCGAGGGCTTTGCTCCCTTACATACAACTCCACTCCAGCTGGTCCTGTTCATGACGTTTTGAGCCCAGATACGCTTGGGATAGCATTTACCGGCTGCCATGGTGTCAATGGCAGAAATGGACAGTCTTACGCAACACACTAGAGCCGCCTCTTTGTGTTCCCCGGGATTGGCTTCACCCAGGGTATGTGCATTTGAGCAAATTGCTGCTCCTGGGCAACTAGATGCTCCTACCTCAACCTATAATAAATAAATTACGAATGCCATACAAAAACAATATAACCTGAGGAGGGGGCATTACTGGTGAGGTAATACCCTGGGCCAGCAGTTAGAAGCCCAAGCGAATTGAGGGCTTTAACGTGATCCCCAGGGAATAACTGGTGAGATAATGTCCTGGGGCAGCAGTTAGAAGCCCAAGTGAAGCAAGGGCTTTACCGTGAGCTCCAGGGCATTACCTCACCATTAATGCCCACCCTCCAAGGTTTATATTGCTATTAGTACCCTGGCACGTTCTATTGTACTAATAGTGTATTTTTCTCGAGTTGAGAAATGCTGTCTCAACTCAAGAAAAAATGACAAAAAAAGATGACCGCCATGGGTCAGGGAGAAGGGAACTACACATAGACCTTTCTCTCTTTCCATGGTGGCTATTCACACAACGAAGATGCGCCGGGAATAACTGGCAAGGGACAGCAGCGCAAGATAAGTGGAGTGAGGGTTGGGGGGCCATATATGTCGAAAAGGGGAGTTGGATGAAGACACAGGGGCACAGGGGAGGATTTAATAGATTATCCGGTGGTGGAAGATGGTGTCCTCCAGCTCTGAGTAGGCTCGGAGCGGGGGCTTTACCATGTGGCATAGCCCTGGTTCTGTACCTCCTCATTGCCTGGGACGCGGAGACCACGGCCCGCCGGGTACTACTAAAAACAAAAACTCTTGACATTAATGACTTAATGGGGCATACCACGGATTTGGATTTGTTGAAGAAACGTCTCTTAGCTTCTCCTAAATTGGCCATTTTAAATTCTAGTATATCAGAAGACGAGGGAGTAGTCGACACAAGTATTAGAAGGGTCTCTTTTGAACCTGATGGAAATGTGGGTATTCCACGGTCTCAGGCCCTTGTTTGCTTATTAACTTCACTCGTCAAGCTCTCCAAAGAATTATACAAGACTTCATCAGAACATACCACACTTTTAAATTGTATCATCGACCAGCTAATTCATTGCAGACCATTGACGAACGTGGCTTGTGTTTTATCCAACTCTATTACAGTGGATCCAGTACGAGGGGGTATTACTTCATTGACCCCACTCTGACAATGGAAAACAAATACCCTTAAATATAATGACCATTCTTATGTTCAAGGAGACAATGTCATCTTCATGTCAGATACTTGTAATTAATCCATAGTACAGAGGGATGAGTATAACACTGGAGAACCCCAGCATATTGTTGGCCTTATGGCTGAAGGCCGTTCCAAATACAAAAAGGATTAGTGCAATCCTAGTTCTCGCAAATTGTTGGAGAGGAAGCAGCAGAAACCTAAATCTATAATCAGGGCTTCAGGAGCATGCCTTGAGCTCACACTCCATTTAGCTGGTTACTAATCAATTTGGTCAATTGAAATTATAGGTGCAAAAGCAAAAGCCTGAAGAGGTGATTTAAAAAAAGATTGTTAAGTACTATAAGTACTTGTAGCTATGTGGATCCAACATCCATTGCACCTACCACAATGCCATTGTACAAATAAAGTTTAAACAGTTGTACCCTGATGCACTTTGCCAATCACAATATAAATACACAATGGTAACAAAGACACTAATTTCTTGTTCTGAAACAATATATTTTGTTATCGCAACAAAAACAAATTATACTCCAATTATTACATTTTTTCATATTTCCAACATAATCATTAATAATTACTCAAATTATTGTATGTTTTTCATATTTCAAAAGAGACATAAAACACTTTACGCATGGGTTTCCTCGTGAACATTCTACAGATAAATGCTGTGGCTGTTGATACAGGGGAAATGTTAAAACAGGTTTGTATTAATAATGTTAAGATCACTTTTAACAATAATCGGGTTAGAAGTGTAATTGTTGAGGAAACAAATGTCCCATTTGAGGACACCGATGTTAGTAGTTGGTGTTGGTTGTCCTCTTTTCTTCCATAAATCAACAGATTCGGCCATAGCTGAACTGCTTACTGTCGTTTCTTGGAATACTCAGGGCCACACTCACGTATTCAAACAAGATGGTTTCCTGTCTATCATTGCCAATTATGGGTTTATAGCAATACAGGAAACGTATCTTATTGAGGGAATAGAGTTGGAAGCTAGATGCACAATACAAAATGTGTCCTCAAAGGGGGTCAAGGTCCACCCAGAAAAAGGACTACTTATTAGCAACATATTAGTATTTAATCTAACTAGACTTTAACTCAACATAGTTGAAAAGGCCTTCCTAGATCATTCCGGTATAGCAGACACTAAATCCAAGCTAGATGCCTAAATAAAGAACTTGAGGCGCTCACTACATTCAATTTGTCCAAAAAACACAACAAGCCTATGAAGGACATTGAGAACCTCTCCAGAGAAATAGTTTATCCGTGTCTGGCCATTGACTAAATGACTACACACTGTTAATATTATAACAACTCAGGGGATTGCTGAGTAATAAGTCATAAGAGTAATAAGTCTGGTTTCCTAGCCCAAAAGTTCAACCACCCCAATGTACTTGAGATGTATTTATTTATGTATTTATTTATTTGCATTTACAAAGCGCACAGCGCTGCCCTGAGGCATTGTGGCGCTGTTAAAGAAGGCTTGAGCTTAACCTAGGTAGGATTTAACAGTCGGTAGCATTAGTACAATGACAGAGTAAGAGACAATGAGGCAAGAGACAGAGAGGATCCAAAAGGTTATACTTTGCTATGGTTACAGTGCAAGCATAACTGTGCATGTTGGAGATTGAAGAGTTTCTTTGACGGTTTGTCGACGGATCCCTTTGGGGTGGCCTCCCTTTAGAGCAGGAGCCACAGGGCATCGAGATCCTTGAAGAAAAGTAGAACACTGGCATCAAGACAGCAGTTTCGACCTTTGTGGTGCTCTTCGACGATCGGTCATGGATATCTTAGGGAGATGAGACATGCAGTCCACCTCGATGCAAAGTGTTTGGTGCTGTAAAGAAGACTCAATGATGGATGTATACCCAGCAGCGAGCGTCGGGTGTCGTGAGTTGCTTGGGCGGTCCTCTGGACTGTCAGTATAGCTTCAGCAATCAGGAGTCGACCGCAGTCTGGACCTCAGATCTTCACTCCGTCAGTGACTTCGGAAAGTCTGTGTCGGCTTCGGGTGGTGGGAAACCCCACCAGCAGACTTTCCTCGGTAGCCGGCGACCTCGACTTCCTCCGGTGGGATAAAGTGGTCAACGGTGATTGCCAAATGTTCTTAGGAAACGGTGGAGCTGTCACATCTTCGGTCATCGAACAGCACAGCATCAAGGTGTACCCGCTTCTGGGCGACACGTTTCGACTGGCTTCCAGCAGTCATAGAATTCTTCTGAACCTTGGTCGGCAGTAATGGACTTTGAAGGCCTTGATGTCCCAGCGCTTCTCTTCAGGATTTTCGGCGGACCCCTTCTCCGGTCAACAGCCTTTCGGGAATGGCTTCCAGGGTGCCTCGATGAAGAGCAGCAGGTTTAGCATGATGGTCCCTCATAGCTCGGGGAGAGGTCTCCTAGCCAATTCCTCTCTCAGATCAGTCCTCGTCAGACTCAACAGCTTTTAGATTTTGCCGAAGGAAATGCAGCAGCAATTTTTCTTCTTCCAGCTGAGCTTCAAGGATGAGCTTCAAGTTTCAACTTCAGCTTCTGAACAAACTGGCAAGTGAGAGGTCTCCAGATATACACATCTTTCCCTCATTCACTCTGGCTTAGTCAGGCTCTGTCAGCCAATCACACACACAGGCATTCATGCAGGCAGGCAGCCAATCAGACTCACAAGCATTCAGGCCATTCATTTCCACCCAGACACCCATAATAAGGAATGTGAATTGGGACAAGCACCCAGCCTTTCTGCACACTGCAATGCATTTATGTCAGTTTCAGGCAGGGCTGTTTCATTCATTGAGTCATACACACAGAAACCCACCCATAAATAGATTGCTTATTGGTCACACCCTCTATTCACAAAGGTCACACCCCAAGAGAGTACCAACAACATACAGTCACTGGGAAGGCTCCAGCCAGTCTGGCCTGTACTTCCCCACAATACCATATATGGTTCTTCCACCCAACATCCATTTAGAGGAAGGGAAAACAAGGTACCAGGCCATAGATACCAAGAGGCCACAGGGGCATCTTGCCTTCTACCAGGGATCCACTGATTCCTATGGCAGGGCCTGGGTATCCCAAAATGGAGGATACTCAGAGCTCCTATTGTATCAGCATGAAGCTGCCACCAGCCCATACCCTTTTCTGTGGGTAACACACAGGTGCCCAACAAATTACACTAGGGGATACAGGGTTAACTCCCACCCATGGGTGCCACAAAGGTATCCCAAGGGTCTCTGTTCACCATGACCAAAAAGAGGAAGGGCTGCACTGCCAGGTGTCCCAATTGGACTCCTGTGCAGAAGATAACACAGAACACACATGATAAGAGAGCACAGGGCAAGAACATGGAGGCCCTGTCCTTCCATTGCATTTCCATTATCATAGTTGCCCCCCCTGACTGAGGTTAGGGTGGTCTAATCTCCCACGAGAATGACACCCTCATCCAGACAGTCAACATACCTTCTGGAAAGGCCACCTGCATTATCATGACTCTTCCCTGGTCTATGCTCAATAAAGAAGTCTAGCCCTTGCCGGCTAATGGACCACCTGAGCAGTTTAGGGTGTTCACCCTTCATCTGCATAAGCCACTTTAAAGGCGTATGGTCAGTTTGCACCTTGAAGGTAACTCAGTAAGGTAAGGCCTAAAATGCCTAAAGCTCCAAACTATACTAAAATATTCCTTTTCCACAGTATCCCACCTAAATTCTTAACCTTTGAGTTGCCTACTGATGGAGATGATAGGATGTTCCCTCCATTTGGCATCTAACTGGGACAAGGCAGCTCCAGTTCCGGTGTCACAGGCATCAGTCTCAATAATAAAGTGTTTGCTGTTATCAGGATCACACAACACAGGTGCCCTACACAGACTTTCCTTTAGGCCAACAAAGGCCCTCTGGCATTCTTCAGGGCCTGTAACACCTTATCCAAATGGGTCAAATGCTTATCCCAGGTGAACTGTAGACAGCAATGTCATCTGGGTAGGCCACACAAAAGGGCCCCAGCCCACTGAATGCATGATTGACAAACCTTTGGAAGGTGGCAGGTGGATTCTTCAACCCAAAAGGTATGACTCTAAACTGGTAGAGACCCTCGGGCATTGAGAATGCAGTTTTCTCCTTGACCTGGTCTGCTAGAGCTATTTGCCAGTAGCCTGAGGTGAGGTCAAAGGTGCTTAAAAATTCAGCAGCACCTATGGTGTTCATGAGCTCATCAGCCCTGGGCAATGGGTGCATGTCGGTCGTGGTGATGGCATTGACTCCTCTGTAGTCCATACAAAACCTCTAATCTTTGGTACCTGCCTTGGAACTTGCCTTGGGGACAAGGACCACAGGGCTGGACCAGTGACTGGTTGAGAGTTCAATTACACCCAGATCCAACATCTTGACGACCTTAGCCTGGATGTGGTTCTTAACTGTGTCTGACATCCGATAGCATCTGCTTTTGACAGGTACACTGTCACCAGTGTCCATTTTGTGCCTGCACCACGGGGTGAGGCCTGGTGTCAGTGAAAACAGAGGGGCATACTGCCAGAGCAAAGCCCTGCAGGCCCTCTGTTGCTCTGGTGTCAGATCTGGAGAGAGATGTACTCCCTCCATTGAGCCATCCTGAGGGTTGCTGTGCAGCAAATCAGGAACGGGCTCACTCTCATCCTCCTCTTGCTCTGAAGCTAGCAGAAGACATGAGACTTCCTCTCTTCTGTGGAAAGGTTTGAGACTGTTAACATGGAATACCTGGAGGGCTACCCTAGGGACTCCCATGTCAACCAGATAGTTGACCTCGCCCATCTTGGAGATTATCCTGACAGGTCCAGTCCACTTATCTGCCAGAACTCTAGGCTTGGTAGGCGCCATCACAAGGATCTCCTGTCCTGGAGTAAAATCCACTTGTGAGGCCTTAAGGTCCTACAAGTACTTGTTTAATTGTTGACTTGCACTAAGATTTGCAGAAGCCTGGCCCATCATCTGTGCCATCCTGATTCTGAGGCCTAACACATAGTCCCCCACTTGCTTGGCAGGTCCTGGAGGTGTGGCTTCAAAACATTCTCTGATTAAGGCAAGGGGCACCCCCACAGGATGTGCAAAGAGAAGCTCAAATTAGCTGAAACTAACACCTTCTTGAGACACTTCTTTATAGGAAAACAACAGGCATTGCAGGAGGAGATCCCATTTCCTCCTTAGGGGCTCTTCTAAAGCAAAAGCACCCAGCATGCCCTAGAAAGTCTTATTAAACACCTCAACCAGATCATTGTTTTGGGGATGGTAGGTGGTGGAGAACTTATATGTTACCCAACATTCCTTCCACATCACTTGCATGTAACTAGACAAGAAGTTTGATCCTTTGTCACAGACCACCTCTTTAGGGAAACCAACTCTGGTAAAAATGCCCTGGAGAGCCCTGGCAACCACCTTGGCAGTTATGGTCCGAAGGGGTATAGCCTCAGGGTAGCTGGTGGCATGATCAACCACTACCAGGATGAACCGGTGTCCACCTGATATGGGAGGGTCCAAGGGACTGATAATGTTGATGGCTACCCTCTCAATTGATGTGTCAATCACTGGCAAAGGCTGCAGTGGGGCAATGACACTGCCTCAGTCTTGCGGGACAACTGACAAGTGGGACAGGTCTGGCAGTGGGACTCCCATCCAGGACAGGTGAAATGTGCAAAGAGCCTTTTCTTAGTCTTCTTAGTGCCAAGATGACCAGCTAAGTGCACCTCATGCACCAACTGCAGCAGGAAGGGCCTGTAAATGTTGTGTACCACCAACCTCTTGAGGGCACCAGGTTTAGATTTAGTGGGTTCACTGCAAAGGGGCTCAGCCTCCCAATAAATCTTGAACAACCTAGGCACTTCCCCTTGTGCTTGGGCCTGGTCCTGTTTTCTTATACCCTTGAGAGAGTGGCACTCTCTCTGCCCCTTACAGAAGTCTCCCCTAGAGGGCCCACCTTCAGTCAGCAGGCATTGATGGTCAGGGTGATCCTCTGGGTTGAGCACCTCCTCCTGAGGAGGGTCTACTGGATTTTCGCTCTCAGGAGTTGAGTCTCAGGATACCACTGGACCTAGCAGGCTCGGAGCTTGAATCCCAGTGGGTGTTGCTGAAACAACAGGAAGAGAGGAAGCACCCTTAACAGAGGTGGTGCTCTTGCTTGTCCTTCTTGCCTTTGGTTTCCTCTTTGGCGTGGGTAACTGACTAGCAGTCAGACGCTGAGTGACCTGAGACTAGTGACTGCAGCAGCAGTCAGGAGTAGTCCATCATAGATCAACCCCAACTCTACTAGATCATTCCCCAATAATATGTTGGCAGGCACATTGTCCTGTACCAGGGTGGGAAGCTTCATTTTCTTGACTAGGGCTACAGGAGATAATTTGGGAGGCCCGCCAGCTAACCTGGCAGTTCTCAGAGGAGCACCTACATAGTCCTCTGGCATGAGCAGGGTCCTATACTCCACTGGCATACTTGCTGCAGTGTCTCTCAAACCAGTGGAAGGCTGCCCAATCAATAGGACAAATCTCAAAAATCTGTGGGTATTCTGTGGGATAGTAGTCAGTACTTCTGCGTACTGGTCCCAGGACCCAAGGGACACTAGGGAAATCTCTGCAGGAGCACCAAAGATGATTCCTGTGCCTTACCTTTAGACTTGGGGTCACCCATCTTGTGGTCCAGAGCCCCAATGTCCCAACAAGTTCCAGGAATGCAAGGTATTGTACTTGATCCACTGGGAGCCTGTTTTGCAGCAGGAGAACCGCTACTCTTTCTCCCACCCCCAAGAGACGTATCCCCACTAAGATTTTGGGTCCTAGGAGAGGGCAGTTTCGGTTTACTCGACTGTGACTGTTTAGGGGGCTCCTCAGGCTTCTGAGAGGTCCCTTTCTCTTTGTCCTTGTCCTTCCCACTGGGATCCTTATGGACACCCGGTGGGAGACCCACGTGTAGGCCGGCTTGGCCAGCTTAAAGGGATCCAACATTTTCTGGTCAGCAATGTACTGACACAGCTCTGGTGAACAGGCTTCAGAGAAATGCTCAAAAAACCAAAAGGTGGGACAATTCAACAAACGTTTTCACCTGGTATCCAACAATCCACCCCATCATGTTCATATGAGCAGCACTCACCTAGTCAAGCCAAGAGATATTCTCTCTCTTTTTATATTCCCTGAACCTTTTAATGTATTGGGTAGGTGTCTTGCCAAACTTGGCAAATAAAGCAGCTTTCATACACTCATGCTGGCCTCTTTCTTCCACACTCAGTTTCAGAGTACAGTCATAACCAGGCGAAGGAACTCATGGTGGCAACAGTAGAGACAGACACATGTGATCACAGTTCATGGGTGTTTATTGAACTTTATAATGGGTGAGATAAACGCCTAATCTAAACTTAAATCTAAGATGGAGCAAGCTAGGATCATCAAATAATAATTAGGCAGTCCTAGTGGTGTCTTGACAAATAAAAAGGGCCTATACTAAAAAAACTGTTGCCAATTCCTTACTGCTAAATTACAAAATGAGTGTGAGATAATGTTCACTAGAAAAGAAAGAAGTGGTTAAAAAATGAAAAGTCAGGATTGTATGGCTGGTTCTCTCCCAAGTTTGAAGCACAGGACAAGGCGTGACTCTCAGGCACAGCACACTCCTTGGCCTTGTTAGCACTGGTTCACAGTTCAGTTCAACTATATCAAAACCTTCAGAGGCTAAGTCTCTTTCCTGCTAAAGTCTATTGCCTGGGAAGGCTGGCTGATTCACAACGACAAACAGACAAAAAGAAGGTTACTTTGGTACTCTTTTACCTTGGGTGACTTCTCTTCGCCCCTTGAATCTCCCTCTGTCGGGCTCGAATCCTTCTTGCAACTTGGGCCTCCCTGTGTCGGGTTCACTATAGCCTTTCAAATATTGCTTATATGATTCAAAATGTCTTTTTAAGCAATTCCCCACTGTGGACATTCCTGGACCGGGCTTACTGTTGTCAACACAATGTTCACAGGTGTATTACTCTTGATGCAAAAATATTCAAAAAAACAAAAGTTCTCTTGGTGGTTTTGCACCTTGGGTGATTGCTCTTCGCCCCAGCATCTCCCTTCGTTGGGCTCGGATCCTTCTCACAGTTTGAGCCTCCCTCTGTCGGCTTCACTATGGCCTTTCTTAAACACAATTCATGTATTTCTAACACAGTTCATGTATTGCTCATTTTCACCAGAAATCAGGGTTCCCTTCCCCTAGCTTTCCTCTGGCTATGGGTCAGAGACTATCGATTGTATAAGGGATTTAACGTAACCCTTATAGAACCACCCTGATGCCTCCCCTTCCAAGGGTTTCTGGTTGTTGTAGTTTCAAAGAGTCAGATTCTTTTGAATGAGCACCCATGTGGCGCCAGACCCCTCTGCACCTGGACCTCAACTGTGCTTTATCTAAAGTGCAATCACATTAACAAGTTCTTTGTCTTTTGGATTCCATGCATTAAAAAATGTTACCACTTGCAACCATGGGCTCAGCAGAGTTTGGTTTATTATCAGCTTCTTCTGAGTCGCCGGCTCTGCTGAACCTGTGGCCTTCTTTGTTGTCTGGAGTCACGGATAGTACCATGGAAGCCAGCTTGCCTCTCTGCCTGCATTATCAATGAGGGAGGCCCCTGTGTCCCATTGACGTCCAGGGACGTCATTTCACCAAAATGCCAGGGGTAGCGGAAGTGACATCACACAACTCTTGACCCCTGATGACATCACAGGAAGTGATGTCATTTGACCCCACCCCAAAGTGATATCGCGGGAAGCGATGGAACACGACCTTTCACCCGTTGACAAAACAGGAAGTGGCATCACATAGCATTGTGCACTACAAACAATATGGTTACAATATCACTATAATGTGATGTACATTTCATACCTGAATGGATTGCCATATGTATCGTTAAGATCAGTGTGTATAGGCCGATATTACCAAATTACTGTGATTGCAAGCAGACGTCCATGACCAAATGATAATGATGTGTTATTATATAGCACTTAAGCTTAAGCGCTTTACATAGAAGAAATATACACCCAATATCACCCAACCTGTAGTGGTACCCATTTATCGACCTCAGAAGGATGAAAGGCAGAGTTGAGGCATTTGAGAACAGACTATACCAGTGACTCAACCCCTGAAGTGTGCCTGAAATAAAACTTTAACGAATCTAGCAATTATTGTATCGAATTCCAGAAAGACACATTTATTGGCATTCTTATTCTTTCTTATTTGGGTTCATTGCTGAAAGTGTTAGACTTGTGGCCCCCATGTTCTTATTTTTCTTCTTTTTTTAAGGGGCCTGAACAAGAAATCTAGCCACTCCAGAATTAAAGAGCCGCGTGTTTTTTTTAGAGGTCGCAAGGGAGACCACAGAGGTCGCAAGGGAGACCGCAGAGGTCGCACTTGTAACCTCTGGCGACCCTCTGGCGACCCCCAAATGACATCCCTGTTGACGTCTGCTGCTTTGTATGCCAGCTGTATCTCCCAGTCTTATGTTTTCCCTTTTGGAGGCTTCGCAGGTCTGAGGTCAAATAGCGCCATGACTACCTCCAATCTCGGAATGAGCCCCATTGTGTACAGGCGCTATATAAATGAACTATCATATCATAAGACTCTAAGAAAATAACAGATCCAATTTAGCCAAGACAAACATAACTAATCGTAACAGTCATAAACAACAGTTTGACAAAGACGTAAGACATGCCAAGTGATTTGCTTAGGTGTGATCTGTGCCCTCTCGATACCTCACTGCTTTGTATTCAAGATCTTTGATTGGCAGTTAAAGCTAGGAAATCTGCCTATTATAAATGGTTGAGGCTTCATTGTTAAAGAAAAATACTAGAATGGTGGCAGGCTTTGAACAAGATACCCCAGAGCAATGACTCCAAGAGATTTTGAAAATTGGTCAAACCAGCACACACTGCCCATGCTATTATCGGAGGCGCCTCCTGCAGGGAATGGGAAAGGTTTATAGAACAAATCGTTAGTAGGGAAAGTATATCTCTGGTCTGCATTCCAAATATTCAGAACAATGGTTCTAAGGAGGTAACATTGATAACATTGTTACTATCATCAAATCCTTCAAAAAACTCTCGAGGCCCTGGCCACGATGGAGTTTGTAACAATTTGATTAAGATGAACCCATTTTGGTGGGGGCTCAGCCGCTGCAAGCTCTGTTTTGTGCAATAAGTCTGAGTGGCACGTTCCTGTGTTTTTGGCGGAAAAACTACATTTTTCCGGTTCATGCAAAAGGGCCTAGATGAAACCCAAGAAATGTTTGTACCTCGGCAATATTAGACATACCATCCAAGATCTTTGCACGCATCCTATTGGATGAGTTAACCAGTTGTATTAATTCTAACAACATTATTCCTTTCAACCAAACTGGATTCCGTAGGGTCATGGACACAACAGTTAGCTTATTGACCCTGAGCTCTTTAGTGGAATTTGCTTAGCATACCCTGAATCAAAATGTGTATGTAGCATTCAATGAGTTCATCGTGGCACTCAACACCATGCAATGGGAAGTTCTCTGGCTGAAGCTGATGAAGTGGGGCATTCATCTAGTGTATTAAATAGGATCATTCTGCTTTATAGACACACTAGCGTTAAGGTTAGGTTGTTCTCTTCTGGTGATACCACCAACGTTCTTCCTACTTTTGTGGGCCTAAAGCAAGGATGCATGTTGGCACCCACTCTTTTTAATTTTGACATTGCTGACCTCCCCCAAGAGCTACTTTCTAACAATGATTAACCACCCCGCCTACGTCTCTAGGCGTATCCATTGGCTTGGATATGCTGATGATTTACTGCTGCTGGACTATACGGAAAAGTGGCTTCAACAACTGACCAATTTAAATGTGTGTGCTACCAAAAATGGTCTACTTATAAACGGCAATGTATCTAAAGTCATTATATTCAGGTCCAATGTATGTAATGCACATCATAACTATGTTTGGAGCATAGGTACCCAAGATCTGGACATCGGGCCTCATTACGAGTCTGACGGTAATCCTGACGGTGCTTTCGGTGGGTTGCCGCCGGACTTGTAACATTTTACCGGCGCCTGACTTCCCGGTGCCACCAGGACATTACAAGTCTGGCGGGCTAGGAAGTCAGGTGCCGGTAAAATGTCAGTCCCCATTCCCATGGAGTCCAAGAGGACTCCATGGGAATGGGGACTCAGAAGCGCCTGCACTGTTGCTAATGATGCCTGCGCTTCAGTGAAGAATCTGCCTACCGTGGCTGCTGTGCCCAGCAGGGTCAGACCTGTCGGGCGCAGCATCCCCGACAGGCAAACTCAGAGTTCGCCAGACCGGAAACAAGGGTGTATATATGCCTAAAAAAAATTCATTGTTTTACTGTACTGCTTTCCTTTTTCTGTGTAACATGTCTGTAACCTAAGTGACGCACCAGGATCCCTTTGGGCCTTGTGCGCTTTATAAATAAATACAAATACAAAATATACCATTGTTTCCGGACCGGCAAACTCGTCATGAGGCCCATTGTCTCATCATATGACTACTTCGGGGTTACTATAGATACCAAGTTGTCTTTGCGACCTCAGGTGGATAAATTAGAGACAAAAGTTCATCAACAGATGGGAATTATAAAGAGTTTTGCACATCACCATAGTGGATATTCAATGGATTTATCAAAGTCTATAAGGGAAAGCTCACTCCTCTCATTTTGTATGGAGCGGACATCTGAGGTCATCAATGTATTAACAATCTTAGAAAACTGGAAGGATGATGCCTTAATACTTTCACGAAAAGAGCAAGTAGCCTTCCAGGCAAATGTCTCTGCTGAATTGGAGCTTGGCACTATTAACCATCAGTTCCATAAATCATTAATGAATTTATATTGGAAATGAGTTAATATTCCCGAAAACACGCTTTTACATATTATTAATGAGACACGCTGACTTCCACTTCAGTGATTGGATATGGAGATGATTGCCTTATGACCTTGGTACCCAAAGCCAGGAAAAAATGCTCTAAGGTGGGCCTTGATCCATCTAATATTCCCTTACTACGCTATAAAGTCATCTTCAAAAGGGAATTAGGTATGTTACATTGAGAGCAACCATTCACGGACTTGGCAAGCAAAGCCCACAATGGCGAATATGTCCGGCAATTGTTAAAACTGGTGCAAGCCCCTTCGTGCCTACGGGCACATCCTCTCAACCCGCTTCTCCATGAATACTTGCACTTTAAATTCAACTTGGTTATCACATTAGAGGTTTATGGCAGAAGAATGGGTTGGGCTATAGGGGACAGACTTTGTAGATTGTGTGGTAATCCTATTATTGGAAGCACACATCATCTGATGGTTGAATGCAATTCTCCAGTGGCAGATCGTATGAAAATGAAACTTACTTGAGGCAAGCTGCTATGAATGGCTTTGTCAAAGATTCTTTGAAGGGCACGATTCTGTCATTTTTTTACCACGTGATGAAGATGTGGAAATCTATAAAACATACTCTGTGTATCCTGTCATGCTGGAATGTTGGGAAGTATAGTGAGCTATTGTGGTAGGGAGTATTGCCTCTAATTGTTGTTCTAAAAATAATCATTTTTCTGTGTTCTGATATGTTACTGTTTTATATTTTCAAATGTGTCATATTAATTGTATAAAAAGCTATTAATTTAGCAGTTTTATACTATATTAAATAATGTGTCAGCATGTAGGCTTAGATCCATTAACTCGATTCTTGAGGCTTTGGTGGAAGAGATGTTCAGCAACCATTTACCTGAAGATGCGCCTTGGGTACTGCTTCAAAGAACTTCTCATCTTGGGAGGCGACAGAGGGGGAAATCATCTTTAGAAGGGGCAGCACAAAATTCAAAACTCTTAGACCTCATGGTATTTAGCCTGGGCAGATAGAATGCATAGATTATCTTGTTTGGATGAAAGCTTTGATGATGCTGTCATAGAAGACCATCTACATTTCTGGGCATTGCAATCCATGCATTCCTGAAGGATGGATTCCTGCATAGTACCTCCCCTGGATGCTAACATTACCTCGAAGGGGAAATCCTACTGATAAAATGAGCATGTCATTACCAGCTGAAGACAGAGGGACCTATCCAGATTTTGGGAATACATGTATGATTTGGGTGATGAACACCAGGATCTTGTTGGTCAAGGTTGTGGCTAACTTACAGCCAGTGATGAGAAGGCCATGGTCTATCTAATAAAAGACTCCAGTGTATGCCTGGAGCACCGTTTTTTTCTGAAATGCATGGTTGTGTGAGAGGATCAGGAGATTTAACTTTGAATGCTATGGTGTCACTCACTGAAAAAGTTATCGGAACAGAAGCCATAAGAGTGTCAGCAAGTGAGATAATGAGATCTCTAGAGTGGCACGCCTTAACACATGCTGTCTCTGGGCTCTTTACTGGAATGCCCTGCAAGTGCATAAAGTAACAAAATGCAAAGGTGAAGAAATTGAATCAATGACAGAGCTTATCCAGACACTCATTGGGCATAAACGTATAGGAGCAATGCTACGCGCTGAATGTCAAGAGAATTCATATTCACAATAATAATTTGGATATAGAGGGCCTTGTGTAAGGCTTTAAACTGAGTCAAGAAAGTGTCTGTGTCTAGTCTGCTGGTTGGGTTATTCTGCATTAGTACACAGTGGGGGTAAAATGGCGTCCTCCCAGCCAATCAGGAGGCTCAGAATGGGGGTTCGCTACATGGTAAAACCAAGCTGCGAGCCTCCTCAGAGCTGGAGGCTGCCATCTTCCCCGGCCGAGACTGAGGTAAGAACGCTCCTGTATTTCCCTGTATCCCCTTTGCCCAATCCCCACCCTCTTTCCCACATATTTAACTCTCCCCCACCCCCGGTCCACTTATCTGGCACTCCCTTGTCCCCCGACAGAACTGGGACCACTAGTGTTCCTGGCGCATCCCCGATGCGGCAACGGCCCAAGGTGGTCCATGGTGGTCATCTTGTTTTGAAAAGATGACCACACACTATTAGTATCCCAGTACAACATGCCTGGAAACAAATAGCACTAAACCCCTCTAGGCAGGGGTCTTACCAGGGCAGGTAATGCCGTTGCCCATCAGAGTTTATTGTTTAGCTCTCACACCTTGGCCAGAGAAAAGATGGACAGAGAAATTAAATGGTTCTCTGCGAAAATGAAACATAACCCCTATACTACCTATGACCAACAATTATTGATTTTTTTTTTCCTGAATCAACTTCTTAAGAACAGGTCCACCCCTTTCTACCATTACACGTATCTACCTTTCCCAATGCTACTGTTCCTGGCTGCCTTAGCACTCGTTGCCCTTCAAGCAGACTCTGCCTCCTCATTTCAAAATTAGATTTTCTGTTTTTCTCTGCATTTTTATATTCAAGAATTTAAGTGTACTTGAATTTTCATTCGAGTTTCTAAGTATTCAATCTTTTCCAATGTATGGTCTGCCCAGGTTCCCTCGCACCAAGACTTGAATAGGTCGGGAGGAAGGTCCTCTCAGTGATGAGCTGGTGGAATATATTTTATATCCTGGAGCTAGATTGATCAACACTTGAACATTTCCTAATGACATTTAAATTTGGTTCTGGCTTTTACCGGAAGCCAATGCATCTTCAGACGATCATCCGAGACATGGTCCCAATTTCTTATTGGGTACGGCAACTGAATGATTGAATTCTGCACTCACAGACACTTTAAGCATTATTCCTTGCTTTTCTTGAGTGCAGGATAGTCAAAATCAGTCCTCAAGTTGACGCTTCAGCCAACTTTGGTTCACTTGACACTCTGAGGTGCTAGATCATTAATTTGCTTGAAATGCATGTTTTTAGAGCCAACGTAAGAGTTTGGACCCAGGGCAGAGGTTTAATCCAAAATGAAATCTAGGTGTTTAACCTTATGCACCAGGATCACCTCTGGTTTGAAGAAGGATAGGATATGGCCAAGATAAAAATCTTCAGTCAGACGAGGGGATGCAATGAAAATGGTGGCCTTGGTATCAAAGGCAGTCAAATGGCTCATCCATGCTTCTATTTCAGCTCAACATCCAACTGTCATATTCACTTGAACATTCTGTAATTGAGTAGGATCCACATCTGATCGACAATAGGAACCTTACCACATACTGCGATATGGGGCCTCATTACAAGTTTGAAGGTAGCCATGCCGTTTTTAGCGGCATGGCTACCCCCAAACTTGGCTCCGGGTGCCGAAAAATGGGATTTACCGGGCCATTCCAACATTTGCGGGCCCGGGAAATCCCATTTTCGGGACCCGGACCCGGTACGTCCCAATCCCATTTGGGCCGTTAATGGCGGGTCCATTGTTAGCATCCTGGTCTGCTCGCGGGTGCCAGTATGCACGTCTGGTCAGATCAGACGTGCACACCGCCACCCACGAGCAAACTCGAAATGTCGCGGCCCGGTATGAACCAGGGTCGTAATGGTCACCAGGGTCGTAATGAGGCCCATTGTGTAGACATTGAACAAGGAATGTGGCCACGGTGACCCCTTACCACGTCACAGGTCATGGCCTGCTCGCCTTCTGTGCTGGATGTGTGTCTGTCAGTTTACCTGTCTAGTAGGAAGGCCATGCCATACCTAGCCTTTTTGTTCCATCAGCACTTTAATCAACAATAATGAGCTTGTCATTTTGCAGTGGTTGTGGTGAATGGTAGGTGTGTTGGACACTGCTCTAAACTGGACAATTTGCACAATTGAAACCCTAACTCCAATGGGTAGATGTGCAACAAAGGTTCCACCAAGTGGTCAAGTAGTGCAGTACAAAGTACTTCACCCAATTTAATATGTTCTTTCCACATCTGGAAACGTATTGATTCCACGTTCACTTGCATAACCTCAACGTTGCTACTGGGCCTGTAGCTCATTTACCTAAACTATGTTTATACTTCTGTCCTTGCATTTTTTCTGCCACCTAGAATATTGCAATGTCCTGAATCCAACATAGCATGAACACAAACCCATCTTAAAGTTCCACTGCTAGTTCCTTCTCAGCAACCGACTGCTAGATCGGTACATTGGGAGGGTTCCTGGCAGGCTATCGGCAGAACGGTAAGTGTTCACTGCATGTCACTAACTATGCCAGTCCTATCTACCTTTCTTAGATGCCTGTCAGAAAATCTCAGAACTTCTACCATTGTCCATTCGTCTACAAATGTCCTTTTTCAAAATGTATTTTTTTAATTTTATTTATTTTATATATTTGTATTGCACCAGAGCCCGCAGGCATCAAGGCACAACACACACAAACATGAAACATCAGATACAATAAAACATACAATACAAAAATCCATTTACAGAAGCAGAACAAAGTGGGAGAGGAAAGGAAATTACCAAGGCGCAAACATGTATCGGAAGCCAGGCGAGGGCTTCATTGGCTTCCAGTGGAGTCTAGAATTAAGTTCAGAACTCTGGTTATAACCTTTAAGTGCAGAATGCAAATGATGCCTCCATACCTTCAGTGTTACATTAACGATAAAGTAAATACAAGATCGTTAAGGTCGGGCTCTCATAATTTTCTGGAGCAACTCAGACCAAGAACCTCTAAGGCTGAGAACGGGGCTTTTGCTTTTAAAGCGCCTATTTTGTGGAACCAACTACAAGATTATCTGCGTAAACATAAACTCCTTGCAATATTTAAGAAAGATCTCAAAACCTTCCTCTTCACATGTGGTTAGCCCTAGATGGTAGCACTATTGTAAGCATTCTTCCTTTTTGCCTGATCTGATGTTCAGTCCTAAATTGGGCTGTTTTAGAGGTTGCCACAGCTGTTGTATGTCTTGTCTTTCCTGTTGGTGCTTTCATGTCTATGGGCCCATAGTGTGCTATATAAATATCATGTAATGTAATATAATGTATTACATTCTGGAAAAGCAACCCTACTAATGGACAAAGTCTACTACCAATTTCAGGTCTGATGATGTTTTGTCGAGGTCAACACAGAGGACCAAATAGGATAAGTTACTTCTACCACGCCCCACCAATATGTAATATTTATCCTTCTGAGTACCCCACTGGTCACTCTTAATCCTTTTGATGACCTTGAGATCGGACATTCTTGCAACACCCGGACCAGTCTTCTGGCACAGCAATGCAAGCACCTTGTTCCTTTATAGGTGGCTCTTGGTTCAAATCCTACTAAGGCCTCTACATTAGTAAAGATCCATTAGAATGTTCCTCACAGTGTCTTCAACAATTGGAGGCATTGAGACTTCACTGGCAGGCAGGAATCTAGGGAATATGTATTTTGAGTTGTTAGTATGCTGTGGCAAATGATGGACAGAGACCTGAGCCAGATCTCCTAAATCAGCCTGAGAACTTGACCCAGATGCTTGCGCTGATTGCCCCCTTGGAGTGGGTGAGTTAGGGATTTGAACTGCGGATTGAGTGCACAATTATATTTGGGCTTTTTGCAGTCAAGTTATATCTATACTTGAAATAGTTGCTTGAGTTGCTATGTCAATCCTGGCTGAATTGTATTCAATTGCATTTGTTCATATGTTGCAAAACACATATTCTAGCAAATAAAATTTGACAGCGGGGATCAATTATGTTTACACTTTTACATAAGAGGGGCCCCGCTGCCAGATTTTAATCATTTGCACTGCTGGGTGCAATGTAAAGGGCAAAAGGCAGTTTACACGCATGTGAGTAAACAATGGCATACCAGGCAGCGTTTACTTTTCATTGTGAGCACAGCTTGCCATGCTCGCATATTAAGCAGTGTTTCCAGTTGAAATGAAACTCTCCCTGACATGCAAAAATGTCGGGAAGAAGTTCATTTGAATGTTACACACTCCCTGCCAATGGATCCCTTTGAGGTCTGTCTGCATTTTGCGGGTGCATAACGCAGTCGTACTCATTGGGGATCGTCAGCATTTACACAGGCATGAAAATTAACACTGGCGCAAATGCTGGAGCATTTGTATGACAGAGAGGAAGGGAGTGGTGGAAACGCAAGTTGTATTCAGCCCCTCCTCTCTGCCATACAAATTAATGAAAATGAGCCGTGGCATGAATGGAAGGCTTTTACACATTTCATTCATGTTACGGCTCTATCGAACATGAGCACCATAGAGCCCTTTGGTACTAATCATTTAGGAGCTCATGTCCTAAAATATTGTAATTTGATGGTGGGAAGCCATTATGTTTACACTGTAACACAAGCAGCTTCCTGCCGCCAAATTTTACAAGTGTGTACACCACCTTTTGCCCTTCAAACTTGCATTCAGCAGTGCAAAGTGAGTAAATGCTGCCTGGCAGTGCTTTGTTATGTTTGTGTGTACCGCTTGCCATGCCTGCATGGCAAGCGCTGCTTACAAATATAATTAAACCCTCCCGACATGCTTGCACATCGGGGAGAGTTTAATTGGAGCACTGCTTAGCTTGCACGCATGGTAAGCAGTTTTCCCAATTGAAATTAACCCCTCCTCGACTTGAGTTTAATTGTAATTGGACATGCTCCCTTCCATGCTCCCATGGCAGGGAGCGTGTACAATGTATCCCTATGGGGTCCACCTGCTTTTTTCCCCACCCACCTGTCAATCACTTTAAACAGTGTTGCCGCCCTTTGTCTGTAATTAAGCACCCCTCCAGCCTCGTTTCCTTTGCAGTTGGTGAGCAGGTGGATCTAGGTCATCTGGCCTAAGCCCCAACAACCTTCTTAGCCCTGCCTCTTCCTTCCTGCTCTTAACTCTTAGATCAAAGGCGTCTCTCGTCTGGGTGTCCCAAGTGGAGGTCATGCAAAGAAAAGGGCAATACCTGTTGGGACCTGTTCGAACAGGGAGGATCCAGGGCCGGAACCCCTGCTCAGACAACAGGTAACCAAGCACTGACATGTGTTTCTCCCTCCGTCCCCATAGGCCATCCCACCATTACCAGGCAATGACAACATCACCCCTCTTCTAAGCCATGAACTTTTGCAATGCAGCAACCTCACCGACATCAGCCCCAAACCCATCAGCACCCCCTCAGAATCCACAACATGGAAGTTGATGCTTGCCAACATCCTCTCATCTATCACCCATCCAGCAGACACAACCAACCTCATCACTACACATGACTGTGGCACCATCTTCATCACTGAGACCTGTCTGACAGCCACCTCCACACACATTCTACACATCCTTGTCCCCGACGGCTACAGCATCCAACACAGAGCCCGGTCGAACAAGATTGGCAGGGGCCTCCCAGTCAGCCACAAGACCTTGTAGCCCTGCACAAGACTTGACATCAGCAACATTGGCTCCTTCGAAGACCTCTCATTCAGTTTCATCTACAGACCACCCAAACCCAATACTGCCTTCATCAGGGATTTCCCTGACCTGGTCAACACCATGTCTCTCATGCACGCCAACAACATCATCCTAGGCAAATTCAACCTTCAGTCTACAAGGCCGTCAAACCGATGAAGAAAGCTCTCATTGGCCTTCCCGACACCCTCAGCCTAACACAGCATAGGAAAGAGGCAACACATGAGAAAGGCAACATCCTTGACCAAATAATCAGTGCACTGTCTTCCCTCTACTACAGCTCTCCTCTCCTGCTTGACTGGTCTGAGCACCTAGCCGTGCCTTTCAACATCCTGCACACCACCCCAGTTAAGCATTCCCAGCAGAAACCCATCAGAAAAACCTTCAGGTCCTTCAAGAACTTCCCAGTGGAAGCCCTCAGGGAAGAACTCGCCAACCTCCAACTTTCATGGACTGAACACCACCAACAGAACTACAAATCTCTACTGAAAGCAGTCAAAGCCACCCTCTGAGCCTCCATCGACCAACACGTGCCTCTGAAACAAAGCACCTGCAAACCAAAACTGTCAGCACCCTGGTACACGCAAGAACTCAACCTCATCAAAAGAGTCATCAGGAAACAAAGTCAGGGCACCACTCTGAAAGAAAGAACATGGCATGATAACAGAATACCATAGCAGAAGCCGACAACAAAAGCAGAGCCCTCTTCAAAGTGGTCAAGCACTGCATTAACCCGCTATGCAACCCTGTCAAACCACACTCTATCAAAAAATCCACACCATCATCAACACCTTCTTAATCGACAAAATCATCAAGATTCGCCAGCACAAAGACACCAGCTCTGCATCCACATACCCGCATCACATCCCTCCTTGCGAAATCGACACACCCTGGACAACATTCAAGGAACTCTCGACAGAGGACCTGGTAGAAACCCTGGCCACCCTCAAAGCCACACCATATACAGACGACATCCTCCCAGCATTGATCCTCAAGTTCCTCCCCACAGAAGCTCTCCTCCTCTACCAAAGGCCATCAACAGCTCCCTAACTTAAGGCACCTTCCCATCGACACTAAAAACAGGAATAATCCTCCCTCTACTAAATAAACCCACTCTGGATCCTGACAACCTAGGTAACTATTGCCCTATCTCCCATCTTCCCTTCCTAGGTAAGATCATCGAGAAACCAGCAGCTGCAAAACTGCAGCAACACATCGACAACAACAATCCCAGACCCAGATGCAGCAGAGAGACAGCCACCATACAAGTGGTTGACAATGCCCTCAACATCCTTGATAATGGCCACCCCTACCACCTGGTTCTACTCAACCTCTCGGCCGCTTTCAACACAGTAGACCACCAGTCGCTATCGGACACCCTACATCGCTGCATGGGGATCAGCAACCTTGTCCACAGCTGGTTCAAGTCCTACCTGGCCAGCCGCCAGCAGTTTGTTCATATTGACTCCTCTAGATCGCCAATTATACCCGTCACCTGTGGAGTTCTGCAGGGTTCCCTCCTCTCTCCAGTGATGCATGGAGCTGCTGCGAGCCCTCCCAGCCGCACACAATATCCACATCCACTGATACGCCAAAGACACACAGCTATAGCTCAAGATCGACTCCATCAAGGACAACCATAGGCTCAAAACCTACCTCTCACTGATCCAGTCTTGGCTGTCCAGTGCATACTTGAAGCTTAACCCCTCCAAGACCGAATTCCTATTCCTCACCAACAACACTGAACACCCAGACATACAGACCTTTCTATCAACCATGAACTCTGAGGGCTTCATACCCGAGTTCACCTCCTGCGCCAAGTCCCTCGGGTTCCACTTTGACAAACACCTCTCCTTCAAGACACACATAGCTAAGAAAACTCAGACAGCTTGGTATCAGCTCTGCCACCTGCAGAAAGTCAAGCCCGTCATCCCTTCGGACAGCTTTAGATCCACCATTCAAGTACTGGTCCTATTCCACCTGGATGGGGCAATGCACTCCTCAAAAGCCTCCCATCATCCTCTCTTGTGTCCCTGAGAAGTGTTCTACACGTGGCTGCATGCCTCATCAAGGGTCTATGCAGATACGACCGCATCACCCCAGCCATCATCGATCTTCACTGGCTCCCACTGCATGCACAAATCACCTTCGAGCCTTGCTGCATCATCAATAAAGCAGTCACCCTCAAGTCACCCAGTTACGTTGTGGAGAAACTCAGAATCTCCGGCAGACAGCGCACCACTAAAAGCCAGGACACATGAATGCATGAAATCTGCCGCTGCAAAAAGGAAAGGACCAGAAAACAAGCCTTCTCTGCCTCTGCCACAAGACTATGGAATCTATTCCCCATCAGTGTCAGACATGCCACCACGCTCTTACAATTCAGAAAAGGACTCAAGACCCACCTCTTCAAGGAGTCTCTCCGCCTCAATACCTAGACCAGAAGGTCGCCCCTCGTACTACCTATCTTGGTAGATGCCACACCACCCGGTACAGCTGTACCCCTCCTCTGTGCCCCTCTGAATCCTACCTCCACTTTATATCAGTTATGCTGTTACCTCTGAAAATTGATCCATTATGCATCTGATGTATACCTCTGTAGTGTGCTCTGTTATGTATACCTCTGCAAAGTACTCTATTGCTTCTCAAAGCTAGGTCTGCACTCAATAAATGCAATAATAATAATCATAATAATGATAATAATAATAACAGGGATCACCAGTATCTGCACCAGCGCAAATGCTGGAGCATTTGTATGGCGGAGCGGATGGAGGCGGAATCTCAAGAATCTCAAGTTGTGCTCCGCCCTTCCTCTCCGCCATACACAGGTGTTAAAGCCTTGCACAAGGCTTTTACGCCTTGAATTCATTTTACGTGCTCAAAGAACATGAGCCACTTAGAATACATGTTCAAAGCAAGATATTGCTTCAAAATGCCCCTTACTTCTCAGAATGTGGAGCTGAAAGAAAGTGATAAGCTTGTGTGCGTGTTTTTCCCTTCTCCAATAGCTACGTGCCCACCTCCTCCCATCCACCAACCATCCGATGGGAGCCTGTCATAGAGTGTCTGCCACCCCCATGCAGCCAGTGGGAAAACAGTGGAGGCCTCCCTTCTCACCAGTGTCCTCTGTGTTTAGATGTTTGCAATGTCTTTGCATTGATCAAAGCGTGATCATTTTTGGGATGAGAGAGCACATTACGTTGTATCTCTAAGAGCACCACTCCGGCAATTGTATTATCCCAAGACATCAAATAATTGCGACTTAAAGTCAAGGTTTGTCATAGACCAGCAGGGACGTGTATCACAGGCGGCCATACCGTGGGAGGTTCTATGGAGGGCCACTAATAACCAAACCCCACGAACAATCCTCCCTCTGCTCACACCTCTCAAATTCTAAAACCTAACGCAACCATACTTCTACAGCACAACACACTGCACACACGTCACCACACCACAACAATTAAACAAATCACACATAGCATCGCACAGCAGCACACGACAGCTACCGACCGAAAAAAATCACACCCATGCTGAGTGAACTGTGCAAACCGTCCAGAAGCTGGCAAACACACCACGCAGCTCTCTTGCGCTTCTTCTCGCGCAGTCCTGCTAACTCATCCCCACACCCACACTTTATTCTGTTGATTTTCATATCCACCAGAGAGCCAGCAGACCACTCCCTGGTGAGAGTGTGCGGTATAAATATCTTCTGTCTCTTGTTGTAAACCAATGAAACATTTTAATTTTAAAAAAATTCAGAAAAAAATATATCCTTTAACATAACATAGTGTATGCCTCTATCCCAAGCCTCAGTCTCTTCGTTTCAGCCTGACAGAGGTTTGCTCGGAAATGTACCCTCCAACGCAATCCGGAATGAAAAATGTATTTACTTATTAATTTATTTTTAGTTTTTTTAACATTTGCATTGCACACCAAACCCTGAGGCATCAGGGCGCAGGATACATGGAGAGCATGTATAGAGAGAGGGTGACATGGATACAGTAATTACAGGAATGCAGTTACATAGATAAGAGGTGTAGAAAGAGATACCTGCAAAGAGGCGGCTAGCTCCAGGGTGCAGCTGTGTAGTGGTGTGATAGAGGTGGGAGGTACAAGTGTTGCAACGATGTAGAAAGAGGGTGGGGGCTGGTGTCTGGGTCTCATTCGGCGTCCTGGGTAAACAGGAGGGATTTGAGCTGTTTGCGAAACACCCAATGTGAGGGCCTAAGAAAGATTTTCTTAGAAATCGTCATCGAATTTATCAGTTCAGAATTTGTATTCATTGATTGTCAGTGTTGGTTCATGAGGTGACGCCAGGGGTTTATGTGTTTTTGGTCAAACCCCAACTGGTTGATTTAACTTTGTGGGGCTTTGTGGAAGCTAGATGGTGAGTTGGGATCATGGAATATTGGAAGGGGTAGGGAGGAAATTAGGTACGGGTGTTCCCACCACAATCAATGGTAAAACCATCCATGCAAACGTTTTTTTGTATTCACCAGTTAAAATTCGAGTAAACCACATAGATCTGCCGTTAGCCAACTGCATGAGAAAAAATCGATTGCTTTTGCAAGTAAGCGCCTGCTTGGCCCTTTTTCTGGAATTTGAGGACGGATACTTACATGCCAATAGCTCCCCTAGTGGCCTTTCGCTGTGTTATTTTGACCATTGTCAAATGAGGGTGATTTAAGACATTTCTTCTGCCAAAACAGCGGTCTGAAGGGTCATAGGTTAAGTGCTGCTATTAATCAGCTCCTGGTTTACTAAAAGTGCTTTAACCAAGTGTGCCAACACGCAGACCTGTGCTAAAGTTCTTGTAAAGAATAGTAGTGCATCTAATTGATTTTATGACATGATTTGTGGAAAGTTTTAATATAGAAAAGTTAAATGTTAAAAGTATTTGAATGGGAGAACATATCTGCTTATACAAAAGCCAAAGCTGTCAGGGTTGCCAATGCTTGTTTAAGGTGTAAATACGCATCAGAGAAGTCGAGCAGACAATTGCTCTGCATAGACTCACAGGACAGAGCTTGCAACGGATGGACATGTAATGTGAATGTCCTGGCCGGTGCACAGCAGGCCAGAAAAGGATCAAATCTCCGGACACGCAGATCATGGGCAGTTCGCGTCATGGTCTCTGCTAGGAGGTGGAAGCAGCAAGTGGTTGCCAGGTGCTCCTTCAGGGTGGGAGACTTGCTTTTAAGGGCGGTATTGAAGGTGATACAATAACTTTAGCTTGTGTCCCTGAGGTTGAAGGACAAGTGAGTCCATGGAGTACCCCCACACCTACAGTTTACTCACAGCCAAAACACTGTCTACAGAGTTGCCCGTCTGTACTCAGTGCTGCCAATCACCAGTGTCTGTCCCAGGTCTTTTTGTGTTCATTTACTGCGTTGGTCTCTTCCACCTCTTCTGGGAGGTTCTGCTCTACGCTCAGAAATCCTACTACAATCTGACATCTCTCTGCATGCTGCTGTTACCTTCATGGCACCAGTTCACCTATTGCTTTTCTGCAGAAAGAGGACGTTCAGGATATGGTGGGATATGGAGCTGACTCAGACCACAGCCGAATGATTTGATGCCACAGTGATGTCACTAATCTGACCACTGACTTCTCAAAAGTAAACATGCCTAGGCCTTTTGAATGGTCATGCATATCATCCATCACTGTGTATTCAGTGAGTTGTGGCCGTTGGGAGGAATTTCATTTTGGCCTGTAGCTGTGTGTCTTTTTTTGTATTTTATTATGCATTTGTAAGGAGCTTTATACAGCAGAATTGTGTTTCAAAGTGCCACCCGTGTGGAAAGTGTTTGGGATTTAGTGGGTGGCAGCATAGTAGACCTCTGGCCGATATAAGCAATGATTCTGGCCCATGCTCCGATCAACAACTTGTACTGCCCTGACAAGCGTGTCACTGTAGGCCATAGCTGCTAGTAGGCCACTGAGCACAGCATTTGAGCATGTTAGAGTGAGGTTTGAGGTGTCTCTGAGCATGCCATGCAACAGACAAAAGAAGGTTAATGGGTGCTCTGGTGGCCATATTTGAAGGGGTGCAGGGTTGTAGGTTGTTTTGCCTTGTAATGACTATTGCCCTCTTTCCCTGACTCACTCCCTTTTAAGAACTCCTACCACACTCAAATCCTTCCGAGGCGACAGCCACAGGCCTAGCCGTTACCACAGCAACATTGATCAAGGCATGACTAAGATCTCCTCTTTCGCCCAATCAGATGTCCGCGCATCAGCGGCTGACCAGCCCCAAAGCACTGTAGTCTATCAGATCTCAGGCTCTTCCCTATGGGTAATCTACCCCCAAGTCTCTCTGCCAAACCTTTAGAAAGAAGAGTGGCAGATTCCGACTTGCACCCATCAACACCACAGGTTTTGCATCTGCATCTCCCACTATTGCCTAATTACCCCTTTTTTTCCCATAGAGGTACGAGCAGCAAGGCCACCAAAAGTGTCAGAACACCACTATACAAGACCACTTTATTAAAATGCAGGATCCTACTAGTTTAAGGAAAACTGTTTGAGAAAATATCTGATGGCCTATCATCGGTGTCAAAGATCAAAGTAGTGTCACTTCTGGTGATGTTGTCGCGTGTCAACGCAGGGCATGAGATGCCAGTCGTGCCACGCTGGCCTTTTGTGAAATGGTGCCCCTGCCGCCCTTGCTCGGTACCCCCCGCACTGTGCAGGTCTCGGCATCTGTGGAAAGTTTCAGCGGATGTGCAGCTCTGCCTGAAACTTTCCTGACATCGCCAGATTTAGATTCTGTCGTTCTCAAGCTTGACACGTTGTTTATTTTTGCTCGGCATGTTCTCGTTATTTCCCTCCCGCACTGTTTACTTTCTTTTAGGGGCTTTCATTTCCAGATGGTTCGAAAATGCAGCACTCGTGGGGTGTTTTTTTTTTAAAGCTCGCATCTGTACGCAGACATGGTAATTGTTTAGCCAAATATGCCAATACTTTAAATTAGAACAAGGTTTTCACAAAACAAGTAGGTGAAACACAAGCATCGCACTGCCAGCTTCCTGCCCCAAGTCTCAAAGCAACACTTACCACCCTCATCTTCCCTCAGGAAAAGGGCACAAATCACAAACGGCCGGGATCGCTGCCCCATCGTGTGGGGAAATCCGGTCTCCACAATGAATGTGTATGAGACACAATTGTATGAAACCAAATGCATAGAGGTTGTAGTGGAGATTGTTAGCATACTTGTTGGACATTCCGAACCCCTATCTGGATTTTACTGTTTAGTTGGGTTGATGGGCCCAAAGATATATCATACCAATAAAAAATGGTCTTCTCTTAACAAACATAATGACATTGGAATGTTGGCTGGCCATTGCAAACATTGGGCCTCATTATAAATCGGCCGGTCGGTATTAAATTGCCGGTATTAACGTATAACGGCACATAACCATACAGGCCAACTACAGGTTTGCCTGGGGGAAGAGGGGGGAGCACCTGAGTTACCTCCAGCTAAAAGATGAAGGCAGGCACTTACTGGAAAAAGATGCTGTTATTACCGGCACCGGTATTGCTGTTGCCGGTAATGATGGCAAATTCCCCAATGGAGTCCTATGGGAATCCATGAATGTGGATTTACACCGTCACTCTGGCACTCGTAATCTGGCCATAATGCCACCGGACCAAGTGCCGGAAACGGCAATAGCATTTGCTGGTATCCTGGCAGATTTACCGGCAGGATACCGGCAGGTTCATAATGAGGCCCATTGGTCAGCAGAGGGCCTTAACCAGAGCCTCCAGTTTATAGCGATTTTGCAATTCCGCAAAATGCCGTGAAAAACAGCCCTTTTTGCAAAAAAGCACTAAAAGGGCAGTTTTTGCAAAAACACCCCCAAATATGTCAGTTTTAGAAAAAAAAATTACAAAAATATTTCAAGGGGCAAAGGGGCTCAACTCTTATTTTTTGGACTCAAGAAATGAAATGCGCAAGCACATTTCATCACTTGAGCAAAACATTTTTTTAAAAAGCAGCGCGATCCACAAAGTACATCTGAATGGACTATTCTTATATGCCCCCATTCAGAAGTCCTTTTTCACCCCTTTGTGCAAATCAGGGGGTGTTTCTGCACATTTAAAAGCGCATCTCAAAGTGAAAAGCAAGATGCGCTTTTAAATGTGCAGAAATTGTTGGCCACTCTATGCGCCCACTTTAAATACGTTCACGAGGGGTGCCACGCTTAAGGGCCAGTCATGGTGAAATGCACGGGAAGCCTGTGGACCATTGTCGGGAGAGCGTTTCCAACACAAACGTATTCAAGGTGGATGGCCAGCAAATCATTTGCGCTACAGTTCTGCCTTGTGGAAATGCGCAGGTCACCTTTAAGAATAAGGTGGCCTGCTCATTTCCAAAAATGGCTTATCTAAAAACAGCACATCTTCTGCTCTATTTTTAGATGCCCCATTTTTTTAGGACAACATCTACAGTTTTCCTCAAAAATTGAAAAATGGTTACAGTATGTGAGAGAAAGGAGTGATAGGGGAGTGATGGGTGAGCTGTGACGTGGTAGGCAAGAAATGAAGGGAGATCAGATGGAGAGCAGTGGGTCAGAGGGGGAAGCAGTAGGCAAGAGAGCAGAGCGGATGCAGTGGGGTGGTGGATCAGAAATCAGAGAGAGCGGAGATACAGAAAGTGGAAGGAACGTGGGCTCAGGGGTAGTAGTGGGCTGAAGATCGGGAGAAAGGATGAGGGAAGAGTGTGATACAATGGGAGAAAGGATGAAAGATGCAGAGGAAGCATGTAAGAATGAAGGACTGTATACTGCAGGAGGAATTGGGGAGCGTACAGTGTGAGTTGGGAGTATGATTTGGAGTTTGGCAGGGACTAGAGAGCACAAATTGTGACTTGGCAGTGTGACAGAGCATGTGAGTATGTACGTGTATGACTGAGTGTGAGGTTCAAAAATACAAGTTGTGTTGGGGAATTGGTGAGACCCGTGAGGTGTGTTGGGTGAGAGATGTGTGTGGGTGTTTGCGGGATTGGGGAACATAGAAGGGGAATATTTTCAGCATTACAACTGATAATGATTAATAACGTTAATAATATTAAATAGGCATGCACGTTAAACCAAAAAACATAGCGAAGACAAACACTGTTCTGCCAAGCCAGAGACATCTAGGACTCTTCCTATTTGATATAAAAGATGCATATATTGACACCCTGGCTCTCTTGTAGCCTTGCACAAAGCCTCTTTCCTACAATGTACCAATCTTGCTCCCTCCAGTCAATAAAAATGGTGCTGCAAAAATGGCGCCATAAATAAAGGTTTGTGCCGCAAAATTTGCCATTTCATGTTGCAAAATCCTGGAGGGTCTGCTTAACTAATGTGTAACGCTCACCTGGTATCCACAGGGATGTCACTCAGCCTGTTCTGACCTCTTACAACCTCGAACCCCTCCCTGGAGGCTATTCGACTGGAGACTGGGCCTGAAACACAGGATTGGTAGAGTTTAACTCCCTATTGTCTCGGTGTGCTTGAACCCCTTCTTCCCCGGGGTCCAACCCTTCCCTTTGATCCACAGCTCACCTTGTTTTCTTGGATAGTGTGCTCTCCGTCCTGCTTTCAGCGCAGGGGCATATTGATTGATGCGGGCTTGTTGCTGCCTAGTTACTTCACTGGCAAGAGTCCGACAGGTAAGTATAATGAGTCTTTTGAACAGTTCTCTAACTTCGTTCCTTTCCTTCCTTAGATGATGGCCGGCGTCCGAGGATGGCGGCGTGCTGCTGAGATGAGTAGCGCTGAAGGTGAGTGAGAGCACGATGTGCGATGCATCCCTTTCATATTTGCATTGAACTGAGCTCTTTTCCTGTGTCTTTTAGGTGCAGTGACGTTTTCAGCGTGGATGCAGGTTATGAAGAACAAATGCGGTGGGTAAGCACGGTATGCGGCGCCTCTAGATGTTTCCACGCTAACCTGGAGTGTCTTTTCTCTTTTCCTTAGGAAGCAGCGTGCCGGGATGGGAATAACACCACCGAAGATGCCCGTAGAACAGAAGGAGCGATGAATGATGGGCAGAAGCGCCGCAAGGTGAGGCTGTTCCTAACGGTGTTCTTGTTCTTGCAGGAGCTGAGCGCAGAAGAAAGATGCAGGCCTACTGGAGACCGATCCGAACACGGGGAGTGTCACGCTGCAGGTGCAGAAAACGCAAAGCATGTTTCTCAGCCTGGGCGTGGCTTAAATAGTCTCTGGGTATCCCAGGTGTCTCTGGGCTGAACCACACCCAAAAGACTAGACTGCACATGCAGTTCTGGGAACCGAAATATGTGGGGGCATCCATCTTGTCCCCATCCATGCACTACAAGTCCAATCCCCAATGTTATCCTATGGGAGTGAGTGAGTCTGGTGCCACAAGCGCCAAGTCTGACTCCAAGTGGGTCTTTGGGGGGATGGAGAGGCCCTTGAGGGCCATGTAGGTGATTGTGGCCTGGCTCCAGCCCGACATCTTGGAGGGCTGGGGACATGAGGGGCAGGAATCATTATAGCACTCCCCCCCAAGGTGGCTCTTCTGTCTGGTCCTGGTTTAGCTGGATGGTTTTGATGAAATCGTCTAAGCAAGCGAGGTGCATGGATGTACTCACAAGGCTCCCATGTCCTGTCTTGTGGACCATACCCCTTCCAGTCTACTAAGTAGTATAATTTGGATCTGACGTACTTTGAATCTAGGATGTCGTTGACTTCGAATTCTGGCTCCCCAGCGACTACTACTGGCTGCAACGGCGTTGCTACCCGGGTCCCAGGTTGAACAGGTTTAAGGAGAGACACGTGGATATCAGGATGAATCTGCATGTTTGACGGCAAAGCTAGTCCGACCGCCACAGGATTTATCACGGGGGTGACGGTGAATGGACCCAGGTATCTTGGACGGAAAGGTCGGGCTCCTTTAATGGACACGTGTTTAGATGCCAGCCAGACTTTGTCTCCCACTTGGTAGTTGGGGGCCTTTGCTCGGTGTTGATCAGCAAACTTCTTTTGGCGATTTATAGCTTGAAGTAGGTGTTCAGCTGCCCTTTTAAAGGTTTGAGAAATGGTTGTGTGCAAGGTTTTGACTGCTGGCATTTCTAGGGTTGTAGAAACGTCCAACTCAGAAGTATGTGGGTGCCTGCCATACATGGTATAAAAGGGTGTCTGCCCAGTGCTGGTGTGTAGGGAATTATTATAAGCATATTCAGCTATCCATAATAGGTCGAAGCAGCTTCCTTCAGCTTGGTGTAACATGCAACGCAGATACTGCTCGAGAGTCTGATTTGTCCTCTCAGTTTGACCATCCGTTTGGGGATGGTGACTGGTGGATAGCCGGATGTCGATCTGGGCTATAGAGCAGCATTTTCTCCAGAAGTTAGATATGAATTAAGTACCTAGGTCTGAGACCAAAACTGAAGGAAACCCATGGAGCCGTACGATGCCTTCAAGAAATACCTTTTCCAGAGTGAAAGCATTTGGGAGCCCCTTAAGAGGAATGAAATGTGCCATTTTTGAAAATAGGTCCACGACCACAAGAATAGTGTTAAACCCTTGACTGGGTGGTAAGTCAGTAATAAAATCGAGGGACAACGTGTGCCAGGGTGCTGGTGGGATTTCCAATGGTTGTAATAGCCCAGCCGGTTTCTGCTTGGATGACTTGTTTTGAGCACACCCTCCACAAGATAGGATGAATTGGATAATGTCTTTACGCCACGTGGGCCACCAATAATTTCGTTTTACCTTGGCTAGGTTTTTAGCTATTCCGGGGTGGCCCTCGATCAAGGAATCATGATAACCGGACATGACTTGTTCTCATAGTTCTTGGTTTGGTAGAATAAATGATTCCTGAAGTAGGGCAACTTATCTTTTATCATGTAATGTTCTTCTTGTGCTCTCCACGCTTGTAATTGCTCCGGACTCATCAGGTTTTGGATTTCTTCATGTAATTCTTTCTGAGTTATGGTTGCTGTAATTCCTAGGAGCTTGTCACTCGGGATGATTGCTATTGGGTCAGGGGTCTGATACCCTTGCTCTTCCATCCCAATACGGGAAAAGGCATCGGCCTTCCCGTTTTTCACCCCTGGTCGAACTGTAATCACGTAGTCATATTCAGCAAAAAAAAGAGCCCAACGTAGTTGTTGTGAGGATTGGGCCTTTGCCGTTTTTAGGTACTGGAGGTTCCGGTGGTCAGTTATTCCGGTGATTGTCTGGCACCCAAGAGGTAGTGCCGCCATGCCTTAAAGGTTGATTTAATGGCTAGGAGTTCTTTGTCTGTGATAGCGTAATTGAGTTCAGGCGGTGTGAATTAACACGACCAGAAGGCAACAGGGTGTAACTGGCCCATTTCGGGGTCCTTTTGTGAGAGGACGGCTCCCATAGCCATGCTTGAGGCGTCCTTTTCCACCAGGTATGGGAGATCAGGGCAAGGGTGGCGTAAGATTGGGGCAGATGTGAATCTTGCTTTGAGTTCTTGGAAAGCCTCCTCGGTTTCTGTTGTCCACTGGAACTTTTTGTTGCTTTTCCTTAGTAATGACGTGATGGAATGCACGATTTGCGAAAATCCTGGGATAAACCGGCGGTAGAAGTTTGCAAAACCCTGCATACTTTGAAGCCCCTTGAATGAATTTGGGGATGGCCAGTTCAGGATAGCATCTACCTTGTGTACATCCATTCGGATTCCATTCGAGCTGAGAATAAAGCCCAGGAATTCCACCTCGCAGACGTGGAATGAGCACTTTTCGAGCTTGGGGTAGAGCTGGTGTTGCCAGAGATTCTCCAATACGGATCGGACTGCTTTGATGCGGAATATACTAGGATATCGTCGATGTACACTAGAGCACAGACATCAATCAATTCCCGTAGGACATTGTTCATGAAGTATTGAAATGCAGCAGGCGTGTTGCAAAGGCCAAAGGGCATTACTTGATATTCGTACAAGCCGCATTTGTTGCAAAAAGCGGTTTTCCATTCATCCCCCTGTTTTACGCGAACAAGGTGATATGCCCCCCTCAGGTCTAGTTTTGTGTAGATTTGGGCATCTTTGACTTGATCAAGCAATTCAGGGATCAGTGGCAGGGGGTAGCGATTATTTACGGTAATCTGGTTCAGTGCCCAATGGTTGATGCACGTTCTCAAGTCCCCCTCCTTTTTTGGTATGAAGAATAGAGGACTGGCTGCTGGAGACTTTGAGGGACGGATGAACCCGTTGGCCAGGTATTGGTCAAGATAGGCCTTCAGGTGCTGGTTTTCTGGTTCTGTGAGTGCGTACATTCACCCACAAGGGATTTGTGCGCCGGGTGTCAGGTCGATTTGGCAATCGTATGGTCTATGCGGTGGCAGGGTATTAGCCTGTTTTTTCTGAAAGACATCTTGAAAGTCCTGGTATTCACTTGGTAGGGTGCCGATTGCCACAGTCGCAAGCGTGGCGGTTCTGGTGTCTGTTGGTTGTTTCTCTTGGCGATAACATGTGTGGGCCCAAGTCTCGGGAAAGGCCAATTCTTTTGCTTGCCAATTGATTCGAGGATTGTGAGCTACCAACCATGGATTTCCCAAAATCAACCGGAACTGTAGTGCCTTAATGAGGTCGAACACAATAGATTCTTGGTGTCCGTCCTGGCACAGAAGGGTTAAAGCTGCAGTGCATTGGGACACTGGACCAGAAGCTATTTCCGTGCCGTCGACAGTGGTAACAGTGTCGGTGGTTGATTTAGGGCGTAATGGGAGCCCCATCTTTGCCGCAAGATCCTGGTCGATGTAATTCCCAACGTCTCCACTGTCTATGTACGCTCTTACTGCGTGCATCCGAGATGGTTGTTGGTGATTGATCAAGACCACAGATAGTGCAAAATGGGTGGTCTGTAGTTCACTTTCTTCACTCGACAAGTGGACCCCTACACTTGCCGGGCTGTGGAGTTTTCCGATTCCTTGATGGTATCTTCCTTGTCCGTGGCCCCTACCGTCCTCCTCGGTGGCTTCACAGGCACTCTTTAAGGAAATGACCTGACCTTCGACAGTACAGGCATAACTGCTGCTGTCTCCTTTTATCCCTTTCCGCTTTAGTCAAGGGGGATCTGACCCACTCGATTTGCATTGGTTCTCCTGAACCTTCCGTTGTTCGGGCAGTATTGTCCTTTGAACGCACATACATAGGGTGAGGGTCCGGTCTGGTTCGATCTGCTCTTTGGTCCTGCAACCTATGATCCAGTTGAACAACAAGGTCAATGAATTCTGAGCAGTCTTTCGGGGGGTTCACTACTTGTGCGAGAACATCCTTGAGCTCCCCCCGCAATCCCCGATGGAATAACGTGGTTCTCTTCTCCACTGGCCATTCTGATTCAACTACAAGTCTATTGAACATGGCTATGTATGTTAATAGGTCTTGATTAACCTTGGCGTAGGGACAGATGTTCGTTGTCTAATGCCTGCCCACGAGTACGACGGGCAAACAGCTTTTCCATCTCCTGCTGAAAGCCACTGAACTCATGCAGCAAAGGATCATCTTGGGCCACAAAGGGTACAGACCAGTCCGCTGCGCTACCACTCAGGTAGGATAGCACAAAAGCGACCCGTGATTGGTCATTCGGAAAGGCCCCTGGCCTACAAAGGAAGTGCAGGCTGCACTGGTTCATGAACGTTGCGAACCTCTTGGGATCCCCCGTAAATCATTTGGGTGGGGCCAAGGGAACTGCCCCAGGAAGGGTTATCTGAACGGGATTGGCTGATGGTGCTGGCATCGAGGGCATGCTTCCCGGCAATTTGTCATGCCCTGCTTGTGACTGGAGAAGTTGCCGGCTTAAATCATCAGTGTGTTCTTTGGCTACTATCAGCTCTCTCCTCAGGGTGTTGGTCTCCTGCCTGGCTGCATGTACTTTGGAACGTAGCTGCCCCAACATGTGGGCTAACTGGTCGGTTTCTGACGTTTCCATGACGCCCAAGTGGATTTTGATGTGAGTCTTTGCTTTCTGTAACGCTCACCTGGTATCCACGGGGACATCACTCAGCCTGTTCTGTCCTCTTACAACCTCAAACCCTTCTCTGGAGGCTATTCGACTGGAGACTGGGCCTGAAACACAGGATTGGTAGAGTTTAACTCCCTATTGTCTCTGTGTGCTTGAACCCCTTCTTCCCCGGGGGCCAACCCTTCCCTTTGATGCACAGCTCACCTTGTTTTCTTGGATAGTGTGCTCTCCGTCCTGCTTTCAGTGCAGGGGCGCGTTGGTTGATGCGGGCTCATTGCTGCCTAGTTACTTCACTGGCAAGAGTCCAACAGGTAAGTATAATGTGTCTTTTGAACAGTTCTCTAACTTTGCTCTTTTCCTTCCTTAGATGATGGCCGGCGTCCGGGAATGGCGGCGAGCTGCTGAGATGAGTAGCGCTGAAGGTGAGTGAGAGCGCGATGCACACCTTTCGTATTTGCATTGAACTGAGTTATTTTTCTGTGTCTTTTAGGTGACGTGACGTTTTCAGCGTGGATGCCAGTTATGAAGAACAAATGCGGTGGGTAAGCACGGTATGCGGCGCCTCTAGATGTTTCCACGCTAACCTGGAGTGTCTTTTCCCTTTTCCTTAGGAAGCGGCGTGCCGGGATGCGAATGACACCGCTGAAGATGCCCGCAGAACAGAAGGAGCGATGAATGATGGGCAGAAGCGCCGCAAGATAAGGCTGTTCCTAACGGTGTTCTTGTTCTTGCAGGAGCTGAGCGCAGAAGAAAGATGCAGGCCTACTGGAGACCGATCCGAACATGGGGAGTGTCACGCTGCAGGTGCAGAAAACGCAAAGCATGTTTCTCAGCCTGGGTGTGGCTTAAATAGTCTCTGGGTATCCCAGGTGTCTCTGGGCTGAACCACACCCAAAAGACTAGACCGCACATGCAGTTCTGGGAACCGAAATATGTGGGGGCATCCATCTTGTCCCCATCCATGCACTACAAGTCCAATCCCCAATGTTATCCTGTGGGAGTGAGTGAGTCTGGTGCCACAAGCGCCACGTCTGACTCCAAGTGGGTCTTTGGGGGGATGGAGAGGCCCTTGAGGGCCTTGTAGGTGATCGTGGCCTGGCTCCTGCCTGACATCTTGGAGGGCTGGGGACATGAGGGGCAGGAATCATGACATAATGTCACAAGGCCTGATGTTTTTCTTCCAACGTTCTGCATTAGTACCCGGCGAGGGCGCAATCCGAATGAAAGAGCCATTCTGATTGGCCCTCGCCGACTCGTTGCCAGGCTGGGAATCCCTCCGTCGGGATTCCACGGCATTTGTCCCCGGCGGGGGGGATTGGCAGCCCCTCAGCCAATGAGGAGGCTCGAAGTGGGGCCATCCCCGCTCCAAACCTTCCCAAGGCTGAGAGGCTACCTTTGCCCCCCGCTGGGGACGGAGGTAAGGCTTTTTTTTTCCTTCCCTCCCTCCTCCCACCTCCCTGCCCTCCCCACCCCACTTACCTTCTATGCCTTGGTCCCCGGCGGGGGCCGATGAATGCCTCCAGCCGTGTGAAGACTTGGAGCGGGGCCATCCACACTCCAATCCTCCACACGGCTTTAGACTTCCATCGTCCCCTGCCGGGGACCCAGGTACTTTTTTTTTTTCTTTCCTTTCTCCTCCCTTCCGCCCTCACAAACCCCACTTAACTTTTTTTTTTGGGAGCGGACGCGTTGGAAACCCTTCGGTTTCCAGTGCGTCCGCTTCCGATGGCCGCCATGGAAAGGGAAAAACGGAGTCCGTTTTCCCTTTGCATGGTGGCCATTTTCTTTGACGTCTTTCTTTTTTCCTGAAACGCTGCATTTTTTCGGGAAAAAAAGAAACCTTTTAGTGCCCTGGTCACGCAGTTTTTGCAGGCCGGGGTACTAATAGCTATATGCCCCTCGCGGCGGGGGCATTACCGACTCTGATAATGCCCCGGGGCCTTCGTTAAGGCCGTCGCTTCGCTTGGGGCCTATAACTATGGGCCCCGGGGCATTACTGGAGTCGGTAATGCCCCTGCCGTGAGGGGCATATTGCTTAATTAATGCTCAGTGTTTTCTTAATCAACATTCCAGATGGACAATTCTCAGTTCAAGGTTCCAAGCACTGTGTACAACTTTTTTCTTTTTTTAGCCTGTTTTGTGACTTTTGCTTACACCCAAGTTATGGGCCTGAGGCAAAGTCAAGGGCACATAAGAAGGGCAAGGGATGAACACACATGTTACAGCCCCAACACTGCAGGGCTTTAATGCATCAGTATGTAAATAATTAAAAACACATTACTCATGGTTCATACCTAGAAATTGCAGAGTAAGTCACAGTCAGCAACGGAAACTGCGTTGTGAATCAAATAGTAACTTCTTATCAAATCGGCAGCATAGATAATGGCAGGTGATAAGGTTTGGCATTTCTGGTCATTTACAGTATATATTATTTTTATCATGGGATTTTTCTAATTCATTAACACTGCAGAAGGGTTCTTTCAGTGTGTGAGTGGTACAGGATGCAGTCAGCACTAGAGTTTGGTGAAGTGCTTCATGAGGTGAGGATAAACCAGAACAGTGAGGTACTCACTGCTTTGTGGAACATAAACTGATCAGGTTCGAAGTGAAAATGAGTCGAGACAGAGCTGGAAATGGAGACCTGGGAGTACAAGGTTGAACCAACAAAACACGTTAGCCTGCACTGGTCACGTCACTGGGGAGCAAGTTTTGGTAAGCCTGCAGTAGTGGTTCATTACGAGTGATCTGTTAATTTTGAAAAAAGTGTCATTTCTAACAGACCTTTTTTTGAGGAATAGCTTATTACAGGATAAGAGAAATCTAGCACATGCAGCCTTTCAGGGAATATTGCATGCGGAAAATACAGCATGATTAAGAGTTGGATATCTTCAGTAGATTTTGTTATATTATCACCTCCACTGAAAAGGTGGTAGTAAATGTGTAACCCCCATCATATAAAAAAAACTTTAACTCTTCATAGAAGGGATGTGCTAAGTAGGGAACCCCTTCAACTAAAGGACAGAAACATGTTGGGGACTTTTAGGGAGAGTGAAAATGTTGGCACTGCAGAGTATCACACCCCCTACTCTACATTACTTTACATGATAAAGTAACGGTGTGGATCGTAAAATATCCATCGACAAAACCCGACCTGCAGGTTTTCTGGAATATTATATCTACTTTTTCATAGAGTCTGCATTTTTATCAACAGTAGGGCATTAAAATCCCACTCGGAGGAGACTCAGGTTTCTGCATATGGTCATGTTGATGACAACATGCAGACATCTGAGAGTAAAATCTGCCATCTCGTAATGAGGACCTTTAAGTCTCTGGTCGGCTAGTCGCACATCAACCTTTTGGTGAGATGATCAAGCCAAAGCGAATGGAAGACTTCTTAATGTCGGGCACAGAGTTTTGGAGTTGATTCAGTGCTTTTAACCACAACTAGTGAAGGGATTTCAATTCCTGGGAAATTTGATCAGAACACTTTAGACAATTAGGTGAATGAGCACTGTAGTTCTGCACTCTCTGCAATTTCATGAAGGCTTCCCCCTGGGAATCCTGCATTGATCCCTTTAAAGTGGGTTGGGATGAGATATAACAAGTACGAGGACAAGATGGATTAGACACTTCATGGATGATAATGGAATGGCAATGAATTATACAAAACCCAAAACGATGATTTTAAGCAGAAAAAGGACCAAGCCTGCCAAATGGACATTTACTGTTGAAGGTGAATGTATGAAGCAGGTAGATGTCTATGACTACGAGGCATGCCATTCCCCCTCCCCTGGTATTGGGATAAAACAGGTGGAGAAGGCTGGGTGATTCTATCCAAATACAGTGGAGTGATAGGAAGATTTGCAAGAAAAATGGGGAACGAGACCGCTAGCATTTCTCTGGAAGCCTACGAATTACAAGCACGCCAGGCAGCCCTTTATGGAGCAGAACTATGGGGTTTTATGAAAGCCAATTCATTGACGATAGTTGAAAATGGCAGGGGTGTGGCTTGGGGCTGCATGTAGCAGACGTGCGTGTAGAGAGATCCCGGTGAGCCACGGGACTCGATATAGAATCCTGTTGCTTTAAGGCCTTCAAAGGTGTATCCTGAGTTGGAGAGCACATCGGAGTGTGCAGAGAGCACTGGGAGCTTCGTTGGCCACCCATTCGCTCCCCCCAAGGAAAAGAGGCGAGGACTTGTGGACTCGGCCTGGACCCAAGAGGGCCACCACAAACAACTGAGAAACTTGAGAGCGCTGAGGTGGCATCCCTTGAAGGGGCAAGCGAGGTCTGGTGACCGTGGCCCGCCACTGACAGTGGAGATCTGGAGAGATGCGGTAGGCTCTGAGTGGCCCCAAGAGACACCCAGCATCAGGTAGGTGACCTAGCAGAGGGTCTCGGGTTCCACACGCATCATGACATCTCCATTGGAGGCTGAGGCTCAGGCAGATGAGCGGTTGGCCGGGTGGTCATCTTGGGGTCAGCAGGAGGGCCTGGGATGCAACCAGAGGAGGTGGGGAGCCCAGCGCACAACTGATACCACAGTCGGACCCAGGGTGCCTGCTGGCCTTCCAGGTGCAGCAGGCGAGAGTCACAGTGAGCAGAGTGAGGAGTATGGCGAGGACAGATGACACTGAACTATCCTAGCTGCCAGAGACAGGGGGGCAGCAGCAGGTGTACCCAGTGGCAGCAATCTGGGGCAGACACCCCTAGCAGACAGCACGTTTAGTGGTGACCTGCCAAAGGCATGCCCCGCTCTAGTGAGGAGTGAGGGCTTGAGAGTAGCCACAAGGTGACATGAGCAGAAGGGATGAGGTTGTACCGGTGAGTGTCAACATCCAGATGGGAGAGTAGAAGGGAGTGTTGGCCTCTGCCCAGGGACCAGAGGCAGTGGACCCTGTTGGCGCAATCAAGCTGCCGGCTGAATGACTGCCTAGCCCAGGGGTAGCCGGGGTGAGGGTCTTTTATTACGCAGGTTTTGCATGAAGATGTTGGGCACTAGACCCTGGTCCACCGCTATGAGAACAGGATTATGGGATTAAGGCAGAAACATGGTTCTGGGCTAACAGGCACAGTCATTCGTGAAGTGTAGGGAAAGCGCCTATCCGCTGAAGAGAGCACTCAGCGTTGACTGGCAACCAGCACAGGAACATTGCACAGAACAACACCATGGACAAAAATGCCCCATCCAAAGGGGCAGCTGCAAATGTCACAGGGACCTCGACAGTCACCCTCGGAGGAGGTTGGTAGGGTTTCGGAAGATGGTGGGTCACCGTCAGATGTGGATGAACCCTCACTATCCCTGATGTTGGAGGATATATGGGGTATTAACAAGGGGGGTCCTGGGAGTCCCTCTGCCAGACATTAGTCCTGGTTACGAGAGACTTACCCAGAGTCTTTAGCTCACTATCTTTCACAGAGAACAAATATCCCAAACATATCAGTCTTTGTCCTGCCCTGGGGCAGTCCAGCACCGAAATGCTAGGCAATTCTCCTCTGAACAAGAGTACCAACAGAAACCCCAGACACGTGTTTCGGTCTGGTTGGACCTCATCAGTAGGGTGGATCTGTGCCTCTCTAAGAATAGTGAGCAAGGGGTCCACGTCTGGATTCCCCTGGTAATTTAGGGGGAGACCCAAAGTTACATAAATATGCAAATTAACAAGGGGGGTCCTGGGAGTCCCTCTGCCAGACATTAGTCCTGGTTACGAGAGACTTAGCCAGAGTCTTTAGCTCACTATCTTTCACAGAGAAGAAATATCCCAAACATATCAGTCTTTGTCCTGCCCTGGGGCAGTCCAGCACCGAAATGCTAGGCAATTCTCCTCTGAACAAGAGTCCCAACAGAAACCCCAAACACGTGTTTCGGTCTGGTTGGACCTCATCAGTAGGGTGGATCTGTGCCTCTCTAAGAATAGTGAGCAAGGGGTCCACGTCTGGATTCCCCTAGTAACTTAGACCCCCCTTGTTAATTTGGATATATGGGGTATTAATTTGGCCCTGAAAAACAACATTGGCAAAGGGAGGTGGGTTGTATTCCTATTGAGGGCCGTCCTCTGAAAGATCTCAGACAGAATTACGTAAAAGTAAAGGATTGCTAGCCACCTTGGGGGATGATGTTTCAGCTTGAAGGAGTAGATCCGTCAACTACATGGCACATCTGGCAAACTGGTGAAGCAGGTTGAGGAGGCAGAGGGGCGATCAATGCCGAATAACATCTGCATTGTAGGATTCCGAGAGAGCATAGAAGGGGACAGCTCTACCCAAAGGTGTTACATTCAGGGTTCACCATAGGGTGTGAGGGGTTAGCTATTTTTCTCAGAAAATCAGTCCCATGGGCAACCAGTCAGATTATATCAGCTAAGTGGGGGCAGGTACATGTGTGTCATGGGGACACTTGGACAGGAGATGGTTACTTTGTTTAAGGTATATGCTAAACCACCAGTACAAGAGGGGCTTCTGGGAGAGATTTGAAAATTTACCCTGAAAGAAGGGTCGGAAACACTGCTATTTGGAGGGGATTTCACCAATGTATGGATGTTGGGGTGAGATAAAGCTGGCAAAGCAAGACCAAGGGGGGTGAGAGACACGAGAGTGAAAGAGTGGGTGAAGTCGTTAGAACTAGTAGACATTTGTAGCGAATTGCACCAGGAGGAGCGCTCTTTCTTGTTTCTTTCGGGGGCACATGGATCCTTACCCCACATAGATTATATATTGTCCCGCAGCAATGAGGTACACAGGAAGAAAGAGGTGATGTTTTTGGCAAGGGGCCTCTTGGACCACACTCCCTTGTTGGTCTCCTGCGATACGGGAGAGAAGAAACTGTGATGGGTTTGGCGACGGAACACCTATCATCTACTGGCAGCAGAGCTGTGAGAAAGCTTGGCGGAAATGAAAGATAGTTTTTTTTCGTGAATTAGAGAGGTCAGTTGAGAGTGCAGTGACATTATGAGAGGCATTCAAAATGGTACTGAGGGGAGAGGCAATGAGGGGTGTTCAGAGGAGGGAGACTGACAGGAGACAGGAATGATTGGTGAGCGGGTGTTGGAGCTAGAGGATGAATATGACAGGGACAAATATGACCAAGTGCTGAGATATCTTCAGAGGGCCCAGGTGACGATGAGACCGCTGGAAATGGATGACACCAGGTACCTTGGCAAATTAAGCAGTGGGCGGATATACGAGTACTGAGTGAATTATGAACGTTAAATTGCTAGCGTTGTTTGCTAAGGAGGAGGAGGGGAATAGATGGGTTTCAGCAATTCAAGGGGCTGGGGGGCAGTTCTCTGGGGTGGGGAGGAATAGCAGTGGCCTTTAAAGTTTTCTGTAAGGGGCTGTACGACAAAGAGTTGGAGGGTGAGGAAGCATGAATACTCACCTTCTTGAACTCCCTGCCTCTGAAGCAGCAAACGGAGTCCCAAAGGGAAGCACTTGAGGGTGAACTGACTTTATTAACGGTGAAGTGTGGCTTGCGTCGCCTTTAGGTCGGGAAGACCCCAGCCCCAACGCACTCCCAGGGGAGTTGTGGAAATCTTTGGGGGAGAGAGTGAGCCCACACTTACTCAATCTTAATAGGAGGAGCAGGGAGGATGGGATCCTCCCACGCGACGTTAGAGACTGCATTATAGTAGAGATTCATAAGATGGGAAAGCCAAAGGAGTGATGTGAGTTGTACAGGCCAATCTCCTTGCTGATTGTGGAGGTGGAGATCCTAGCTAAAGTATTGGCAGAAAGGTTGCTGGTGGTGCTTGCTGAGCGCATTCACCCGAACCAAAATGGCCTCATGGCGGGGAAATCGATGTGTCTTAATCTGGGCTGGCTCTTTGGGGCTGTGTCAATAACCCTGCACTCAGAGAGTAATGTGGTCCCGGAATTAAATGTGTATGATGCGTTTGACTCAGTGGGGTGGAGCTACATGTGGGTGGCATTACAGAGGTTGGGCTTTGGGCCAAATTTCCTGGGCTGGGTCAGACTTTTATATGGTCCCCAAGACTAGGGTGAGGGTCAATGGTTGCCTTTTGGAAACCAACTCCTTGGAGAGGAGGACAAGGCAGGGATGCCCCTGTCACCCTTTGTGTTCACGCTTCTAATAGAACATTTGGCTGAATGGAAAAGAGGGGACAGGGGCTGTAAGGGTGCAGATGTAAGAGATTGACACAATGGTGGCATGTTTATTTCTATAAACATTTATTATAGATATGAGTGTTGGGGAAAACTTAACTGTCCTTAATAATAAGAGCGGCTTCTCTACCTCAAAGAATAGTGTAAGGAGTCTCTCAAGATGTCCAAAAAGAAAGTCCACCGCCGTGTCCAACCCTTACACTAGAAACTCAAACTAAGGAGAATGGTGATCTTCTTTGGTCCAACTCATGAAACAAAGTTCAAAATGATGCAAAAACAAACTTCCAAACAATGTGCAACCTTGAGACAAAAAGGATGTTGGGTCCTCACAATGTCAAGAGAATCTCTCCCTTCTCCTGGCTTTCCAAAATGTTCCCAGACAACCGGGGTTATGACTCCCTTCTCCTGATTTTTTCTTCAGCTTCTTCAAAGTACCAAGTGAATGTCTGCCTTCTCTTGGCTTGGTATAGTGTTCACAAATGCCTGGTATCTTTTCAGCTTCTCTCAAAGCCAACCCATGTTCACTAACCTGCAAGGTACTGTGACTATGAAGATTCCCAATGATCTTATCCTCATGTGGGTGTGAGTCCCAGACTTGCCTTTCTGACTTTTATTTTCCTTTCTGATATACGTGGTATTCTCCATTGCCAAGTATGATAGGGTGTTTTTGGATTTGTTATAGTTCTCCTGCCTCTGTCAGGGTCCCAGACCCTATCTTCTGGGTTTTGTTCACCCTTCTGCGTGTTCCATCAGCTTCTTGGGGCCCCTGCGCCTCCCCAACAACCAGCGTACCTTTTTTCCTGGTCCGTGGTAGTATCAGGTCTTCTCAGTCTGCTGTGGCACTTTCTCAATCTTTGTGATCATTCTGCGGTCTGAGGCGGCTCCACAGTTTAAATCTACTTCTGCAGAATGTGACATTTCCCCTCTAAAATTCTCCAGTCCACTGCAATGTCAGGATCTTCTTTTTCCATCTTTGTTGAGCAGTCTTCCACTCCAGACCCGCTCTGCTTCTGTTTGCTCCCGCCTCAGCATCACAGTCTGCCTTTTTCCTTCTCTTGGGTCTACGCTTGCTCTTGCGGTTCCTTCCAGGGGGCCTCAATTCCATTCCCAGTCCTTCCTCTATTTTTATACTTTGTTTGACTCCCAATTGTGTACATTTACTAGTTGTGCTGTTTGAACCAGCACATTATTCTGTATTACTCTGGGCCTCTTCTTCGTCTCAGTTTTCAAGTTCCATGGGTAGTCCCTATTCTTCCTCGTCTCAGTGTATGGTAGGGAGTTGGTATATTCCAGCTTACAATGATACATAGAAGAGGGAGGGACTGGGTTGCCCTGAATAGGGTAAGAGGGTAAGAGAGTGGGTAAGTGGGTATTTATATACTGCAGTCTCTCTGCAATGTCTTCCCTCTTCCAATAAGGGATTTCCCCTCCCATGTGATCCACCCACGGTGTACCACCCTCAGAGGAACTATTGAACTGTGGCCGCACTGCCCTGGCTCCATGGGAAGGGTCCCTCCCTATGGGCGAAGCAACAGGATCAAAGGATTCATCACAAGTCTTACTGGGTTCCAATGTTAGGGGGCCATGAAGATAGGATTTCTTATTTGCTGATGATGTGTTCCTGTACTTAAGTGGCCTGGTTAGATCAGTGCCTAGGGCAGTTGAAATGTTGGACAGGTTTGGGTCCTTCAATGGACTGAAGGTTAGCTAGGAGAAATTGTCAAGTTTTAGGTTATCGGGCGAGGACATGGTCGATGTTGATTGGGGTGGACTCAACATAAACAATGACCCCTTTAAATATTTGGGTATCATGAGATGAGTTTCTTCAATCAAACTAGGCACATGTGGTGAGGAACCTCTTGGCTTATCCAAAACGGTGGGGCAGTTTACCCCTTACACTGATGGGTAGGGTGGCCCATAAAATGATAGTGTGTTCCCTAAATTTGAGTATTTTTTGCAGGCCTCGCAATAAGAGATTCCGCTGGAAGACTTTGAGAAGGTTGTTGGTGGGTGAGAAAATAGCTTTGGGGATCGTGCTCACCAGGTTAGCAATGGATTCTTTGTCCAAATTGGTTTGCTGTGCGGGCCTCAATCTCCCAGACCTCTGCAAGTATTTCTAAGCTATGCAACCAGTGGTCGTGAATGACTGCTTTTTTCAGTCCGTGGGACATTGCTTCCTTGAGATTAGAAAGATGGAGGATGGGAGTATTAACACATGGGCAAATATTGTTTGGGAAGTCGCTCCTGTGTGGGTTTCCTCCGGCTGGGAAATTGGTGTTCAATGTTTGGCAATGTTTGTTGGACAAGACTGGAGCACGTATCAGGGCGGCGGAGGATCAGACACTTTGGGGGAACAGATTTCTGCACCAAGTACAGAAATATAAAGGGTCCAAGGGATGGATAGAGAGGGGAGTGGAACATCTGGGGAATGTGGTCATCGGAGGAGGAATCTCAACCTTTGCAGAACTGCGGGACAAATTTGGCCTGGGGCAAACTATTTTCTTTCAAAATCAAGAGCGGCGGCACACCCGGCATAGGCAGTTTGGGGAAAATACAATACCCACCAGGAGAAACAACTCCTGGGCAAAATTACTTTGGAACACTTTGATGACTATGGCTGATGGGAGTTGTAGTCCTGAACATGTGGAGAGTCAATGGTTGCAGACCCATGTTCTAAGATGAGGAATTCAGTGAGGTGAGCATTCCCAGGCTGATGAACAAGTGAGAAAGGAGAAGAGAGAGGATAGAAGAGGCAATAGGAGACAAAAGGTAAAAATGGGGAGGGGACAAAGAGATTAGAGATGACCCTGGAGAAGAGGGGAAAAGAGATAGGGGTAGCAGAGGAAAAAAGTGGTGGGGAAGGGAGTCGAGGTGAGAAGAGGAAGATGAGGGGCAATGATGGGATGGGATAGAGAAAGAATAGGGAAGAAGGAGAAGAGGTGGAGGTAGATAAGGATACCAGAGAGAGGGGATATAGGAGGAGAGATTTGGGTATGGGTGGAGAGGGCAGGACTAGGAAGAAGGGGAAGGAGTAAGATTGATAGAAGGGAGAGCAAGTCTGTATGTATGATAGCATGGTACCATCAGGTTAAGATACACTGGGCCTCATTATGAGTCCGTCGGCAACCGTGCTGGAAATTCCAGCAGATTACCGCCGGACTCGTATTACCATTCCGCCTCTGTGATTGCCGGAACCACTGGTGCATTACAACCCAGGGGACCCGGTAATTCTGGAGGCGGAATTCTGTTAATCCCCACTCCCATGGAGTCCACCAGGACTCCATGGGAATGGGGAAGTGGAAACACCGGCACCATGCTGTAATGGTGTCAGTGTTTCCTTGTCCGCCTGCAGGCGAGTGGGGTTAAACCTGCCAGGTCAGACCTGGCGGGAGTGACATCTCCTGCTTGCAGGACTCTTAATCAGCCGGTCCAGAGAGAATGGTGGTGGCAGATTTACCATCACCGTTCTTTCCGGACTGGCTGACTCGTAATGAGGTCCACTGTGTTTGGTGAAACTGGGTTAATGGAAGAATGGATGGATGTTCGGAGTAGCGAGCATGGTATGCTAAAACATAGCAGAGATGTAGAGCGTGTACTGTTTGCCTGTATGGTGAGCTCTTTGAGCTCTTTGAGGCATTGGGGAATTTGAGGGTTGGGTGTTTTGGCTTTGTGATATTGTACATAGAATCATCAAAGCATTTTTAAATGAAATTAGGAACTGACTCAAGGACATTTCTACAAGGTCTCAAATCTTTCCTGACACTGGCCAGCCCTGGCCTCATAGTTTCTATGTCTGTTCTCTGTGTTGTTGAGCTACAGGCTCAGTTCTGCAGTCAGTTATTATCGAGGGTGATAGCCGCTTCAGACTCCATGCTTAGTGCTTGAAAGATTCCCACAATGATTCGGCTCACATCATCCACATCACACCCAGTTCACATCTAAGGCATTCCTCTAATTGGGCACATTCAATATTTCAGCATGGCTCCCAGATGGAGGGCACAGAATTGAAACCTGGCACGGTATCACTATCATGGTGATCAAAGATAAAACACACACACACACACAGATGCACAAACCACACAGGTCAGATCTGGCTAGAGCCCAAAATGGCAGTGAATTCCCTGTTATTGCTACATTAGTGTTATGCACACCTTTGAAGCACTGCATGTACGATACCCTGCAACAAATACATATACAAGACTGCTCTGTGATGCTTAATACGACATGCCATGTTGCGGCAGGTAGCGTACATTGGCAGTCATGTGCTAGGGACTGTAAGATAAGTGAGGGTCTTTGTAGGGGTCGAGTATGCTGGGAAATCAAGGGTAGATACAAGGCCATGCGGGTGGGTTGTTTGTCCCAAACATTCTGAGAAGGTGGGTGTATTGAGTTGTGAATAGTTTTGGGATGTGTGTGTGGGGGGGTGCAGGTTGTTGCTCCCTTCTGTTCGGTACACGTGTGTGCTCATTTTCCAGTTCCTTGCAAATTATGCATAGGATACCGGTTACATTGACACTTTTGCAAAGGCAGCCCCCAGCCCCTACACATGTCATTTTGAAGTTGTGCATGGTGAAGTGCAAATGTGGCGTGGCTAAAGTTGGCATACTCACTTTATTCCACCCTTTTGCACTCTGCCATGCAAAATGTTTAAACGCCACCTGAATGCTTTTTGCTGGTATAAAAGCAGATTGATTGCATTTGAATCTACAGCATTTGCACCGGCATGAAAAGACATGCTGGTGGAAATTGTATGTTAAATGGCATTTCTATAGCGCCTAATGCCTCAAAGCGATGTGGGTGAACGCCCTTGGAGGACAAAGGTATGAAAATTGATCAGAGGATTTTAGAATGTGTGTGTGTATTTGAGCAATAAGGAAGGTAGATAGAGGCAGCTAAATCCCTGCTAGTCACCCATGGAGGTCTGGCTAGTGGATGGGTGTTGTGATTGGCTTTCGGGAGAGTTTGCGAGTCAAGGAGACTGATTATGTGCGCAGCCAGACTGAATTATTTTCTTGTAAAAAACCGCTGCAATCAACTCGCACAGGTGATGTGCATTATGAGTTCGAGTAGTGAATTACTGCAGATTTCTGCGGGTGGGTGGCCGTGCTCCAGAAGGGATACGGCTATCTACCATTGCAATGGAGTGCGATACGTTCCAGAGAGTCAAGGCTGTTATGCAGTAGCGACGAGGAAATGCAGATTATATCATACGGATCGACTGGAATCCATTCTGTATGTGCTGGAAATGCTGGCGCAAATGCTGGAGTATTTGCATGGAGTCGAGGAAAGGCACGGCAGAATGGTAACCTACGATCGGCGCCTCCTCTCTGCCATGCAAGTGGATGAAAATTATCCCTGAAGTAAATTGAATGCATGGACGTCTTATGCAGGACTTTTAGTCATTTAATTTATGTCCAAGAGTCAGAAGGGGGAGGGTTGCGAGGGTTCATATAAAGGTCCTAAGCATAGACGTTGACAGGGAGTTGGAGTGGTTCACCAGCTACATGTACAATGGTGTGTGTTGGATTGCTGGGTCGCTTGGCATCTACGATATATGTACTAGACTACGCAGAGTTTGTGCACAGTATTGGTAGAAACTAGGGTGGACTAGCAGACTGCCACAAAACTGCTTAGATTGAAACATTTGTGTCACTGTTCATCTTGGCTAGAAGCAAAAGCGGAAATGGGAAATGCAATGATAGCAAAGATTACATTAGGGTCAAATTGTCTGTGACATGGTCGGTGGTGATGTCTGGAGCCTATGTCTGGGATCTGCTGTCAGAGGTATGTTGTTTGGTGCTGCTTGCCAAGCCATAAGTGTTCCACTTTAGGACTGGACGCTCCAGTTGGATCTTTCCTGTAGCTTACTTGTGTGCAAGGTCTTCCGAATAAGCAGAATCAGGGAAGGTTTAGAGCTAGATGGCTGGTTCTTAGGATATGTCTCTGTAGATGTGGTCAGTGGTGAGATTGGTTTTGCCATTGTTGGTGATTAAGTAGTAACAATCCGTGGGTTTGTTTGACAGTTGTTGAGCGCCTACAACAATGCACAATTAAATGTTGGGTTCTATCTTTTGTTTCTATTGCCTGGTGAGGGGTTGGATGGTTCTATCATCATCAAAATAATTAGATCTGCTTTCAAAAATCTGAAATGTCGATCACATCTGGACGGACAAAGTGGACCACGAGAAAGGGGTTGGTGGTACAGTCAATTTGTCCCATTGCTTTAAAGTAATTATTTAGAGCCTACATGATCACTTTATGGTTAATGCCCCGAGCAAGTGGTGGGTTAGAAAGAGGATTAGTTCTTCGTTGGATAGGTGTTTGCTAGTGGCAATGGCAAACATGATGGGGTTTTCACTTGGTGCATTTGGTGGCAATGGCCATATTTTTGTGGCCCATTGATATGATATTGATATATTTTATTTATATAGTGTCTATACATAAGTGTTTCAAAGCGTTTCAAGGTTGGGAGGGAGCAAAGGAAAATACAATACATTTTTACAGGCCTTGAGACATAAAAAATGAGCAAATAAACTATCGTACTAGGCCTGATGACATTTCTGATAGTGTAACAGCATTGACAATAAATGAGAGAAGGGGGCGAGGGTGAGGAACAAACAATTACTATTGTACTAGGCCTGAACGACATTTCTGAAAGTGTAAGAGCATTGCCTGTAGTGAGGGGAGAGGAAGAGAAGGTAGAGGGGGGACAGAGAAAGTAGCGATAAGGCAAGGAATCAAAGTGAGTATGGTGAGCAGAGGTAACGCCAACGGAATTCAAGTGAACAGGAACAAAACATAAATGAAAGATGGTGCAGTGACGAATGAGCACAACATAAAGAAGAAGTCCTTTAATACCTTTAGCCTCTCACTGATGATGATACGTCCATAATGTAGTCGCTAGTTACCATAATTCGGAGACATGGCAGTTAGTGGAAGCAGCAGGGGCATTGCTATTCGAACAGCCAGAACAAGGCAGTCCAGCTGACAAGGCCAGGAGTTTGAGGCTGCGGATGGAGCAGGCAGAATCGAATTTCCAATAGCAGTTGGAAAAAACACAGTGTGGCAGCAAGGCACAGCAAAATGTGAAGTTCGAAGTCAAGACGGAAAACAATGCCAGAGCTGGTAACGGGAAGAATGGTGACAGTACAGGCGAGATGGAATGGGAGGAGAGACAGTGTGAGGGAAAGCTGGTCAATTAAGGATATTGTAATGACTGCCCTTAAAGAAATGTAGGAGGCTTCAAGACTCCGTGTGGCAGGCATGTGCAGGCAGGGCTCACCTCTGCCTCCATCTGCAAGGGGGAGTAGAAGAGGGCCAAACAGGCCCAGCCAGGCAATGGACAGGAGCAGACAGGGCCTTTTGGTATGGGCCTTCGGATAGGGGGCCGGCTTCTTGCCTGCCGGCTTTGCATTGTCCACATTAAACGAGAAAGGGTCCAATCAGAGGCCTTGTGGACACAGCTCCATCGCAACCTCAGATGCACTCCGGTGCTGAGGACAGCCATCTCGGGGCAGTCAGCTGGAGCGGACGCAATTCCCCATAGCACAGTGCCAGATGAAAGAGGCACCATAATCAAGGCAGTGGGGATCACTCACCAAAAGGGCAGGTCTGTCCACCTACACAGATGAAAAATGTGCCAGGTGGTGGATGCAATAAGGTCTGTGACTCTTCTTGGTTGATGGATGCAGCAAGGTCTGCAAATATCCCTTTGTTGTGCTCAGGATCAGTGGAGGGTGGGGGGAGGACAAAGCAGGGAGCCGTAGAGCGAAGAAATGCCTTGAAGTAAGAGAGGGAAAGGAGGTCACAGGACAGACAGTTCCTTTTGGTGTGGACCTTTGGGTAGGTGGCTGGCTTCTCGCCTGCTGGCTTTGCTTTTGCCGCATTAAACAAGGAAAGGGTCCAATCAGAGGCATTGTGGACACAGCTCCATGGCAACCCTCAGAGGCACTCGGGTGCTCAGGGCAGCCATCTCGGGGCAGTCAGCTGGAGCGGGCGCAATGCCCCCAAAGCACTTTGACGGATGAAAGAGGCCATAATCAAGGTGGTGGGGATCACTCGATCACTCACCAAAAAGGGCAGGTCTGTTCGCCTGCACAGATGAAAAACCTGCCGGGGGCTGGATGCAGCAAGGTCTGTGACTCTTCTTGGTTGATGGGTAGAGAAAGGTCTGCAAATATCCCTTTGTTGTGCCCCGCATCAGTGCAGAGCGGGGGGGGGGGTGAGCAAAGCAGGGAGCCATAGAAGGAAGAAACAACACCCATTGGGTAGCAATGGGGATATGTTTGAGTCCCATATATCTTATGGGACTACATGTTCGGTCCATGTCCTGCTATGGTGTTTCTTGTCTTGTGGGTGAAATAAAGCTTAGTTTGGGTGCCATGATTTGGATTAGGGGATGCCCAGGCCTGCCTGAAGCTTTATCTGGTTGGTGTTGCGACTATTTTTGTAGGGTATGCTGTTGCCTGTTTAATGCCATAAATACCTGTTTAAGCATAACGTGGGCTATCTGTGCATTGTGGACAGCCTCAGGTTTTCATTTCCATGGATCACATCTGGGCCTATCGAGATTGCCTTGTGAGTCATGTTAAGCTACCCATCGGACTCTTACCTGGGCTGTTGCTTTGTAGTGATGCAGGGGCAGCCTGTTGTATCCTTGTCCAGTTTCAGGAGTGTAGACCTTAAATGTGCCTTCATTTCTGCTCGGTACCGGGTTCGATTGCTGTGCATGGGTGGTCCGGGGGCATTTAGAGGCAGGCAGGCAGGCATTTAGGCCGGATGGATGCTGGTGGTACTTCAGGGCTTCCCTTTTCTCGTTTAGATGCTTCAGGTCCACCTGAGAGTTCAGTGGATAGGCCAAGGTTTGAGTTCACTGTAAGGGAATGAATTGGCTCTTACCGATATTGGGTCTGGAACACGATATTTAATGCACAGACATGCTGGCCACAGGCACTGGTCTATTTCGTGGCATAGTGGAATGATCTAACCAGTGGCCACATTATCACTGCTCAGGGGGTGCTCCTGAGACTGTGACATCTTTTGCTGAGTAGGCCCAGGCACTCTGGGGGTTTACCTGTGCACCTGAATGGTGATTATCCGCTGGAGATGTTGAGGATGTTAACTGATCGAGAAGTACTCTCCTGCCAGAATCCATCCTTTCGACACGGTTAGTAAAGGTGAGGCTTTCCCAAGCCCCCTGATTATCTTACCCGCCTCCATGACCTCAAGTGTGGCAGAATGCAATTTTGGATAGCGGTCCACTGCTCCTCTTTAGTTTGCTGTGCTTGCACCCCTCCTCCCCCCAGGCTAATGCTACCTTTGTATGTCGCCTGATTTGTGTTGCTCACCTCTTGTTCTTAATTGTGTGCTACTGCACAGGCACCCTTACAGGGAATGCCTGCACCATCTGTAAATGTCATATTAAAAGTAATTTCTGACCGAAATTGGCATTCCTATTCATCATATAAAGACACATTCAAAAGATCAGTCTGCTGACCACACGATGCGGCAGGGGCAGTGGCTAATGTGTAAACTGCATGTCCTGGGGAGCTTCTGATGAGCAGCTGGACTGGGATTGGGGAGTCATATTATGTTGCAGAAAGAGACTCTTTCTCAGCCAATGTGCTGCTTGTAGCAGTGTGATGAAAGTGGACGTGCGATTAACATATGTCTGCCAGAGAGAAATATCAAAATGGTGAGCAGATCCTTCCACTCTAGCAGCGGTGGCATGCATGCCTACCCAGCATGAGTGCACATTGCCGATCGAAGGTCCTCACATGCAGACTTTGGGTCTGTTTTATAAAAAGGTAGCCCATTAACCAACATACTCTTGCCAGACAGAGTTTGGCTCAGCTGCACAGGGAGCTTCCTAAAAGATGTGCTCACATCTCATGTAAGCTAAACTTTCCATCTGCTGAAGAAAATAAATTAATAACCCATTGCCCACACATTCTGCCCTTGTTGTCCTATTGAGGAGCACCACTAATACCAGTCCTGCACTCTCTATCAGGCCCTCTCCATCTCACGCTAAAGGGCCTCATTACGAGTACGGCGGTAGGGGGTTAACGGCACCAGTAAGGATGGTGCCGTTAACCCCCTACCGCCGCATTCCACTGGTTTTACCACCCGCCCTTAGCGGGACCCGCTAAGGGACCAGGGAGCTAATAACGGGCCCACTATTGGCAAGCCCGTTATTAGCTCCTTCCCCATTCCCACTGAGCCCTATGGGGGCTCGAATGGTAATGGGGAAAGGTTTTCAGAATGGGGATTTACCGGGTCCTCCAAGGTTGGAATGACCCAGTAAGTCCCCATTCCGACTACCCGGACCCGGACAGCACCATGGCTACCTCCAAACTCGTAATGAGGCCCTACGTCTCTGTCTCTGTGGGAGAGTGTTATGTTGGTAGGTATGCGTTTGCTAGAGCCACCCCAGCTGTTGCTGACAGCAGTGTGACCAAAGTAAAAGGAGTTGGGGGTGGATAGGGTGTTTTTTGTTATAGTTCAAAGTAGAATGAGAGCAGCACTGATAAGTATCCCCTAGGTGGGGAGCCGCCTAATATTTGGAGATAAAAATTGCCATTACTTGCGGGCTGCAAAAACGCTGGCATCACACTTGTGCATTATCATAAAGGGGGTAATTACAGAGCACACAGATAGACTCTACTGGGAGGGATGTGGTTATAAAAGACATTGCAAGGGTCCAGAGGACTCTCCGGTAGGGTCTATACCTGGGTTTCTTATGTTTCATTTTTGCTAATTATTACAGTTTTTTTGCAATCAGTGCCCAGCACACAAAATTAAATTTGCACATGAAACTGATAATTGGTTTCATATGGCTGTGCCACTTTCCAAGAAGGAAATACATTTTGAGAGACAAACTGGTGTGTATACACTGCAAAATAACTGTTGGGGGAAAAAAAGTATATAATTGTACTAACATTGTAAGTTGGTTCTTTCTGAAATGGTGCAAATGTTCACTTCTAATGATCACTTTCAGTTTGGATTATGCTTGCAATACGAATGTTGCACTTGTCTTAGATGGGAAAAGGTAAGGGGACAAGTAGCACAAACGAGAGTCCTGACTGCTTTGCATAAAGTCAAAGAACATTTTGAGATAAGAATTACCAATAATCTCTATATTTGACAAATTTGTCTGTGATAAAAGGGTTGTATGCTTGAATTACAAACTACATTATGAACCCTGAGCTCGTGTACTCTCCCTAACCTGTAAGTCTTTGTAACCATGCCCTACGTATGCTCATTCAAGAATCCTCAGGATTTGCGTGTGAGGATAACATGGGTGGGACATCAGTTGGTCCATTGGGAGAGAGAGGGCCCTACTGAGAGGAGGAGAAGCTGCTCATTCCCAGGCACCAATGTACAGGTGTCGGTAGATACTTATGCATAAATATGTAGTAAAAGACGGCAGAGAAGCCAATTGTACACTTCACATATGATGCACAACAATGTCAAGAAATGCTGCTTATGCATGAAGAGATGTAATCTAGCAGTTCATACTTTTAAGGTGGGACGTAGATTGATCTGCATACACTCTGTCCTCTTTTTGAAAGACACAATGGGCCTCATCACGAGTCCGGCCGTAGCCATGGCGGTAAAACCGGCAGGCTGCCCCCGGACCCGTAGTGATTTACCAGCGCCGGACTTGCTGGATTAACCGGGGCATTACAGTCTGATCCGATAGAACTCCATGAGAATGGGGAGGACGGAGGCACCGGCACTGTGTGCAACAGTGCCGGTGCTTCGGTCAAAGTCTGCGAGCGGGTGCCGCCCCGCCAGCCAGGTATGACTTGCAGTTTGCGGGTTTGGAAACAACGGTGGTGCCGGTAAGCTTAACAGCACTGTTGTTTTGGGACCGGAAAACTTGTAATGAAGCCCAATATGGCTTAAACTGTTGGATTGGGAAGCAGCGCTGAAGAATTCAAAGTTATAAGTATGTATGATTGATCCAAAGATTTCTACCCATCACAATTATGTTGTTTCAATGAGTCTCTCCAAGTGCCAGTGGTTTGACCACACATGGATTCAGAGTAAGGTATGGTGAAATAGTAGTTCAGCTGAAACCAGAACCACCTGCATTTGCATTGTAATTGGGATTCAAAAAACTTTTAAGAGCTTCAGGTATGCAGGCTGTGGCAGCCTGACTCAGGAAGCCCTCTCGAGACACTGGGAATCTTGGAGAGGGTGAGGCGGGTGAAGCCTGTTGCTGTTTCAGAGATTGGCTTTCGGCACAGAATTTAGACATTTCTTTTAGGGGTAATTTCTGAGAGTGCTAAACACAATATGATTTTATTTATGATTTCTGCAAACACCTGTAAGTGGAATTATCTGTATTTCATTGAAAAAGAGAGGGCAGGCAAGAATTACAGAGTTCCCAGGCAGCGGCAGGTAGGGTGAATGGGTTCATGTGTCGCAACACACCACATGACTTGATGCAGGAGGAATCTGCACATGTGGTGGCTTGATTGAGCATGTACCCACACACAACATGGTTTCCCGCAATAGCTGACACAAGCAATGGATTATCTTTCAAACGTTTTAACACACATTGTGGGAAGACATTTTATGCGCAGCCTGGGAAACAATATATGTAGTACCTTTCCTAATCACTCTGACAGCAGCGGTGTGAGTGGTATGATCATTGGATGTGTGATGCAACACACCAACTGCTTGGACAGACAAAGAGTTTGTGCTGGGGTAGATTGACTGAACACACTGTCAGACATGACTTTGTTTAGCACAATAGCTGACACAAACAGTTGAATTTAGCTCAGATTGAGGGAAGGCAACAGTGCTTCTGGAGTGCTGGGGAAAAATGTGTTGCAAGGTCCTACTGATCACTTAGACAGTGGCATTAGTATGAGGGTGATTGGGTGTGTGATGCAGCACGCCACCCACCTAGACAGTAGGGGGAGTTTGTGCTGTGACAACTTGATGGATTGCATGATCACACATCTTGGTTCAGTTAAATAGCTGACATGAGCTCTCGAATGTCGTTAAAATGTCTTAATGCACTTTGAGGGGAGATGACAATTCCTTGAGATGTGTTTTGGAAAACATTGTAGGGTCTTGATGATAACTTGGCAGTGACATTAATGACAGGTTAAGTTGGTGTGTGACACCCCACCTTCCGGACACAGGAGGCATTTGCTCTTGAAGGCTTGTTTGTACATGTGCACACACACGGCATGATCACGCGCAGTAGCTAACATGAGCACCTTTATTTCTTTAAAATATATGTGCACACTTCCGGAAGAAGAGAAGTTGCATGGGTATGCTGAGAAAGCATGCCCCAAACACTGTTTCCAGGTTCTTGTCTTCACTCAGGAAACGGCATTAGTGGCGGGGGATTGGATGTGTGCTGCCAAACACCGCATCCCTGGACAAAGGAGGACCTACGGGCAGTTTGATAAAAACACACACTCACATATAAGTCAGTTTAGGGCAACAACTGACCTAAGCACCTATACCTCTTTAAAATGGATTGGTAGACTTTGAGGAGGAAAGGAGAACATTGTTTGCACATGCTGAGAAACATTTTTGCAGGGTCTTGCTTACAACTCAAGCAGGGTGTCCAGTCATTTTTTCGAATACAAAAGTTTGAAAAGGCAACATTTCTAATATTTGTTTTTCGAAATACAAAAGTATCGAATGACAATTGATTTGAAAAAAATTCGAAAGTTTGCCTTTAGAAACTTGGATTAGGATTAGTGTTGGGGCTTGGGTTAGGGTTGGGGGTGGGAGGGTGGCATGGGGGCTGGGGGGCTGGGGATGGGAACCCCCCCAATATACACTTAAACCTTAAAACGTTAGATGGAGCTATCCAGTGCTGAAATTACAGGGCTGGACAGCTCCATTTAACGTTTCAAAGTTAAAAAAAGGCATTTTAATGCCAATATACACAAATAACTTTGAAATGTTACATGGAGCTGTCCAGTCCGGTTATTTCAGCACTGAACAGCTCTATGTAACGTTTCAACGTTACAAACAAAACAGCATTGAAATGCTACTTTTACCATGTAAAAGTGCATTTCAATTCAAACCAATCCATGACTATTGTCGACGGATTGGTTTCGAAAGAAATGCACTTTTGCATGTTAAAAATAGTATGTCGAGCCTTTTGTTTTCGAAACTTTAGTTTCAAACCTTTTGTTTTTTGAATGATTCGAAACTTTGACCATAAACCATCAGGCAGTGACATTAGTGGCAGAGTGAGTTGGTACGAAACATGTTTGGGAATTTTTGTGGGTGCAGAAGGGATGTGACCTAGCAGCTCGGGTTGGACTGCCCCTTCTGTGTGGCATCACATCTGATGTTCATATGGTCTTTCCCCTTCCTGTAACGGTTTGGCATGTGAAGAACGATGGTATGGAAGGTTGGCCAGAGCAATGCCATAGGTTACGATTAATTCTAAACCTTCCAGCCATCACCTCCTTTGTTTTGATTTATGTTTGATTGAACTCACTTGCACATTACTTGGTTTTGTGCCAAAGCTGCAATGAACACTTGAGGTTCATTTGAGGAAAGGAGAAGAGTGTTTGGAGTATTCTTGGAATGTAAAAAGGCGTGCAGTGCCTTCCTGATCACACAGGCATTGATATTAGTGGGTGGGTGTTTGAATGTATGATCAAACATGACAAAATTTAGTGCAACAGCTGGATTGAGCATTTGCATTTCTTCAACACGTGTTAGCACACTCACTTAGAAGGAAAAAAAGTGTTCGGTGATCGGTGGGAAAAATAAATATTTGTAGTGTCTTGATGATCACTCAGGGAATTCCACTAGTGGAAGGGTGAGTGGGTGTGTGATGTAACACACCTCCTGCCTGGACAGAGGCTGAATTTCCATTGGTAAGGTTTGATTGAATGTATGGTCACACACAACTTGGTTTAGCGCAATAGCTGACACAAGAACAAATGTGAGGCCAGGAGGAAAGGAGGAAAATGTTAGCGGTGTGCCTGGAATTTTTTTTGCAGGGTCTTGATGATAACTTAGGCACTAGAATTTGTGGGAATGGAATTGGGTGTGTGACGCAACACACCAGTTGCCTGAGCAGAGGAGGGTTTTGTGCGTGTGGCACCTTTTCTTGTTTTTAACACACACTCACATGTCTTGATTTAGCACAATAGCCAAAGCTGCAAAATATATTTATTTAAAAATGTGATGGGGTGCTTTGAAAATATTCATATTTGCAGGGTCTTGGTGATCTCTCAGGAGTCGCATTTGTGGCAAGGTGATTGGGTGTTTGAAGCAACACACCATCTGTCTGGATGTAGGAGGATTTAGCACTTGGGCAGCTTCAGTGAACACAAACTCATACAAAACTAGGTTTAGCACTAAACTGTCATGAGCACTCCAATTACTTTAAAATGTATAAGCTTGCTTTGAGGCAAAGAGAAATGCGCTACGAGCTTGCTGACGAAAAACCTATATGCAGGTTTTTGCTGATCTCTCAGGCAGTGGTATCAGTGGCAGGGAGATTGGGTGTGTTATGCAACAAACCACCTGCTGGGTGAGAGGAGGAATATGTGCTGGGGCAGATTAATTAAACTTCCTCCTATACACAACAGCTTGATTTCGTTCAAAAGATGACAAGAAGAGTTGAATTTCTTTAAAATGTATTAGCAGACACTGAGGGAAGGAGAGATGTATCTAGGATAACATTGTTTGCAGGGCTTTGTGCAAAAGTGCCAGGGTGATTGGCTGTGTGACCCAACATGAACACAGGAGAATTTTGTGCTTGGGTGACTTGTGTGAATGTGGGCTCAGGCATGCTTTAATGAGATAGCTGGACGAGCACTCGAATTTCTCTAAAATGTAGTTGAACATCAAGGCATAAAACTCTGTGTGCATGCTGGGAATTAAATAGTTTGCTGCATCTTGCCGATTACCCAAGCAGAGGTCTTAGTGACATGCTCATTGGGCATGTGACAGAATTCACCACATATCTGGACATAGGAGGAATTTTCACTGGTGTAACTGTATTGAAATAATGCTCCTTCAAAACTTGGCTTCTTTAAAATGTATTAGCACTCTGTGAATTAAGGACACCCGAGTTAGGGGCATGCTGGAAGAAGTGTTGGCAGGATTATGCCTTCCACTCAGGCAGTGGCATTAGTGTCAGTGTGATTGTGTGTGATGAAGCACATCACCTGCCCGAGAGGGAGGAGGAATGTGTCTTTGATCGGCTTGAGTGAATGCATGCTTACACATAATAGTCAATATGAGGACTTGAATTTCTTTAAAATGCTTTAGTACACTTTGAGGGTGGGGAGAGCTTTATAAAAAAATGTTTTTGGGTCTTGCTGATCACTCAGTCTGTGGCATTGGGGGCAGGGTGATGGAATGTGTGATGCAACACACCAGTTGCCTGGACGGTGAGGAATTAGCACTGGGTCAGCTTTAATGAATGCACACTCACAGAAGACTTGGTTTAGCATAATATTTGAGATGGTCCCTTGAATTTCTTTATGATGTATTAGTACACTATGAGGGAAGCCGAAGGTGTTTGGAGCATGCTTTGGAAAATAATTGTCTGTAATGTCTTGCTGATCACTCAGGCAATGGAATAGGTTGCAGCGGGATTAGGTGTGTGATGCAACACACCACATCTCTGTGCAGGGTAAGAATTTGCAATGGGGTGGCTTGATTGCATGCAAGTTTACACATGACTTGGTTTAGCTGAATAGCTGACATGAATGTTTGAATTAAAAATATATATATATACATTTGCATACTTTGAGAAAAGGAGTAAAGCAATTGGACGAGGTGGGAAAATAGTTTGCAGCATCTAATCATGCCGATTACCCAGGCAGTGGCATAAGTGGCAGCGGGACTGGGCATGTGACACAACACACCACCTGCCTAGATGGAAGGGGCATTTGCGCTGGTGGTGGTTTGTTTGACTACACACTCAGACAGGACTAACGTAAATGAGAAACGTGCTGTGGGCGTGCTGTGAACATCTTTTGCAGGGTGTTGCTGATCAGTCACACAGTGGCATTAACTCAACACACCACGTGTCTGGACAGAGAAGCAATCGACACTGTGGTAGCCTGATTGGACTCATGCTGAAACAGGATTTGGTTCAGCACAAAAGTCAACACAAGCACTCGAGTTTCTTTAATATTAAGTAAAATGCTGTGAGAAAAGGAGAAACGTGTTGGGGGAGAGCTGTGTAAAAAGTGTGTGCAGGGTCTTGCTGATCACTTAGGTAGTGGCATTAGTGGCTTGGTGATTTGGTGTGTGATGCAATACGCCACCTGTCTGGATGGAGGAATTTGCTCTGGGATAAGTTGTTTGTTGATGCATTGAAGTTTGTTTAGGCTGTTGAGGACAGGTGCAAGAACATAGAGCATAGGACTACCATGTTTGGGAAAATGCAGGGCTGTCAATGTCTGAGGTCTTTGAGGCAATAAGCCACACTATATATGATGTCCTCAAGGCCAGTCACCAAACGTGGGTGGGCGAGGGGAAGGCCTGGAAATGTTGCTCAGTTTACAGCAGAAAGAGATGCCAGTGCAGCCGTTGGGGGTAGTACGAATTGTGGTGAGCAGCATAATGAAGCATCAAACATTCACCAGAAGAAGCGCATCAGTCATGGCTAGAAGGACTTCTAGCTGAGAAACACTTGCCGTTCAGGCTACTAGTTCTCCTAATGTCATCACAGGCTTGGATGTGTCTGGCACAGGTCTAATGCTAGACCAAAGCCCACCACCCTTAAAATCTGAGTCTTGTGCAAGTGGGAATGTATGCCATCTTCCAATGCTGCAACCAATCAGTGTACACATCAGAATCTTTTAAGGATCTGTGAGGTGCCAGCAGAGTAGTTGTGCCTTGAATCCGTTTCAGAAAGGGGTGCACTTAACAAGCAGGGTTTGGAGTTCCATCTCTCAGCAGTAGGTCATGGGCAGTAATCCAATGGTCCCCATGTAGAGGTGTTTCTCAGCTTGGCACACTCACTGCATCTCCCCCTAGACCTTCCACTCCTTTGGCGTATGAATCCGAGGATGGAACATCGGTGATGAAAATGGTTAGGGTGATGATAACCAAAACATTTCCTATACCCCACCTTGTTCCAAACGAAGGTGGAGATATATATCTGAGAACACTGGTACTGATCCTAACCCAGTACTATATCTGGGGCTTGTCCGGGACAATAGAACCTCTCGGGTCTGCAGTATTTTATAAACACAATTATTGTATGGAGAGCGGCAGATTCTGGCTTATTTAGGCCTGCCTAATAGTGATTAAAGATTAATAAGTATTATATACCAGAACAATTGTGCTTATCCAAAATTAAGATCATACAGTGCACTTTAATTTTATAGTTAGGACATCAAGTCCAGAAGCCATTATGCACGTTCAATCACAAATTTCAAGTACATCCAACTTTAGACTAAGGGCCTCATTACACGGATGGCGGTAGGGAATTACCGGTACCGGTAAAATACCGGTACCGGTAAATCCCTACCGCCTTACTACGAGGTCCCTTTGCGGGTTGGGGGATTTAAGGCCTGCTTTTTGCAGGCGTTAAAATCCAACCCGCTAGGGGACCCAGGGAGCTAATTACGTTACCGCAATTTGCGGTACCTTAAGCAGCGCCTTCCCCATTCCCATTGAGCCCTATGGGGCAAAAATGGGAATGGGGAAGGGCAATGGTGGAAGGGGGATTTACCGCCCCTCCAACCTTGGAATGGGGCGGTAAATCCCCTTTCCACCAAGGCGGTGCCGGTATTTTACCGGCATGAGCCATGGCGCTAGTAGCGCCATGGCTCACCGCCTACCGTGTAATGAGGCCCTAAATCTAAAGGTTATATAAGAAACTAAAATTGCATTTATTTTCCAAAGCAAATAGAAAATAGCCCCCGCCGACATGTGTTTCAAACTTCCTCTCAATTATCTAAAAATGTTTACAATGTCCGTCAACATCAAAAACAAAATAAACCAAAGCACATTCCATTGTAGCTTATGTCAAAAAATATATCAAAACATGTGGAGTATAAGAAAATAACACATTCATTTTTCACTAGATGTAGGGGATAGGGCACGAAGGGATTGTAGGGATTCAGACAGACATCAAAGAACAAAGAAAGAAAGAAAAGGCATTTTCTTCAGCTTAATAGAGAAGACCCATATATGAGCGCCATATAAATACACACATCAAATCAAATCAATCCAATGAACATGTAATTTCTTGAAACTTGTTCCCACAAAAATATATAATGTCATAGTACACACTATGTTCGTGTCTTACCATTACCATGAGCCAGACTCGTATTGCAAGCTATCTGATGCAGTCATTGCTTGTTGGTCATGAGGGGAGCCACACACCCACACACCCGAGTGATACATGCTGTTAATTGTGAATAATGTGTAAGTTACTATTTCTTCAAACTGATACGCCACTTTGGCATCCTCAACAGCGTGGGTTGTTATGCTTTTTAGTAACATGCTCATTACCTCCTAATTGATTGAGCATGGTTCTCTTCTCCGTGTATCAATACACCTCATGTTATAGTCCATGCATGCTATGTGCTCTATAGGGACCAACTCATTCACTAATGGCTTTTCACTCAACCCGAAACACCAATGCTACTCTTAAAAGGAGTAATCAATGGGTCATTCATAAGGTCCTCGTCATTCTCGATATTGGATCTACACAAGTGAATAGTCTAAATTAGTATATGTTTCTTATAAAGTTTTTTAAAATAATGTGTTCAATAATTGGACATTGTCCATAGCTCACCGATTCTTTAAATGTATATTAGTATGCCGTCCATTGGCATTATTTGTGTTGCATAGCATTCCTGTATTCACTTTAATCTGCAAAATAATATATGTTAGAAAAGTTAATTGACTCGCCGCCTTATTGACAATATTATTGAGTGAAACTTTAGTATTTTCACTGGATTTCTCCTTATCGGGTAAGTCACGTTCTATTGATCATATTCGGATGTCCTGTTCATGAACATCCTGCCACTGTCAGGAATTTATCACATGACTATTGTCACCCAATATTTTCGTTTGCACTTGTTAGGCAAGATTGGGTGCAGTATCCTTTGGAAGACTACAGCAACTTTGACCTCCTTTGGTTTAAGTCTGTACTACACAGGTTGGTAGTGTGGCTGAGCAGCCAGGCTTATCTCGAGAGGGGTCAATGTGAGCAGTAGGGTTCAACAGAGTGTTTCACAGAGACAGCTATTCAAATAAATACACTCAAGGTTTCTTGATTAAATCATTTTTACCCTATTTAACAGTCAGTTATATAAGCCTTCTTCAGAATGGAGCAGGACATGTGACAATTATAATATACTTAAAAACACACTCTTAGTTCCTCTAAATCGGATGATGCCCATTGGGGATGGCACACAGACACGTCCTACACCCACAGGTGACTTAAATAGCTAGGACACTGTGGACATTGATTTATCACTTGCACATTAAGAGCAATACTGAGTTTGGTGCAAAGGTCAGATGTGGGAATAAAACAAAGGTTAACAAATAATTCATGAACAAGTAAGTGCTTCTTAAACCTTCCAATGTCAAATAAATGTAATCCTTTCCTCGGGGAAAGGTAAAGGCACAGAATCAGAGGTAAGAAGAGTCTCTCAGGGAGCCAGGACAGACAATGTTAGTTGAGCAAAGTCTAGGGGAGCAGGAGATCTTCTTTGCAGGTAAGTAAAAGTCTTGCACAATCTTTTTAGAAAAGTTTGTAGAAATAAGATTCACTTGAAGGGCAACAAGCTGGGAGGCTTGTGAGGGGCAACACTGTAAGCAACTCTGCAATGGCAACCAAGCAAGTCTCAACTGAGGGCAAGTAAGGCTACACGACAAGATGTAAGTGCGCTTAGGTTTACAGTACCTTTGGTTAGAAGAAATGGTTCCAGCTGGCTTCTGTTCCTGTACAGCTCTGCAGATCCTGGTGTTCCTGGGCCTCAGTCATCGGGACAAGTGGGAGGACCTCTGTGGACTACTGCTCTGCAATTGGCAAACTTTAATTCAGCGGCACTTCACGGTTTCAGCTCCTCGCGTTTGACAGCAAATAGCAGCACTGTGGTTCTCCGATACCACTTCAGACTTTCCTCACATCTAGGGTCCATACTCTGTGAGGTGGCTCAGGCTTGGTCAGTCCTGCTTCAGGGAAGTCCAGAGGATCTTCCTTGTGCTCGGGTCTTACTTAAAAGCAATCCACTTGGTTTGGTGTTCCTCTCCCTGGCACTTCGGTTCACGCAGCAGCAGCAGTGGAAGTACAGCCATCTCCGAGACGATGTCCAAACAATTTCACATTTTGTGGTTGATTGGTGCCACCAACCCAAGGGGAGAGGTCGTCCTTGCAGGGCTTCTCTAGTCGAAACAAATTCAGAGCTTCAGCACAGCAGCAGGGCTTCACCGGGCAAACCAACGGTCCAGGAGTTGCAGCAGGCATCTCTTCCAAGTTCTTCTTCGGATTCCTTTGGCCAGTGGTTGACTCTGCCTTCCAACCCAAAAAGCCTCACCTTTTATACAGGTTTCTCCCATTCATTCCAGTCTAGCTGTCAATCACACAGCAGGGTGGCTGTCCTCCAAAAAGCTTCACCTTTTATGCAGGTTTCTCCCATTCATTCCAGCCTAGCTGTCAATCACACAGCAGGGTGGGTGTCCTCCAAGGATAGCCAGCCAGCCAATCACCTTTGGGTCCATTCCTGTAACCAAGGGTTTTAAGCACAGAGAGTTTCAGGCACCTCCCTCACTTCATCCCCCTGCCAGACATACTGGAGCCAGAGGCGGGCTTGATTCGTGAATCCTGCAAAAGGCAAAATGAACAAAGGGACCAAACCTGATTTGGCATGCAGAGTAAATCTCAAGAAGGACATTTCCAACAAGAAATGGTGAAAAAAGAAGACTGGGGCCATTTTGAAAGAATGGGCACCCGTGGGTGCATTACTGCAGCTGCGAACGCAGCCCACGGTAAAAACACACAATGGTAGTAAAACGTAAACCACTGCCACCAGCCATTATTTGTAGAAAGGGAAACATGAGAAACTAGACAAAGGGGATATAAGTAACCCCTCCAGCACCCTATGGTAAGATAGTGTGTGCTGGGTCTAGACATTTTCAAAATGTAAGTAAAGTCAATTTCACTTCACTGCTCTTGGAAACAGTAGTTTTGCCAAGAGAAGGTATATAAACATTTGGGAAATCTAAGGGTCTTCCCTGTGCCACTGCACTGAAGGTGTTGTTTGTCACAATGCAAAGATGATGCCTATGGAGTAAGTCAGACTCCAAAGTCAAAAGAAACACAGAGTATAAAGCACAGAAAAAATACATGAGAGAGTGGGAAAAAAGTCTCACTCTCTCCAGGTTAGAAATTAAAAGTCTCAAAGTCCAGCAAAAGAGCTGGGGGTCTCTACGTAGAGAGGAATTAGCAAATTTCTGAAAATTCTCCCTAACAGCACTGTGCAATAGGTGTCAATTGGGTGGCCTGTGCTGTCAAAGGATTGGAGATTGCTCTATGATCATTTCATTGACTGTCAAAAGGTTGATGTGTAATGATTTTATAACAAAATGCTCTATTCTTACAAACCCATATATTGAGAACCAACATGCCGGCATTGGTATAACAAAAGAGAACTGTACAGCCACATACCCGGACCACCAGGGACATGCATATAATTCTATAGTAATTATTATAAGGTAAAACTCAGATCGAACTGACAATAGATGCCTATCTGTCACAGCGCTTACCGGTCTTGCTAGCCATGGCTCCCTTCCTTGGCAGGCTCGTCGGCAGCTCTGTGATTACTCGCTGCAATGTCAGCGAACCAGTTGCGTCCCACATCTGGGGACCACCATGTTGCGTGTTCTGCACATGAGCCGGGGACCGGCACCTGCCTTCTGCGCATCCGAGGTGAAAGCGGCGTGGTCCGTTGCTTTTTGCAATCGGACCCTCAGTGCTCAGCCGCCATTGGCCACATCACGGCATGAAAACATAGTAAACACTGAGCCCCGTGCGTTGCAACCTTTTGTTTGAGGTGAAATGCTGTTGAGCTTGGTTTTGCTCTTCCTTGTCTCCTGCTGCCTGCTGCCTTGCCTTGGCGAGTCTTCAGTCCTGGCTGGCCTGCTTGTCTGTGTCCTACTCCCTATACCAGCTCACCTTTCCTTTGGGCTAGTCGTTTCTTTCCTTTACATTCTTCACCTTCTTACCTGAATGACCTCCTTTGACCACCCACTTACAGTGCTCGCCCTGTTTGGCACTCCATTAATGTTGGGGGGGGTCATTCTATCGTGGTTCTGGGGAACTGCTCCCTGTCCCAAGGTGGTTATCATTCTCCAGCTTGGGTCAGAGGATAGATATCCACACCGCCTTCCCACCGACCGGACGGACACCACCAGATCAAGCTATCCTGAATTGTCAGCTACACCATTCCACAGGTATTCGGGAATCACGGAGGGTTCACCTTGACAGATTGTGATGCCTGACTAACTCTTTTGACCCTGAGATGGATGCTATGCAGAGAGTAAGGGATGAATTACGGGACCTGTATGCTGAGGTGGCTTCGTTACGTGCTGAGAATGTAACTCTACGAGGAGCCTGGTCTACTACCACAGCCTATTCTGAAACATAATCTGAATCGGGCAGTCCGATGTCAGAAAATATGATGGCGATCCCCAGAAGCAAACAGAATTTTGAAATCACTGCACCATCCAGTTTATGCTTTAACCAACTCACTTTGCACTCAGGGGATGGCGCACTAGACTGTGAACCTTTGGCATGTTTATTTGCTCTCTTTAAGCTAGTGGGGTGGTGAGGGATCTATTGAACTGAATGTAAATTAGACATTACATATGACATTTTCTCTGTATTCAATATGTTCAGCTTAGCTCCTGAAGAAGGGGTTTCCCTGAAACATATTGAGCATCGACTGACGTTTTGTATCACATATTCATTTGAAACACAGGAGTATTAAAGACCGATCATGTGTTCTCTACTATGTGAAGTTATGTGTGTATTTAATCTCTGAAGTATTTTCAGTCAGATTTCTGGCATTAAGGTGTGCAGAGGACGGGAGGGATCATAGATTGGGATCTTTCCTTTGTATATTTATATTGATTGCTTTGTGTCAGGGTGGTTATTGCTCCTCTGCACCCAAGTAGTTCATGACTTTTCCATCTAGTTACCTAGAAGATTTAGTTTAATATTGAGTGCACTTTATCTACTTTTTTTGTTTCTAAGCTGAGGACGGGCCCAATTACTGATATCAAGAATCTTCCTGAAGTGACCGGATCCCTTATGACTCCTACTCCCTTGTTTGTTCTTCAGGTGCATCTTTCCTGGGGTGTTACGCCAGCTGAAAAAGCTCTGGCCACAGCACTGCTGGACTGTGGAGCTACTGGAAAGTATTTGGATAAAGATTTTGTCAGGTCCCTCTCTATTCCTCAAATCCATAAAGTACAGAACTCTGAAGTACAGCTTATTGACGGTACACCTTTGTCTTTCCTACCCATTGAACATCTATATTTGTCTTTGTATTTGTGATGCAGATCATACTCAAACATCAATAATCAAACCAACTCAGGAAGTTGGCAAAAGTTAGTTTGTTTTATTTGCAATTGTCTAAAAAAGGGAGTTACAACAGACATCAATGAACGTTCGCTCGATTTCTCTCTCACTCAACACAATTTATAAAAAACACAGCTTTTATAGCACAAACTCGTCATCACTAACATCACCCTATGTGGCAAACTACAAAATCCTACTTGGGAAAGTGATAGGCTTAGAAGGAACATCTAAGTATACGTTCCAAACTTGACAGGGATAGTGATTGGGTTTCTAACACGAGGTGGGCTACTAAGCCCTCCTCTAGTACATGTCATCTACATCGTCCCAAATTACACGACAATTCTATGGTTATACAAACTATAGGGCTCTCTGTTATGAGGCCCTCTATAATTGGTTGGCACCCTCGTACCGCTCTGTAATATTCCACACGCTAACAGCATGCAGGCTGGTAAACCACGTGCTCGTGGGCTGTCTTGACCATAACTTCCCACCCAATTAGTCTAACATCTATCATCACTCTTGCCGTCTGCCAGTCAATTAAACTTTGAACTTGGCCTTGTAAATGTTCTCTGTGCCTGAGAATAAAAGGGAGTATAGGCATAGTTTGTCTCTTGGTTTTGGTATAGCTCAACCCAATGTCTATTTTCATCTGACCATGTGACTAGAGACCACATTTCCGATCTTTTTGCTGTATTAAATACTATTAAATGATGAACCTCTGATGTCTTCAGTGTTTTTCCACCCCAGGTCAGACAGAGGTTTATTCTTCTCTCATGTTTGTAACTACATAATGAACACCTAGGCTCACGGTAGCCTCAACTTCTTGGTGCTGGGCCAGCCAAGCCTTTCTTGAATTCTCCTCCACCATTAGCTGTATTTCAACTGTCAACACTGAAATCCTATCTTATTGCAGGGTCCAGACTCTGCTAAAATATGTTGTGGAACATCCATATTTCATACATTCCAATGTCTATATGTTGCCACATCGCCGCAATCTATTCACTACGCAGACAGCCTTAAGATTACTTTGTCAGCTTTTGTTACTGCATCTGTACGATTGTAAAATGGCTTTGTATTTTCTTCATCATTTCTGTAGCATGAGCATCTTCATCTCGAGCCAAAAATGTTGCTTATCTTTTAATGCCTACACTTCAGATCCTATGGAATATCTAGGTTCTTCAGCCTTTTGCCTCCTTTCTGGGTGTGTCAGCCCTGCTTTGCATGCTTTTTCACTCCTTTTCACACTTCTTCCGGGACTTTGTCCAAAAGGCCATCATATCTTCGAGAATGCATAGATGGTTTCCTTAATGGATATCTTGTTTCCATGATTTTCTGCGGTATAGGCATCTTCACTGGTACTGCACGTGTTTCACATTCTGGCTCCCAACATATAGGCAACATGGGGGCGGAGCTTTTGGTGGGGGTACTCGACTCCTTCTCCATACTCCACTAAAACAACTATTAGCATACACCTGCACCAGTGAGTACCCCTAGATTCTTAATGACTGTACTGTCTCTCCAAACTGTGCCAGTCACCTATAATGCATTCTCTTTGGCTCCTCCTGCTCACCTCTCCCTATGTTTTCTCCAATCACGCTACAACTACCTCCTTTCCTATCTCTATTATAAAATACACAACTCGAAACACTGGCTACTCCATCGCTCTCCCACCTCCTTCTAACAAACAAAGTCGGCAAGCTAACCATACCTCCTCTAACACCAAATCACATCGCCTTTCTCCCACTGAGACTCAACTTCTATATTTGTCCTTACCTCATCAACTGAACATTGCACTCTGGAATGCTCAGTCTGTATGTAAGAAAACTTCCTTTATCACTGACTGCTTTCACTAGTCTATGGCTCTCCTCCGCTAGACCTTCTTGCTTTCACTGAATCCTGGATTTCTCCATCTGACACTGCCACTTTGGTCACACTACATGACTCCAAACTATTATTCATTGATTCTTTTTCCACTAAATATGACCTCATTCTCTTAGGTGACTTTGACTTACATCTCCAACCACTTCTCACAAATCTGAACTTCAGTCTTTTCTTTGTGGCCATGCTCTCATCCCAATCCATAACCTAACTACGCACACAGGGGGTAACTCTTTGGATCTCTTATTCATCACCTCTCTCTCAGCCACTAATATTACTGTCACACCATCCATATCTGATTACGCAACTGTTTCCACCACCATCTCCTTTCCACCCCCTGACCTTGCCTCGCCACTTGCTCCACTTATTACTAAAAGGAAATGTAAATCTTCTGCCATTCCCCCCTTTCTCTCCGACCTACAGTTCTCACTCTCCTCCTTTACACCCAATGCTTCTTTCAACAACACTGCCTTCTCCAGCTTCCAATCCCTCAGCATCCTCAGCCATTGGTCACCCCATACATATGCTCCCTCCGCACACACATGCATTGGCTGCTGCACAAATGGAGGCGTACCCACTCTATGGGGACCTGCATCTCGCCCTCTCTGCCCTGAACTCTCTAAATCTCGGGAGGATACTTCAGGGGCAACGTGCTCGACTTGGAAGCAAGACGACACAGAGCAACATAGGTATGATCCCTGGTCTATGCTTAGAAACATCTGGGTATTAAGTGCGTTATAAGTAACCAATCATATCATATCATGTATACTCTTGATAGAGTGAAAAGGGATTTGAACCTAACCCTCATTGACTCTCACTCCAACGATCCTCACTGACCAGAGCGCACCCTAACTTCACTCCTTACTCCTCCTAAACACATAATACTTTGATATTACATATTTCCCCTTTAGTGGCCTCTCACCTATCTGAACTCTTCAGCCTGTCCTACAACTACGCTCGTTTTCCATCTGATTTCAAAACAGCCAGGGTCATCCCTCTCCTAAAAAAACAAGGATCTGGCCCGAACCTACTAGCTAAATTTACCCTATGTCTCACCTTCCTCACTACTCTAAAGTGCTTGAAGGAGTTGTGTTCAACCGTCTTACAAATTTCTTAGACATCCACAACTTTAGGGACCCCCTACAACCAGGTTTGCGCTCCTGTGAGTCCACGGAAACTGCTCTTATTAATGTGTCCTACTTCATCACCTCTGCTAAGCACTCCAATGTATCACCTGTCCTAGTTCTCCTTGACCTGTCGGCATCCTTTGACACTACCAATCACTCTGATCTCCTTAATTCTCTCTTTCTTCTAGGGATTCGTAATCAAGCCCTTGTCTGGTTAGAATCCTACCTTTCACCTCTCCAATTCTCTGTCCCCTGGAGAAAATACGCCTCTCAACTTAATCCTCTAACTGGTGGTGTTCCACAAAGCTCTGTTTTGGGTCCACTCCTCTTTAAACTCTACACCTCTGCTATTGGGGAACTAATCTCCTCCTTTGGGTTCTCATACCAACTCTTCGGGGACAACACCCACATCTTCTTCTCTTTTCCTTAACTCGCCTCTGATCTTTCTATAAAAATTTCACTGTCTCTCTGCTACTAAATATTGGATGGCTTTGCACTCTCTGATGCTAAATGCTACCAGAAGAGAGGTGCTCTTCTTTCCTATCAAAATGTCATGATGCCTACCCCCGGAACACCAGGCCAAGCCCAGCACCCCCGGGAGCAGGCATCATGCCCCCGGGTAAAAGCCCAGCGACCCCTTATAGAGGCTCTTTGGACTCTGTCCTGGCGCCGTTGGCGCCAGGCTCATGTTGGACATCAGTCCTGGCGCCATAGGCGCCAGGCTCATAAAGGAAGGTGTTTTGTGCACTTACCTGATGCAGACCATGCTGCAAGATTCAGACCTCCGTGAGACCTGAAAGGGACTATATTTTCATCGGGACTATTTTGCCACTCGGGCGTGGCCGGGGAAGGATACTTACCTGGAACTACTTTGGGGGCTATTTAAGCCACGCCCAGACAGTAGCTCACGCTTCGCGTTGTTCTGCATCCAAGCAGCTGAACGCTCACCGTGTCTGCTCCTGCAGCTGGTCTCCAGCCACGCCCGCCTCGATCCTGGAACATCTGTAAGGAAAGAAGAGAAGAGAAAGGTGAAAACCAAGAATTTTATCAAACTTCTTACCTGCATCCGGAACCTTTACACCAGCGTTCCTGAGAAAAGACTTTCATTTAAAAGCACTGCGTTGCTCGCTGCAGCGCCGCGCTTCACTTCCCTGTCCTCGGGAGTTCTTCTGGCTCCACCGCGACTGTCTGCACCGGTCGCCACATCTCTGCGCCTAGGGGAGAGAAGAAGAGACAAAAGGTGAGCAGAAGGAACATATGAGGAAAGCCTAATTTTCCGCCATAACACTTACCGGTCTTCTGTTGGTGGACCATTCCTCATTTCGGGTCTGCGCTGCTTCGTTGGCAGGTACCGCACCCCGCCCCCTATGGGGAAAGGACAAAAGACAATACTGGAGGAATATAAAGACATTAAGAGGGATCGCCCCCATCGCTAACTCACCTGAGTTTACCATCGGCAATTCAATCCCTCAACGCATCGCCTTCATTCTGCACCTGAAATAAAGGACAGATCACAGGTTAGGAAGGCAACAGAAAAGGAGGCTCAACACTTGAACTTTTGTAATCTTCATACTTACGGCGTTCCGCTCGGAAAAGTCAAGTGGATTTTGCCAGCGCCATTCTGAAAACCAGTGAAGTAACTGGACAAGCACGCGCCCCTGCACCAGAAGCAGGATGGAGAGTTCATCCTTTCAAACCATAAGGTGAGCTTCAACCGGGGATTTCGGAGGAAGTTAGAGAAGAACGAAGGTGGGAAGGGGGGAGCAAGCACACTATTCTGCAGACTGTTAATCCTCTTTCTCATCTGCAGAAGGATATTCCTACGGGCCAGACAAGCAAGATTTGAGGGTCCTGTTCAGTCGGTGCTCCGAATTCTGCGCATCACGCTCGAAGAGGCCACAGCAACTCAGACTAGACCAGCGCCTCCGTGGGAGTCAGGTAAGCGTTACAGACGCGAAGCCTTCCTACAAATTCCCACCCAGGCTATATGGAAACTTCTGAGACTGATCAGTTGGCCCAACTACTGGGGGAATTACGGGCCGAAGTACACGCCGCTCGTCAAGAGACTAATGCTCTCAGGAGGGAAGTGATTGTATCAAAGGAAAGAACTGATGACCTGGCTAGACAGTTTTTGCAAGGTGAAGCTGGACACCCTCCTCTACCCCGCTCCTGTGGTTCCCAGTAACCGTGTGCAGATTGATCTACCTGGAAACTTGCCGCTGGCCCCACCCGAACGCTTTGCTGGGGACCCCAAACGATTCGCCGTATTCATGAATCAGTGTCGTTTGCACTTCCTATGCAGACCTGGGGCCTTCCCTAATGACCAGACCAAGGTAGCCTTTGTATTGTCATATCTCAGCGGCTGTGCTGCCGGTTGGTCAGTTCCACTGGTTACTCAAGATGACCCGATTCTCCGTGATTTTCAAGGATTTCAAGCAAGCATGGAAAGGTTATTTGCTCGACACTCTCAGGGGCAGGCTCTGGATGACAAACTCCTATCCCTGCGACAGGGCAATCCGGACCTCCTATCCTACATTGCAACCTTTAATAGACTAATTGTGGAAACTGGGTGGCCAGAGATAAAAGAATCACGTTATTTTATCGAGGTCTACGCGGAGAACTTAAAGATGTCCTGGCCCATGTTGTAAATCCGCCCCAAGAATGCACAGAATATATAGACTTAGTGGTCCAATTGGATCACAGACTTCAAAACAGAAAAGCAGATCGGTCCAAGTTTGAGACCCTGGTGTTGGTCAAGACCCACGCTAACCCCAAGTGTGCTGATGTCTCTGAGCCTATGCAAATCGGAGGGGTTAAAGGACCTTTAACTCAAAAAGAACGGGAGATGCAATTATGTCTTTATTGTGGGTCCTCTGGACACTTTCTACGAGATTGCCCGGCAAAACCGCCCAAGAAGGTGGTAGGAGCCGCTGATAAAAACCATGAAGACTCTGTTTCGGGAAACGACCACGCCCAACAAGCGTAGGGGTCCGCTTACCGAGCTTGAAAACTAACTCTCAGACCTCGCATTTCATTGTGCCAATGGTCCTCGTAGATCCGGAACAGCCTAAGAGGTTGCATGCAATAAAGGCATACATTGATAGTGGGGCTATAGGAAATTATGTGGATCGTGAATTGGTCTCTAGGATTAACCTCCCTCTGCGTCCTAAAACCAGCAAAGATGTCATCACCACAGTTGATGGAACCGAAATTGCCTCTGGACCGGTAACACATTCCACTGCTGAGGTGACACTTATAGGTCCGGACGGCCATCGGGAGGCAGTTGTGTTTGATGTAATCAAGGCTCCACAGTTTCAGGTTATTCTTGGAATCCCTTGTTTAGAGACACATAATCCTCGAATTGATTGGCGAGCGAAGAGAATAACCTTCCTGGATTGTGCACAAACCTGCTACCCAGAAAATATGAAGATTAGTCTAGCGTCTTTAACCTTTGTCTCCATGCAACTACCTCCGGAATACCAAGACTTTCAGGACGTCTTCCAAAAGGAACAGGCCAACACGTTACCTCCCCACAGATCGTACGATTGCCAAATCGATCTGGTGCCCGGTGCACAACCCCCTTGTAGCAGGATTTATGCCCTTACTGAACCTGAGAATCTGCATTTGAGACAATATTTAGATCAATACCTAGCCAATGGTTTCATTCGCCCGTGAAAGTCTCCGGCATCCTCGGCTTTGTTCTTTGTGCCCAAAAAAGAAGGCGACCTTAGAACTTCTATCGACTACCGCGCATTGAACCAGATAACTGTTAAAAACCGTTACCCTCTGCCTCTGATCCCTGAACTCCTTGACCAGATGAAGGACGCTTGCGTATACACCAAGTTAGATCTCCGGGGGGCTTATCATCTGGTGCGAGTAAAAGAGGCGACAAATGGAAAACGGCCTTCCGTACAAAATATGGATTTAATCGAAAACCAGGTGATGCCTTTCGGGTTGTGCAACGCACCTGCTGCCTTCCAATTCTTCATGAACGATGTCCTTCGGGAACTCATCGATGTTCGTGTTGTCGTATATATCGATGACATTCTTGTGTACTCCTCTTCGGAATCTGATCACAGAAAGCATGTCAGGGCCGTCCTTGAGAAATTGCGCCAGCACAAACTGTTTGCAAAGCTGGAAAAGTGCGTTTTCCATACCACCGAGGTTGAGTTTCTTGGATTCATCCTGACACCTAAAGAGGTCCGAATGGACTCACGAAAAGTGGATGCCATCCTCAAATGGCCATCACCTAGTTCGGTGAAAGGTGTCCAAAGAATGCTTGGTTTTGCTAATTTTTATCGCAGATTTATCCCGGAATTTTCACGTGTGGTACAACCCATCACAGCACTCTTGTGAAAAAATAAACACTTCAAATGGACCGAGGAAGCCGAACAGGCCTTTCAGGAATTTAAAGCTAAATTCACGTCCGCACTTATGTTGAAGCACCCGCGTCCCGATCTCCCTTATATAGTCGAAACCGACGCGTCCAGCTTAGCCATGGGAGCTGTCCTGTCTCAGAGAGACCCTGAAACCAACCAACTGCACCCCATAGCATTTTGGTCCAGAAAGTTCTCGCCGCCTGAGGTAAATTATGCAATCACCGACAAGGAATTATTATCCATTAAGTCCGCCTTTAAGGCTTGGCGGCATTATCTTCTTGGCACCAAGCAAACAATCACCGTGATCACTGATCACCGAAACTTACAATATTTAAAAACTGCCAAGGCTCAATCGTCACGTCAGCTCTGATGGGCTTTGTACTTTGCTGAGTTTGATTTTGTAATCACTTACCGCCCCGGCTGTAAGAATGGCAAAGCGGACGCGCTATCTCGAATAGGAATGGGAGAAATAGACACAAACTCAGAACCTGTGCCGATAATTCCCGAACAAAGAATTTTGGGGATAACCTCTTTACAAACCCTTGAAGACATTCAAGCACGGGTAAAACAACTCCTGGACTCTACAGCCTTGCAGGATTGGACCCAAAGGGGGTCTTACTTTTCGGTCAACGATGGCCTACCTTACTTCCAAGGATGCTTATTTCTGCCAGAAAAGGAATTGCAAGAACTGGTTATTTCCCGTCATCATGATACCCTGATGGAAGGACATCCTGGCATTGCCAAAACTGAGGAAAAAATTAAACAACAATTCTGGTGGCCTTCCTGGAGAAAGGATATTAAATCTTTTGTGATGTCCTGTGGAGTTTGCGCCCAAAACAAAGGCCAAAAGACAAAACCCGCCGGTCTTCTTCAGCCTTTAGACATTCCACCAGCACCTTGGCACACCTTGTCACTAGATTTTATCACGGACCTGCCCCCTTGTAATGGATACAATACTATTCTGGTTGTGGTGGATTTATTTTCCAAGATGGCCCATTTTATTCCGTTGAAAGGATTACCTTCAGCTTCTGTCCTAGGCAAGGAATTCCTCGAAAATATCATCCGTTTGCATGGATTCCCGTCCATACTAGTCTCTGACCGGGGAAGCCAGTTTATTTCTCATTTTTGGAGAAAGTGTTGTCAACTGGCACAAATCGACGTAAGACTCTCAACCAGCCACCACCAACAGACCGATGGTCAGACGGAGAGAACGAACCAGACCTTTGAACAATACCTACGAAGTATGTTGCACCAATCGGAGGGTAATTGGAAGGATATTTTATGGGTGGCCGAATATGCATACAATAACTCGGTACACTCTGGAACTGGACAAAGCCCCTTTTATACCCTATATGGACATCACCCTCGTACCTCAGACCTGGACTCACCTCTGAGCCTTGAAATGCCCGCAGTGGACCATTTGCATTCCACGATAACTCAAGCCTTCAAGGATGCAACTGCACATTTGCAACAAGCGAAAGGGAAATACAAAAAGAATGCGGATCTGCATCGGAGTGAGGCGCCTCCATACCAAATAGGGGATCAAGTATGGTTGGCTACCAAACACTTATTGCTCAAGGGACCTCAAACTTTTAAGCCAAGGTATTTGGGCCCTTACTCGATCAAAGCTATAATTAACCCAGTGGCAGTCAAGCTCGATCTACCAGCTAACATGCGGATTCACCCCGTTTTTCATGTGTCACTTTTGAAACCAGTGCAACCAGGAACCAGATTAATAAAGCCACCAGAACCAATCCAGATAGATGGGGAGCCTGAATTCGAGGTGAAGAACATTTTGGATTCTAAGATCTCAAAATCAAAACTTTTCTATCTAATTGATTGGAAAGGGTACGGGCCTCAGGAAAGGTCTTGGGAACCCAGCGACCACGTACATGCACCTCGGCTGGTAAAAAGGTTCCATCGGAATTTCCCAAACAAACCGAAACCTCCAGAGGGAACGACCTTGGGAGGGGCCTTGGGGGGAGTGCTGTCATGATGCCTACCCCCGGAGCACCAGGCCAGGCCCAGCACCCCCGGGAGCAGGCATCATGCCCCCGGGTAAAAGCCCAGCGGCCCCTTATAGGGGCTCTTTGGACTCTGTCCTGGCGCTGTTGGCGCCAGGCTCATGTTGGACATCAGTCCTGGCGCCATAGGCGCCAGGCTCATAAAGGAAGGTGTTTTGTGCACTTACCTGATGCAGACCATGCTGCAAGATTCAGGCCTCCCTGAGACCTGAAAGGGACTATTTTTTCATCGGGACTATTTTGCCACTCGGGCGTGGCCGGGGAAGGATACTTACCTGGAACTACTTTGGGGGCTATTTAAGCCACGCCCAGACAGTAGCTCACGCTTCGTGTTGTTCTGCATCCAAGCAGCTGAACGCTCACCGTGTCTGCTCCTGCATCTGGTCTCCAGCCACGCCCGCCTCGATCCTGGAACATCTGTAAGGAAAGAAGAGAAGAGAAAGGTGAAAACCAAGAATTTTATCAAACTTCTTACCTGCATCCGGAACCTTCACACCAGCGTTCCTGAGAAAAGACTTTCATTTAAATGCACTGCGTTGCTCGCTGCAGCGCCGCGCTTCACTTACCTGTCCTCGGGAGTTCTTCTGGCTCCACCGCGACTGTCTGCACCGGTTGCCACATCTCTGCGCCTAGGGGAGAGAAGAAGAGACAAAAGGTGAGCAGAAGGAACATATGAGGAAAGCCTAATTTTCCGCCATAACACTTACTGGTCTTCTGTTGGTGGACCATTCCTCATTTCGGGTCAGCGCCGCTTCGTTGGCAGGTACCGCACCCCGGCCCCTATGGGGAAAGGACAAAAGACATTACTGGAGGAATATAAAGACATTAAGAGGGATCGCCCCCATCGCTAACTCACCTGAGTTTACCATCGGCAATTCAATCCCTCAACGCATCGCCTTCATTCTGCACCTGAAATAAAGGACAGATCACAGGTTAGGAAGGCAACAGAAAAGGAGGCTCAACACTTGAACTTTTGTAATCTTCATACTTACGGCGTTCCGCTTGGAAAAGTCAAGTGGATTTTGCCAGCGCCATTATGAAAACCAGTGAAGTAACTGGACAAACACGCGCCCCTGCACCAGAAGCAGGATGGAGACTTCATCCTTTCAAACCATAAGGTGAGCTTCAACCGGGGATTTCGGAGGAAGTTAGAGAAGAACGAAGGGGGGAAGAGGGGAGCAAGCACAGTATTCTGCAGACTGTTAATCCCCTTTCTCATCTGCAGAAGGATATTCCCACGGGCCAGACAAGCAAGATTTGAGGGTCCTGTTCAGTCGGTGCTCCGAGTTCTGCGCATCACGCTCGAAGAGGCCACAGAAACCCAGACTAGACCAGCGTCTCCGTGGGAGTCAGGTGAGCGTTACACAAAAGCTCTCTTTCTCAACTCTTCCTCTGCCTATCCAGTTCCCACATGACACTCTCCCTGACTCTTTTTCAGCTAGAAACCTTGGTGTCATCTATGACCCTATTTAAACTTTCTCTACTTTCATATCCAAAACTGGAACGAACAGAAGCTTGCCTCAAATTTCAAAATATTAGCAAAAACAGGCATCTCCTTCATTTCAACACCTCCAAGCCTCTCTTAACCACTGTTGTCTTATCTAAACTTGACTACTGTGCCATCATCCTCTTTGGTCTCCCCAACTATGCTTTCTATCGTCTCGACAAGATCATTAACTTTGCTACTAGGACTCCCTTTGAAATCTCTTACTTCACACCTACTTCCTTGCATCGTCATCAGGATGGATGGCTGACAATGCAAAAAAGTCCCAGATTTAAATGTCTTCTCTTGGTTCACAAATCTATCCACGGTAAGGCACCACTGTATCTATCCTCCTCTATCCAACTCTAGAAGCCTTCTCGTAATCCCTGCTTTGCCTCCTTGACTACCCTTGTGGCTCCTTGCCCTCCCTGTGCTTCCTTGCGCTTCCGCTCCTTCTATATTTTTGCTCCACTTGCATGGAATTCTCTTCCCCCTGGACATCCAATAAACAGTCACACAGATTTGTTGAAAACCAAACTAAAAGCCTACCTCCTTGCATTAGAGTTAGCCTCTTAACCTACCTCTAATCTGCCTGCTAGCTAATTTGTTTTCCTCGCGTCTAACCTGCCTCTGTCCTTCAGTTCCTCTGTCTCCACTTTAGCACTTCACCCATCATGTTCACATTCCGAACACATCTGGCTGTACTGCTTACCTACTCTTAAAAATGTCCAATGTCCATTGTCCTTAATGTATGTATGTCAAATGATGTATTGTCCCTGGTGACTGTTCCATTTGCTTCCTTCCACAACCTGGGCAGATTGTCCCTCAAACTCACCCCATTGTAAGAAGCTTTCCGCTTCCCAGCAAATCTGATTTCTTCTCTACTGTGCATTCTTTTGTGATCAAAAGAGCATTGTTCCTCCTTTATATAAATAAATACATTGTCAAAAATAAACCTATCCAAAAAGGCATTGGCAAAATGAAAGCACAAGTGAGTCAGACATTGAAAGCTGCTGAGACTGATGATTTCAATCTGTCATGGAGATCCACACATACAACACATGAAAGAAAACATTGAATATCTTTTATCATCTATGCTTCGGCCCCACTATAAGGAAAACGTTTTGCATTCCAGACTGGAGACAGTAGAACGACACATCGAGAAACTGCAGTTGAGATGTGCACTCTCAAGATGCTTGCAAGAACAAATGATTACATAGCAGCATTATAAAGGACAGACAACAGCTAAGAATCCCCGGCAGCCCGTTAAATGTCTGGCCTCTGGTTGCCCCCTTTTATCATGCGCAACTTTGTCCGGCACAGAGGAACACAGAGGAACCCAATGTAGGCTGCGCAATAATCACACATACAACGCTGTATGACTCACTTCCTGATCCTGCATCCTTCAATATGCCTGGGCCTGAGTATACTATAGACAACAGATAACCACACACTTGTGGATTTCTCCCGTCCCATGCACACCCAAAAGATATTGTAAACACAACCAATTAGTGAATGATTCCTATATGTTCAATTCTGTAATTCAAAAATAACACTTTGCTAATAACTCTTGTCTTATAAAAATACTTTACTCAAAGAAATGTATATATACACACTTATTCATTTATGTTAGACCATACATAATACCAAACTGTTGAATTTCAAATTTTACTTTGTTGATCATTTCACAATTCGAAATAGACAATATACAGTATGACGTTTGATTATTCAATAATAACCCATCTGGGCAATATTTTCTAGAATAACAATACGTTAACTTGTGTCTCTACGCGTTTCGGGGTTTGATGCTCCCCTTCTTCAGGAGTTGTCTATTCCCTTTAAAGGTCTTGTAGTTCCATCTATAATAAACAATTTAGATTTATAAGTTTTAAATTCCATTATTCTTTTGTTTTTCACTGTCACTGTCACTTTAATTATGATCTCATAATTAACTAAGTGATTTTGACTAATTCAGTACGGTTTCTCACTCATTATCAGAATTGCCTGTTCAACTTAATGCCAACAATACCAGATAAATAAGAATAGTTCAATCCTTTTACACTAATCCAGTAAAAAATATATACCCTGATGGGTGTCCAGATTTTAGCATGTTAACTTCTTTAGTTAGATCCATTAAAATATTCACCTGTGTGATACTTCCAATGGTGTCTCCCACTTCTGTTTGGAATCTCACCACTGCTTGTGCAGTAAGCTGCCCTTGTTGATGCAATTAGGTGCCTCCTAGTGCCAATGATGCCCTTTTGATTATCTCAATGTGTGGACCGTTCTGTGAATAAAAGTTCACAATTTGTGGTAAACTGTCTCCCCAATTATTGTAATACAAAGATTGTAGAGACTTTATTGCTTACCTATCTACTTGGTTGTTGATGGATTAATGTTGGCTGAATATTGCCCTTCGTGATCACTATTCGGAATTTGGTTTATCTGAAAACTCTCCTTTAGTTCTAAGGGAAAAAAAGTCCTTTATCACTATATCGTCCTCTTAAAAATGGGGGGTTGAACTTAAGGTCAATGTCCTCATACATGTAAAACTCTATTTTCTATCTCCAGCATTTACCTTGTCAGACAGAAGTCTCTGTATCTCTAACTCCCAAGCGCCAAATTCTGCAGCCTCGCGTGCGAACGGCCACAAAATGGCCGCTGTTTTATTTATTTACGTTCTATGTGTGACGTCATCACGTGATAACGCGATGACATCATACGCACCACCGTTCTGTATTAGTTCGATGTGTTTGTTTGAGGTGTTCGTTGTTTATGTTAATATCTCATGGTTTGTCGACCTGCATAGATGAAATCATCACATGCTGCTGTTATTAATTGTGGCTTTGTCCTTTAAAGATGGTTTAAAAAAGGCCCTTGTAGTGTCATTAGTCAAATTTCTATACGGGTAATCCCGTGTTTTTTCACCAGGGGTGTCTCAATTTAATTCTGAGATCATAAACGTGCTCACAATTTGTTTTACCATTTCTTGGTAATGAAGATGAAAGTATATCCAACCATTTGACATTAGTCATAATGCATTGTTCGTTCTCTTCTGTACATTCTGAACTGTATATATAATGTATTCCCGTTCCTCTCCATGATGTTACCACATTTCAATATGATTCGTGTCCATTTTTTCATTTGAACTATATTTTTCCATCATAGATATTATATACAGTAAGAATAGATACACATTTTAGTACTTGATACTTTCTTGGACTCACCAGTTACTTTACAGACCATATTTATATCAATTCGTACTGTAATCTGAGTTGTTAATAATGCTTTCTATCTATGATCCAGCCATATTCCAGCTCTATTTGGTTTTTATGGTAATCTATATTGCATGTATTGTACATGTAGATTCACTTTCCTTTTGTTCACAGAAATACCCCAAGGTTGTATTCTTTATTCATACCCCTAGGTGACATGGAGTCCAGTTTCTCAATCCAATATATCTCTCTCTGATTTAATTTTTTAGTATAATTTTCCCCACGTGGAGATCTTTTTAATACTTCCAAAATGATTACCTTTAGTTGTGAAATGTTGTGTTTGTTCTCATTAAAGTGGCGTGCAACTGGTGATCTTATATTCTTAGTTCTAATGTTGTTCTTATGTTCATGCCAACGTTCCTTGGCTTTTCTGTTCGTTTGACCAATGTAAAATATTCCACATGGACAACTAAATCCATAGATCACAGATTTCGTGTCGCATGTGGCATAATCCCTAAGTTTGATCCTCATACCATTGTATGGATGTCGTACATGGGTGCCTTTGATTATGTTGTTGCAATGTCCACAGTTTAAACACGCGAAGGTTCCGCACGCGAGGCTGCAGAATTTGGCGCTTGGGAGTTAGAGATACAGAGACTTCTGTCTGACAAGGTAAATGCTGGAGATAGAAAATAGTCTTTTACATGTATGAGGACATTGACTTAAGTTCAATCCCCCCCATTTTTAAGAGGACAATATAGTGATAAAGGACTTTTTTTCCCTTAGAACTAAAGGAGAGTTTTCAGATGAACCAAATTCCGAATAGTGATCACGAAGGGCAATATTCAGCCAACATTAATCCATCAACAACCAAGTAGATAGGTAAGCAATAAAGTCTCTACAATCTTTGTATTGCAATAATTGGGGAGACAGTTTACCACAAATTGTGAACTTTTATTCACAGAACGGTCCACACATCGATATAATCAAAAGGGCATCATTGGCACTAGGAGCGACCTAATTGCATCACCAAGGGCAGCTTACTGCACAAGCAGTGGTGAGATTCCAAACAGAAGTGGGAGACACCATTGGAAGTATCACACAGGTGAATATTTTAATGGATCTAACTGAAGAAGTTAACATGCTAAAATCTGGACACCCATCAGGGTATATATTTTTAACTGGATTAGTGTAAAAGGATTGAACTATTCTTATTTATGTGGTATTGTTGGCATTAAGTTGAACAGGCAATTCTGATCATGAGTAGAAACCGTACTGAATTAGTCAAAATCACTTAGTTAATTATGAGATCATAATTAAAGTGACAGTGACAGTGAAAAACAAAAGAATAATGGAATTTAAAACTTATAAATCTAAATTGTTTATTATGGATGGAACTACAAGACCTTTGAAGGGAATAGACAACTCCTGAAGAAGGGGAGCATCAAACCCCGAAAAGCGTAGAGACACAAGTTAACGTATTGTTATTCTAGAAAATATTGCCCAGATGGGTTATTATTGAATATTCAAACATCATACTGTATATTGTCTATTTCGAATTGTGAAATGATCAACAAAGTAAAATTTGAAATTCAACAGTTTGGTATTATGTATGGTCTAACATAAATGAATAAGTGTGTATATATACATTTCGTTGAGTAAAGAATTTTTATAAGACAAGAGTTATTAGCAAAGTGTTATTTTTGAATTACAGAATTGAACATATAGGAATCATTCACTAATTGGTTGTGTTTACAATATCTTTTGGGTGTGAAGGGGACGGGAGAAATCCACAGGTGTGTGGTTATCTGTTGTCTATAGTATAGTTTATACAACCTAGTGTCAGGGTTGTTTTTCTCCCCGGCACCCCACTACTAAATTCATACTTTATCAAATTTTAAGGAATAAGAGGAGTGCACTGTGATAAATTGGCTTGGGCCTGAGTATACACCATCTATTGCTGGTGAGCCTACTGGTTCCCAGATAGTGGATATGTATTTGATTGACATATGCTAGCTCAAAAAGGACAATGACCCACTGCAGCATTGGTTCTCCAAGTGGTATATATGGACTGTAGCAACTGTCTGTGTTACTGTCAACATCTCAAACCCCCCAGCCCTGCAGGTTGGTGTACGTGCAATTTATCTCTGACAACAGGACAAGTCTCCCTTTACTTTATGATGAACCACTGGCATTCATCAAAGTTAATTAGCACCATATTGTAGCTGACTATGACAAGACCTGCCACTTTCATAAGTACAGAGAAAGTATCCTCATAGTCGAGTCGGCTGCTCACCTCTTCACCAGTAAAAATCAAGTAAACCAGGGCAGTGCAGCAGGGGGTGGCGGCTATTTTTGTCATGTATACAATATGCTCAGGGTTTTAAGATTAAATTGTACTGCGTTGGTAGTGATTGTTACTGAAGGATACTGTGGTGATGAGCAGGATTCATAATGTTGGCGATGCCCCTTAGTGGGAACTAACAAGCCTGCTACATATTCTATGTCTAAAAACAGGAAGTGGCACAGGGGTATTGAGACAAGTCCCAGCTTGGTCATACCACTATACTAAGTGACCTGAGTCACGCACACATATAATATTTGCTGCATTCCCGAATGTATCTGTCATCCATATTTCTGTAGATGACTGTAAATGTGATCTGAGGTTGGGGTGTGTGAAGTGCCCACTGACAGCCTCATTCTTGAAAAGGCTGGCAATAGCACTACCGCAAGCACTTCCAATGTGCTGCTTCGCCCCTAGGGATGCTCTTTAGTCACGCATGATGCACTTTTCGGCATGGGCCCTGGTGTGGAACCTGGGCCCCCCGCTTCATACTGCGTCAGGCCAGAATACACTTTGATCGGCACCACCCTCCACGGCCTTCATTACCACTGAATTATGTATACTGCATCCACGTTTAGCCGCATGATTCAATTCTAACCAATGATTCATTCCCACCGGGTTGTCAACTCCTTGCAGAGGATCCACATAAGAATGGTGCAGATACTGGAAAACAGGCAGAAGTAATGTTTCTCCCCATGTATCCCTCCTCTGCAACATTCAAAAAGAGCCTGCAAGTATGCAGTCTTCTATATCCAGTTGCTGTTTCCCCAAACTCCTCTTCACCGTAGACGTAGACCCTAAAATATAAAGCCGAACCATGTGAGAAAGCAGCTCTTCAGTGCACTACAGAAAGAACATTCTGGAATGAGGCGTAGTGTTAAGCAGGCGAGAGGCCTGAATAGAGAATATATCATCTCCTCTTCCAACACATTCAGGCTATGGCACAGGCATCAGGCTCAGAGTCCAAGAGGGCCGAGGAGAGGCAATCCAGCAGTACAGAGAGAGTGGAGCCTTTCCTGTCAAGGATATGTAGGTCCTACAAATAGTTTAGAAGGTTACTCCTTGCAAAGTAAGCGGAAATGTGCCACCACACATATATCAGTGGAACATTGGTGCTCTGGATCTACTGAATGCTTTAGGAGTTGTGCAAGCTTCACGTTTTACCCCAACCTCTGTGTTAAACTTGCAGGAAACAGACTTCAAACCCAGCAGGACCAATTCGCTCTGTCATCCTTCTGAGGTTTAATCTCCTGGAACATCATCCAGCTGGGCAATAATAACACATACTATGTTTCATGGGTGTGGCGTAGCGTCTCCCCAATTGCCCATGTCCTGGATATACAAGCATGTATGCCTCTGAAATGGTATATAGCCCAGAAATTAGCCAAATTGGGGATGACATCAGTGCCCAAGAGTGCACTATTGGCAGGGCTTTTAGCATGGCATCCCTCTCATTGTGGGCAAGCCTCTGGGAGCCGTACCACCAGCATCGCTACCCCCGGGACACGCCTGACAGATGCGGCCCAGGCACTCCGAAATCCCCGTCCTTTCCTAATTTCTTTACTTAAACCTGGGCTAGTCCTGGTATACGGGACCCAGGTCTAGGGCTCGGCTCCACAGCTGACACATTCAATCCTTACAGGGCTGCACATCGGAAGCGTAGCCTGGCCTTGACAGTGCCCCCTGAACCACCACTCCATTTCTATGCCGCCCACATCCGGCAGATGTGGTTCTCCCTCAACCATGAATGTGTTGCTACTTGTTCACTGGCAACCCAGTCATGTCCCTGCAATGACCCCAGGTAGGTTGACCACCTGCTTTTATGTAAAAAACCAAAGCTTTTTGGTCGAGACAGACCCCGCCTCTGAACTGTATAGGGAGTTATTGGTCCTTGTAAAACGCTTTTGTTGCACTCAGGCATTTAACTTGGCGTTCTTGAAGGAATCTGGCATGAGGTGTTATAGAAAAAGTCATTAATATATTATCATTCTTCTTCTTCTTCTTCTTATTATTATTATTATTATTATTATTATTATTATTATTATTAAACAACTTCAGCTTGTAAAAAGAAACACAGTTTTGCATCCACTTTTTTAAGTTCAGTTGCTACTGCAGTGTGAGATCAGCAAACACTCTGAGTGATTGCTGATGAACGTGGGTTGGGAAGGGAGTTGCCTGGGACCCACACGCAACATCTCAGATTTGACTCGATTGAGTCTCATATATTTTGCCACTTAAATATTCTTCCGGTCAGGAACCTTTTTGTTACCTCAGAACTACAGTGTGTTTTCTCACTCAATCAGCTAAGGGTGACCTGTACCCGGATTTACACACATTAGGCATGTTGCCCTTTTGCCACCCTGCTCACCACTTTTCTTAGGGCCAGAATTGAGGGTTTATGAGCCAATATAAAACTCAATTGCCTTTGTGTTCGGCCGGCACTGGACTGAATACGACAACATACAACATTAACCACAGATGGTCCATGTCCTATGTCTGCAATTAAAAGCTCAGACAAGAACGTGATAACCTGAAAGGACTGTAAACCCCCGAAAGTGATGTAAATAGCAAAAGCGGTGTGAATCCCAAAATTGCTGTCAACCCTGAAAGATATGTGAACCCCGCAGTTGCAGTGCAGGGAGTTGGCATTTCCAAAGTGCTATAAACCCTGAAAGTGGTGTGCAGACCAGACACTCTGAGAAAGATGCTGAGAAGGACGATAGATGAGCATGGGAAGAGGCTGACTAAGCATGTTGATAGGCCTGTGGAGAAGCTAAGGTAGCCTATTGATAAGACCAATGAGAGGCTGTGAAAGCCTACTCTTATGCCCAAAGAGAGGCTAAGGAAGCCTATTGATGTGCCTGAAGAAAGTAGCCTATTGATCGGCTCAGTGACAGGCTGAGAACGTCTGATATGCATTGTGAGAGGCTGAGAAAGACTGTTGATAGGCCTGGGAGATGTGAAAAGCATGTTAGTAAGGCTGAGGACAAGCTGAGAAACCTATTCATAAGCGCAGGAAGAGACTGAAAAGGTCTGTTGATATGTCTGATGAGAGGCTGAAAAAACGCTGTTGATAGAACTGGTGGGCCGAGGGGGTGAAAGTCTGCTGATAAGCCTGAGAAGCTGAGGAAGCTTATTGAAAAGCCTGGGAAGAGGCTGACAAAGTCTATTAATAAGCCTGGAAGAGGCTGAGAAAGCATGTTGATAAGCCTGAGAGAGGCTGTGAAAGCTTATTGCTACGCCTGGGCTGAGGCTGACGATGTGTCTTTGGGCTGGCTCAGCATAGGATAGAATATGCTGGTTCCAGATTGACCCAGATCTGGAAAATGCTTCATAGGAATTGGGAGGAATTCGACCATCCACACGATGGCTGTGCGCTCTCCTGGGCTTTCTTGAAATGTTTAATTGAATGGAATGTTGGTAGAGCAACTGCAGGGAAATGTGTTGGGCTAAACCACACACATTTTCCTATGATCACACCTAGACAAACGGATAGACCTGTGTACTCCTAGTGGACACAGCCTACAGGCACAGTCTTCCCTGTCATATTTAGTGGGAATGTGACAGCTAAGCGTACACTCTGTCCTCTCCAGGAAGTTGGAGGACAAAGCTTCCCCTGCCATGGCCAGCCTGATTAACTAACAACGGATCCATGGATCTGCCTTGCTCTTTTGTTTGGACATGCAACTGGTGGCAACAATTATCAGAACAATTAGAGGGTGCTTCTAACAGGCCCACATGGGGCCTGGCTGCAGAGGTTATCAAAGGAAACAAGAAACCCCAACAACCTTTCATATGTAACTGTGGCAACCTGAAGCCAGCGCCCACCCTCAGTGTCATTGACCGTGAACTGTCATGTCTGGGACTGTGTACTTAGAGTAAGCCTCCCCGGTAAGAGGACCCCATTCATCAGGTAATAGAATGTGCTTTGCAGGAGCCAGAGAGTCTGGTCTCACTGCAGCTTCAATGGAAACCTTGCACTTTAAACAGGAACCACGGAGAGATCCATTGACCAGAGCCACTCTTTGATCGATCAACAGCCAACAGGAAGATGTGTTCACCTCTTTACCTGTTCAGTTGCAAAGCACTCTGGCTATGACCTTGTGCATACAGGAGATTGCTGGTGGAGACCCCAGAATTGGTTAATTAAGTTGGGCTTAGCCTATACCAATCAATGTGGCCCTCTTGGCTTTAAAAGATGGCTGATCCCCTCTTTTGGCAGATCATCTGAAGACTTTGTAATGAGTAGTAACAAAAACTCATCATTGGACCCTGGCTGAGTGTACAGTCTGCCTGACATCTTCCGCCAGTGAAGGAAGGCCAGGACATCCAAAGAGGGAAGCAATATTCCTCAGATGGAGATGTCGATTCCAGATGACCTTCTAGCTGCTCCAGAACCAGTACCCAGCAAACACACAGCATGCCCTGCTAGGCTCTGCAGCAGGTTTCCTAGGTAGGAAGAGCCGGAATATTTCTCTGAACCTACAACCAAGGAGAAGGCAGCTACCTGCAACACACTCCACAGCTTGGGCAGTCGGCCTTAAAGGATGACACAAGCCCATTGAAGAAGCTGGGAAATCTACTGACATCTGCATTAAAGGACATCTTTTAGCCAGTCGAGCTCCTTGAGATGCAACACTGACCGTTGTCAAGCCGCAGTCACTTAAAAAGATATCTGAGATGTCTCAACCAGTGATTCAGAACCGCCAACCAGTTCTGAGACAACGATTCCTGATCCCGAGGCGCTGTGTAGTCCAGCCTGCAGCCATTCATCCAGCTTCACCCACCAAATTGTCTTGCCGCCTGATACCCTCATCTAACTCCCATCTTGAACTCTTTCACAGAAGTCTAAAAAGCGCCCTGAAGCAGACTTGACCATGTTGGGCACAAGGAACACCTACAGCACAAGGTACATTCCCGGAAGGCCCCTAGCGACATATTAAGACCCATTGCTCCCTTTGTGCTGTAGCCAAGTAACCTTAAACTGTTGTGGTTATTAACCATACCGACTACCCTCCTATCAGTATCCAGAGAGCAACCCTTTTCCTTCTTTGAAAGTGTCTGTCCTCTGCATTCCTTTACAGGGTGGGTTGTATTTCCTAGTGTTGCTAGAACTGTCTGTTGTCTATAAAAAAAGTCAATATTTATGATACAACCGTGACTGAACAGTCCATTTTATCATTGGATAGTAATTGTATTTTCACTGTTTGCAACTAACCAATGATCCACAAAGTTTCGGAGATAAGCCTGCTGTTACGTCCACGTTACCAAAATTGGACAAGGAGGTTTATAAATTGCTTGTTATTCAAATCTGTTCATATCCCTTCTGGTGTATTAGAGGTGTGCTGCTGATTGATGGTTTAGAAACCGATATTCACCCCTGGAGCACTGGCTCCCCCGGAAGTCGATTTGTCACAATGGTGGCAGACGGTCGGATCTAATTGGAGCCTTGAGCACAGCTTAGTCACCCAACGATAAAAGTACTGTTGCGGGCAATGTTTAGACACTGCTAGGTATTTGTTAATAATCATGGATCTTGATATAAAGACTGTGAAAAGCATGAGCAAAGATGTCCTGCATGTCCTATGTCAAGAGAGGGGACTTCCCCACAGCACCAGGATTAATAAACCTGAATTGCTGATAAGCCTCCGAGCTTGGGTAGAAGCGAAGATGACTGGGGAAGTGACCCCAGGCGCTGGGCTAGCCCCTGTGCACCCGAATGAAGAAGGCCTTCAAGAGGTTGTGGTGGAAGATGTCGAGGAAGACAGCATGAGCTCCTGCAAACCACATTCTCTTAACTGATGAATGGGGTCCCCTGTCAAGGAGATTTACTGTAAACACACAGCCCCAGACATGACCGTTCACTGTCACTGACAAGGAGGGCGGGATCTGGCTTTAGGTTGACAGAGTTACATTTGAAAGGTTGCTAGGGTTTCCTGTCTCGTTTGTTAACCTTTGCAGTGAGGCCCAGTGTGGGCCTGTTTTAATAACCCTCCAATTGGTATGCTAATCGCTGCCACCAGCTGCAGGGGCGAACAAAAGAGCAGGGCGGATCCATGCAGACTTTGTTAGTTAATCAGGCTGGCCATGGCAGGGGGTAGGTTGGTCCTCCCCCTTCCTGGAGTAAACACAGTGTACTCCTGGCTGTCACATTCAAACTAAATACAACAGGGCAGACTGTGCCTGTAGGCTGTGTCCACCCAGGGTACATGGGTCCATGTGCTAGTCGTGGTGTGAGCATATGAAGATGTGTGTGTGGATTAGCCACACACATTTTCCTGAGGTTGGTCTACCATCATTCAATTTAATTAAACATTTCAAAAAAGCCCAGGCGAACACTCACCCACTGTGCAGATGGTCGAATTCCTCACAGCAATGATGCTTGGTACTTGTCCCTCTTGGTTGAATGGTACCGTCCAGGTGGGTCATTAAGCTGCAGCATGGCAGATAAAAAAAAGAGCAAAGGTATTGAGAAGTGTGTTAGTGAGGGAGGTCACTCAAGGTGAAAGGGCTGTTTGTGGAATGCTCTGACTCATGTTATTAGGGATTGTACATCCTTTAAGTTCAAAACAGATTGAAGCACTGCTTTTTGCCATTGGGTCACCTACATTTGTCTATAAACTTACTGTCTAATTTCTTTTTTACTAGATTGTTAATGCCTCTTCGTTCTTTAGAACTGCGTGTTGCTTATATTTAAGTCTCCGTGTAACTTTTTTGCGTTGCAGTTGTCCATTGTTTGCTAGCATTTTCTTTTTTTCTTTTTCTGGTATATGTTGGTGCTTAATAAAAAAAAATCACTCCAGGTGTCGCCAGCTGTGCAAATATCCGGAATTGCAGGTAGAACATTTGGAAACGGTGAACTGCAAACAATCTTTGATTACTTTTGTAGGTATTGTGTTCCCAATACAACGTGCCACTCTGAGCTTTTTTTGTGTGCAACCTAAACGAATACCAGTGGAACTGTCCTTCGACAGACCACCCCCTCCTTCATTAAATCCCGCGAGGTTTAACTGTGTGATGTCTTTAATCGCTCAAGTTTGTACAGTTAATTTGTAGACAGCGCTCGTCTTTGTTTCGTCCTTTGTTCCATGAAGCCGGGCTGAAGGGCCGGGGTTTGAGAGCTGCTAACGACAGCTATTGCCAAGGAAGGCGTCTCTAACGAGGACTTCATGGCTGACTTTGAAATCACTTTTGTCTCGAGTATAAAAAAAGAGGTTTATTCTGAGTAAGTGACCTGAATGCTAACAGAACCTGAGCCTGGATTTGTATTCAGACGGGATGAACGGCTCCCCTCCAAATGAGACAGCGCTGTTTAATTAGGTCTAGTAGTTAACTCAGAATAAAGTGAACGCACTGCGAGCGCTTGTGGAAGCGCGGGCGCCGTCCCCGCGGGACCCTTCGGAGCAGGCAGACAAGCTTAGAAAAAAATCCGAAGCCGGTGCTTTTAGGAATTACCAAAGCAGCATTCTGCGATAAAAGGCAGGACCTCCAGCGTTGGAGCTTTCTGCCCCAATTTCAGGCGGCTCGTTTGGCACCTCTTTCGGGGTCTGATCTTTTTTTATTTTTATTTTTTTAATGATAAATGAAAATGTTGTTCGGTTGCTGAGGGCAGGAGTTAGACAATATATAAGTGATTTCCTGCGTGAACCAGGCTTGACAGAGGCAAGGGGCCTGGCTTCTTTAAATGACACTCACACCATCATATACCCGGCTACATATATATATATATATATATATTACCAAGGAAAATCTAACTCCCCAGTACTACCATCCTATGCAGTGCCGGCTTTAGTGGCGGCAGCGCCCCGAGCAGTGAAAGCACATTTGGCGCCCCCTACGTGCCACTGGTCAATCCTCTGGTCAATGCCGGGAGAGGAGCGATGCAAAAATGTTTTAACACTCACTTTATCATGCCAGAGCAGGGAGTTAATCACTGGAATAGGGTGGCGATCCGAAAGCATCAGCACACTATTCTAATGAAAACCACCGCACTCCCGTGCTGGAGCAGAAAGGTAATCATCTCAATTGGGTGACGATGCAAAAGCATAAGCACCCTAATGTTATTCAATGTGTCCCGTGCTGGAAAGCCCGTCCCCAGCACAAGAGCGGGAAACATTTAATTTCAATAGGGCGCCTGCCGAGCCTTCTCCCACCTTTCTTGCTCGGGGGAGCCCTTGAAAGACTCTACTGGGGCTTGCTTGTTGGGGGGGGGTGTTAATGACGACCCGGGCAGTTTCCAGGGCGACCCTGTCTTAAAGCCCGAATTATATGCTAGGTGCAGCCCCATATGGTCAGCTACTGCCATCACTGGGCAGAAGTAGCCATGAATTCCCTGGTACTTTTCCAGATGCAAGCACGTATTTCCATATATAGATAAACTATGGACAGCTCATGGACAGCGTCGCGTGTCCGAATACTGCTGGCAGATACAAGGTTCAGCCTCATATGGCCATAGTTGCCCTGGTACTGACATCCTATCCCAGATGCAGCCATATTGGCCCATGTGATGCCAACAGGTATTCAGATCCAGACTTGTATGCAGTTATAGCCATCATATGCCAGGGTTCCTCCCACATCATGCCATAATGCACTTTCCTTTTTCCAGAGCAGCGGACCATTTTTTCCAGAATATTTTCTGCCTCCCCCAGAGCAGAAGCCCCATTACTTCATAATGCACTCTGCTTCACCCAGTGCAGGGTTCACACCAGGAATGCATGTGTCACTATGAAGTTTGACGAACAGAGGTCACTGGGCCACAATAGAGATGATGTCCCAGAATGCATTCTGAATCACACCGTATTAATGCTGTGACAGAACTAAGTGTTGCAGAATCCACTCATCATTCTGTAGAGATATCCCTACATGACTGCATATCCCATATTAATCTCTGTCCAAAGTTATGACAACATCGTGGATTGACCATCCCAGAATGCATTATGGGCCCGATTCATGGAATTTTTTGCACGGTTCAAAGTGACTTTGTACTGCCGACACAAACCCTAAATCATGAAACTGTGCAAAGTGTATTTTTGCAGTGCAAAGTCTGTGCAGCATCTGCAAATGCCCACACAGTGCTGGTGAGTGGGCATTTACAGATTATGTGTGGGCTTTGCCCGCTAAGGCCCTCCTACCCTGTTTATGCCTCTGCCCTTCAAGTTCAGCAGCAAAGCTCGCTAGTCGCCCCAGGTCAGCGCAAGTTACTCATACAGTACTGGTTTTATTTTGCATTTATAATTGGAAAGGTGAAATTACACGTAGAACACAAAACCTGACAACAGCACAGACTACAAACAGTAGTTACATAAACATTGAACAGATGAAGAATTAGAAAGGAAGAATACAGCCGGATGCACAATGAAATGACGCTGAGAGGTGTGCGGCTTTAAGAAAAAGAGAAAAAGGGAGCAAGATTCCAGGCAGAATATGCTATCACAGGAAACAAGACAACCAAAGGACAAGGTCACCATCTAGAGAGCTCCAAATGGGGTAAAACTGGAGACCGCAGAAAACAGGACATCAGCAAAGACTACAAACAGAAGTTACATGAATAAGGAACATAAGAAGAATTAGAAAGAAAGAATACAGCCGGATGCACAATGAAATGACGCTGAGAGGTGTGTGGCTTTAAGAAGAAGAGCAGAGAGAGCACATTTCCAGGCAGAAGATGCTTTCACAGCAAACAAGGAGCCAACCTCAAGATCAAGTCCAAGGTCACCAACTAGAAAGCTCCAGAGGAGGAACCATAACAAGCAAGCAGCAGCCATATAGAGGGGGTAAAACTGCCTCAAGCCATCAGAAAAGACCACAAGCAGTAGTAATGTAAACAATGAACAGATGAACAATTAGAAAAGAAGAATACAGCAGGAAGAACAAAGAGAGGAAGCTGAGAAGTGTGTGGATTTAAGAAAAACTAGAGAGCTTCAGAGGAGTCACCGGAACAAGCAAGCAACAGCCAGAAAGTGGGGGTAAAACTGGACACCGCAGAACATCAGGAAAGAGCACAAGCAGTAGTAATATAAACAATGAATAGATGAACAATTAGCAAAGAAGAATTCAGCAGGAAGCACAAAGAGAAGCTAAGGAAAGGAGACAGGAGACTAGGGAACCAAATTAGGAAAAGGCAAGTATCAGAAGCACCGAAGGGATGGAGCCAAGGAAGTCGTGAACGGACAACAGAGATTGAAAGACGAGAATAGGCCAGAGAGCTGAGGTAGCCTGCAGACCTGATGAATTAGACACAGTAGCACAGCCATTCCTCAAACCCGAAGAGAAACAAGAACTAGGGCAGGCAGGAGGACAAGTGCTGCGAAGGAAAAGCTTCCAGACTCTAGCAAAAGCCCAGGGCAAGAGGCACAGCAGCCCGCAAGTAAGAACTTGCCCCAGTTTGCAGGCTGCAAAGCAGTGCACAGACACCAAGCGTTCACTTTTATACCTGATAAGAAATTCCATGCACTGCACTTCTAGAGTTTAGTCAACTGATTAGACAGTGTAAGTCCAGTCCCAGATGTCGGCAAAACATTCCTTTGACAGAAAAAGGGAGATATGAACCAATCGTTGCGACTTTGGCTGTTGTAGGGAAACTAAGTCATTGCATTTTGCTCGGGTTTGGTCATCCTTGCCACTGAATTCTGGGACCCGAGGTCTTTGAGAAAAACCCTTGATTCGGCTTCCTTTCAGTGCTAGTGACAATAAGTCCAGATAGGAGTATTGGAGGATGTCTGCCACAGTTCAGTCGGTCAGCCCCACCTCCACAAAACGACATGTTCCATAAATCAGCCTACCACCACACAATTACAGAAGCCTTAACAGTATTATATGTCACAAGATGCATTGTGTTGCTCTTAATACAAAGGCCCTCCATCAACACCCGAGCTGCATTTCAAATAATGCACATTGTCTCTTAATATCTGGGCTCCACAGGACAACATACCCTAAAAGTTGATGGTTTAGGTGGAAGTTCAGGGTGAACACACACTACAAATCAACCTCTTAGTTTGTGCAGGGTATCCATCAAGGAGAAAGTTTTCTTTTAGTAATATCAACAACACAGATTCATGGAACCTAGACTAGAAGGTGCCTTGCCTCATCCACTAGAGGCACCCAGAAAAGAATAGATGCCCAAAAATGGCCCCGGTCTGACTCAGTGACTAACCTCCTCCAATGATTACATGTAAAGTGGTCTTTTATAGTGCCCTTCTACCAAACACTTTGACCTCGCTGCACATGGCACAGAGAGGAAGGTGTGGTGGTTGGATAGCGGGAAGGCAGATGTAGATGCCTGTGGTGTTGATAGATGTCTGTCAGAAGTACCTGCTGCATGTGTTCCGATATGAAACTCTCTATGTTGTTTGTGGTTGGTATGGACTGGGCAGGTTAGCCATATAGGCCGTCCCCGGATTGTGGAGTGCTAAAATGGATGGAATTGTTGTTGATAGATGATGGATAGGCATGGATCTATTAAGTACATGAGACCCGTCAGTTGTCTAAAGCAGTTGTTATCTATTGTGATATATACAGGCAATCTACAATAACAAACGTTTTGGCATTCATAAATGGCACCCACCTCCACTCAGGTCCTCAAGGATTCAATTTGATTGTGGTTAAAAGATAGTGAGGCTCACCTAGAAACTCCTCCACAATCTAGCCAAATGAAGCTAGATTGTGGTGGGGCCTCCAGGGAAAACCCCCGAAGGGGAAAAAACCCTGTGGTGTGCTGCTAGGGTACGTGGACTCCTGCGGGCAGCAGTGGTGGTTCCTTAATGTTGTGCGAGGTCTTTTTACCATGCGGAAGTCCTCTTGGGAAGAGCTCTAATAATGAAAGAATGACAGTATGGTTGAAAGTAGAAATGAGAGAAGTATTGTAAGACAGGCGGTTGAAGGATACGGCTTACCCTGGATCTAAGGAGATACTCCTGGTTCCTGCCAGCCAGGGCGGGATACCCATGAAATGAGAGCAGAATTCTGGCCTGAAGAGGCTAATGGAGGGGAAGGTAATACACAGATAGGGTTTAAGCAGGCAGTAAGGAAAGGGACTAACGAGTAATAAGATTTGCATATAGCCTTACCGAACAATCCGTTACTCTGCAGCCTTTGGGAGGAAGAGGAATTCGGGCGGAGCAGAGAGAAAGACCCTTGAGTAAACCTACGGCTAATGCCTAATGTTGGGTACAAAAATCACAAAGATTAGTAATACGCACACAGATGTTTGAGCGCATAACAGAAAAATATGCTGCCACATATGATTACACACCGAGTGGGTCTCCGAGACAGTCTGACTGTCGGAGAATTTCCCAATGATTCACGTTAGCAGCGGATGTGGAATGGCGTATCTAATAATGTGGGGCTAAAGAGACAGAAGGAGGTAGACCAAGAAGGGAAGTTTTAGGAAGATCTTTCGTCCGAGTAATTAATTATACCAAAAGCCTTAAGGTTGAATATGGTAAGCGTAATTATGGAGCGTAGCAGGACTCTGACTAGAGTAGCAACGCGATGAGACGACTTCCGCATTTCTGGATAAACAATCCAGGAAGTTGGGGGCGTGGCTACCCACTCGATCCAAGGAGAAAGAAACACTAAACCACTGCAGTTAGATCTGGTTTTCCTCCATATTGGAGGTGTTTTGTGGCAGCTGAATAACGTGAACTGACAGGATTGATGGATTCCCCAAGAAAGATGTAACAGTATGCCCCCTCTGCCCCCTCTTAAGGTCATTACCCCCTGGCTTTCCCGGATGTTTCTTATGGAACTGCCTTATTAATCGTGGAGCATGAATGGCAGAGTCGGATTCCCAAGTCCGGTCGGCAGGTGTGTATCCCTTCCAGTTTACAAGGTACTGTAACTTCACGCGATGAATGCGCAAGTCACACAAACCAGAGACTTCATATTCTGCACCGGAATGGAGCAAGACTGGTGCAGGACGAGAGGAGATCACAGATTATAAATGCTCTGTACATCTGGCTTCAATTGGGAAACATGGAATACAGGATGTATCCGTGCCCATGTTCTGGGTAATTTAAGTTTAAATGCTGCTCCTCCAACAGGTGCGACCACCCGGAAAGGACCTATATATCTTGGAGATAACTTGGAAGGTCTGAAGTGTCTGGGTAAAAATCAGGAGGACAACCAAACCCAATCTCCTGGTAGTATGCTAGGAGCAGAGGTTCGGTGACGGTCGGCTGTCTTCTTTGTTCTTTCCTGTGTTTCTTTGAGAGCCCTTGTTGCAGCGTGTTGACCCCAGTGTATCTGTTCCACGAGCGTTCTCATGTGCGGAAATTTGTCATCTGCAAGTCTCTTGTCTGGGAATGATACTGGGTGAAATCCATAAGAGCAGTAGAAAGGAGAGGATTTGATAGCTTAAGGGTAAGCATTGTTATAGGCATAGTCAGCGATGGGTAGTAAACTTAACCAGTTGTCTTGTGCAGCAGAGATGTAACCCTGTAGATAACCTTCCAGTGTTTGATTTAACCTCTCAGTCTGACCAATTAGTCTGGGGATGATAACCTTAAAGCCCGAGTGATTCCTAAAATCTGACAAACATGTTTCCAATATGTCGAGGTGTACTGAGAGCTCCTGTCCGAGATTATAGTCTCGGGTAAGCCGTGTAGAGAGAAGATTCTGGAGATGAATGTCTGAGCCATCTGGGCCACAGAGGGTAGACTTGCCAGTGGTATGAAATGAGCCAGTTTTTTAAATGAATCGATGACTACCACAATAGTTGAACAGCCTTCTGAAGGTGGGCGATCCACTATAAAATCAGTTGAAATGATTTGCCAAGGGCGTGAGGGTAATGGCATCTTGACCAATGCTCCAAAAGTGGAATGTCTTGGACTTTTGTTCTGTAAACAGACTGGACATGACTCCACGTACCTATAAATGTCACTCCTTACAGAAGGCCACCAAAAATACTGGGAGATCAGTTCATGGATGATGACGTAACCCGATGTCCAGCAGATTTGGAGTCATGACACATGCCGAGTACTTCTTTTTGTAAAGATTTAGTTGGTATATAGACTTGTCGGCCATGGAAGTAACATCCTTCTTTCTTAGACAGGTTAGTTAGCGTTAGCTCGTTCTTAGTCAGACCTTTAAGCACGGAGGGACCTGAACTTTGTTCTAGATGCTTATGGAAGTCAGGAGATTTGCAATGTCTTGAAACACTTAAAGCACAACAGGGAAATATTGGTTCGGATTTCACAGGAAAGTGATGAGTGATCTCTTTACGGGACAATGCATCTGCCTGTAGATTACACCTTCCTGGTATGAGAGTAAACGTGATCCTGAATGGTGAAAAAAATGTGCCCATCTTGCCTGTCAGCTGTTGCATGTTTGTTCATATTGGAGAATCCTTACATTTTGGTGATCTGTTCGGACCTCCACTGGGTGTTGTGCTCCCAATAGTAAATGCCTCCATTCCTCAAAAGATCTCTTGATAGCTAATAACTCTTTCTCAAGAAAAGTGTAATTGAATTCAGCTGGAGAAAGAGTCTTAGATAGATATGCTATTGGTCGTTCTAAACCTTGCTCGTCTTCCTGTAAAAGTACAGCTCCCAAGGCATACTGAGAGGCATTGGTCTCGAGAATAAATTGACGGGACTGATCCGGGGTCATAATTATGGGTGCAGTTGTAAACCTTTTCTTGAGAGTGTCAAAAGCCCCTTGCGTTATTCCATCCCAGATATATGGAACTCCTTCTTTTTTCAGCAGATTGGTTAAAAGTTGGGTGAGAGCCAAAAAATTAGGGATGAAACGACGATAGAAATTTGAAAATCCGGCAAAGCATTGAATTTCTTTGAGAGACCTGGGTATTGGCCAATTCCTCACGGCTACTACCTTATCAGGATCCATGGCGATGCCTTGGGCAGATAGGATATATCTCAGATATGTCACATTGGGCTGGTGAAAGGAACATTTATCCAGATTGCAAAATAAATGATTTACCTGAAGTCTGTGCAATACCTCTCTGACATGAGACTCGTGTTCTGCAGTAGTTTTCAAGAATATCAGAATGTCATCTAGGTACACAATGACAGAGTGTAACAGTAAATCGGAGAATAAGTGGTCCATAAACCTTTGAAAAACTGCAGGGGCATTGGACAGACCAAAAGGCATCACCTGGTATTGAAAATGACCAAATGGCGCCCTGAAAGCAGTCTTCCATTCATCACCCTTTTTAATTCTGATAAGATGGTATGAACCCTTCAGGTCAAGCTTCATATAGATGGTGGCTCCTTTGACGGCTTCCAGAATGTCCGGAATCAAGGGCATCGGGTACCTGTCTGGGATGGTTATTCTATTTAAACCCTGGAAGTCAATGCATGGTCTGAGCTCCAAAGAGTTTTTTTTGGGAACGAAAAACAAAGATGCTGCACCAGGTGAGGTGGATTCAGTGATTAACCCATTTCTCAGATTCATGTCTAAGTATTCTCGAAGGACTTCTTTTTCTGAGGTAGAAAGGATATACATTCTACCGAAGAGTAAGAGTTGCTCCGGAATAAGGTCTATTGCACAATCATCTCTACAATGCAGTGGTAACAGAGTGTATTCCGAAGTGGAGAATACCTCAGCAAATTCTTGGTACCCAGTGGAGAGCCCAGCAACTGAACTGATTGTGGTAAACTGTCTGGAGTCCTCTTGTTTCGGACAACTTATCTTGCCAGTGTGAGCCAGGCAGTGGGTCAGACAGAACTCAGAACCCAGAAAGAATGATCCTGCTGACCAATTAATAAAAGGATTATGCCGTCGTAAACAAGGCAAACCTAGGATGACTGGGCAATGAGCAGCTCAAATTATGTCCATAGTAATGATTTCCTCGTGAGTCGCTATTGCCATGAACAACGGGCAGGTTTGATTCACTACCGTCAACACTCTCCACTGGTATGGCTTCTCCTTTAGGGAACAGAGGTATGTGGTTTTGGTTTGCCCAGCATTCATCAATGAAATTCCCTGCTGCCCCACTGTCAACTAAGGCCGAAACCTCTGGGAAGATTTGATTTCCAAACTTGAGAGTGATGCGTAATACCAGTATCTGCGTGTGGGGAGAATGACTTCCTTGCGAAATAGGTATATGAGGAGAGGAACCTGAAGACAAAGCAGGATCCCGGATCACGGTTCCTCCTACGACCAGGTGTTGGCGTTTCCCTGCCCTTGGGGTGGAGTAATGGGGCACTCTTGGACTCTATGAGTATTTGAGCCACAATACACACACAACCCTTTTGTCCTTCTCCGTGTTCTCTCCTCTGGAGTTAAAGGTCCTCTGGTTGTTGCTCCTAATTGCATTCGTTACTCAATTGTGCTTCCTCTATGTGTTGCTGGGGACGTGGCAAACGTACGAGTGGTGATTTTCCCCTTGCGTCTCTCACTACTCCGTTCCTTCATCCTGAAGTCAATTTGCATGACTAGTGCTATGAATTCTGCTAACGAAGTTGGGTTTGGTACCCTAGAGACTTCGTCTTTTAAGTCTTCAGACAAGCCTCTTCGGAATAGGGTCACTTGTGCAGCGTCTGACCAAGTAGATTCACTGGCTATTTGTTTAAATCTGGTGATATATATGTTAAGATGTCTGGATTTCTTTGTCTCAAGTCTAGTAAGTGTTCTTGAGCAGCTATCCGTATTTCCTGCCTCCCGAACATGGACCTAACTCTATTACAGAAGGCAGTATGGGAATCGAGTATGGGATTATTGGTCGTGACCAAAGAGGTTGCCCAGGCCAAAGCAGGACCCACCATTTGAGAAATCATGTACCCGACTCTATCGCGGCTGGTATGAAAGAAGGCAGCCTTAAATGAAAATTGTACTGCACATGCATCCAAAAACTCTTTTATCTTATGAGGGTTGCCATCGAATTGGCCTCCGGGTAAGGGTCCAGGAGGAACCTCAAAGCAGGGCTTGTACCTCTGAAGTCAGAGACTGGACAGCAGTTATTAATTGTTGAATCTGTTGATCCATGACTGAACAGTAGTGCCCTTTAAGAATGCCAAATACTGTCTGATTCTGGGCCGATTGGGCGTTGCTAATTGTTAACTATTATGATTTATATAGGCAATCTACAATAACAAACGTTTTGGCATTCATAAATGGCACCCACCTCCACTCAGGTCCTCAAGGATCCAATTTGATTGAAGTGAGAAGATAGTGAGGCTCACCTAGAAACTCCTACACAATCCAGCCAAATGAAGCTAGAATGTGGTGGGGCCTCCAGGGAAAACCCCCGAAGGGGAAAAACCCTGTGGTGTGCTGCTAGGGTACGTGGACTCCTGCGGGCAGCAGTGGTGGTTCCTTAATGTTGAGCGAGGTCTTTTTATCATGCGGAAGTCCACTTGGGAAGAGCTCTAATAATGACAGAATGACAGTATGGTAGAAATGAGAGAAGTATTGTAGGACAGGTGGTTGAAGTATAAGGCTTACCCTGGATCTAAGGAGATACTCCTGGTTCCTGCCAGCCAGGTCGGGATACCCAGGAAGTGAGAGCAGAATTCTGGCCTGAAGAGGCTAATGGAGGGGAGGGTAATACACAGATAGGGTTTAAGCAGGCAGTAAGGAAAGGCACTAACGAGTGATAAGATTTGCGTATAGCCTTACCGAACAATCTGTTACTCTGAAGCCTTTGGGAGGAAGAGGAATTCGGGCAGAGCAGAGAGAAAGACCCTTAAGTAAACCTACGGATAATGCCTAACATTGATTAGTAATATGCGCACAGATGTTTGAGCGCATAACATAAAAATATGCTGCCACGTATGATTACACACCGAGTGGGTCTCGGAGATAGGCTGACTGTCGGAGAATGTCCCAATGATTCACGTTAGCAGCGGACGTGGAATGGCCTATCTAATAATGCAGGGATAAAGAGACAGAAGGAGGTAGACCAAGAGGGGAAGTCTTAGGAAGATCTTTCGTGAGAGTAATTAATTATACCAGAAGGCTTAAGGTTGAATATGGTAAGCATACTTACAGAGCATAGCAGGACTCTGACTAGAGTAGCAACGCGACGAGACATCTTCCGCGTCTCTGGATAAATAATCGAGGAAGTTGGGGGTGTGGCTACCCGCTCGATCCGAGGAGGCAGAAACACTAGACCGCTGCAGTTAGATCTGGTTTGCTCCATACTGGAGGTGTTTTGTGGTAGCTGAATAGCGTGAACTGACAGGTTTGATGGATTCGCCAAGAGAGATGTAACAGCAGTATGGGAAGAATGAGGATGCAATATTTTAGAAATGAGTTATTTGAGGGATGAGGCGGAGTGTGGGAAGGGGAAAGGAGTCAGAGTGTCACCACTGCCTGGTTCTTGATTGTAGGTTTGACTCAGATTCAGGTGCTGATCAGTGTCACGCAGCAGAGGATCCATACATCTAATTGGTTTCCCAAAGATGGTAGAGTAAAGAGTTTTGCTATTGCTTTACATAAAGCAGCACATGTTTCTGGTGCACAGTTTTTATTTGGTTGATATTCTTTTTATTTCTTTCAAAGTGGTTAGTTCAAAATACAAGTCTTGAGCTGTTTCCTGAAAGTCAGGTGGTTCACTTTCAGGTGAAGGGATTTAAGAAGGGTTTTTCCACAGTTGTGTGGCCAGAAGTGAAAAAGAGGATCCTCCTTGCTGTATCTTGTTGAAGTTGGGAAACAGTCCTTATGTAGCATTGCTGGACCTAACATTTCTGGTTGGAGTGTCTTGTTGAATAATACTCTTGAAGAAGGAAGGGCCCCCTCCATAGCATGAATGAAAGACGATGCTCATGGTTTTGAAATTAACCCTTTTTTTGATGAGTAGCAAGTGGAAAACACTAAATAATGGTGTGATGTACTCAAATTACTTAATTCTGAGAAGTAGTCTTGCAGCTTTATTTTGAACCTTTTAAAGTTTCCTCATTAGGTAATTTGGGAGTCCAAGATAGACCATGTAGTCTAGCTTGGATAGTTTTAGAACATGATGGCCATGGCCCTGTGGTTGAATGTTAAGTAAGGAAAGAGGCGGCACAGCATGCTCAGCTGGTAGAAACAGTTGCTGACAGTGGGCCTCAATATGAGTTGTCCGGTGAAAAAAGACAATTACCGGCATGCTGTGTGGTACCGTGTCCGTGTAGCACTGCTGTCGGAATCAACGGTTGATTCTGAGTCAGCGTGCACACGCATCCCGGCATGGCTGAAACGGTAGCACCAGCATGCCTGTAACGGGCCCAAAACCCTGCATTCTGGCATCCTTGTTGACACAGAATCCGAATCCAGCTTCACGCATACCACTGTTACTGGTACCGGTATTACCGGCACTGGAAATCAGGTCATCGCCGGAACAGGAAAAGTACCAGCGGCCATTATAACAACACAATCCAATGCAATCCTCCGTACACAGGAGTGTGAGGCTAAACCTGAGTTACCAATCATATTCCCAGACATGTCTACAAAACAACATGATGTCCGAAAGCGCAAACCTAGGTTCAGTGAACCTGAACTTAACATGCTTGCCGACACACTTATAGAACAATCTGACGAAGTGTTCTGCAGCAATCTACCGCGATAAACGCAGACCCGGAAGAAGGCTATAAGGGAGGAGGTTGCCCGGAAGGTGTCGGCGGTGGGGACAACACCCAGGACAATGTGGGACTGTAAAACAGGTGGGACCGTCTACGTCTCTGTGTGCGCAACCTCCTTGCTGCACAGCATTCCCAGGGCACGGCCACAGGAGGAGGACCACCATCCCCTATCAAACTGCAGACATGGGAGGAAACGTGCAGCAGTGTCATGCACATGGAGGCAATAGAGGGAGTCAGAGATGCAGAGGCTGGAGATGTGTCCTCCAATGATGCCGGTGAGTCCCTGTAAGGCCAAAGTCACATCACTCACCCTGTAACCCCAAAATGTCAAGTATGTTGAACCGAGGCCCTGCTGGCATTCCATCCACTGTCTTCCTCATTGCACACATGCACATTGTACTTGCCTGCGACCCCCACCCATACACCAATCACACATCACACATCACACAGGTCCCCTGTATTGCACCCATCAATTCCATTTGCATGCACTCAGACACACATCCCCCTGACAATGCACTACTGCTGTCGTCACCGCCGTGCTACCACATGGCCAAAGTGACGTCAGTGTCACGTATTCCCAGAAACAGCATATAACAAGGTGCACACATCAATGACACATGTGGCACACTTGTCCCACCCACCATGTCACATCACGAAAAACACCATCAAATGCAGCAACTGCCATAGGCAGCAGTTGCATGTGAAACACATCTGACTCACAATCAGACACATGTCACAGAGCTTGTGTGGCACGCCCCCAACCCACAAATCAGTAAACACCAGTACCCCAGGCAACAGACACTGCTCACACCATGTACCCGCACCACACATGCACCCACACTACATCCCTGACAGGTGCATGTGTGCACCCTGCCATGCCCTCCACCAAGTCCATGACAATACACATGAATTAGAAAGTACTAGCATTGATGTCTGTCTAATGGATCCGCACCCATCAATGATGCCCTGCCTTACTGTCCCCCACAGGCACATCATCTGGCAATGACAGGGAAATGCCGACCTCATCCATGGGCACCCACCGCAGGACAACCACCACCTCCAGCCAGAAGACCAGCACATCTGCCAGCAGACCGGAGCGGCCAACCGCACCTGCGTCCCAGCCCCCCGGCCAGCCCCCCAGAAAGCAGGAGGCTCCTGCGTCCCAGCCCACCAGCCAGCATGAGGCACCTGCATCCCAGCCCCCCAGCCATCAGGAGGCACCTGCGTCCCAGCCCACCAGCCAGCAGGAGGCACCTGCATCCCAGCCCCACCTGCATCCCAGTGGCCAAGCCCCCCAGCCAGTAGAAGGAACCTTTGGCCAAGCCACCCTGCCAGCAGGAGGCACCTGTGGCCAAGCCACCCCATCATCAGGATGAACCTGTCGGCCAGCCACCCCACCAGCAGGATGTACTTGTTGGCCTGCCACCCCGCCAGCTGGATGTACTTATTGGCCAGCCATCCGGCCAGCAGGATGTACTTGTCGGACAGCCAACCCGCCAGCAGGGTGAAACTGCACCACTTCCACAGGTGGGAGGAGCAGACAACATTGGGTACGAAGGTGGTGTGGAGGACATATCCAGTGACCAGAGCTATGTGGATGCTGCTGGATTTAGTCCCATTGACATTGAGGAGCATCTTTCAAGGATGGAGGAAAGTCAACAAGCAATGCACATGATGGTGCAGCAATATCTTGCAGAGGCGCAGCTCATGCGGCACACAATGCAGGACACCACCAGGAATACTGCACTCATGCTGGGAAGAGCCACAGACGGCGTGTACCACCTTGCATGGCGTGTGAGGGAGGGCAATGGCAGCATTTTATCCCTTGTGGAGTCCATAGCTGTGTTGGTCCAGGCAATTGGCGAACAACGGCACATAACAACGCCACTGGAGACAGCCTCCAGCATGACTCTTACTAGTTCCCGGCAAAGCAGCCCTTTGAGGTGGTCGCAGTTGCTCACTCACCCAGCAGAGGGGCACACCCCTCCAACAAAAAGGGGGCGTAATAGGACAGGGATGTGTTGCGTGTGAGGAGGGATATTTGGGGAGGGATAGTTGGGGCCGGGTTGTGGAGAGGGGATGTGGGGAGGTATAGTTGGGGAGGGGGTGTGGGGATAGAAGGACAGGATGGTAGTGTTAGGTAATGATGTTCACAATTGTACATAGTTAATCTTCTCACAATACATCTGGTGTAGCAGAACAACCTGACTGGACATTGCTCTTTGAGTGTGAGTGCATTTATTCTTTACAGTGTCCAGTCCCCAGTGTGATCCATGTCCAGTGCCCAGTGTGATCCATGTCCAGTGCTATGTCTGTCATAGCTGCTCAAAAGTAGTGGAGAATTAGTTCTCGCTGTGTGGCACATCCATCATTTCCATCATAACGGTGTGCATTATCCTCCTCCTCATCATCATTGTCCTCAGCCTCTGTTGGCAGCATGTCCATGTCGGGGAGAATGGGGACGTTGCACCAGATGTACATGTTGTGCAACATGGCACATAGCAGCACAATTTTGCCCACCTTATCTGGCAGGTACATGAGGGCTTCCCCAGATCTGCTGAGGCAGCAGAACCTGGCCTTCAACAGGTCAAACATCTACTCAATGGTGCAGCGAGTGCGTAGATGGGCATGGAGCAAGAGAAAGAGTATGTGTCAATTCCTTTGACATTTCATGTTGCTACAGGCTGTATGTTGTCAATTTGAGAAGGTTTAGGTCGAAATTACCTAAAAGAAATGGTCGCATTGACCAAAAGTTGTAAGAATGCTACCACCAAAGGTTCGAACACCAAATGTTTGAGCCTTTGATGGTAGCATTGAACTAAAAACGGGGGCTTCTGGGGTGTCCCCGCATCGCCCCGCTCACTATACTTCATGGTATGGTGAGTGGGGGCTGCGGGGGACACTCCAGCAGCCTTCCGTTACAAAAAAAAAAAGAAAAGAAAAGGATCCTGCTGCGCCGGTTCACGATCACGGAAGTGAAAGGGAACTGGCGCTGCAGAAACCAGCGTTAAGATGAAGGTAAGTGCGGCTTGTTTATGTTGGGGGTGTGGGTGGGGGTGTGCTGAAGGTGTGGGTCGGTGGTGTGTTATGGGTGTGTTGAGTGTGTGTGTGAGAATGTATATGTGTTCGCATGAGAAAGGTGTAAACGCAAAAACCACCCACATTTAGTTAAGTGGTAGCCCAAGGGTGAATAAATGTAGTATGGAAATTCCCATGGCACCACCTACCACATACTCAGCTTTATAGCAGCTTCTTCGCAAGATTTAATCACACGACTTGCCGTTGAAATTTCATAGGGTGGTTTTATGCTGGACATTGTTGCTCTTTCTGTTTCAACTTGAAATCTGTTGTGAGTCCTGCCCAAATTGCTGAGAACTAGGGACACTATCTTCTTGATCTATCCTGTTTTAGATAGGCAGTACATCATTCGCCATCTAGGGACAGGCACCCCCGCTAGGGCTAGAGTGTTCTTCTTGAGGGTTAGACAGGCCATTGTCTCCCCATGTAGCATGCAAACTCGTCTTTGTCTGTCATTTGTGTGACCCTTTTGCACTTGTTACTCACAAAGAACCGTGTAGGTTGTGTTCTGATAACTGTTATGTTACAGTTAGGGAAGGTAGTTGCCTTTCTTTTTTCCTTATTGAAATAAGTCCTGTTGTTATTCAGTCACTAAATAATACAGTGCGACAGCTACTGAAATCTCAGGCTGAGCATCATGACTTGTGTTGTGACTTGACTGTGTTTTTGCTAATAATTTATGGTTACTATCGTGTGGTGCATTCTGGTACATGTGGTTTCAGTGTTCTGCTAGCCTCAATTGCATGTAGTTGTGTACGTACTGTATGTATTACATGCATAGAGGCCCTGCTGTCAAGGCCTTCCGCTTTGGCATGCTATCACTGTGTTGCACCTTCAGTTACACTTACACCCTAGCACATTCCATGCACTCTCAACGCTGTGTATGGTCATGGCCCGTTCTATGTGCGAGGTATGTTGATGTGAAGTTTGTGGGTAGTAAGATACCTTGGTCCTATTCCACATTTACCATTGTCTTTTGATGGCCTATCCAGCCTCTGTGTACTTTCACAGATGTTTGGTAAAGGTAACAGAATGTTGCAGCTGGAGTAATGATGGATTGTTGCATGCAGTGTGCACATTCGCTGGTAATGCATCTCGTGCTGGGCCTATTTCAACACTCCACATGACCTTGTAGTTGGACTCACCCAGCAGCCAGCTTGGCTGTGCTGATTACTGCCCAGCCCCAACTCAACACTCCACATGGCCTTGTAGTTGGACTCACCCAGCAGCTCAATGGGAATGGGGAGGTTGGATGGACTGGCACCATTCAAAATGGTGCCGTGCATCCGACATGCTCTGCTCGTGGATAGCGGTATGGCCGGCAGGACAGACCTGGCGGCCGTAATGGCACCCGCGAGCAGAACTAATGACCCCCAATGTTTTATTTAATTATAATAAAATCAATGCAGAGGGGGTCTCCAATCTTTATTTAGAGGAAGTCAACACAATATTACACAATCACAGGCAGCTTGTATACAAAAAGTAAAATAACCTGCCTGCCTAAATCTCACTATTTTGTGCACATATGCATCTATTTACCTAATAAAATCTCTATAGGTTTAATTCTGAATAGCAATGGACAGTCTAGTCATAATTATTCCATTGTCAATCACTGTATCAAAACTCTCCTAACATCTCCAAATTAATCATACATTTACAAATGATACAAAGAACGTTGCACTCCATAATATCACCAACAAGTGCTGAAATCAGAGAACTGTTGCTTGTCTCACATTCTGCATGTAAATATGGAGCTATAGGTTGCTAGTTAGTGTGCACATATTAAAGATTAGAATGAATTGCATCAGAATCCTGCAGGTTTCAACAATGGCATACACAACAGTTTAACTCACCCACCCAACCTAGGAGAGGAGAATGATTTTAGGATTTTATTGAATCTCGGGAGGATAGCCCAGCGGAACCGTGCTTGCCTTGGAAGCAAGATGATTCAGAGCAACAATGGTTCGATCCCCAGAACCGCGCTTAGAAACCTCTGGATATTAAGCACATTATAAATAACAATTACAACTATAATTAAACAAGCATACGTGTCCATTCCCTTCCATCTCAAACATAGAATCCTGTTGTGCAGTTTTAAGTATGAGGGGTATATGGGATTTACATTCTCATGGAATTCCCAGTCGGCAGGCCCTGTCTGATCTGTTCCTCCATTTTTAAGCAAAGTAGGTCTGAGTCAGGTTAGGTTAGTTCAATTTCCCTCATGAATAAGGCCTTTTCATCTCCAGATAATATCCATGTTCAGCACACATCCAATATAAACAGGCAGTGTTCTTTTCTGTAGCTTTTGCCAGTCTCAGAATAACCTCTTCAGTGATTTTGCAAATGTATCGTATGTCCACATTTATATCATACAATTTAATTGGTAAAATTTTCCATTGGCTTGCCCGACAGTCAGACACTCCCAGAGAAAACACACAGTCTGTGATGATGTCCATGGATGGTGTTGAGATTATACAGGTATCTGTGTGTCACAGCTATGTCATATCCTCTCCTATTGTTGTGATTGGCACAGATGATCTTGAAGCCTGAGGGGATACTCTTGTAAAATGTGGGGACAGACAATCAGAGAGCCAAGTGACTGTGATGAATTATAAGTCTATCTGGTATTTGGAGAGAAGGTAAAGAATGTCCAAGCTATGCTTGGAGACAGAATGTGCATTGATCAGGAGGCATCCTGTGCCTGTCATTTCGGGGTGTTGTTGGCTGCTTCGAGGAGTGCTGCTGGGTTTTTCCAGGTTACATGTCCCAGAATGCACTTTGATTTGCTTAGGGCAGATAACACAAAGATCTGCATACAACAGAAAGAACCCTGCCTTAGTATGTGCATCCTGAAACAACAGGCTACATGTCTGGATGCACACTTTTATTTATTTATTTTAATTCTTGATAAAGCGCCAAATCACCCGCAGGCATAACGGTGCACAACAGGACAGAACAGGACAAACAATCAGTAACAGATAAAGAAGTCAGAATTAGAGAAGAACAGAGCAAGACCTAAAGTGCAGTGAAGAAGTGGGTCTTTAGATTCTTTTTGAAGTGTGCCAGGGAGGTGGCAGATTTAAGGTGTGGAGGAAGGGGATTCCACAAGGCTGGGGCAATGACATTAAAATTGGTTTTACCAAACGTGGCTAAACAAAAGCAGACAGGCCTAGCTTGTTCGGTTGACCTGAGCAATCGCCATGGGACGTATTGTTGAATACATTCTGCAAGATAACTGGGTGTGGTAGCATTGAGACATTTGAACTTGAGAGTTAGAATCTTCAAAGAGACCCTATGCCTGATAGGGAGCCAATGTAATTTCTTCCGGGCGTTGGTTATAGAGTACCGCCTTGACAAGCCGAGCATAGCTCTAACTGCGCCATTTTGGGTGATTTGAAGGGCAGCCATATTGGCACAGGATGTACCTGCAAGAAGACTGTTGCAATAGTCTAACCTTGAGTTGATGAGAGTGGAAGCAAGGATGTCGGAATAAAAAGTATATCGTGCCTCCTATTGTAATAAATATATTAATATTGGCCTACGCCACGCTGCTCGAAAGTAATTTGCGAGATCTGTGTTACAAGGTCCTGACCTTTAATCTATGTAGGCCGCCATTTTAGGTCAAACCGCCATTTTAGGATTTATTTGAAAAAGTCACCCTGGGAGCTAAAATGGTGGACGATGTCATTGCAAAATACAACATGGCCGTCTTGACCTCTGTACATCGCTAATGTGTAATCTGCCTGCAGGCTACTTGTTGAGGTCATGAACTGAGACCTCGTCCTACGTTGACCTATGTGTAAAAGGATTACTCGTGCAAGTAAACCAATCCACGAGTATGTATTATGATAATGTATTTACACATTGGACAAAGAACATCTGTTTTACTATATTGTATTAATGTTTAAGAAGACCTGCAATACGAAACTTAGAATACACAGTTAATGCATATGCTTATTGTTACATGCAATAAAGAACGAACCAGTTAGATACGGTTATTTGAGACTCGGCAACGAACCCTAGAATTGGTAGAATATTAACCCGAAGAGGGGTTGGCCATAGCGCTCACAAAATGTATAAAAAGCGAATGCATTCTAATGTACAGTCTCTCACTGAACACACTGAACCACTCTGGAGTTCGTTGTGTTGTACTGAGGGCCGATAGCTATCTGACTTTGCACTGTTTTGTAATTGTATTCTATAGCGAATAAAATACTCTGTATGTTCCTTTGAAACCTGTGTTTGGTGTATTTCCTTTTGGGGTACTCAGCCTCGATATTTTGTTTCTCTTTTCACAGTTGGCGCCCGAATAGTGACCCTCAAGATTGATGCCGGATTGTTGAAGGTTGACACTTGCTATCGGACCGGGATCGGACGGTGTAAAAAAGTAAGGGGCCCCTGGATGAGACACGACACCTCAGCAACGCTGCACGATCCGATCCCTGGACGACTAGCCTGTGGTCTGAGACGGCATCTTGACGATGGTCCCCTTATCGAGGCAGGCAGATTTGCCGAAATCACCATACAGGAGGTAAGATTAGTTAGATAAGATTCTTAGAAGTACCGATCGGTCCTCCTTAGGTTTGGCCAGGTGAGTCGTGACCCGATTCTTAATTTAACCCTGGCAATTTGAATTTTGGCGCATTGTATCTGCAGTCACAATTATTGACCAGGTAACACCAAGAATTTGAGATATGCCTGGGAAATTGTCTACCTGCTTTAGGGCATTATTCCCCAGTGATAGACACTCATTGGAATTTAGCCGTCCGGCACCACAGAAGGGGTCGCCGGCATGTACTATGTACTGTAAGCATGGCATTGGAAGTATAGTATTTAATGATATTTGGCACAGACAAACCAGACATGCCTCCGAACTTCAGTGGCCAATCAATGGTAGTTTCGAGATCCCTCGCATTGAATATTTGGAGTCAGTATTGTTAAAGAAAAAGGCTAGACCTGCAGCATTTGATGTTTTACAAAATTGGAAAAAAGAAGCATTACAACAGCCTAAGAGTAGAGAAAAACATGTGCGCCATCATAAGATGGTTGCCGAAAAAGCATTATTATAAACAGGCTGAGTCGGCTAAAAATATGGAAAGGGCTTTTTCACTTGGTATTCAGAAAATCTATCCTTCCAAAGATCTTCATGATTCTGATGAGTTTTTTGAGTAAATATTAAATGAACGAAGGCCTGGTGCCTCTGCGCCACCTCTGTATGTTCCTCTTCCTGCTGCGGTAACTTTTCCTGCTGTTATTCCTACTCTTCCTACTCAAACTGTTGTTCCTCCACCTGCTCCTCTGCCTCTTCCTGTCGCACCAGTTATAGCTCCTCCATCTAAATTGCCTGTCCCCTCTCTTCCAAGTGGTCTTGGGCCGCTTGTAATCGATCATGGTGCAGGCTCGAAGGTTGTCACTCGCAGTACTGTACCACCGGAGAAGAAACGTGAGTTAATTGCATGGGCTAAACATTGTATGGAGAAGGATGATCAGGCTAGTGTTTTTTCCACACTTTCTAATACAGATAATTTTCCTGAGAAAAATGTTTTTATTGAAGGTATGGGGATTCAGTTATGTATAATGTGGGGAAGATTAAATAATACGGATGTTCCGCAAGGGTTAAGGGATCTAAATACTTTAGCACTTTCCAGAGATACTGTGGAGAAGGTAAATGAGCATGCCGAAAGGTTATTTGAATATAGAAAGGAGTTAGAAAGGATACGGAATGAGGATGATGAAGAGGAAAGTATGTATGTACAGAAACGGTACCTTCCGTGTCATAAACCGATATCGGAGGAAATGCAAATTTGTAAGAAAGATGCGATTAGATGGATTTCAGACATATCGACATATCGATATTTCCAGTTGGGGTATATGACACATATAGTCAATATACGCTGGAAATGCAGAGAAAAGTGATACAGGTAATGATAGAGTACCTGCAAGATGAATGTGTAAAGAGGAAGATTAGTTGTCCCACAGAGTTATTGAATATTTATAAGAGAGCTTTTTTGTTTGACACTTCTTCGACTGCTTTAGCGTTCGATTTGGCTCTGTTGCTTAGTAAGCGTTCGGAGTTGCCTACATCTCAGTTGCCTATGAGAGAGGTTCCTCCGACATTTGTCCCGAAGGTTGAGGTTGCGGCCGATGCTGCACGAGGTATAGTCGCTGTGGACATTCCCGTACATTATGTATCACAGTTTGTTCACGTCCCGTTTTCACGACAGGAAGTGAACACCATTACACGGTCTATTCCTGATATTAGGAAAAATCCGACAGGGTTCTATAAAGAGATGGAATCCGTTTTTCAATCCTCAGTGTTCACGTTGGGTGACATTGATTTGTTGTTTCCAGTACTCCTGCCCGTAGATTTATGGAAACAAGTTAGAACTATTGACGATGTACCCGGGTTGGGAGATACATGGGCAAATTTAATTAGATTTGATGGGGAAAGACCAGCTGGCGAAAGACCACAGCAGGTGATATTAACCTTGCCTGATAGAATCATTGCTAAATTAAAAACCATAATTCCCGAAAAAAGAATTATATGGGACAAGCTTACGGCCTGTGTCCAAGGAAAGTCTGAGAGTGCTACCGAGTTCTTTAATCGGTTCGAACAGGTATTTTCGGATTTCAGTAGACAAGACTTATGCACAGAGTCTGGGAAAAGGTTGTTTGTGGACAAATTTGTATGTGGATTGCTGCCTGACATCCAGTCACAGATTATGTCCTCTGAGAGCGCCAGGCAGGCGAAATCGCAATCAGAAGTACTGCATATGTCTCAGTATTATGAGAATCGTGTCAACAATGAAAAAGATAGGATTGAAAAACGGAAAGGTGATTTAAAAACAAAGGTGCTATTGCAGCAAATTGTTAGAGGCCCCAGAGGGGGTAACTGTCAGGTTAGAGGTCAGTATGTCCCACAGGGGAATGGGCCCTTGGGTCCTGTGAACATTAATCAATGTGCTTATTGTCGACAAGAGGGTCATTGGTGAACACAATGCCCCGTCATTCAACAGAAGTCGAATAATGACATGGGTAGGCAATCTAGAGGTCACCTGGGCGTACGGGGCCCTGGTAGAGGTCAGTTCACACAGGACCCTCAACAACCTTTTTCGCAGGACAATCAGACTCTTAGTGTGGATAATAGGAACATATACGATCATCCTTCTGCTGCATATTTGTCTGAAGAGCTTCCTTTTGACGATATTCTGTTTCGTTAGGATTGCCCGAAACAGGGTTTGGAACCTACACCTATTCCCGTCAATCAGAAAGGTCCCTACGTTGAAATGATGGTGGAAAATAGGAAACATCAGTTTTTGACACTGGAGCTCAGAAGTGTTCCATTGATCGTTCACGGGTTCCAAACGTTCCACTGTCAGGGCAAACCAATGTTTCTGTAGGGTTTTCCGGTACTCCAGTTATTTGTCCGGTCTCTATACCATTACCAATTTCTTTGGGTCCCTTTACGGACCAGTGTCCTTTTCTATTGACCTCGGATTGCGGGGAAAACTTGCTGGGATTGAACTTGTTAAAAGAATTAAATGCAGTGATTTATTGTTTGTCTGATGGAGTACGTTTCACAATTTCACAGCAGCAATCTTCCGCCTCGCAATTTCTGACTAGACCTTTGCCTCCAGAATTCATTGATGTACCAGAGAGCTTATGGGCTGTTGACGACAATGATGTCGGTGTTTTGTAGATTGAGCCTGTTAGGATAGTTTTGAAACATGGAATTGAGCTGCCACGCATTCCCCAGTATAGGATTTCGGTTGAGGGCGAGCAAGCTTTGAAATGTATTGTTTCCTATTTTGTGCACCGTGGTGTGATTGAAGAAATCTCAGGAAGTTTGTGTAATAGTCCGATTTTACCAGTGTACAAGAAAGGCGATAATGTAATTCAATTTCGTTTTATAATTGATTTACGTGCCATTAATAAAGTTGTGGCACCACAATTTCCAATTGTGCCTGATGTGACAACGATCTTAACCATGATTCCAGCTACAGCCACTTACTTTAGTGTTGTGGACCTAACAAATGCATTCTTTAGTATTCCTATACACAAGGATAGTAGATATTTGTTTGCGTTCACCTTAGGGGACGCTCGTTTACATTTACTCGTGCACCTCACGGATACACAGAGAGTCCTAGTATTTATAGTAGGGCTTTGAAAGAGCAACTTGATACCCTTGAATTGCCCTCTACTTGTACTTTGCTTCAGTGGTTGACAATTTGCTTCTGGCTGCAGACTCTGAGAGTGCCTGTAAGGAGAGCGCCGTGTTACTACTTATTCATCTAGCTAAGCATGGTCACAAAGCTTCGCTTAAGAAATTTCAATATTGTTGCCAGGAGGTCGCCTATTTAGGCTATCTCCAGTCAAAGGAGGGAAGAAGATTGACACCTGAAAGAATAAAACACATTTTTGGTATGTCTGTCCCAAATACGCAGGAGGAAGTTAGGGTCTTCATAGGTATGGCTTCTTACTGTAGGTTGTGAATCCCAAATTGTTCACTAGTGATAAAACCGATGTTGGCCTTGACGAAGAAGGGCATTTCTTCGCCGTTGCCATGGACTTCGGAACACCAGCAATCGTTTGACTTGCTTAAGACTGCATTATGCTCTGCACCAGTTTTGGGCACACCAAACTATGAAAAGGCCTTCGTATTGTTTGTGCATGAACGTGATGGATGTGCTTTGGCTGTATTAACGCAGGAGCATGGAGGGAAGAATAGGCCGTGCGGTTACTATTCCTCCACCCTTGATCCTGTAGCATGCGCTTTGCCAAGATGTTTGTGCGCTGTCGCTGCTGCTGCTGCGTCTGTAAAGCAGAGTGAGGGAATGGTCCTAGGCCATGATTTGACCCTGATGGTGCCTCACTCTGTAGATGTTCTATTGAACCGAACTCAAACGCAACATCTCACTTCCGCATGGTTGACAAGATACAAATTGATCTTGTTTGCCCCTCACATTCAAATTAGGAGGTGCTGTGTTCTTAATCCGCCTGAACTCCTACCTTTCCCGCAAGATATTACTTGCAGCGATGAAGATTCATATGATTGTTTGTATTCGACCGAGCAAGAAACAAAGGGCAGGATTGATTTGAAAGATACCCCTTTGGATAATCCGCAAGGAGAGTTGTTTTGTGACGGCTCCTGCTTTAAACTTCCGGATAGTACATCCACAGCCGCTTATGCAATCACTACCTTGAGCACGATTGTGGAAACTAAGAGAATTACACATAATTCTGCGCAGGCAGCAAAGATTATAGCCTTAACCCGAGCTTGTGAACTTTCCGAAGGGCTTGCAGTGAATATATATACTGATAGTCAGTATGCCTTTGGGGTGGTTCACAACTTTGGGAGACGTTGGTCGGAAAGAGGATTCCTAACCTTGCATGGCACCAAGATCAAACATGGCACCCTAATAGTGCAACTTATCTCAGCACTTGCGCTCCCTACCCAGTTAGCAGTTGTGAAATGTGCAGCAAATCGCAAGATTGTAGATAACATTGGAAAAGGGAATGCTTTCGCTGATCAAATAGCCAAACAAACTGCCACTGATCTCTGTACGGACATATATGTTTCTAGGGAGACTGAAAATGCTGATGTGATGGATGAGGGAGTGGGGTCTGTACAGGATATACAAGCCGATGCCACAGTAGAAGAAACCAAGAGGTGGGCTGAGGGCTTTGGAGAACTTGATGACGATGGGTGTTGGGTGGACACGGTGGATGGGAAATGGTTACTCCCCGATGCGTATGTGCTAATGATGGTTGTAATGGCACACGGTCCTACGCATGTATGTGCTCAACAGATGACGAAAATGTTAGAAAGAGTGTGGGTAAACAACAAAATTTCAAAAATTGCTCAGAACTATGTCCAGAATTGTATGATTTGCCTGCAACATAAGATGGGAAAGGGGACAGCAACCCCGAGGGGAAGTTTTAGGCCACCCTCTGTCCCATTTGAAGTAATTTACTTTGATTTAATTGAAATGGAGCGATGCAATAATTTAAAATATGTATTGGTAGTCATTTGTGCTTTTAGTAAGTGGGTCGAAGCTTTCCCTGTTAAAGATGCCACAGCTATGACCACTGCGAAAACTATGTTAAAAGAATACTTTCCCCGGTTCGGTTTGCCGAGAGTTATCTGGTCGGACAATGGTCCACACTTTGTCGCCACTGGAATCCGACAGATATGTACAGCGTTACAAATTGACAAACGGTTCCATTCGGCCAGGCATCCTCAGAGCGCCAGACTATTAGAAAGACACAACGGTATCATCAAGAACAAACTCGCTAATACGTGTGCCGGAACCGAACTAAAATGGCTGGACGCCTTACCGATTGTGTTATTAGCGATGCGTACAACCCCTCAAACTAAGACTGGGCTCTCTCCATTTGAGGTGGTAATGGGGAGACCTGCCAATATCTGGAATTTGCCAAAATGTCGAAAGTTAAGAGATATTGAAAATGTATTACTTTCGGATTATTGTGGCCAATTGACTAAAAACCTGTATTTGATTTACCATCAAGTACGAGAGGCCTTACCTGTGCGGTATGAAGGCCCGGGCCACGGCATACGACCTGGAACCTGGGTACTCACTAAGTCATTTGAGCGTAACTCCAACCTCGCGCCTCGCTGGCGTGGGCTGTTCCAGGTCTTGTTGGCCACCCAAACAGCGGTGCGGGTAGCTGGCCGAAAGAATTGGATCCACGCGTCACACATCAAGAAACTTCCTCACCCTGTTCCACACGTTACAGAAGAAGCAGAACCCCTTGCTGATACTGCAACCAACGATCCCAAAGCAGTAAACAGCACCAAGAGTGTGTTGGAGAATATCTCTAAGCCCGAGAGGCTTGGGGAAGCTGCCATTTTGTTTCCACACTCTCCACCGATTTTGCACCTGGGAGCGGCTGTTTCAAACACAGCCCCTTCGTTTGTCCTGGATACGTTGCTTCCAACGGGAAGTGACGACACATTGCTTCCGGATCAATCAGTACCAGGAAAAACCAGATACCACTTACGTCCAAGAAAATAGACATACGGCACGGTTCGACTGTGCATTCAAGGAAGGAAAAGTATCATCGAGGGCTTGCTTTTGCCCAAATTTGAGAAAGGGGATTCTGTTGGCTAGGGTTTTGGAAGGACACAGAAATCGCGCAACCGGGGGGTCGCCAGCAACGAACATTGGGGTTTCCATGTGAAGACTGCAATGCCTGCTACCGCCGCCGCTCGTATTGGACTTGTAAATAAGGGGGTGACCAACCGGGACAATGGACAAAATGCCTGAGCCCCGAAAACGTACTGCTGTATTATTGTAATAATATTTGGTTTTATAATAGGCACTGTTGTAGGCCTTTGGTATTTAGAAGAAGCTTATCCTTTAGAGTTTTCGCTACCGATTGTAAATGTACCCACTGTTCATACACCTTTTGTGCATTCGCATACTTTGTCCCCTAGAGATTCCCAGCGCAGACAAAAGTATCATAATAATACCTTTTTACTTAATAATGAACGCTACACATGCCATCTTTAATAGATCCAATTGCTGGGTCTGTTCACATTTACCACAGCACGGGGATAAGGGGCTAGGTTGGTATATTCATACTTTACCGTTGACAACTGCTTGCTATGCTTCTCTTAGAGCACTGTTCTTTGGCCGATGGAATGACAGCGTCTCAGGGAACTTTGATGGCACCAATTTGAATAGTTTTGAGAAACGTGTTTTGACTCCCCTGGGATGCTCTCTTTTTTCAAATAGGAGTAGACCGAATATCGCTTCTATTAGGCCTTCTGATAGACTGTCTCGTCCCTTTCAATCTTTGATTTCCTTTAAAATGGCTCCGATAGGCAATAAGGATGCCATGCCTCCTTCTTACACTGTTAACCATAGCCCAGATTCAGTTTCTTTCTGCATACTGAGGAATGGCATTCGGTCAATGGGAGATTTTAAAGGTTGTGCCAACGTTGCAAATTTGACTGGGGAATACAGACCTTTGTATGTAGGCGAACCTGTCTATTTTGTTTGCGGTAATATAGCGTTTCCATGGTTGCCCAGGGATTGGCAAGGAACCCGTTATTTAGGATCCTGTTACCTGGGGTGTTTATAGCGAGTACTAAAGAAGCATCGAAGGCTCGTCCACGACGGGATGAGAATGGTGATACCCCAGCACAAGTATTGGGAGATATAGCAAAATCAGTTGTGCCATTTTGGGGGCAGATAGCGAAATCAGAAGATATCAGAAAACTAGCGAGAGTACTGGAGAGACCCATCAACTGGACCACAGTTATACTCTACAATATGACATTAGAGCAGAAAGCAATAAGATTAATAGCACTCCAAAATCGAATGGCATTAGATGTCATTCTAGCTGAGCGTTGTGGAGTATGTAAATTAGTAGGGTCCCCTTGCTGTGTTTTCGCACCAGATTCCTCCCCAACTATCTTTAAGGCAATACAAAATCTGAACGTCCTTGGTTCCGAAGTGCATGTTCCTGAGTGAAACTGGGATCTAAGCGCTTGGTTCTGGGACTTCTTGCGATCTTGGGGTTGGAAGGTACTTTCAGTTTTATTAACCATTTTAGGAGTTCTGTTGCTCCTTTGTTGCTGTATTCAGTGTCTGCCTGGTATGCGTTCGATGCTAGGGGGGTGTTGTGCACAAGCGATAAATTCGATAGGACATGAGGTGTATGCCTCGGATAAAACTTCCAAAGAATATGTGTTAAAAGATATATTAGTAAAAGACCTAATGGCAATAGATATTTCAGATAGTGATTCAGGGTACATGGATACTGATGTATGGAGTTATTCATAATGAGACCCAAAATAGTTTTTAGCACTTGGCATAGGCCAAAAGGAGGGTTTGTCGGAATAAAAAGTATATTGTGCCTCCTATTGTAATAAATATATTAATATTGGCCTACGCCAAGCTGCTCGAAAGTCATTTGCGAGATCTGTGTTGCTAGGTCCTGACCTTTAATCTATGTAGGCCGCCATTTTAGGTCAAACCGCCATTTTAGGATTTATGTGGAAAAATCACCCTGTGAGCTAAAATGGTGGACGATGTCATTGCAAAATACAACATGGCCGTCTTGACCTCTGTACATCGCTAATGTGTAATCTGCCTGCAGGCTATTTGTTGAGGTCATGAACTGAGACCTCGTCCTACGTTGACCTATGCGTAAAAGGATTACTCTAGCAAGTAAACCAATCCACGAGTAGGTATTATGATAATGTATTTACACATTGGACAAACAACATCTGTTTTACTATATTGTAATAATGTTTAAGAAGACCTGCAATACGAAACACAGTTAATGCATACGCTTATTGTTACATGCAATAAAGAACAAACCAGTTAGATGCAGTTATTTGAGACTCGGCAACGAACCCTAGAATTGGTAGAATATTAACCCGAAGAGGGGTTGGCCATAGCGCTCACAAAAAGTATAAAAAGCGAATGCATTCTAATGTACAGTCTCTCACTGAACACACTGAACCAAGCTGGAGTTTGTTGTGTTGTACTGAGGGCCGATAGCTTTCTGACTTTGCACTGTTTTGTAATTGTATTCGATAGAGAATAAAATACTTTGTATGTTCCTATGAAACCTGTGTTTGGTGTATTTCCTTTTGGGGAACTCAGCCTCGATATTTTGTTTCTCTTTTCACAAGGAGATACATATTGTTGAAAGATAGGAAAGGGCACAGAGAGCGCATGGAGAGTTTGGCATTAGTTGTGACCCTGAGTCTCTTAATGCTTCCAGCAACTGGGATGGGCCCGTTGGCAGTCAGGAATGATGAAAAGTCCTCAGAGAGATTGTTAAACCTGTGACTAGAGGCTGATATAAGAATCTCGGTTTTAAATGCTTTCAGGGCCATGGAGTTCTGACTCATCCAAGAGTGTAGGAGTGAGTAGAGTCAGCAGAGTAAGCACCTGAGAGCTCAAGGATGACCTGGGTGTCATTATCGTAGTTTGTGTTCAGAACACACAGGCCATCAAGCAGCAAGAGAAGAGGTAGAATATAAATGTTAAAGAGATTAGGGGAAAGAGAAGATCCTTTAGGGACACCCTGTGTCAATGAAAATGGAATTGAGGAGGAATCGTGAGCGACGACACGTGCGTTATGGGGGCCTATAAAGAATGCTAGCCATTGTGTGGTGAGCTTGGTGCAGCCAACAAGAGATTACAACCTAGATTCTAAGAGCTTGCAGTTGACTAAATCGAACGCGGCAGAAAGTTCTAACAGCATCAGAAGTGTTGGGTGGCCACGATCGATAATAGACACCAGATTCGATTTTAAATCGAGCATGGCTAGTTCAGTGCCATGGCGGGCATGGTAACCTGATTGACGAGGGCCCAGGATAGCATTATCATCTACAAATTTCTGTAGCTGAAGAAAGGCGACACGGTCCATAAGCTTTTAGTTAAAAAAGAAACGTGTAATTCACTTCTTTGGACACCACCATGTATGTCACAGAGTGTAATATTCCTCACTCGGTATAGCATGCATCCCCATCCCACAGAAGTACTTGCCCAGAGAGGCATTTAACTCGTCCATAACATCGGTACAGAAGCCGCCGGAAGACTATATGTCACAAATAGAACCTGACTCACTGGGTTTAGATGCTCACAAATGCTTACATGTCCCAACATGCCAACCCACTCACCCAGAATAGAGTCATCCCACACTAAACTAAGTATCCAAGAGTGTACTCTCACACAGTGCTAAGGACCATATAAGGCTAGATGCCCCAGAATGCCACTGTTAGCACTCAAACATCCTCTACATGACTACATTTCACATAATGCGCCCTGACTCACTAACTACAGATGATTCTACAGGTTTGTACTTCACATAATGCGCTTAACTGCAGTGGTAAAGAGACACCCAGAGGACCGCATGTCCAAAAAATTTACCGTGCCTAACACAGGAAAGAGGGCTTGTATAACTACTTTCCCCAGGATATATGCCATCTCACGCTTGGCTTCTTTCTTTACCACTAAAAAAATGAGGCTCTTATGTGATAGAAAGGGCCTCTAGACCGCCGAGATATCACGACTGGTTTGGACAATAGCATACGTGATACCAGCTATACATCTCCATAGGTGACCTAGCTTAATGGAATTGAACAGCTGTTGTATGAAAAGCACCGGAACTGATAATGAGATTAAGGCATCCACGCCGAGTGATCGGCAATAGACCACGGAGCAATTAATAAAGTAAAAGTTAAAAGTCAAACAGCATAGAACAAGAGTAAACTGTAAAAAGGATTACATGTTTGGCATTTACCCCACAGAACTACCACGTGGTACTAAGCACCCTTGAGCGAACAAGCAAATTGAGCCTTACCAAATTGGAAGAGAACCCTCCGTGTGAACATTTAACTGAGCCCGGACCAAGTATACAATGTCATCACGTTAAGAAAGTCATAAGAGGTGATTGTTAGAAATATCCATGATTTTAGGGATACTTTATGATTATGATTAAACAAAGATTGGATGTTCCAATGTTGTTGGGTTAAAGAACCCACATTTTAATATTTGCAGATGATGCACTATTGTTTCCATACACTGAACTTTCAATACATGAAATGGTTATAACATTATCGGACTATTGTAGGCAGGATCTCATTCTTAATTAAGACAAAGCTATTGTTATGGTGGTTGCTAAAAATCTAACATGGTTTTCTAAAATAGAACAAAGTTTAACAAAACAGTCCCAAACTGCTGGGGGGATCTTAAGGTTCAAAAAGAAATTTGGTAGGGATGTTGTGGCACAAGCAATTGAAATATATTATCATACATATCGTAAAATCAGTCCGAGCAGCATCTAATGGGGTGGAAATCTGGGGTCAAAATCACAGTTCTGCATTATATGTTGCAGAGAATGTTTTACATAGTTCTTTGCTATTGCATCCCAAAGGTATGCTTATGGTATTGTAGATTTAGAAATAGGCCTTCCCCAGTCGAAGATATCATCATATTACCCCTGTAACACATTGGATAAGGTTGTGGAAGAACCCTCAAGCTCAAGTACATATTGAAACTTTGAAGAAGATCTTGACCATGGAAGGCTATGGTAGGATACCACGATTGGGTTGGGTACGGAGTATCATGAATGCATTTCAGTTAAGTATGCTGAGCATGATTCAATGTCCCGGGATATGATTCCCAAGGTGAGGGAAATGTTCATTTATATTAGTAGGAAAAAGTTATTTGAGAAGAACAGAGGTCAGAAGATGGTCTCATGATATATGTTCCACAAGGAATTGTGGGGCAAGAAGAGCCACCTCACATGGGACATTGAACCCAAGACAAGCAGAGTTTATATGACATTTCGCTTGGGTAATCCTGGTATGTGGTATATGAGCGAACATTGGAATGGCTAAATAAGATGTGAGGTATGTGCCTGTGATTGTTTCTCTAGGAAAGGGCTAGTGCATTGTTTCCTTTTTTTCCTTTCATATAATAAAGTCGGAGAAAAATATTAATTTCCGTGTTTATAGAGAAAGTTGTAAACATGTGTCTTTCTGCTATTGCCTTATGTGCAATGACTAATGATATTGTACAAATGTCTTATTAATTGTCAGCTTGGAGAGTGCAAAGGTTAGTCTGGAATAAGGAAGGAAGATTGAAGACATGACATGGGGTTTACTCTTGTTAGGAAGCGCTCTTGTTGTTTTTTTGTTATTGAATGTCATTTAATGTTGTATATGGCTCTCTTATCGGAAAGTGGCTCAAGTATTGGTAAGGAACTACATTGTGTCATGACCCCTGCCTCTGGCCTTGTCAGACAGGCCATCTGGGCTGCACCACGGTCTTCCAACATGGCCTCAAGGGCCCCATCATGTTCCCCAAGACTCTCTTGGAGTCAGTCCTGGCGTCTTTGGCGCCAGGCTCATATGGGAAGTGAGAGAACTGGGACTTACAATAGCCTTTACACAACATGGATGCCCCACATAGCTCAGATTCAGAACTGAGCTCTGCGGTCTAGCATTTTAGGTGTGGTCAGGCCTGGAGGCTCCTGGGATACCTGCAGGCTATATAAGCCATGCCCAAGCTGGGGAACACGCTTTGCGTTACTCTGCTGTTGCAGCGTGATGCTCACCACGGTCCATTGGAATCCTCATCTGCATTCCTGGCCCAACTACCTGCAAGAACAAGAACAAGAACACTATTAGTACTCACTTACCTGCTTCTGTCCTCCGCTCTTGAATCCCGAACATCCAGCATCTCGGTGAACGCCCTCTCTATCTTGAAAGCCGCAACCTGGAAGAAAGAGAACGGTAAAGCAGCATTAATAAGCGTTTATTCTTTAGCATTGAAAACAACCAAAAAGGCGCACTCTTACCTGGACTTGACTTGCCCTTGAGCCACATCTATCCCGGGCCATTTAACAACCTGCAAGAAGAAAGAAAAGCCTGATTAACACGCAGAAGTTCTAGAAGGCAGCACGTGTAACGCTTTACTCACTGCTCTCCGACTTCTCGGCAGCATACCTTTTGGGACATCGTGGCGGCCTGCAAGAAAGGGAAAACAAACAGGTCAGCACAAGAAAGACACATAGCCCCGTGCTTCGCGCTTTCGCTTACCATCTCGTGCACAGCCCCAGGCAGCACGGCAGCAGCAGGACTCCTTTTGCACCTAGGAAAGAAGGAAACACATTAATAGGGGCAATTGCAAAATAAAGGACAAACTGCCAAAGCAGCAGACTTACCTGACAAACGGAGGCGCAGCAGACCTGGACTCTGAGGGGCCCGCACCAGTGAAGCAACTAGGTTGCGACGCGCCCATCCACAACGCTCCACTGCACAGAACAGCAGAACGGAGAGCGCACCATGCCAAAAAGCAAGGTGAGGAGAGCACTAAAGGATCATTGTGTCCACAAAGGAGGTGGGCTCCGGGCTAGAAGAGAAAATAAAGCTAAACCCAAATTGCTGGGTTTTCAGAACTGGTCCTCAGCCGAGCAAGAGTCCAAGGGAGTGGGTCCAAGGTCGGAAGCTGTCCAGCCAGACTGGGTGGCGTCCCCGTGGATATAACGTGAGCGTTACACATTGCTGGATCTGAGGGGCACTAGTTCTGGCAATACTATTGGTTTTTAAAACTAGGAAATTTGTAAGTGGAGGACTGGATTCATGATCTCCAGCTTGTTTTCAAGTATGAAAAAGTGATGTACAAGAGAAGGGACAAAGATGATCTGTGCCTGGAAATGAGAGTATCATTTAATTAGTTGTACAACTGATCAAGGTCATCCCTTATGAATGCAGATATTCAATGATGAGGTCTGAATGATAAAACCTGTCTTATGTTGTGCCTTTGGTATTCAACAAGTGGCATTAGTTATTCGGTACTGTGATTTTGGGTTTTGCCTGCTGTGTTGCAGTGTATGGATTCTGAGTTATACCATAAAGGTGGAGGTGAAACAACAAATGAATGCGGTAGCAGACTTTAGGGCTTGGATACCGTAATTTTAACTCTTGACCAAGACTTTTGTGATAGTGTTGTTCATGTGTTGCACTGTTAAGCATACTGATGATTTCTGTGAAGCCTTACTCCCTCAGTTCTTTCTCTGTGTTATTACATACACTGTCATTTTATATAATTAGATAAGTGTTATACGTAAAGGCTTACACTGACTAAACGTTTTACAACTACAACAATAATGACATTTGAAAACATAAATATAGCTGTTTTTATTAAATAGTGGTATTTAGCACCCCATAGTTGCAAAGAGGATCAAAGGGGTATTTCCTGATGACTCGTTTTTCCTTCCTTGCATAAACAATGAGTATCACGTCTTGTCAAAATACATACTCCCTATCTATTGGCTTACATGTTAATGGTACAGTGTGTTTGGATGCCAGTGCTTTAAAATGATTATCTTTCAGAAGTATCAGCAGAGAGATCCTTTCTCCCAAGTAATATCTTCTCAGTCATGTGCAGTTGTTAACCTGTGAACACTTTGGCTAGAATATCTTTTAAGAAAAAGAGACACACATTCAGACAGACTTGGGAGGGAATAGTTATCTATGCATACCAGTCAGTTGAAGCTCAGAACATAATGAATTCCTGTGGTCTTTGGAAGATAAGTGGGCTTTTTACATAGGTTTATAAGAAAGGTTTGTGTCGCCTCTCTTAGCAAACACAGCATGTCTCCCACTGTGTGTTATTTATAATATATTCAAAGCACTATCTAATATTCAGGTTAATGTAGCCCAATATCTTCAGATAGATAATTAGCGAGGAAACACACTCCTGTAGCATTGTAATTACATTTCCACTGGTATACCAAAAGATTTTTATATGTATCCTCAGGAGGAATTAGAAAAGTTAAGGTGAAAAAATTGTTTGTTTGTTTGTTTGTTTGTTTGTTTATTTATTGATTTATATTGTGCACCAAAACCGAAGAAATCCGGGCGCATTTACAAGAAGTTACAAGGTATACTTTCGGCATGAATTACAGTAGTTACAGTAAAATGTACATAATAATACAATTGGTATATACATAATAATAGATACATAATAAAAGAAGTCATCATACAATATGGTAGAGATAGAGATATGCATTAGACAGTAAGTGGCAGTGGTTAAAGCACGGAGGAGTCGTCTATCAACAGAGCAACATGGCTTAAGATATCCTAGGTGTGTCAGTGGTCCTTTCCTATGAGCCAATTTAGGGGATTTCGCCTAAAGTTGAGGAAGGATTGGTCCACTCTCAGGGAAGGAGGAAGGGCGTTCCAATACTGCACCACCATAACAGGGAAGCTACTCCCCCTGGTTTTTTTTAGTTTGAATCTAGGAACGACCAGACAGAATGAGTTAACTGTCCTGGTGGGTCGTGATGTGGATTTTTTGATAATTCTTTCCGAGAGGTAAAGTGGGGAAGCTTTGTTGAGACGTTTATGGGTTAAAGGTTTAAGAGTTGTTGGCTTCAAAGGTCAGGTCTAACATGGCGACATATTTCTTGATGAACTTTCGTTAATTTTTTTCAACACAGTTCTTTTTAGGAAAGTTGCGTCTTGCTGGGTTGTGATTAAGCAAAAGCCAAAAAAAACATGCATCAGGTAAGTTTAAAATGGAAACCCAGGAAAAAAGACTGTGCCAAAAAATAGGTTGCAGAATTATTTATTATAACAAAAAGTTGCCCTCCTTGATGACACGTGTTTCAGCTTTTGTTAAAGCCTTTTTCAAATCAGGGCCTCTCAACGGATTATTCAATACAAACTGTTACCAAACATGTTCCCAACAAAAAATAAAAAATTCAAAATCAAAGGTTGACCATTGTTTCATACGTAATAGTACATAATCGAATTAGTGCATTTTTGTCAACAGTGGATGTAAATTGAAAATAATAACATGAAAGAATGAACTAAAATAAAATTTTAAAAAATCAAAAAATCAAAAAAAATCCAGATAAAAATGGGGGTTGGTGATGGGAAGGATACAAAGGGAAAAAGAGAGAGGGAGAGAGGATTTAGTCTGTTTATTTAGTCATATTAGTGTCATAAAGACACAAGCATCTTTATATTCCACACGGGGGATCGAAAGAGAATCAGGTGGTTGATTATTACCTTAAACTCTTTTATGCCCCTAATACTTTTAAACCGTTTCCGCTCGTCAGTATCTGGGTTCGATCCCGTTAAAATATAAATATCATGACTTTAGTGGGCATCTTCATTGTATTCTACTTAGGCAAAGTACACTACATTAATGTATCTTAATCTCTCAGCGCATTCCGTTGCCATTAATTGACCTAAAGTAACGCTCATACTCTAATTCATTTTGATTCCGTGAATATTTAAGACAATCCATATTTTCATATCCATAATACTGCAATATACCGTGGTGCTTGCAATTCAAAGGGATACTTCATTTAGAAATCACGGTTTCTTGTAGCGATCAAAGAGCTATGCAGAATCACGCAATAAAGCTAATCCCGAAGTAATTACTATGTAGAATATTCTGACACTCTGTGATGGGTGATGATACTATTCTGTACTGTGAAAAGAGCTGTACTTTTCAGATGGTCTCTTACCTGCTTGCTCGAGCTTTTCCGCATTTAACCGTGCACTTCCAATTCCTCCAGTGGGCGCCGAATGGCGTCGTCTCCCGATATATTGTTGTGGTTAGGTTTCCATGACAATAGACTCACCAGAGTCCTTTTTTAATGTCTATTGCACTTGATAACGTTATCAGTTACAGCGACCATTTTATGGGGTTAAACTCGCCATATTAACAATGCTTGGTGAGTGAAACAGCCCAATTTCAAATGCAGCGGCCATGTTTTGTGACTCTGATCGCCACGCTACTCAATGTTGTATTGTACATTTAACCCGTAGTTATAATGAATGGAAGATAATTCTTCTCAAAATGAAAAAATGTGTGATAATTTGCCGTATTCATTTTAACACGTTACTTGATGGAAATAATAGATTTAACGTCCTGGTAGCTTAATCAAATTCCTTATTTTAAAATGGATTGTCAAGATTACTGTGGCAGTTTTCAAAACCTAGTTTTGAAAGTTCAAAATAAAGGTTGCTTGTAATATTTAACTCTGATAATTCACTGTAAGCATTAGCTATAAGAATGGAAGGCTCATGTCTTACCCAATGTGAAGTTAACTGATTCCTGCTGTGGAAACTAAGGAGAAGTGTGTTATAAATAATAGTATCATACACATTGTGGCCTTATCAGGAATGAAACATTGGCATTACAATATTAGTTAGCTGAAACTTAATACATGGACTAGGTTGATAAAGTGAACAAAAAGAGAGATAAGTTCAGCTATGTCAAAGACAAAAACAATTATAAGAAGGACACCATTTCATTGTCCGCGTTCAGGCACAGCACATTTGTGTTGAGTTTACAGATTATTCTGGCCTCAGCTTGGCATAGTTTTTTTTCTCTGTTGCCCTCTGTTGCCCCCTCTTTTGCCTAATGAGATTCTCTTAAGGCCTATGAATCTAATGTCCGCCTTGTTGCCCATTTGATGTTTCTTCTGCCAGTGGCAGGCAAGGGGTAATCTTGGATCCTGGCTCGCAATCTTGGCCAGGTGTTCATGTACACAGATCCTCAGTTCTCTTCTTGTGCTGCCTATATACACCAATTTACAAACACAGATGATACCTTATACAACATATTGTCAGGAATGGCACTCTGTCAAGAGTGGCACAGGGTACCCAGGTAGGTTTTGGGTGGCTGTGCTGAAGTAAGGTAGCAGATAAGCACACACAGCAGGAAGTTCAACAAGAAAGAAGAGTAGGAAACTGTAGCTGTGAGCAAAAAGGGGCAAAAGATACAAAGGTACAAACAAACTGGATTCCCTCTTGGGGTGTATGCTGAAATGGGAAAGAGTGTTCCACGAACCTTAGGAAACTCCAGCCTTCTGCACAGATTGCTATAACAGAGGCCCACGCGGTATGCTCATGGCTGGGAACAACAGCAGTGGGTGTCTAACACTGAAAACGCGACAAGGTGAGGGGCAGAGGTTGCCTGCCGGAAACCAACAGGCAAGCTCTGTACAAAGGGATTACATTAGACACATGAGAAGACAAGAACAGATATATCCAGCAAAAAGGAAATCAATGAGCAATCTAGCAGAAGGAAATGAAGGAAAGGCAGTTAGACTGAAGTAGATAACCTAAGGTGGAGTACAGAGGACTCAAGGAAGAGAACAATGGAGCAGCAGTCAGGAAAACAGAAGGCTGCAAAGTAGGAAGCAGGTCTGCAGTCAAGAGTGGGACTAGGTGCAGGCAAACTGTAGTGGACTGTGGAGGACTGTAGTAGGCTGCAAGGCAGGGAGTCCAGAAGAACAGGACAGAAAGAGATTAGTAGTAGGCGACAGAGAGCCCAAAAGAATAGGGCCGCGAGGTAGGGAGACCGGAGGAGCAGGGCTGTAGGAAGCTAAGTGTAAAACAGGCTGTAAGGCAGAGGAGTGTAGCAAGCCGCAAGGCAGGGAGCCCAGAGGACAAGGGCTGTAGGTAGCGTAGGGAGACAGGCTGCAAGGAAGGAGCACAGAGGACACGGGCTGTAGGCAGCGGAGGGACCAGGCTGCAAGGAAGGAGCCCAGAGGACAAGGGCTGTAGGCAGAGAAGAGGTGCAGGCTGCAAGGTAGGGAGCCCAGAGGACAAGGGCTTGGAGACAGCAGAGTGTTGCAAGCTGCAAGGTAGGGAGCCCAGTGGACAAGGGCTGTAAGCAGCCAGAGTGAGGCAGGCTGCAGGGCAGGGAGCCCAGAGGAGAAGGACTGTAGACAGCTGGAGTGAGGCAGGCTGCAGGGCAGGGAGCCCAGAGGACAAGGACCGTAGGCAGCCGGAGTGAGGCAGGCTGCAGGGCAGGGAGCCCAGAGGACAATGACTGTAGGCTGCCGGAGTGAGGCAGGCTGCAAGGCAAGGAGCCCAGAAGAGCAGGGCAGCAAGGAGTGAGCCCAGAGGAGCAGGGCCGCTGACTGTAGAGGGCTGCAGAGGACTGTAATAGGCTGCAAGGCAGGAAGCCCAGAGGACAAGGGCTGTAGGTAGAAGGCAGCGGAGCATGAACGGCTGCAAGGCAGGGAGCCCGGAAAGGGCACTGGATCAAAACAGGATAATGCAGCAACAGGAACAGCATGCAAAGTAAAGGGTCAAGGCAAACAGGAGCGGGGAGATCTCAAGATGCAAGACACTGTGCACCTGCAGGCAGCTGCTTATATACAGCCCTGCCCTGTTCTGAGGCAGGCTAATTGACAGCACCTGGAGCAGCACACCTGAAGACAATCTGTCTCCTCCCTCTCTGGTCCTGAGCAGGTGGAAGCAGCACTGGCCGCTAGGGCTTCTGGGGATTGTGGTCCCAATAACGATGAATGAGAATAGCCAGGAATTGAGGACTGTAGCAAGGTGCATTGTGGTAAATGTAGTTAGTTGAATAAAATAAGAAAGAACCAAAGTCGAGCAAATGGAATTTAAAGACCAAGGTGTGAATAGGAGTTGTTCAAAGAGTATTAGGAGGATAAATGAGTACCAAGTGGTCCATGATGATTGCCAATGCGTGCGCCAGTGGTGCAGGCATGACACATATTTTGTTTTACAAATAATTGGCTGTATGATTTTTAACTCCTTGTTGTTGGTGTCTCTGAAGACATTAGTTTTTGTATGTGCATACTTGCACATTGTGCACTCTCCACATTTTCTAAACCCATTAATCTGAGACTGTAGCCAATGTGTTGACTGTTCTGTTTCCAAGTCTGGTAGCTTTAAAGGGCTCAATTTGTTTTTTTATGTTTCTGCCCGTCTGAAAATGATCCTTAGTGTGACATCAATATGATTTGCAATGTTCACATCCAATTTAAGGAGATGCCAGTGCTTGGAAAGTATTATATTCAAGGTTTTGTGGTCACTGCTAAATTTAGTAATGAACCCCACTTTCAGCTGTTCGTTTGGTTTGGTACTTGGTACTAGAGTCTGTTCATGAGTGAGTGCTAGGCTTTTATCCATCACTTGTTTCACACACTTCTCCGAATATCCTCTAGCTAAAAATCTTGTCTTTAATAGTGAGCATTCTTTTTCAAAAGAGTCCATTGTTTGACAGTTCCTTCTTGCACGAATGAACTCTCCAGAAGGTATGTTCAAAATAGGTGGTTTATGGTGGCAGCTTCCTGCATGTAATGTCGAGTTCGCTTCGGTCGGTTTTCTAAAAATGCAGTAAGTGTGTAAATAAGTAAGTAACAAATGCTAAGTTTGTTTTGTTCTACAGAAATTGTTACGTCCAAAAAATTAATTGTTTTCTCATCGCAGACACCAGTGAATTGGATTCCCAGCTGGTTACCATTGATCCTGTTTGTGAATTCTCTGAATTCCAGATTTGTACCTCTCCATATAATCAAAACGTTGTCAATATATCTCATCCATTTAAAAAGTTCCTTTTGATATGCTCTATCCTGGTAGATGATGATGTCGTCAAAAAAAACATGAAAATGTTTGCTAAGGCTGGGGCGTATTTGGTGCCCATCGCTGCGCCTTTAGTTTGTCAATAGTAACACTTGTTAAAGTTGAAGATGTTGCAATCAAACATTAATTTTAGCATTTCTTTGACCATGTGTATCTGATGGTAAATTGATGCAGAGTCTTCCATGAAGGTATGATCGGTAGTTTTAATCGCCGAAGAGTGTTGGATGGATGTATAGAGAGCTTTTACATCAAGACTTGCTAAAAGGTAGTCACTTTTCCATTCTAAAGATTTCAATTTCAGGATTACAACCCTTGTATCTTTTAGATAGGCTCTCAGTTTACTAGCTCTCGGTCTCAGAATATTGTCCAGATATTGGGAAATGTTCTCAGTTGCCCAACCGATCCCACTTAAGATGGGTCGTCCTTCAGGTATTTTGTCGTAATCTTTATGAACATTCGGCAAAAAATATATTGTTGGTATAACTGGCTCTTTGATGTACAAGAAACTTTTTCCATTATCTGTAAGAAGGCCTTTTTGGTACAAGTTATGTATTTGTCGCCCCAATGTCTGTACAATTTGCTTGGTTGGATTGGAGGGTAACATCTCGTAGTAAGCAGGTGTTTCCAAATGTCTTCTAGCCATTTCTAGATAGTCAGTTCTCTCCATTATAACAATATTCCTTCCCTTATCTGCTTCCTTTATTACCATGGTTTGGTCTGTTGCTAAGTCCTGAAGAGCTTCCTGTTCTTGGGCAGTCAGATTTTGAATTGATCTACTCTGGTGTTTCTTTTGGTTCAATCAGTAAAAGTCTTGTGACACTGCCTTATAGAAGGTATCAATAATGTTATCGGGTGGTAGTTGGGGCACGAATTTGGAGGTTGGCTTCAATTCCTTGTTTGGTAGCATACCTGGTTCTATTCAGGTCTCGTAACACTTGGGTAATGTCATAATCCTCAGGTTCTGCAATGGATCTGAGCAGGTGTATCTCTTCTATTTCTTTAATACTGAGCTCACTTTGTTCTAACTTTCTTACTTGATGGTAGTCACATGGTGCTTTAGTAGCAAAAAACTTTTTCAGTTTTAATTTGTGTACAAATTTGAATAAATCTATATGTATGTCAATTTCATTCAATCTAGTAGTTGGGGCAAAGGAAAGCCCCTTATTTAATAACTTAATTTCATCATCTATTAGAACTCTTCTGGAAAGGATCATGACAAAGTTTTGACCTATTTGATCCTGTCGAGTTCTTTTGCGCTCGCTCTTGTGAATCTTTTGTTGGTTTTGAAAACTGCCACGGTAATCTTGACAATCCATTTTAAAATAAGGAGTTCGATTAGGCTATCTGGACGTTAAATCTATTATTTCCATCAGGTAACGTGTTAAAATGAATACGGCTAATTATCACACATTTTTTCATTTTCAGAAAGACTCTGGTGAGTTTATTGTCATAGAAACCTAACCACAACAATATATCGGGAGAGGACGCCATTCGGCGCCCCGTGGAGGAATTGGAAGAGCACGATTAAACGCGCAATTAAACACGTAAAGATCGAGCAAGCAGGTAAGAGACCATCTGAAAAGTACAGCTATTTCCACAGTACAGAATAGTATCATCAGCCATCATGGAGTGTCAGAATATTCTACATAGTAATTACTTCGGGATTAGCTTTATTGCGTGATTCTGCATAGCTCTTTGATCGCTACAAGAAACCGTGATTTCTAAATGAAGTATCCCTTTGAATTGCAAGCACCACGGTATATTGCGGTATTATGGATATGAAAATATGGATTGTATTAGATACTCACGGAATCGAAATGAATTAGAGTATGAGAGTTACTTTAGGTCAATTAATGGCAATGGAATGCGTTGAGAGATTAAGATACATTAATGTAGTACACTTTGCCTAAGTAGAATACAATGAAGATGCCCACTAAAGTCATGATATTTATATTTTAAAGGGATCGAACCCAGATACTGACGAGCGGAAATGGTTTAAAAGTATTAGGGGCATACAAGACTTTAAGGTAATAATCAACCACCTGATTCTCTTTCGATCCCCCGTGTGGAATATAAAGATGCTTGTGTCTTTATGACACTAATATGACTAAACAAACAGACTAAATCCTCTCTCCCTCACTCTTTCTCCCTTTGTATCCTTCCCATCACCAACCCCCAATTTTATCTGGATTTGTTTTCATGTTTTCATTTTTTTAAATTTCATTTTGGTTCATTCTTTCATGTTATTTCAATTTACAACCATTGTTGACAAAAATGCACTAATTTGATTATGTACTATTACGTATGAAACAATGGTCAACCTTTGATTTAGATTGTTTTTTTGTTGTTGTTGGGAACAAGTTTTGTAACAGTTTGTATTGAATAATCAGTTGAGAGGCCCTGATTTGAAAAAGGCTTTAAGAAAAGCCGAAACACGTGTCATCATGGAGGGCAAATTTTTGTTATAATAAATAATTCTGCAACCTATTTTTTGGCACAGTCTTTTTTCCTGGGTTTCCATTTTAATTTTACATTTATGGGTTAAAGAGACAGTTTTAAGGAGGATTTTGTCATTGATGGAAAGCTATTTGTTCTGTCTCCTCATGTCCGAGATGTGTTCTCTCTTAGGTATGCCCTGTGCTGTTCTAAGTGCATTGTTCTGAAGAATTTGGATTTTATTAACAATGTACTTACATCCACCCTAGTACAAGGCATTACAATAATCCAGCTTAGAGGATGAGGGATAGTACAGCTTTCTTTGGAAATAAAGGCTTTGCAGGCCCTGATCAACTTGCAAGCGTATGCTGTAGCAGAGGCCATGGCATTGTTTGTTTTTTTGTTTTGTTTATTTATTTAGTATAGCCCTCCAGACTCAGGGGTAAATGGGCTCTTAAGGACAGGTTACATAGTTACAGTATATATAGACATTTTTTTGCAGTTATACAATTGTGGCGCTAATATGCCATATTCAGTGTATACAAGCAGGTAGTTAGGTTACACGGTTAAACATTTCAAGGTATGTACAATATATACAGTTAGTAATGAGATTAGTCTATCTAAGGATTGCCTTCTCCAAAAGCCAACTAATGACTCATTTTCTGAACGATTGGAAGGATGTGTTCAATTTAATATTCAGCGGTAAGGTGTTCCAAAGTTGAGGGGCAAGGACAGTGAAGCTCGAGCCCCCAGCTCTTTTGGCGGTGAATCTAGGCATGGTGATTCTAGTGCTAGGTTTTAAAATGAATTTATTGGTGAGGTACGGGGGGCTAGGTGGTTTAAAGCGTTATAGGTGAGCATAGGGTTTTTAAGTCCATTTTTTGTTGAATGGATAACCATTTGCAAGATGTTCTTATGTGGGAGATATGCTCTCTCCTGGGAATATTTAATGCTGCTCTCAGCGCATTGGTTTGGAGGATCTGAATTTTATTGATTATAGCTTGCTTGGCACCAAGGTAGAGGCTGTTGCAGTAGTCAAGCTTCGATTGTATGAGGGCCCTAGCCAGAGTGAGGCAGCTGTTCATAGATAGAAAAGGTGTGCAGACCCTGATTAGCTTTCCAGTGTAGGCAGTGGCTAAGGCGGTCATATTAACTTGTTTGGAGAGGTTGGTGTTGGCATCGAGGTAGAAGCCTAAGGTTTTCACATTTTTCACGACTGGGATGATGTTGCCATCTATGGTGAAGTTGGAGTAGTCGGGGCTAAGTTTCTGTAGGTTATTGGGGTATCCGACCAGGAGGAGCTCGGTCTTCTCATCATTCAGGCAAAGGCCGTGTGTAGCCATCCATGCCTGAATGATGGCGAACATTTCGTTGATCCTGGTGGCGTCTGTCTTGTAGTTGCTTGTGATGGTGAGGAGTATCTGGGTGTAATCTGCTTAGTTGGTGTAGGTGACACCCAGTTGGTCCAGTCTATCAAAGAGAGGCTTTGTAAAGATGTTATAGAGGGCGGGGGAGATGCAGGACCCTTGTGGGACACCGCAGGTGATGGGGATGGGGTCTGCTGCAGCCACAGAAGAGAAGACCCTCATGGTTCTGTTGGCTAGGAAGGACTGTATCCACATGACAGCAGAGGGAGAGAAGTGGGAAGCAGATGAGAGGTGGTTGCAGAGTATTTTGCGGTCAACCAGGTCGAAGGCTGCTGAGAGGTCCAGAAGAAGTAGGATAGCTGCTTTGTTTTTGTCCTTGATGTCATCAATCTGACTTTTGAGGTTAACCAGGGCGGTTTCTGTTCCGTGTTTGAGGACGAAAGCCAGATTGACGCAGGCCTAGCAGTTGATTGGACTCTAAGTAATCTTGAATTTGCAGGTAGGCAACTCTCTCGAGGATTTTTAGCAGGAAGGGGACTGTGGTGATAGGCCTGTAGTTAGTCGGAATTGCAGGGTGGAGAGATTGTTTTTTTAGAAAGGGGAGAACCCATGACTGTTTCAAATTGTTAGGTACAGAATTGGTCGAGAAGGATAGGTTTACTAGTATGGAGATGAAGGGGGCTAGGTCTCATGCAGCATCTTTGATGATCTGGGTGGGGCAGCTGTTCCCCTTGCAATTAGAGGGTTTGAGGGATGCTATGATATTTTGAATTTCAGGAATAGTGACCATTTTGAATGTGAAGCCGGTGGTGTTATTGGTCGGGTAGGTGTGCTAGGTATGAAGGCTTTACTGTTTGAGAGTTTTAGTCTTTTGGACTCGATTTTGTTTTGAAGACCAGTGATTTTGTTAGCCAGGGCATTTTGGATGCTGGTGCACCATGGCTTGTCTTTCACGCAAGTGTCGGTCGGAGGGTTGGGATTTTCTAATTCCTTTAGGATTGTGAAGAGTTCTTTCGCAGAGGATTGGGCATTGTTTATTCTAACATTGTAGGCTTCCTTTTTAGTGCAGATTATCTCTTTCTTGTAGTCGGAGGAGATGGTCATGAGATTGGATTTGTTTTCTACTGAGGGGTTAGTTTTCCATAAGGTTTCCATCTTGGCTTTCTTCTTCCTGAGAGTTTTGAGTTCCGGTGTGTACCAACAGTTCAAATGAGCTCTAGTTTTACCTTTGCGTAGTTTTAGTGGGGCAACAGCATCAATGGCGCTAGTTAGGGCATCATTATAGGTGTTGACTAGACCTGTTTGCCTAGAGTAAGAGCTGAATCTAAGTAGACACCTAGGGTTTTTACCTCTTTTACCACTTTAATGTTATTCCCATCGATATTGAATGAGGCATTTTGTTCAGGTTGACTACAGTTCTGAGTAGCAAGCGCTCAGTTTTATTGTCATTCAGGTAGAGGTCGTGGGCGGCCATCCATGCCAGGATGATTAGATACATTTTATTCACTAGGGCAATGTCCTTTTCATAATCCCCAGTAAGCGGTATGAGGATCTGGGTGTCAATTGCATAATTAGTGTAGGTGACACCCAGATGGTCCAGGTCGTCGAACAGTGTCTTCGAAAATATGTTATACATTGTTGGTGAAACACAGGAACCCTGCGGCACACCACATGTTAATGGAATATGATCTGCAGCCGCTGAAGGTGAGAAGACTCTCATGGTCCTGTTGTTCAGAAAGGATTGGATTCATGCTATAGCATCCTGGGAAAAGTGAGCAGCTGAGGCGAGGTGTTTACATAGAACTTTGTGGTCCACCAAATCAAAAGCGGCGGACAGATAAAGGAGAAGTAACAAGGCCATTGTCCTTTTGTCTTTAAGTTCATCGATCTGGGTCTTTAGATCAATCAGTGCTATTTCAGTGCCGTGTTGAGCCTAAAACCAGATTGTCAGACTCCTAGGATGTGATTGGTCTCTAGATACTCCTGTATCTGAAGGTAAGCTACTTTGTCTAATATCTTAAGTAGTAACAGTACTGTTGTAATCGGCATATCATTTGTGGGAATGGTGAGTGGGTGGGGTAATTACACAACAGTATCAAACACATAAATATCTAGGCCCCAAAAACCATTCCCAATATTCAAAGGGAGAACATTTAACATAAAATCACAAAAATGAATACAAAGTAAGGAGAAATTTAGTTATAAAATATGTTCTATTAATATTTTAATGAAAAAGGTGTTTAGTTTAATCATAACAATCAGTATAGGTAATTATCGGATGATGAAATTTATAACATGTAGTAACATATGCATGTATAACAAAATGCAAAGTAGATATCACAAGTATCTCAAACACCCAAAATAAAATGAACACAGGTGATTTTACAATAAAAACATAAATCATGTTTTTCCAACCAGCAATCATCAAACGCTTAACAGGTTTCAAAGCTAGGTCTCTCAAATAACTGGACACGTCTTCATCAGGAACAAAACAAAAATGCAAATCTGCAAGAACAAAAAACATAAAAGACAAAAATGTCCTAATGGCAAAACGGTTGTGTGAACACGAACATATTTTTATAATGTTGTGTTTAGACTTCTATACGCAAGTACAAAGTACTTTGCCTTACTCACCAATCAATATGAATCAACAGAGCATCCCAAATGGATCCCAGACATCTAAAGAGTCTGCCAAAATGCAAAGGAATCACTAAAGACACAAATAAAATTGAAAAGAATTAAGAAAAAATGCAGGAGAAAAATTAAATGATCTGCAATAAAATGTGTTGTATTTTGTATGCATACAAAGCACAATCAACTGACATGTGCCAACCTTTTGACTGTGTAACATGCATATTGTCACTATGCATGCTGTGAATGGTGCCAGGAGCAAATAATGTTCAACGTACCCAGAGGAGAAGGTATGACAATTATTCTTGAAACTGTGGATTTCCTTAGAAAAGAGGAAAGGGACCAATCATTGGAATAGCCATATATTTGGAAGTATTGTTCCTTAATGAAATACAGCATTCGATTGTTTTCCATGTTCGGGCTGGTTGGTAACACCAGAACTAATGGACACATGCAACGCCCGTCTTTAGGTCTACATTCTTTTGTGGCTGAGTTCCAGAAATTGCCTAATGACTCTTTTTTGCTACATAAAGTCCTGTGAATGGCATAGCAAATATCTGGGATCAGTAACCTTATTTATGCACACGCCACACTGTCAGAGGCAAAGTGTACCGCAGAGCCAATAATGGCTGCCATTTTTCTCTTTTGCGACACACACTCTCCACTCACTCAAGCAACCGATGACTCCACAAGTCCATCTATCTCAGCTACTGAGCTCTCCCGCTAGACCTCAAGCTCATTTAGAATTGCCTTGAAGAAATTTGCTTCAGCATTTGTGCTTTTGAACATCACCAATTGCATCAAAATGCTAAATCTACCCGCCACCTAATTAGCCTCAAGCCCGGCGGCCTTCCAAAGGCCGCTCGCTCCAGTTTTAGCTCATGGTCATTGACAAATGAGACCCCCAGATTTTGCTCGCTATTGTTTGACTGTTTGCTTCTTGCAGATCTCAGCGATAAAGGGTACGCGTAACCCGGCGCGACTTGAACAAAAGATAGGATTTTTTTTGTTCTACTTGAAACTTTAGAAAATGTGAAAATTGAAATAGGAACACCAGTGGTTTTCAATTTTATACTGATGAAAAGATTTAGGCTGCTGCAAACTGGAGTTTATATGGTACAATGAAAATATAATTAACACTTGACACTTGGCTCCCCGGGGAGTAGCGTTTACATGCTGTGATATAGTGAAGAATGTTTCAGGCCTGGATTAAATGACATGAAACTGAAATAGGACAAACTGTAAATAAAGAAGCAGACGGTGTTCTTTGCTCTTGTTTTAATTAGCTTTATGGCAGGAAATCTTTTTCGGGAAGCCTCTTCATACTTGACAGGTATGCCCAGGACGCTTAACATCTCAACATGCAGCATTGTTTAAGAGGATAGAAATGAAAAACCTGCTCTAGTTGGCTTTTGTTGACATGCACACAACATTTGTAAATACACAAAATTCTCAGGCCAATATTGACTTGTCAGTCATTAGCTTACCCAACTCACAGTCGAAACAGCCATGAGGAGTGTGAAAGTCCACTTTTGTATATTGCACCTAAGATTGGCATTCAGCCTGTTTCTAGGCACACTGAATATTGACAAACACAGGCTTTGAGGGAGATGTACACATGATCTCATAACTTAGTCAGGTGCAAAGCTGGGTTTAGAAATACAGACTCAACAAAACACAACAGATTAGTCAATAGACCCACATCTCCTTATCCCCATTGAGAATTGCCAGGCTCATCCAGTTTGCTCTTAACATTTAGGTTACAATTGCAGGTCTTAATGTAGGTATCACGGCCCAGCAAGGGTTGGCCGTTAAAAGCCTGTCAGCCCGAGCTTAGGCAGGCCCGAGCAAAGCGAGGGCCTTAGGTAGGGCCACAGGCTGTACCGACCTGTACATCCCCTCCTGTAGCGCGATTGCTATTTGCACCATGCCAGGGTTTGCCAGGGGTGCACATAGTTTTCTTTTTTTTCTCAGGAGATTGGCTGCACTTACTGTGTGACACCAATCTCTCTGGGAAAAAAACAAAACAAGATGGCCGCCACCATCAGACAAGGGGCTAAGTCCCTTTTCATTCATTTATTTGCAACTTTATCCACCATTGAAACCATACAGTTAATAAAACAATTACATTACAAAATTACAAAAACACAAGATTAATAAACATAATAATATAAATGTTCAGCAATTACTAAAATGGCATTCATATTAAAAATACAATACATGCAACAGCATAAAACTAAAACACAGAGTATACTCGCAGCCCCCGAATCATGCATAGTCTGAACAGCTACAGCTATTTCACAACGGATCAGATATCAACAGAAGCAATGGCATTTCTTATTTTGGACCTCCTCAGCCACGCTCGATGTACATATATTGTAACAAAAAAAGACCACCTCTAAGAGTCTGGTGTTTTTACAAAAAGCCATAGCAATTTCAATTGCCCGGATACCAGCCTGCTTAAATAATGGAACTAAAAATGCAGCTCTAAGATCTTCATAACCTTTGCAAAAAAGCACGAAATGAACATTGGACTCCTCCAAGGCACCACAGACCAGGCATGCTGCACTATTGGGCCCTAGCCAGTTCTGAGGAACTCAATAAAAAATGTACGTGCAAAGCAAGGGCTTAACATATCCAGATAAACATCCTAACCAGAGTCATCCTTGAGCGCTGATAAAATTCAACTCTGGCCGGTTTCATGAGCGCCTTTGCTTCACTGGTCGTCACTTCAGGGGTTGACCATAAATGAGCGAGATTCACATTTTGACATGCTTAAGCCTCAGAAGTGACTTGGACCCTTCCAAGGACATCATATACTTCAATACATCTCTATAAGAGGCTATGTCCAGAGAAATCCACTGGCATTTTCTTAAAAACGTGAATAGGGTAGATTTAAGCCCCATTGGAGATGCTGCCAAAAAAAACACGCCATCAGCAAAAAAAGGTCTGCAAATGAAACTTTGCCCATTTTCGGTGAATCCAAACTGCACACCACCTGTTCTTCGATACCCTTCTTGATGTATGGAGTAAAAAGGAGCAGCACCAGTACGCTGCCTTGCCTGACAACTCTCTAGACGTTAATTGGCTTGGCTTGCTCATCTCCAAGACCCCATCTTACAGAAGCTTTATTGTTTGCCTACAAGGATTGGATTGAAATCAACCACTCCCAAGAAATGTTGTTTATGTGCAGCACCTGCCCTATAGATTTCCTTGGAACACAATCAGATGTGATCCTAAGGCCTACCAACGCTGCATAGACCTTGGCCCTATTCAGGACAGTATACTTTTTTAAAAATTAGGTAAGGAAGGAAACTCTGATGTACTCTGCTAGTCCTCCTTTGGAATCCAGCTTGAAGATGGCTCATGATTCCACCTGACACAGCCCAATCTTGTAGGCATTCGAAGATAACTTTGTCAAAAAGTTTCCCTCACCATCAAGAAGGGATATTGGGTGATAATTTCCAGGCTGGTCACTCTCACCCTTCTTGAATATGGGGACAATTTCCGCTAGCCACCAGGATTGATGAACAGTTCTAAGTTTAATTGCAGCATTAAGGACGCAACAAAGACTGGGGCCCAGATCTGCAGGTTGTCCTTAAAAAGGTCAACCGCAACCCTATCGGGGTTTGGGGATTTACCACCTGCCAGAGCCTTAATTGCACTTTCTACCTCCCTTACTGTGACTACTACGGAATTCGATGTCACAGGACAATTTCTCCTATCCAATAGTTCATCCGTATGATAGTCAGTTTGGTCATTGTACAACTCCCCAAAATGCTTCCTCCAGGAATGTGGTGTTATACTACACTGGAGGGAATTGGTGGAGTACTGATCTTTTCCTGTTACCATCCTCCAGAATAAGCACGAATCACCCACTTTACAGGCATGTAAGAGCATCCCTTCTCTCTTGTCCATATGAGGACCTTTTTGCCTTGAACAAGGATTTATAGGAGGCCCTAAGAGAACCTAGGGCCTCATTAGGACCCAGGCGGTAAGGGGTTTACGGCGGCGTAAACAGCGCCGACCCTTACCGCCTGATTCCGAGGTCCCTTAGCGCCATGGAGGTTTTAACACCTGCTTTTAGCAGGTGTTAAAATCCATGGCGCTAAGGGACCTTGTTGTTAATTACGCCACCGTAATTTACGGTGGCGTAATTAACGCCTTCCCCACTCCCATTATGCCCTATGGGGCAAAAATGTAAATGGGGAAGGGTAAATGGGTTAATGGGGACTTACCGCCCCACTCACCTCGGAATGGGGCGGTAAGTCCGCCAACCACCATGGCGTAAACATAGTTTACGCCATGGTGGTAAAGGTACGACCCAGGCGGTAACTTACCGCCTGGGTCGTAATGAGGCCCCTAGTCTCGCTTTCTGCACAAACAGAAACAATTTAATAGACCTTTTCCATTTCTATGGCGGCGGCCCGGAGCAGGAGGAGTTCTGGTCCAGCAGGATAGTGGGGAGAGGAGAAGGAGGTGGTGAAGGGGTTTGGTATGTGTTGAGGGTGGGGTACTCCCAGTTGCCTCCCCACATTACATAAAAAATGATGGCACCACCCGGGCAAGGGACTCAGGTGGCTGGAAACAGTGGGCAGGGATTGTGTATTCTCACCTACTGCTCCAGCGATCTGATTGGCTGAGCGCCCTTCCCCGGGTGCGAATATTTATTTTATTTTACCAGCGCCATCAAACGACGGGAAGGCAATGATCGTGCATCGGTGAACAATTCATACATCTCAGATGGGACCTACCCATAGAAAAACACTGTAGGAATTACTGTCTGCCAGATACAGGGATTAGAGTTATTACCTTCGCTGGTATAGCAACGGAATATTGCTCGGGGTGAAGTGCTCGATCAAGAGCACAAAACATATTTTTAACTTTTTTTCTGTCAAGAAGGGAAGTGAAGGCACTTCCTTTTAATACAGTGAACATGTATGTGAAAGATTGCCACCTGATTAGGGTGTAGAAGCACTGGCTATTTTATTTTTGTTAAATAATAGTATGACAATTAATAGTATAACAATAATAATAATTAAAATACTAATAATACTAATAATAATAATGATGATGAATAATCTATACCAGAACGGGTGGTCTGCTAATCAGACTCCCCTACTTCATAATGCTTAAAGCGAAAGGCATATTACACACATGTGCCCTGCTGCATTAGTATCATGATCTGCAGCACCTGCTCTTCTCTTCTGTAGCACAGGACAGGTTCAGAGATCACATGTGTCCTTTTTGACAGCTGCTGTGACACAAGGCCACTGCAGACAGGGGTTGCATTTATGTTCTGCACCTCTGATCCAAAAACATGATAGTTGTGGACATATCTGTGTATTGGCAGGGTAACCTCTAAGAATAAGCCATACTTGGTTGATATGATGACTGACAGTTCACTCAATTATTACATCCAAATCAAGTTGGTATCATATGTATATCAACCCTGTGAGCTCAGACCATCCATGGAAAGGCTATGTGGATTATGGCCACACTGCCTTTCTTGGCTTCAGCAAGCAAGACAATAGGCAGGAAAGCTGCTTCTTTCGATGCCGTGGAAAGTTTGGCAAGACCCTGTTCCAGTCCAGAAAAAGCTTTAAAGAGATACACCCATAAAAGGCCTGCCTCACACCAGGGATGTTCAAAGTAGAGGGCATTTGAAATTTTAGGCCTGGAAGGGGGTGGTGTTAGAGTATCCAGAATGGACAAAGAGGGGTTTTGTCATCTTGTTTTTGTTGGGGGCCTCTCTCCTTTCTAGCCCTGAACGAATCACTCTGGGTATGATGCAAGAAAGCAAGGGCCACTTGTCACAGTGATAGGGATTGGACCTCTTATAGCAGGCTTGCTGTTGTTCAATCCTCTGTGCCCTTTTGCCTTTATAACAAATAGGACATCCACTTCTTACTTTACTCTTTTAGAATAATTCCTTTTGACCTTGCTGAGAAAGTAGTCCTTTCCAAAACCCTTTGTCAGATGTGAACACACATGTTACAAGGCAGAGGAAACATCTATTCCCTATCCATCCCCAGTAAACATTGTCTGTGACTGCTGTTTATTTATTTATTTATGTATTTATTTATTTCATTTATTAGTAGCCCAAACCCTCGGGTATCACGGAATTGTTACAGACATTTTATAGTAGAATCAATAGTATTACACTTACATAATAACACTGGTAGATTTTCTTTTACATGGGTACATACAATGCATAGTTATTTACAATATTTACAGATTCTGGTGTTGGTATACCCTGGGAAGGCATCTATCTTGGCCTAGGGAGGGTGGAAATTAAGTATGATGTGTGGGAAAACTAGTACTGGTTACACAGCCAGGTTTTTAGTAGTTTTTTGAGACAATGGAAGGAGTCTTCACTTTTAATGTTTAGTGGAAGTTCATTCCAGAGGTTCCGGCCATGACTAGGAAGCTGCTATCTCCTGCTCTGGAGCTTTTGAAACGGGGGACAGCAAGGAGCGACTTTTTTTATTGGATCTGAGTGTTCTATTGGATTTATTTTTGCCTATTGAGTTATTTAAGTAGATGGGAGCTTTGCTGTTGAGGCATTTATGGGTGATACGCAATGCTTTAAAGAGGATTGTAGCCTTAATGGGAAGCCAGTGAGTCTCACTCCTAATGTTAGAGATATTGTCAGACTTCTTGATACCCAGGGCTTCATGTAGACCTTTGTTTTGCATTCATTGCAGTTTTACTAGGTTGGCATTGGAGATCCCTACTAGGAGTATGTTGCCATAGTCCAGTTTAGATAGTAGCTGGTGTGTGATGCAGTTTGTAGGTGTGAGGTACTGGCGACTCAATGCAATCAATTTGGAAGTGTAGGAGGTGGACGTCAATTAAACGCTTACATGTCTGGTCATTGTAAGGTTAGCTTCTAAGTAAACTCCTAGGGTTTTGACCTGTTTTGATACTGGGATCAGGGAACCACCGATGTTGATAACTGAATAGTCAGGATGGAGGGCGCTGATTTCGTTTTGGGAGCCCACAATGAGAATTTCCGTTTTCTCATCATTAAGGCAGAGGCTATTCAGAGCCATCCAATTTTGGATTATTGCATATATCTTATTGATGACCATCGTATCATGGGTATAATCCCCTGAGATTGATATGAGGATCTAGGAGTCATCTGCGAAGTTAGTGTAAATGACACCCATAGCGTCCAGCGCCGAGAAGAGAAGCTTAGTGTACACATTGTATAGAGTGGGCGAAAGACAGGACCCTTGGTGTACCCCAATATAGACTGGTATGGGATCGGCCGCCTCTTTACCGATGCTTACTCTAGACGTGCGTTCATATAGAAATGATTTCACCCAGAAGGTGGCATCATTAGAGAAGCAAAAATCATTTGCTAACGTGGCGCATAGTTTATGATGGTCCACCAAGTCCAATGCTGTCTATCTGGATTTTCAGATCTAAGAGGGCCGTTTCTGTACTATGGTTAGGCCTGAATCTGGATTTTCTGGCTTCAAGGAGTTGGTTTTGTTCAAGATGGGCTTGAATTTGATTGTAAGCTATTTCGTCAATAATCTTGAGCAAGAATGGCACTGTGGTTAGACGGTAGTTTGCGGGTACTGTTGCATCAAGAGATGCTTTTTTTAGTAGTGGGGCCACCCACGCTTCTGTTATACTTGCCGGGACTGTATTTGCATTGAATGAAGCGTTCACAAAACTGGTGATGATAGGGGTGAGGAGAGGGGCACAGAGTTTAACTAGGAGGGCAGGAAAGTTATCCCCTTTGCAGTTTCATGCTTTTAGTTTAGAAATAGTGTCTGCCACTGTGTCTTGGGTCACTGGTGTAAATTGGAATCTTGGGTTCACATTTTCCTTAGTTTTATTAGGATTAGTATTCAATACATGTTTTTCAGCTAGGATTTTTCTTTTTGTGAGGATTTTCTTTTGGAGTAGCTCAATTTTTGAGGCTAGTGCATTTTGGATGGTCATGCACCATTCCTTGCTGGAGTTAACAGGTGGAGTGGCTGGGATTGGATTTTCCAATTCTTTAAGAATGGAGTAGAGGTCTTTAGAGTTGGACGTTGCATTGCTAATATGCATATTATATACCTTAGCCTTATGGGTAATAATTGCCGCTTTGTAGATTTTATTGGCAGCTCTGAATGCATCGGCAGCGTCTATTGTAGGGAATTATTTGTTGATATGTTCAAGCAATCTTTTAGTTTGTCTCAGCGAGACAAGTTCCTCATTAAATCAGATGTTCTTTTGTTTGTCGGCACAGCATGTTTTGGTTGTTAAAGGTGCTACTGTGTCAATAGTGGTGATAAGGCACTTGTGGTAGGTCTCTGCTAGAGAACAGGGGTTGTTACTAGAGAACATGTTGGAGGACAGTGCCTCAGTTATGATGGGGGCTAGATTCTCAACAGTGAGGTTACAAGTATTTCTTGTTTTGGAATTATCTGTTGCTTTAGCCATATAAGGGCTTGAGTCCTTGCTAGTAAGGGAGAAATTGATGCTATGGTGGTCCGTCCAATCAAGGGGTACAATTGACTCAATAGATGTTTTAGAATTGACCATAAGTATCCAATCCAAAGTACGTCCTTTGGTATGGGTAGGGGCGTTCACTAGCTGTATGAAGTTCATATCTTGGGAGTGTCGTATATAGGGCTTCTGCTTTACAGTCTTGCTTATCATTGAAGCCTAGGTTAATTTCACCTGGGATGATCGATTTGGTATTAGGTCTGATGTGGGGAGCTAGCATCAAAGATATGTCTAGGTCCAGGTGGGTATTGCTATTAGGTGATCTGTATATGACCAAGAGGCTGAAATTGATTTTCTGGTCAGTAGCGAGTTTGGCTAAGATGAGTTTTTAACCTGCTATTTCTTCAATAGGGCAAGATCTGATTTGCAAATTGGGTTTGGCTATTATGACCATCCCCCCTCCTTGTGCAGAAGATCTGTCAGACCTGATGATGTTGTAATCGGATGGGATGGCCAGGGTTAGTAGGGGTCCAGAAGCTTGGTGCAACCAGGTCTCTGTAACTACTAGTCGGACCAGTTGTTGTTCGATAATAAGGTCATGGATTTTTATGGCGTGAGCTCCTAGTGATCGGGCATTGATGAGGGCACCTTTAATGTACAGGATGGCTCTATTGGAGGTTCTGCGGTGGGGGTTTGAGTCTGGTCATCAATGGCATTAGTGAAATGTTTGGCCGAGGCTCCAGACGGCGTCTTATGTTGTTTGTTGCTAGGGAAAGGATTGGGTTTAGGCTGTATGGGTAAGGCACAGGCTGAATTGAAATTGATGGGGGTCAGCTAGGTGCGTGATCTTAGGTGATGTAGTCTAATGGTACCGTGAATCGGGTAGGTTGTTGAATTGAGTGTATTATTTAGGGTGTCTGGGTCAGAGTGTGAATACTCTAGAGGAGAGAAGTAGTGGGGATTACTCTAGAGCTAAGCTGTCCATTACGGGAGGTGATAAGAGGGAATCTAACAACTTATTCTACTCATTATTTAACCATTATGGTGGGCAGTACAGGTTCGGCAAGGCAAAGCTGGCTAGCCTGGTGATTGTAGGTGAGCGGAACGAAAGTATTGCAAAGCAAAAGCCAGCCTATGTAAAAGGTCACATTAGCACAATACATTCCATGTGGGCACATACAATAACATAGTAGCATAGCATCATGACAAGAGAACCACGGCCACTAGTGGCACTGGTGGCAACTGGGCTGCAGAAGAGCACAGATAGTATAGTATATTCAAGGGTAACAGATGACAGTGGGTCATATGCACATGTTTAGCAAGGGTAGTGGATCACATGTAATGCAATAGAAAGCAAACTCATAGAAATGCAATATTTGCAAGAGGACTGTGATCACGCATTGAGTAGAAGCTAGACAGCACGAAAGTGAGCAAGCAGGCAATTTGCTGTGGTATACTTATGCTAGCCAGCAGCAATATGTGGTATGGCTAACGTAGGCTTAAATTAGGCATATAATTAATTATTATTACACACTAGTATTGTCCAGGCTAATCCGACAATCAAAGGCAGTGTCGTGACTACAGCGGTGTCATAAGGGCATTGCTATTGCTCATATGACCATTTAAGACAATATGTTAGGCTAGGCATATATTCGAGAAGCACTAATTAATTATCGGTTCTTATAAAGTATCTGAGGAGACAGAGTTGCATAACAATACTTGGAAGATGATCATTGCTTACGACATTACAAACATGGATACTGTACATGAGCAGTGGGGCTATATAGTTTCATCCGAGTGTGGTTTATCTGATGTACCAATAGATGACTAGTTTCTTGAAAGCCTTATCTCATTCAGAACCTTTATGTTCTGTCTCTTCAGTGTGACATGTCTGATGACCTGCACCTATGCCAGCTACTCCAGTACCCAGGATCTTCAATGGAAATGAAGGACCCCTGCAGGAGCCAGTTAGTCTCCCGAAGACTGGCTGTCAAGAGGAAAAGGACCTATCATGTCCATGAGCCCTTGCATGGCAACTCAGCAGCACCAGTTTTGAAATGCTGCTTCTTCGAACAGCACCTTGAAATACCAGGATCTTTGCATAGAACTGACCCGGACCTCTACTTCAACTGCAGGAAGAATAGTTTTTCTTAATTACCTGACCCAGTGGTGCCCACAGAATTGAACTGGTTTGACTGTTGAAAGTAACCTGTTGAACTGCACTGTTCTGACACCCCATCAGACCGCGCAGAGCTTCACATTGAATCCGACTCAATGCCGACATGCCGCCTACATCAATGCGATTCACCACATTTGCACCAGGTTCAACCCACACACACACATATCTGAGACGTCAAGTTTGACAGCCTGAAAATAAAGTACTTCTGAGAGGCCTAATTCCCCCTGGTTCATTGCTGGATTTGTGCTACTGGTTTTATAGTCAGTTATTTTGCATGTTGGCCTGTTTAACTAAGGTACATGTTTTTATTGAACCCTAATTGGGCATTCATTTTATGAAACCTTGCACTCTTGTTCTTTGGGTTACTGCTGTCATCACATTCACACCAGTCTTCAGAGTATAGCCTTCCCTCTGTGCACCTTACCACAAAAGACAAAGACGCTATATCTCTTGACTGTGCGTGTTTCATCATTATCATTTGCAAACACTGTTGGTTTGTAGTGGTGCAAGGTCTGAGTGGGCGTTTTAGCCACTAGTCACCTTTCCACTCCTACAGTGCAGTAGTCATTTTGAGGCCATTATAAAGAGGTAAAAAGACAGTTATCTCTTATGCACCCCATCACCACCATACCCATGTAATGCTTAAAAGGCTCATCATTGACAATGTTGTGCATCAATGACACTAGTGGTATGATCCGCTACTGTACATGATCACTTTCAAAATCACATTGAAGGTGACAATTGACAGAAATAAAATTACAAAAATATGTTTTGAAAGGTTAACACTTGTGGCTCTGGTATTACAGGAATACTGCTGGTGATAGATTGGCAATACCACTAGTGCCCGTTGTAAGCTCTGAATAATGCAGATTTGCAGAACTACCACAGGCTGAGATAGTGTTTACTGCTGGCAATGTTCCTGCCAAAAAAATCGGCTAAGCTCATAATGGTCCATTTCTGCTTCAAGTCAAAGGGCCTCATTACGACCCAGGCGGTAATCTTCCGTCATTACCGCCATGGCGTAATGAGCGTTTACGCCGTGGGCCGATGGCGTAAAGAGCGCCACATTACGACCCATCGCGCACGAGCATTACGCCATGGCGGTAATGCAATTAATGCCATGGCGGAAAAGGCCCCTACCGGCATCGTAAAGCGAGCAAGGTGCACCTCCGCCACCGTAATTAGCGGCCACCGTAATTAGCGGCCACCGTAATTAGCGGCCACCGTAATTTGCGGTGGCCGTAAAAAGCTGAACAGGAAATAGCGTCATCGCGCCGGAACGGGAAACAGCACGTCGGCCATCTTTAAAAACACAATCCATTGCCATCCTACCGAACAACACCAGACCCAACCCTGACACCTGTCCCAGCCAATCAGCCACCCATCCAAGTACCCCAAAATGCCAAAAGTTGTAAAGAAGGCATGTGACCGCCAGCGCCAGGAGAGATTCAGCCGGGAGGAACTCTGCATGCTTGCGGAGACCCTGCAAGACAACGCAGGTGTCGTTTTCTCCCCGGAAATGACCAGGACAGCGATAGCGAAGAAGAAGGCCATCTGGGCCCTGGTGGCCGAGCGCGTCAGCGTGGTGGGGACCGTACCCCGCACCCCACAGCAGTGCAAGAAGCGCTGGGATGACCTACGCATACGGGTCAGAGCCGTCATCTCTGCAAACCGCAACCTTGCCCTGGGTACTGGTGGAGGGTCGGAATCCCCACTAAAACTCCAACCGTGGGAGGAGATCTGTGCAACCACGATTGGCATGGAATCCATTGAAGGCGTTGGAGGGATGGAAAGGGGAGCTCCGACATCAGGCGATGAAGGTAGGTGCCTCAAACAAGACATGCCATAGTCACTGCAGTCCATTCATGTGTAGCACAAGGTTGCCCTACAGTGTAAATGCAACACATTTCAACACTGCCCATAGCCACATGCGAGCACTACCCTGTATACACTGCTGGCACCCGCATACCTGCATCCACATTCCACACTAAAAGGAGACAACCTGCATGGCCCTGCCTGATATCTGCCTCATCTACTGACCAGAATAATGTCAATCATTGTCATTCCAAAGTCCGCAGACCCATCAATAACGCCCTCCCTCCTTTGCTCCACCACAGGCACAGATTCACACCCCGAGGACCAGGACACCCCTGCGACGAAGAGAGCCAAGAAGGCCATCAATACCGTCCCCGCACCCTCAACCTCAGCTGCATTGAGGCAGACCCCACAACAAGCAGGACCGACTGCGAGCATACCGGACGTCCCACCGGCAAGCACCCCTGTAGGCAGCAGGCCAGCAGCAGCTGCTCCACCTCTACCGACATTGCCTGCCACAGAAGGCACCGGGTCAGCCGCCAGCAGCAACATCGGTAAGACAGCTGCAATAGCTGCATGTTCAGACTCAGACATGGAGCACAAGGTCAGAAGCCCCACTGACCTACTACATTCCCCCTGTTTCTCAGACGCCAGCCCCCATGAGGATCACACACAGGGGCACACAGAGGTAGAGGAGTGGCCTTCCACCCCATGTCCAGTCCTCACTCCACAGGAAGGGAGCAGCCCCTCCATCACACCACCAGCACTGGCCATGGGCCAGCAGGGGCAGCAGTCCCTCGAGGACATCACAGAACGGCAGCAACAACTGTCCACGATGCTGACTGAGCATGCCGCGGAATGTGTGGGGGCTAGGGCAACCATTGAACAGGCCACGGAGACCCTAAGGGCCGAAGTAGCGCAGAGCACTGCCACCCTGAGGGATGCCATGCAGGCCATGTCCAGGGACATCTGTGCTGAACTTGCCGCCTTGCGTCGTGCGCTCACTGAGCACACCCACACCCTACAGGACGTGCATGCACGGGGGCAGGCAGGGACATCCTCCACTGCCAGTTCTGCACAGAGCAGCCCCGTGCGACGTGCCGGACGTAACCTGCGCTCCACAGCCAGGGGTGCCCCGGGGGCTGGGAGAGGGGGCTTGTAACAGCCTGTGGCCACTGTCACAGGCATCTGTTGACACCTACATGGGGTGTGTTGGGGTGTGCAGGGGGGAGGTGGGGGGGGTGTGTTGGGGTGTGCAGGGAGGAGGTGGGGGGTGTGTTGGGGTGTGCAGGGGGGAGGTGGGAGGGGGTGTGTCACGACGTTTCATAGTTTGAATACACTTTTTTCTTTCAGAAAAAGAATTGTGTGGACATTTTCATTGCGTATGTGTGCTTTATTGGTGTACAGTCCACAGTGTGCATGTCCCAGAGCCACACAGTGCCCCAAGTGCAGTCACCATGTGATACACACCAGCCGTGTGTGCTAGAAGCAGTGGTCGATGATACTTTGGCGCATTGCACGCCCCTCCTGTGCATCGCCTCCTCCATGGGGTGCCGCCCCATCTGCACCCTCCTCATCCTCATCGTCAGGTGGTTGCAGTTCTGCGTCAGGGGGCAGGGGCACATTCCGTCTGACGCACATATTGTGTAGCATGACACATGCCATGACGATCTTTGCCACCTTCTCATGGCCATACAGGAGTGCCCCACCAGACCTGCTGAGGCTTCGGAACCGTGCCTTCAATAGGCCGAATGTCTGCTCTATGACCACACGAGTACGTGTATGTGCACGGTTGAAGTCCTCCTCGTGCTGGTTCTGCGGGTTCCGGACTGGTGTAAGGAGCCACCTCTTCAGGGGATAGCCTGCATCACCTGTATGTAGGCGAGAATGTATGTGTCAGTCATGTTGTCTGATCAAGAACATGATGTTCCACCATGGCTTGCATCCAAATGTTACTTTGGCTCACTTCTACATGCACTAATTGATTAACACAATGCTACCACTATATGCTCATGGCTCCCATGGCCTGTTTTGCATGCCATCACCCAATGTATGCAGAGGGGTTGTGTGCATTGTGAGTGCCCGTCCTCTGTCTCCGTTCTCTGTGTTACTCACAGCCAGGTGGAGTATGCATCCCCCCCCTTTCAGCCAGGTGGAGTATGCATCCCCCCCCTTTCAGCCAGGTGGAGTATGCATCCCCCCCGCCTTTCAGCCAGGTGGAGTATGCATCCCCCCCTTTCAGCCAGGTGGAGTATGCATCCCCCCCCTTTCAGCCAGGTGGAGTATGCATCCCCCCCCTTTCAGCCAGGTGGAGTATGCATCCACCCCCCCCTTTCAGCCAGGTGGAGTATGCATCGGTACGTCATTCACCTGCCCACTTCCATGACATTGGACTCACCGAGTAGCCAGGATCTTGGCCCTGCATGTCGCTCCATGTAGCGTGGTATTGTGGAGTTCCTCAGGACCATTGAATCATGGGTTGATCGGGGGAATCGGGCACAACAATGTGTGATGATCTTGTTGGAGTCACAGACCATTTGCACGTTGATTGAGTGGAACTGTTTCCGGTTGCGGTACGGTACCTCCATGGCACGTGGAACCACCAATTCCACATGGGTGCAGTCGATGGCACCAATGCAACCGGGTATGCCGGCTAGTGCATGGAAACCCACTTTGGTGTTTGCAATCTCCTGGCCAGTCCGTGGTAATGAGATGTGGTCGTCTGTGTGCTTGAGGAGGGCATCGAGCACTTGGATGAGTGTTCGTGAGAATAATGGTTGTGAAATGCCATGCAGGTGCCCCACTGTGTGCTGGTAGGTGCCTGTGGCCAGGAAGTGCAGTACAGACACTACCTTCAGTAGGGGGGGGATGGCGGTTGGAGTTTCTATCATGCTGACGATGTCGTTGTGTGTCATGTCTACGATGGCGGTGATGGTGTCCCGGTCCAAACGGTACAGGGTGTGGATCTGCTGAGCAGTGAGGTTGAATGGATTGGCTCTGATGCGTGGGATTGGGGGCTGCCTGCGTGGTGGCACTGGCTGTGCTGGTGGGGCTTGCTGGGCCTGCCTTGCCCTCCTTCTCCTCCTGCGTCTCCTCTGTGCTGCCTGTTGTTGTTGTTGTTGTTGTTGTTGTAGTTGCTGTTGTAGCACATGTATTGCTATCAGGTCCTCCAGCCCCAACATTGCTAGTCGTATTGATATCATTGTGGAGTGTGACTGGGTGTGGGAAGGGGTGGGGTGTGCTCTTTTTGTACTTCCTGAGTCTGTATTGCCTTCACCTGTGCTGTTTCTGTGCACCTGTGGCAGCTGCATTCACTTAACATGGCCCTTTACGGTTGGTTCGCGATGGCGTTATTAGCACCATGGCGGTAAGGTACTTAACGGGCTGGGTGATGGCGTTAGGTGCATGTCCGCTTGGGTCGGCATTTGCGTACCTTTCCGCCATGGCGCTAAATACGGTGTGGGCGGTCGCGTGCGTGCACCCTTAGCGCAGTTAGCGGCAGCGTTAACTACGATGCCGCTAATGTCATCGTAGTTAACGGTCACGGGTCATGATCGGACCTGGCGGAAAATGATGGCGGTAACCATTTACCGCCATCGTTTTTCACTTAGCGCCAGGGTCGTAATGAGGCCCAAAGACTGCCACTACATCCGTATTTCAAAACAACCTTACCCTCTCCTTGCCTCTATTCTCTTTTCATTACAAACTAATAAAAAAAAAAATCAAACATTGTGTTGCACACAAATTTCTCGGTCACAGGGCTCACTGCATTGTCGGATGCAGTAGTTCAACATGCTGGTGAACATTTCGGGAGCGGGCAACAGAAGACCAGCGTGCAGCGGAAGAGTGGCATATGGGTTGAAGTTGTGGCATGGGTGACGGGTGTTGGAACTGTCCCCTGCACCAACAGGGTCTGCAGCAAAAGGTGGTATGACCTCAAGGGAAGGGTTCATAGCCTGATTTCCAAGCACAGGAGGGAGTGTGCTGTCACCGGATGAGGCATGGTGGACCCCCCCTTTGCCTCATGCCCTGCGAGGAGAGAGCCAGCAGCATCCTGCATATGGAGGGCATTGAGGGGATAGGAAGTGCCAAGGCTGGAGCAGGGATGCAACATGATGGCAGCAATTACAACTGCATGTACATGTGCATGTACTCCCCATATGCATGCGTCCACCAGCATAGCTGCACAGAATGAGAATGGGAACCGATTGACACATGGCATGCACAGCAAATGGGCAGTAAGCACACACACACACGTCAGGGATGTGGGTGTAGGTACCGAAGCACGTGCAATGCAGCTGAAATGTTCATGCATGCACATGGACACATGACAAGCACCCATATGTGCCAAGATCGTCTACATCAGAAAGTGATGCCCCACCACACCCATGACAAAAACCCACCTTGGCAGGTCAACAGTTAAGGTGATGCATGCACAGTGTACACACTCAGCAGCCACCACCGCCACCACCACATACATGCATGGGCACTCATTAGAACAGTGGCACCCAAGCAAACCACATGAAATGTTGACCTCTGAGACACACACAATATGGCATGAGTGTAATACAAGCCCACAAACATGTAAACTAGATGACTAACAGCATGTTATTACATTTCCAATAGCAACACAGTCCTCAGACAGAGACGAGGTTGGTCCCTCGACTGCAGGAAAATCCTCTGCCCCCAATCCTGCACAGGCCAAACCATTCAACAGAATGAGCAACCAGCACCACCAGCACCAACCCCACCTGCACCTCCACTTCCACCTTTCACCACCGTGAAGATCCTATCAATCCCTGAGGGGGACACAACACCCATGCCAGCAGACAGTGGCCCACCCTACAGCCAGGCAAGTGACACAGCTGTCACTACTGCTCCCAGTGCTATGCCACCGATACTGCTGGCATTGACACACATACTGTGACTGTGACAGCAGTTGTCGGGGGAAATTCTGCCGGGGTCGGCCGGGCCGTCCGCAGACCTCCAGGCAGGGAGGCCCCAACTCCTCCCGTGTATATCCCAGATGAGACAGAGTATGAGGCACACACAAGGAGCAAGGTGACTTCTGCTGTTTATTAGACAAACGGCAGGGATGGGTCAAGGAGCGTACGCGTTCGTCCTGACACACACACAATCGTGGGGCTCGCAGGTCCTTTTTACTGTATTATGACGCGCTACTTGCGTCACTTCAGAAAGTTAACAAAAACCTATCGCCACTCTTAATTGGATGCTCGAGTGGTAGGTTTAGTATAGCACACATATAGAGAACGATGTTAGTGGATAAAGGGTAGTCAGGTGATATATCTGGGTTGTCCCTACAATTAGATACACGAGAATTGTTACATGAAGACTCCTGAGGATTGGTTAAAGCTATTTGCGTCAGTGATAAGAGCCCCATGTTCTGATTGGTGCACCCGTGAGCTCCCCAGCCTGGGACCACCGCTGTTCCCAGCTCTCGGTGTACCTGCAATTTGCAACAATGTTTCACTATGGGTACATGCAGACAATGTGAGGATTTATTCATAGCTGGAAGGCTGACCGCTCCCACTGTCGCAAATGTCCATTGAGCCTTTCAATTGTATCTGCCTGTGTCTTGTGGCGAGGGATCCAGACGCCTCTTTTATCCTGGACTTGGCATCTCGTCAGGTTCGGCTTGGTCACGTGAGGTGGGACCGTGTTTGAGGCAGAATTCTGCACAATTAATATTGCTTTTCCACTGTGTGTCTGGTTTAATTTGTAGGTGTGACTTTAACGTTGGTGCGCGGAGTGCGAGGTTGCAACATCGTGCCTTTGATGATTTGTTCTTTGAATGTGGGTTTGCAACATTGCGACCTTGGCTGTTTGCTTCGCCGGGCTCATTCTTGCAGGATCAGCAACCTGACTTTTGCTTTGTTAATGTCCACGGGAGCTCTTGCTTGAGGCCTACTTGGGCCTGGGGCATAAGTGATCCGTTTGGTGCATGGGTGCTTTAGGTTATAGTGGCATATAGTTCCATGACCAGTATCGTGTCTTCATTATACTTCTCATAGTGGTAACTGGTTGCAAGGGATGCGTGAGCAAGCTTTGTAGATAAGTTCATGACGCGTCTTGCGTTTCTGCATTCTAAAAGCCTATGTAAAAATAATAAAGATGCACGTCCGTGAATATGCCTGTCGCCTACGTCATAGCACTGAGTATATTCTTCGTGTAGATCGGTGTGGGAATGTCCAGTGTGTATATTTGTACAGCTGTGCTTCCCGTTGTCTAGGTCGTCATGGCATCTCTAACGACGTGTAGATTTTAGTCTAGTTGGTCCGTGCCGCAGGTGTCGGCATGGCCAGTGCGGGCTGCTGGGCAGGCAGATGGACACATCCGTATGTTCCTGTACCAGGGTATTTGGTCGTCTGGTAAATGGACAAACTCTTCTCGTGGCGGGTGTCTGGGTCGTGACCCTTTAGGCCAAGCGCGAGAGGTGAAGGACGGGAGCCTGGTCTTCCATTCTCCCACTTCAGTCCCCCCTCTGGTCGACTTGTCGACCACAAACATATCCTTCTCGTTATCTCCTCTTACTCGCCATATCTTAGTTATTCCTCCTAGATGTCCATAATGGTTTACATGATCTTCGAATGACCAATACATATATTCACAGGTTCCTCCAGGAGTACAGTATACCCATTTCCCTATGTAGCTCCTGGGGTTTCTTGGGTTCTCGGTCTTCACTGATGGTGGGTCTAGATGGTTGGTGATGATTTGGGTGCGCAACTTCTCCCTCTCCTTTATTATCACGCCTGTATGTTGGCCGTCATCTGCTGGCATCAAGGGGTGCATACCCACCATTTCCAGTAACTCGTCAGTGGTACGTGCCTTCCGGGCCTTCCAAAATCTAATTATGATCAGCGTAGCTCCAGCCAAAATAGTGCAACCCACTATTATTTTCAGTCCATCTGACAGCCAAGATGGCATCCATGACCATAATAGTGAAAACCAGCTCTTATCCTTGTTTACACCGCTACTTTCATCCATCATTTTGGAGTGCATCTGGGCCAATTGTGAAACTGCTTCTGTCAGCGTACCATTGTCAGCATCGTTGGCAGGTATAAACGTGCAGCATGATTGTCCTATCTTTGCACAAACTCCTCCTTCCATTGCTGTGAGAAGGTCCAATACATATCTGTTCTGGAGTGCTACCATCCTTATAGCTCGTAGCTCCTCCTTTATTGCGTTAAACCCATTTACTGTAGAGTTGATGGTCATCATTAGTTCCCATCTAGTTATTTGGAGCCATTTTGTGTTTGCGTAAGCCTGCAGTCCCGGGTGTATTATTGAGGAGAAGAACATTGCTGCTCTGCTGAATAGTCTGTGTTCTGGCGGTATTGAGGTTAGTGCCGTTTCCGACCTTCCCCACAGGTAATTTCCTGTCAGTGGCTCTCCTTGTCTTTTTATTCTATTTAGGACAGTATCATTGCTGTTGGTCCTGTTCCCTAGTTCCTCCTGAAGTGGTGCAGACCTCCTTTTTCTTCTGTCCCCTTCATCCATTTTGGGAAAGTTCGCCACATTGACATGCTTCTTAGGTACCACTAATGATGGTACGTTGACGTGCACCATTGTGCACACACCATTCCACAGGGGAGGCAGTGTATGGTATGCCTTTTCTCCACAGGCCCAATAATGGTCCATTATTACTGCTGTTCCCGCTCCCCCCTCAGGTAACTCCACCACATTTGCACAATTGGTGTTATATCCTACGTCCACCTCTCCTTTATGCTGGTAGCATACCTTGGGTGCAGTCAACGGTAGTATTGTTATTGGGTCTTCATCTGTTTCTACCCACGTGAGCATTGGTACATACTTGATCCATATCGTCCAACATCGGTGATTGTGTGCCTCGATAGTTGAGATAGTTTCTTTTGTTACCATGTTGCTGCCAATCACTCCTATTTCCCAGCTGTTGTCCAGATACACCTTCCCTGTTATCGTCAACAGCGGCCTCTCCCAACATCCTTGTTTACCCGGAACTTCAGTGGCCTACCAATCACATGGTAGATACTGCAGTGTTACTTTCTTTGTTTCTCCTTTTGCAGGACCACTTGTTATGTATCTGAATGCTTCAGCATGTAAACTGCTCTTGTGGTAGCTCAAATAGGTCTTGAGGAAATTGTTTTCATATGGGTATGAGTCTCGAGTTTTCCATGTCATGTGTACTACTGTCCCTTGAAATCTCCCTTTCGTTTGGAACAGTGCCAAGTATATTATGCACTGTGCTGTCTTCTCCTCTATTTCTGTGGCAACAAATGTTCGTGAAGCACTCATGGCGTATGGTATTAATGAGCAAACGTAGCAGCTGTCCTCAGTTGTCTGATTACCAATGCGGGTCATGTGTTGGTACCATATGTTGTTTGTAACGTGTGCTGAATCTTGTATATAATTATCAATACCTTTATTGTCTGAGTATGTGCTGCGTTTACCTCTAATTCGCTTGGGTGCAATATTACTAATATCACCTGACATAACACCTGTTGCAGCAGGGGACGGGGGTATATTAGGTTTAGGTGCAGCAATAAAATTAATAGCATAGCTGTACTGCCATACACAGGCAGCCAAGACCCCGGTGATCATAAAAATCCCTACTATTTTTATTACATATGCTAGTCTCACCGGCATTTTGCTCTTACCTTGCTGCAGTCCTGGCAGCGTATTCTTGCGACGTTAAAGTTGCCCGCCTAAAAATTCTCAAAAATGCTTGTTATGAAATGTTAGTTGTTTGTTTTAAGCTCTCCCTATCAAATAGTCATTCAGTGCCCAGGCGAAGAGCTGCTCCCACGCTACTCTAAGTGATCGGTCTCTTAGCACCGGCAAGTAGGGGCGGAGGTGTGGCATAGAATATTCTATGGCCAGGAGGAATGCTGTGTAGTAGACACGCACCCTTCTCTTCTTTAGGTATGTTGGCCTTTTTATTTCGTATACAAATTGGTGTGACAATTCTTCTGGGTAATTATCGTCTGGGAGTACCATCTACGCCTGGACAGTGAACTCGTTAGTTAACTTTTTCTTAACAGTACAATAATACGCAGTTCCTGTATGTGCGAGAGAAAAAGAGAACATTCACTTGTTTACATGTGTATTGGTGCAGGAAATGTCTTTTAATTCAGTTTATAACTATAATGGGGGGTCAATGGGCGGGGGGTTTGTGCTCAGATGGCGGAAGTTTTTTTACTCTTTGACCGTGTGACCATGGGGTGGGCAGTATGGGGATCACCCCTTTCTTCGTCAGTTATTGTCTCCGGGGAAGCTGGGTAGTTACACGGTAAGGGGACAATTGGGTCGTTGTCTGTGGTAGGACTTTCTTCCGCTGTCGGGGATGTTGTTGTTGTTCTTCCAATGGACCTGTCGTTGGCGCTGGGGCAGGTCTGCAGTTTGTAGATCTTTACATCGTGTAGGTGGTTCCAGGCACGCTTGTCCTTTAGTTTTACTGCTCTTGTTGATACGTCCTCTACCAGATGGGGGCCAGTGAACCTCTTGTCGTTCCACTTCCTATTGAAGTTGCGAAGTAGCACGTGGTCACCCTTTGCAAGTTTGCACAAGTTCTCCTTTTCCAATTCTGTACTTGCACCTTCTTCTTGATTTCTGGTAGACCCGCCCCGTGTGCGCTCGAGCTGTTGAGACACAAACACAACACTAGTAATCAAAGAAGACACATATTGATACATTTCATCTCCTAATACACTTGCTGAACTTTCGTGGTCAGTGAATGCCCTTGACGTTGGCGTTAGGGGAAGGCGCATTTGACGTCCAGTAACCACCTCGTGAGGGGTGAGGTGGTGGTCGGACCCTGGCCTGTTCCTCAATTCGAATAGGGCTAATGGAAGGCAATACAACCAGCTTTTCTTTGTTGTTTGTTGTATTTTTGCAATTGCCTCCTTCAATAGGCCATTCAGGCGTTCACATATACCGTTAGCCTGTGGGTGGTATGCACATGCAAATTTGTGCTTTATGCTTAGCAAGGATGTGATATGTTGGAACATTTCGTTTGCGAAATGCGGGCCATTGTCTGACCTTAAGACCTCGCACACTCCCCACCTAGGGAAGACCTCCCTTACTAGAAATTTAGCTGCTCTAAATGCATCTGGGTGTGAACAGGGCCCTGCTTCAATCCACCTAGAGAATGGGCATACTACTACAATCATATACCTATTACCTTGACATATGTTTATCAAATCAACATAGTCAATGTGAAGGTGCCGAAAAGGCCCCTCTGGCCGGGGTATGGTACCTCTTATCACTTTCAGGGTATGACCGGCCGTAAATTGTTGACATGTGAGACAATTGCTGATAAAATTTGACACATGAGAATTTAACTCGGGACAGAACCAATCTTCTCTAATTCGTGCTGCAATTATTTCCTTGCCTGTATGGGCTGGATGATGTAATTGGCTCAGGGCGGTGTTTAAAAGTGCCAACGGTATTACGACCTTCCCAGTGCCACCCTGACGCCATAGTGCGTCGGTTGGTGACATTGTACATCCTCTTTTTACCCATATTTCTTTTTCGGCCATTGGTGCAGCCGCTTGTAGCTCCATAATCTGTGTGGCTGGGAGATGGGTGTACCCTTCTCTTATCAACATCTCCCTCGCCACTCCCCTCCCTCTCCCTCTCTGTGACTCTGGGGGGTTCCATATCTCACCAAAGTATGCAGCATATTTCGCATGTGCGTCTGCTGCTGCATTCCCTTTTGAGATGTGGTCTTCACCATTGGTGTGTGCGGTACATTTTACTAGGGCTAGTTCTTGGGGGTTGTTTATTACTTCAATTAGTTCAGCCAATAAGAGGGCATGTTGCACTGGAGTGCCATCAGCTTGCCTAAACCCTCTTCTTCTCCATTTTGATAGCCCTGAGTGGACAGTGGATGTAACATATGCACTGTCGGAATATATGGTAACTCGTTTGTCAAAACTTTCCTTTAATGCCAATATTAGTGCAACCAGTTCCGCGGCTTGAGCAGAGTAATGCTGTGGTAACTGTACACATTTCATAGCCACACATACCGGCGCCTCCATCATTTTTACCACGGCTGCCCCAGTCCTCCGTATCCCATCCCCTTGATCAATAGTTGATGACCCATCAATAAACAAAAGCTCACCTCCCTCTAGTGCATTCTCTTCAACTTTTCTAGTACATGAGTACATTTCAGTTATTTGGGTGCAGTCATGGGCGTAATCTCCCTCCTCAATTGCTTCTGCTAGGAACCTTGCAGGGTTAACCGTGCTACATCTAACAATTGCTTGTTCAGCTCTAGACAAAATAATCTCATAACCTGATGCTCTCTGCGTTGTTAGTGTGGACTTAGGTTTATTCAATATTGCAAATAGTGCATGTTACACAAACAGTGTAGTTGGACACCCCATGGTTATTGCTGATGCTTTTTCCACTGCAAAAGCAGCTGCAGCGAGACCTTGTTCGCAAGGGAAGTGACCTAACATCACAGGGTCTAAGTGACCGCTGTAAAATGCTACTGGTTTATAGCCCATGCTCGTTTTTTGGGCCAACACTGCTTTCATCACTGCTGAGTCGCAATGTGAAAATATAAAAAATCGTCGTTCATAGTCTGGGGATGCCAGTACTGGAGCAGTTGATATCGCGTCTTTTAATTCGTCAAAGGCCTCCCTCATTTCCATAGTCCACCCCAACTTTTTCTCCCCTTTATTTGCTTCCCTCAAACCCTCAAGCAGGGGTCCTATGTATGAACTGTAATCAAATACCCATGCTCTACAGTAGTTGCACAGCCCCAGAAATTGCTGCAGTTCTCTCACAGTCTGTGGCGTTGGAGTGCTTGAAATGGCCTGTGCTCTTTGTGGTGCAATCTTTCTTCCATGTTGGGATATCAGTTGGCCAATGTAAAGTACCTGCTCCTGACAGTATTGTATCTTTTCCATGTCTACCTTGTACCCTTTTTCAGCCAATATCGTCAACATTTTTAAGGAGTCCTCTCTGCATTTACTTTCGTTTGTACTGCAAATTATTATGTCATCCACATACTGTAACACTGTGCTTTCCACCTCAACATTACCCAAATCCATCTGTATTACTCTATTGAAAATTGATGGTGATTCACAATACCCCTGTGGCAATCTGGTATGTTTCCACTTTGTATTTCGGTAAGTGAAGCTTGTCAAATCTTGTGAGTCTGGGTGTAATGGTATTGAGAAAAAAGCATTTTTAAGGTCAATCACTGTAAATCGTGATGCTTCTGCTGGAATGCCACACAATATTGTGGCCGGGTTTGCTGTTACTGGATATTCTGCTTCTACTATGTTGTTCAAGGGCCTGAGGTCCTGTATGAAGCGCCAAGATCCCCCTTTAGCCTTGCGCACTGGGTACACAGCTGTGTTACATGGTGATTCTGAGGGGACCAATATTCCATTGTTTATAAGGGCCGTTATGGTTTCATATATGCCCTCATCTGCCTCCTTTGACAGTGGGTATTGTTTCACTCTTGGTAGTATGGCACCTTTTTTCAATTTTATCCTTACGCCCCCTATGCTTTTTATGCATCCCACGTCGTAAGGGCTAACAGTCCATAGTGATTTGGGCACCCTTGCCATATCCTCCTTAAAGAAGGGGACTGGGGTGCATGCGGGTGCCTCAAGTGCCATTGCAATTTTCTGTGCTACTTGTTTATGAGCCACTCTTAGCCATATTTCTACACTCATCATGAACACCATTTCACCTTCCTCCTTTTCTTCTGAAAACAGCTCCTCGTCTGATACCTGGGTCAACCTGCAACCTTCTGCTAGTGCTATCACTGTCCTCCATGCTCTCCCTTCTTTATCTTGGGCGTGCACAGCAATATAATCAGCTGTTGCAATAATGCTCTCAATGTCCATTACTAACACCTTTCCTTCTGGTTCATTGACAGGTGTTTCTGGTCGGAACAGATAGGCTGCTGGCCTCCTCCATATTCTCCCTTCTATCCCTGGCATCCATGCAAATGCCATGTCTGTACCATACTGGAATAGTTCGCCATCTACTGGTTCTGCCCTAATTGCAGTCTGTCCACAGTATGCTTGCATAATCTGTCGTGCTGCGAGCATGTTAATCCCTGGGGTAGAGCATATTATGCCATCCTCTGTAAAGGAGATAGTCATATTCAACCTGTTCATTATGTCCCTTCCCAGTATATTTACTGGTGAGGCACTATAATATAAAAGCGGAACTGAAAGATCATAATCTCCAATAGATAAGGGAACGTTATCAGTAAAGGGAACCAACCCTTTAGCCCCAGAAAATCCTTGGGTGTTCATGGCTTCGCCTGACATTTTAAATTTACCTTCCCTTATGCAAGACCGGGTTGCCCCGGTGTCAACAAGGAATGATAATTTTTTGTCACCTATCGTTACCTCTATGCGTGGCTCCTCCGCACTATTAGGTGTTACTGACAGGATGGGACACACCAAGGCCGTCTGTGGGCTGTCCTATTGGGGGTACAATGATTGGCCATTCCCTGTGTTAGGGTTGTGTCCCAAGACCGTCACCCTACCCAATTGCGTTTGTTGTGTTTGGGGTTGTTGTATTTGCGCTACTTGTTGTTGTGTGATTTGTTGTTGTGGGTCACTTCCTTGTTGTAAAGTCTGCTGTTGTTGTATGGCAAAAACAAAGAGGTGGTGGCTGGAAGGTTTAGAATGAATCGTAACCACTGGCGTTGCTCTGGGCAACCCTCCAGACCACCGTTCTTCGCCTGCCAAGCCATTACAGAAGGGAAAAGACCATATGCAAATCAGGCTTGGCCCCACCCCAAAAGGGGCAGTCCAGCCCGAACTGCTAGGTCACATTCCCTCTGCACGAGACCACAAGCATCCCCAAACATGTTTCGCCCTTGTTGGGGCTCATCAGTGAGGAGTAGCTTGGGTCTCTAGGCCCAGCAGGCACGGGACCCACGTCTGGGCATACCTGTCCCACTCGGGGTGACACAGCAAAAACAAAGAGGTGGTGGCTGGAAGGTTTAGAATGAATCGTAACCACTGGCGTTGCTCTTGGCAACCCTCCAGACCACCGTTCTTCGCCTGCCAAGCCATTACAGAAGGGAAAAGACCATATGCAAATCAGGCTTGGCCCCACCCCAAAAGGGGCAGTCCAGCCCGAACTGCTAGGTCACATTCCCTCTGCACGAGACCACAAGCATCCCCAAACATGTTTCGCCCTTGTTGGGGCTCATCAGTGAGGAGTAGCTTGGGTCTCTAGGCCCAGCAGGCACGGGACCCACGTCTGGGCATACCCGTCCCACTCGGGGTGACACAGCAAAAACAAAGAGGTGGTGGCTGGAAGGTTTAGAATGAATCGTAACCACTGGCGTTGCTCTGGGCAACCCTCCAGACCACCGTTCTTCGCCTGCCAAGCCATTACAGAAGGGAAAAGATCATATGCAAATCAGGCTTGGCCCCACCCCAAAAGGGGCAGTCCAGCCCGAACTGCTAGGTCACATTCCCTCTGCACGAGACCACAAGCATCCCCAAACATGTTTCGCCCTTGTTGGGGCTCATCAGTGAGGAGTAGCTTGGGTCTCTAGGCCCAGCAGGCACGGGACCCACGTCTGGGCATACCCGTCCCACTCGGGGTGACACAGCAAAAACAAAGAGGTGGTGGCTGGAAGGTTTAGAATGAATCGTAACCACTGGCGTTGCTCTGGGCAACCCTCCAGACCACCGTTCTTCGCCTGCCAAGCCATTACAGAAGGGAAAAGACCATATGCAAATCAGGCTTGGCCCCACCCCAAAAGGGGCAGTCCAGCCCGAACTGCTGGGTCACATTCCCTCTGCACGAGACCACAAGCATCCCCAAACATGTTTCGCCCTTGTTGGGGCTCATCAGTGAGGAGTAGCTTGGGTCTCTAGGCCCAGCAGGCACGGGACCCACGTCTGGGCATACCCGTCCCAATCGGGGTGACACAGCAAAAACAAAGAGGTGGTGGCTGGAAGGTTTAGAATGAATCGTAACCACTGGCGTTGCTCTGGGCAACCCTCCAGACCACCGTTCTTCGCCTGCCAAGCCATTACAGAAGGGAAAAGACCATATGCAAATCAGGCTTGGCCCCACCCCAAAAGGGGCAGTCCAGCCCGAACTGCTGGGTCACATTCCCTCTGCACGAGACCACAAGCATCCCCAAACATGTTTCGCCCTTGTTGGGGCTCATCAGTGAGGAGTAGCTTGGGTCTCTAGGCCCAGCAGGCACGGGACCAACGTCTGGGCATACCCGTCCCACTCGGGGTGACACAGCAAAAACAAAGAGGTGGTGGCTGGAAGGTTTAGAATGAATCGTAACCACTGGCGTTGCTCTGGGCAACCCTCCAGACCACCGTTCTTCGCCTGCCAAGCCATTACAGAAGGGAAAAGACCATATGGGGGTGGGACCAAGCCTGATTTGCATATGGTCTTTCCCCTTTTGTAATGGCTTGGCAGGCGAAGAACGATGGTCTGGTGGGTTGCCCAGAGCAATGCCAGAGGTCAAGATTTATTCTAAACCTTCCAGCCATCAACTCTTTTGTTTTGTCATTGTCACCCCGAGTGGGAAGGGTATGCCCAGACGTGGGTCCCTTGCTTGCTGGGCATAGAGACCCAAGCTACTCCTCACTGATGATGCCCAACAAAGCTGAAACATGTCTGGGGATGCTTGTGGTCTCGTGCAAAAGGGATGTGACCTAGCAGTTCGGGCTGGACTACCCCTTTGGGGGTGGGACCAAGCCTGATTTGCATATGGTCTTTCCCCTTTTGTAATGGCTTGGCAGGCGAAGAACGATGGTCTGGTGGGTTGCCCAGAGCAATGCCAGAGGTCAAGATTTATTCTAAACCTTCCAGCCATCAACTCTTTTGTTTTGTCATTGTCACCCCGAGTGGGAAGGGTATGCCCAGACGTGGGTCCCTTGCTTGCTGGGCATAGAGACCCAAGCTACTCCTCACTGATGACGCCCAACAAAGCTGAAACATGTCTGGGGATGCTTGTGGTCTCGTGCAAAAGGGATGTGACCTAGCAGTTCGGGCTGGACTACCCCTTTGGGGGTGGGACCAAGCCTGATTTGCATATGGTCTTTCCCCTTTTGTAATGGCTTGGCAGGCGAAGAACGATGGTCTGGTGGGTTGCCCAGAGCAATGCCAGAGGTCAAGATTTATTCTAAACCTTCCAGCCATCAACTCTTTTGTTTTGTCATTGTCACCCCGAGTGGGAAGGGTATGCCCAGACGTGGGTCCCTTGCTTGCTGGGCATAGAGACCCAAGCTACTCCTCACTGATGACGCCCAACAAAGCTGAAACATGTCTGGGGATGCTTGTGGTCTCGTGCAAAAGGGATGTGACCTAGCAGTTCGGGCTGGACTACCCCTTTGGGGGTGGGACCAAGCCTGATTTGCATATGGTCTTTCCCCTTTTGTAATGGCTTGGCAGGCGAAGAACGATGGTCTGGTGGGTTGCCCAGAGCAATGCCAGAGGTCAAGATTTATTCTAAACCTTCCAGCCATCAACTCTTTTGTTTTGTCATTGTCACCCCGAGTGGGAAGGGTATGCCCAGACGTGGGTCCCTTGCTTGCTGGGCATAGAGACCCAAGCTACTCCTCACTGATGACGCCCAACAAAGCTGAAACATGTCTGGGGATGCTTGTGGTCTCGTGCAAAAGGGATGTGACCTAGCAGTTCGGGCTGGACTACCCCTTTGGGGGTGGGACCAAGCCTGATTTGCATATGGTCTTTCCCCTTTTGTAATGGCTTGGCAGGCGAAGAACGATGGTCTGGTGGGTTGCCCAGAGCAATGCCAGAGGTCAAGATTTATTCTAAACCTTCCAGCCATCAACTCTTGTATTGTCATTGTCACCCCGAGTGGGAAGGGTATGCCCAGACGTGGGTCCCTTGCTTGCTGGGCATAGAGACCCAAGCTACTCCTCACTGATGACGCCCAACAAAGCTGAAACATGTCTGGGGATGCTTGTGGTCTCGTGCAAAAGGGATGTGACCTAGCAGTTCGGGCTGGACTACCCCTTTGGGGGTGGGACCAAGCCTGATTTGCATATCGTCTTTCCCCTTTTGTAATGGCTTGGCAGGCGAAGAACGATGGTCTGGTGGGTTGCCCAGAGCAATGCCAGAGGTCAAGATTTATTCTAAACCTTCCAGCCATCAACTCTTTTGTTTTGTCATTGCTGTTGTTGTATGCCCTGCTGTTCTTGTGATATCCTAGGTTGTGCCTGTTCATTCCATGCTGGTGTTCCTGGCCTGACCCTACACGTACGTGACATGTGTCCTAATAATCCACAACTCCAACACACGGGTGGTTCCCTGCTTTGCCATGGGAAGCTCCCTGTGTTGTCCTGGTATACTGGTTGCCCTGTGGGGTAGGAATTTCTAAGTCCTCCCACCTGCTGTTGGGTATTGTATCCGTATCCTCTCCCTCTCATAAATCCTCCTCTCCCCCTGTTATAACTATAATACCCAGCTCCTTGCATTGGGTACCCTCCTCCCATGTTTGGTGCGTGAGATTGCAGTTGCGGCACTTGTTGTGTTATAGACTGTGGAGGTGCTACTTGAGCCGGATCTTGTGCAGCCACTACTTGTGTGGGGCTTTGGGCCATTGGTGTGGGCGTAGTTATTAGTGCCCCTTCCATTGTATATTTAGTAAGTTTTTTCTGTACTAGTTTAGCCTCTTCTGTTTTCCTGTCCTCTTCTTTTTGTTTCATTTTTCCTTGCCATGTCCTGCAGTGATGTACTATAGTCAGTTGTATTTCTGGCCATGGTTTTGCTTCCATTCCCACTACTTTCTTTAGTTGTTTCTGAACTCCTTCTGGGAGCCCTTGTACTAGTATATGATAAAATATGGCTGGTGTTTTGTCCCATTGTTCTCTAGTTTCCATGCGCCACTTCTCTTGAATATCCTGGATATAATCAACAGGATCCTCATTCTCACGCATCTTACGGGAAGTAATTGCTCCTATGTCTGATGTGTCTGGGTACTGTACTCTCAGGGCCTGCCATAGCGCATGTCTGCAGTTTGCAAATGGTGCCCCATCATGCGATGTGTTTGTTATTGTTACCCCATGGAATCCCGCTCTCTTCCAAATGTCATCCGCTCTATCCCCTAATATTGATATTAACAGTCCCTTCACATCTCCTACTGCTAGTTTCTGTCCTGCGGTGTGTTTTTCCATTTCATATATCCACTTACCCACACCTCCACTTAGTGATGGGAGTCTACATTTTATATTTTCTTTGTCTGTATGCTTCCAAGGGACGTACTGTGGTCTAACCCCTCCTCTCTCCAACAGTGGCATTAAGTTGTGTCTTGTGTCACCCTTTACTTTCCATAATATCGAGTCCTCACACCCCTCTTCCCCTTCTGTTTCCCTTACCTCTTCAATTTCCTCCTTATTACCCCTGTTCCTAACTCCTTCTCCATCCTTTTCCCTCCTTTCGTCATTTCCTGTATTTAATGTGGGCATGTTTATTTGTCTGCCTTGCCTGCGACTAGGGAGGTCCCTAAGCCGACATGCATAAGGTGTAAGTTCGTCCATGAAGGGCGCGAGCTTTATTCTGTGCAGTGAGCGTGCGGTGGTTCAACATGTAGGGTGTGATGTGGGAGGGCGTGATGGTGATGTGGGTGGAGTGGTTTCATGGGTTTGTGTTTCCCCTATTCCTTTCACTCCCTCCTTACTTCTCTCCAGCTCCTCCCATCTTCTACTCATCCATGGCGAATCTATGTTTGTTCTAGTGAGGTATAGTTTATCTAAGCTTTCCCTTTCACTCTTTCTTCCATCCTTCTCCATTCCTTCTTCCTCCTCACTGCAAAAGTCATTCATAAATGGCATCCCCCACTCTGCCTTTTTCCCTTTTATTGTTACTGTTTCTAAGTCTATTAGGTCTCTTTCTCCCCTTCCGTTGTTACCAACTGTTCCCCCTAGTGCTGATGTTGTTGCTACCTCTCTACTTTTATATACATCTCCCCATCTTTCACTCTCCCTACTCCTCCCTTCTCTTCCCCCTTCACTTCTCTCCTCCATTTCCCTACTATTTTCCTCCCTTTTCCTTTTCAATTCCTCCATTACTTCGTTGCTCATCTGTTCCAATATTCTTTAATCCTCTTTCTTCCTTTCCCATTTCACCCTTTCTCTTTCTACTATACTCTCTATTACTTTCCCCTCTTCATATTTCTTAGCTGTCTCTGATAGTACCCTCCTCTTCCATATTTCCATTTCCTTTTCCTTTTCTTCTTCTTCCTTCTTCTTCTCTCTCAGCACTACTCTTGATACCCTGTCTGCTGCTGCTTTTACCCTGTCAGCTTCTCTCTTTTGCTCCTCATTTCGTTCCCTTAATTTTTCCAATTCGTTCTTACCTTCTTTCCTTTTCCTCACTCTCTCTCTTTCCTCCCTCTCAAGTTGTTTGATCAATTCATTCTGCTCGTCCCTTAGTTTTGCTAATCTTTCCTCCAAAATCTCTTCCTTCTGCCGTAGTAGCTCCTCTCCCCTCATTTCACTCTCTCTGGCACTATCCTCGTTTGTTCTCTTTACCGCCTCCCTCTCTTCTCCAGTTAGTGAGCCTCGTAATTTCAATAATATCTGTGCAGCTACCCACTCATCGTTTCCTATCTCTACAGTCTGCTCTTCTCCAATCCTCCCTTCCCCCATTGTCATCTTCCTATGAGCCCCATATGGTGGAGGGCTGTATGCCGGGTTCGAGTATCCTTCAGCCGCCCTTAATAGTCCTTCTATTTCTTCTAATTCTCTTAAAGGGTACAACCCTCCCCCCTCTGTTTTCACTCCCGGTGTTATGGGTATCTTGTTGCTAGGTTCCCCTTTAATGCCGTCTGATTTATCAATCTTATCTCCTCCCTCTCCTTCGTTCCCCGTATTCTTTGTGCTTTCACGCGCCTTTTTCCCATCCTCTCCTTCTTTCTTAATCTCCTTTTCTTCCGGTGTTTCCCCCACAGTGAACATTCCATTTGGTCCTGGTCGGGACCCCTGGAACATCCTCCATAAGTTAAACACCTCCACATGGTTTTCCAACTTCTTCCCCTTGTATGTATTGTGCAGATGGTTTAGCAGTGAATGTTGGGCATATGGGTCGAAACTACCATTAGGCGGCCATGGTGTCAACATTTTGTTATCTGTCCCCTGGGTCCACTCTATGCTGTACTTAATTAATTTCTCCCTATGGGGTGGCAGTGTGGTACATATGTGTTGTAGTGGGGTAGTGAGGGTGTTCCCCCACCCTCCTGACCCTGTCCCGCATGACATAGTGGCGCTCCCCTTGTTACCCTTATCTTCACTGGCAGTTTACAATATACAACCTTATATTGTGTACCTGGCCCCGCAAGTGTGGGGACTTACGACAATCCTTTGGCACACTATGCAGTAAAAATTATTAAAAAACATAAAAACAAAAAATATATCTGTGTATGATTTTATATTTTATATTCCTTCCCCTACGGCCCCCTGCGGCCGAAGCGCACGCAGCCCCCTGCGGCTGCGTACCCCTTTTTACGCTCTTATACAGTCGTCCTGTTTTCCCCGTTCTCCTCCCCCTTTTACACTTGCCGTGGCCGGCGTTCTCCGTGCGCAGCCACGCCCCTCTCCCCTTCTCCTTTTCCGATCCACTAGTCTATCCGATATCTCCGTGTCCGCTCCCTTATCATCTTTCTCTTCCTCACCACTCTCAACCCAAAGTTCCTTGTGTTCGCGATGTCCTATTAAATTCCTACTGGTGACGTCACCGATCTCTTCGAGCTACTGGTACATTCTTCATATGTTTTTTAAGTTCAAAATACACTTGCAATCTATCCCCGCTAACCCTACAGCTGTCTTCCTGTCACTCCTGGAACAAGGTAATCAAATCAATAATATAATTGGACTGCGCACGCTGCGTCGCCTCGCGTGTGATACGCCCCTCAACAGGAGGGCTTAACCAGCCAATTATCTTCCGTTTTCGGCAACTAGGCAACTAGCTACCGCCTACAGGGAAACGTCATCTACCTATCGAGTTTCTTGCTCGAACAATAGGGATCCTCGTCTACTCATTGATCAATAAATGCCAAATCGTAGGAAACCACACACACCCACCCTTACACGTAGTCGCGACTTAGGCCAATCAGTGTCTTACGAGCGGCCGCACGTGATGTTTTCGTGCTCCGCCCCCCTCTTTCGCGTGACGTAGCCGACTGCTCTCGCACTCGTTTCGCTACCATTCATTCCATTGGCAACACTAAGTTGTTAGACCTTCGCCGTGCATCTGTACAACACCTCCCTCCTCCCTTATTTACTTCTTCCCCCCTCCCTCACAATTTCGCATTGCTCATTGTGCGTGTCATGCTCACCAAGTTCTCTCGATGCAGGGCCGCTCGACTGCGTGCACCCCTCCGAGCGGCTCGCCACCTCCCTTCGTCTGGACCACGTCTGGACACTCACCAACCGCAGGCGGGATACTTCTCAACCGGCTCCCGAGGGCCAATATCCGGATTGCGCTGTCCGGTCTTCTCGCAGCTCCGCGCTGGTCCTGTAGTCCTCAGAAGGGGGCAACGGCAGAGGGGGCCGCGCCGCCGGGCCTCCTCGCAACGGGAGTGCCTGGAAAAAGTAAAAATAAAAAGTCGATCTTAAACAGATCTCAGCAGTGCCTCCAACTTGTCGGGGGGAAATTCTGCCGGGGTCGGCCGGGCCGTCCGCAGACCTCCAGGCAGGGAGGCCCCAACTCCTCCCGTGTATATCCCAGATGAGACAGAGTACGAGGCACACACAAGGAGCAAGGTGACTTCTGCTGTTTATTAGACAAACGGCAGGGATGGGTCAAGGAGCGTACGCGTTCGTCCTGACACACACACAATCGTGGGGCTCGCAGGCCCTTTTTACTGTATTATGACGCGCTACTTGCGTCACTTCAGAAAGTTAACAAAAACCTATCGCCACTCTTAATTGGATGCTCGAGTGGTAGGTTTAGTATAGCACACATATAGAGAACGATGTTAGTGGATAAAGGGTAGTCAGGTGATATATCTGGGTTGTCCCTACAATTAGATACACGAGAATTGTTACATGAAGACTCCTGAGGATTGGTTAAAGCTATTTGCGTCAGTGATAAGAGCCCCATGTTCTGATTGGTGCACCCGTGAGCTCCCCAGCCTGGGACCACCGCTGTTCCCAGCTCTCGGTGTACCTGCAATTTGCAACAATGTTTCACTATGGGTACATGCAGACAATGTGAGGATTTATTCATAGCTGGAAGGCTGACTGCTCCTACTGTCGCAAATGTCCATTGAGCCTTTCAATTGTATCTGCCTGTGTCTTGTGGCGAGGGATCCAGACGCCTCTTTTCTCCTGGACTTGGCATCTCGTCAGGTTCGGCTTGGTCACGTGAGGTGGGACCGTGTTTGAGGCAGAATTCTGCACAATTAATATTGCTTTTCCACTGTGTGTCTGGTTTAATTTGTAGCAAAAACAAAGAGGTGATGGCTGGAAGGTTTAGAATTAATCTTAACCACTGGCAATGCTCTGGGCAACCCTCCAGACCACCGTTCTTCGCCTGCCAAGCCATTACAGAAGGGAAAGACCATATGCAAATCAGGCTTGGCCCCACCCCAAAAGGGGCAGTCCAGCCCGAACTGCTAGGCCACATCCCTTCTGCACGACACCACAAGCATACCCAAACATGTTTCGCCCTTGTTGGGGCTCATCAGTGAGGAGTAGCTTGGGTCTCTAGGCCCAGCAGGCACGGGACCCACGTCTGGGCATACCCGTCCCACTCGGGGTGACATAGCAAAAACAAAGAGGTGATGGCTGGAAGGTTTAGAATTAATCTTAACCACTGGCAATGCTCTGGGCAACCCTCCAGACCACCGTTCTTCGCCTGCCAAGCCATTACAGAAGGGAAAGACCATATGCAAATCAGGCTTGGCCCCACCCCAAAAGGGGCAGTCCAGCCCGAACTGCTAGGCCACATCCCTTCTGCACGACACCACAAGCATCCCCAAACATGTTTCGCCCTTGTTGGGGCTCATCAGTGAGGAGTAGCTTGGGTCTCTAGGCCCAGCAGGCACGGGACCCACGTCTGGGCATACCCGTCCCACTCGGGGTGACATAGCAAAAACAAAGAGGTGATGGCTGGAAGGTTTAGAATTAATCTTAACCACTGGCAATGCTCTGGGCAACCCTCCAGACCACCGTTCTTCGCCTGCAAGCCATTACAGAAGGAAAAGACCATATGCAAATCAGGCTTGGACCCACCCCAAAAGGGGCAGTCCAGCCCGAACTGCTAGGCCACATCCCTTCTGCACGACACCACAAGCATCCCCAAACATGTTTCGCCCTTGTTGGGGCTCATCAGTGAGGAGTAGCTTGGGTCTCTAGGCCCAGCAGGCACGGGACCCACGTCTGGGCATACCCGTCCCACTCGGGGTGACATAGCAAAAACAAAGAGGTGATGGCTGGAAGGTTTAGAATTAATCTTAACCACTGGCAATGCTCTGGGCAACCCTCCAGACCACCGTTCTTCGCCTGCCAAGCCATTACAGAAGGGAAAGACCATATGCAAATCAGGCTTGGCCCCACCCCAAAAGGGGCAGTCCAGCCCAAACTGCTAGGCCACATCCCTTCTGCACGACACCACAAGCATCCCCAAACATGTTTCGCCCTTGTTGGGGCTCATCAGTGAGGAGTAGCTTGGGTCTCTAGGCCCAGCAGGCACGGGACCCACGTCTGGGCATACCCGACCCACTCGGGGTGACATAGCAAAAACAAAGAGGTGATGGCTGGAAGGTTTAGAATTAATCTTAACCACTGGCAATGCTCTGGGCAACCCTCCAGACCACCGTTCTTCGCCTGCCAAGCCATTACAGAAGGGAAAGACCATATGCAAATCAGGCTTGCCCCCCCCCCCAAAAGGGGCAGTCCAGCCCGAACTGCTAGGCCACATCCCTTCTGCACGACACCACAAGCATCCCCAAACATGTTTCGCCCTTGTTGGGGCTCATCAGTGAGGAGTAGCTTGGGTCTCTAGGCCCAGCAGGCACGGGACCCACGTCTGGGCATACCTGTCCCACTCGGGGTGACATAGCAAAAACAAAGAGGTGATGGCTGGAAGGTTTAGAATTAATCTTAACCACTGGCAATGCTCTGGGCAACCCTCCAGACCACCGTTCTTCGCCTGCCAAGCCATTACAGAAGGGAAAGACCATATGCAAATCAGGCTTGGCCTCACCCCAAAAGGGGCAGTCCAGCCCGAACTGCTAGGCCACATCCCTTCTGCACGACACCACAAGCATCCCCAAACATGCTACTCCTCACTGATGAGCCCCAACAAGGGCGAAACATGTTTGGGGATGCTTGTGGTCTCGTGCAGAGGGAATGTGACCTAGCAGTTCGGGCTGGACTGCCCCTTTTGGGGTGGGGCCAAGCCTGATTTGCATATGGTCTTTTCCCTTCTGTAATGGCTTGGCAGGCGAAGAACGGTGGTCTGGAGGGTTGCCCAGAGCAACGCCAGTGGTTAAGATTCATTCTAAACCTTCCAGCCACCACCTCTTTGTTTTTGCTGGTTTAATTTGTAGGTGTGACTTTAACGTTGGTGCGCGGAGTGCGAGGTTGCAACATCGTGCCTTTGATGATTTGTTCTTTGAATGTGGGTTTGCAACATTGCGACCTTGGCTGTTTGCTTCGCCGGGCTCATTCTTGCAGGATCAGCAACCTGACTTTTGCTTTGTTAATGTCCACGGGAGCTCTTGCTTGAGGCCTACTTGGGCCTGGGGCATAAGTGATCCGTTTGGTGCATGGGTGCTTTAGGTTATAGTGGCATATAGTTCCATGACCAGTATCGTGTCTTCATTATACTTCTCATGGTGGTAACTGGTTGCAAGGGACGCGTGAGCAAGCTTTGTAGATAAGTTCATGACGCGTCTTGCGTTTCTGCATTCTGAAAGCCTATGTAAAAATAATAAAGATGCACGTCCGTGAATATGCCTGTCGCCTACGTCATAGCACTGAGTATATTCTTCGTGTAGATCGGTGTGGGAATGTCCAGTGTGTATATTTGTACAGCTGTGCTTCCCGTTGTCTAGGTCGTCATGGCATCTCTAACGACGTGTAGATTTTAGTCTAGTTGGTCCGTGCCGCAGGTGTCGGCATGGCCAGTGCGGGCTGCTGGGCAGGCAGATGGACACATCCGTATGTTCCTGTACCAGGGTATTTGGTCGTCTGGTAAATGGACAAACTCTTCTCGTGGCGGGTGTCTGGGTCGTGACCCTTTAGGCCAAGCGCGAGAGGTGAAGGACGGGAGCCTGGTCTTCCATTCTCCCACTTCACAGTGGTGCACAGACCACAGGGAGCCAGCACACCAGCATCCCCACCACATGGAGTGCAGTCCCTGATACTTTGTGGCTGGGCCCATGTCCCTTCCACTGAAGGGCGAGAGCAGGAGGAGTACGATGGTGTCACAATGCAATGCTTCATCCCAGCCTCAAGTCCACAAAGCCCACTACCACTGCCTGAGTCCAACTTCCTCACAATACGTGCAAAGCTGGATACCACCTAGAGGCAGCCGTCAGAGGCGTTGCAGGCCTGCTGCTGCAGTAAATGCAGGTGATGTGGACTGCCTGCGGGGATGCACCTGCGGCATTGCATACTCACTGGCGATGCCACCACGGCCAGAGTCGCTGTTCCAGGTGATTCCGCTGACCCTCCAATAAATCTGTGCCCAAGGGTCTGAGCCATCCACTTCTGCTACACCCACCGAGATCTCACTTCCAAGCACCTCAAGGCGCCATTCACTATACCACCTCACCAGCAGGGAGCAGGAGCAGGCCATCAAGTCCAAGAGGCCAAGGAAATTACATTTTGATACTGCAGGGGGGATTTTGAGGGTGGATGTTTGGGCAGGGTGATTTTGAGGGTGGGTGTTTGGGGAGTATGATTTTGATGATGGGACTTTGGGGAGAGTGATTTTGAGGGTGGGTGTTTGGGAAGGGTGATTTGAGGGTGATAGTTTGGGGAGGGTGATTTTAAGGGGTGAGCGTTTGTGATGTTGATTTTGAGGGTGTGCATTTGGGGAGGGATGATGCTATTGTGGGGTGGTAGTTTTCATTTTGCACATAGTTAGATTAAAAACACATCTATCTTGAAGCAATGAGGGGACACTCCTTACTGAGTGAAGGTGTTTAATGTGCGCAGTTAATATTCACTTCACAAAGGTGCAGGGGTTGTGAAATTTGGTGTTCTCATCCATAGAAGTTGTCAATGAGTTCCTGGCAGCCAGTTGCCTGAGTCTGGCCTCTACATGCTCAGTGTGTGCATGTGTGCCACCCATAGCCACCGCGCCATCCTCCTCAGGTGGTGACATGTCCACATCTAGGGTCAGGGGAATGTTGCGCTGGATGCATATGTTGTGCAATATAGCACATGCCAGCACTATCTGGCCCAACTTGTCCGACCCGCAAATAAGCGCACCCCCAATCCGGTGTTGAATCGGAAGCCAGAAATTAGACTTGGACGTAAGGGATTCCTGCAGACAGAAGGGATTCATAGTTTTGTTCAAAGAATATTATTAAAATAAAAAGGGGTGGGGAAATGCCTCTCTGTCCCTGCATTAGAGGTTTTTCCCTACCTAAAGCCAAAACGAAGGGTCTGTCGGTGTCAGAATGTTCAAACCAAAACTGTCCCATGTCCAAAGTACTATTCTGTGCCTCACATTCTAATAAAATAAACTCTACGGTGAAAAGGGAATGTCTTTGGCCTTGAGTGGTTTATAAATGTTCAAATGGAAAAATGAGTACACAAATGTTCCAGAAGGATTGAGTTCCTTGTTCCAGAGGATGGTTCCCTTCCCCTGGACTTCACTTCCCTCTAGTGTATGCTCAAAGATAACAGTTCCTTGAGTTGCTCTTCTTTCACAACACTACTGATACACAAAACAACTTGACTCTTTGTCTTTGTCCTGTTAGGATACCCAGTGTACTACCCTGCCAGGGTTTTACCCTCACTCTCTTTGGTTTCACACAGCCTTTGACTGGTCCTGATATATCCTTCTCGGGACCCCTTTGTCAATGTATTTCGTATGCACTGCTCAGTTTGTCCTTGCCTGGTGTATTCTCCATCCATGGATTGTCTTAAACACTCATTCAACTGCCTGATCTACTCTCCTGCCAGGACTTCCTTTAAACATACTTGTAACTGCCTGATCTACTCTCCTGCCAGGACTTCCTTTAAACATACTTGTAACTGCATGGTAAATTCTCCTGCCAGGACTTCCTTCATGTGGGCTATGCACCCACTCCAAACGTAATATCTTCTTTGGTCTACTTTATCTATTTCTGTATCTGTCTGGTACACTAATCTGTCAGGGCTTTTTTCTTAGCTGTGTATTGGATACTCTGACATTCCTGAAAGATTCTCACTTTTCATTTGATTTCCCTTTCAATTAAATGCTCACAAGTTCCTTCTCTTTCAAATGACTTATTTGCTTTCTTTATGCCCCAGTGTCCCTATTTCCCTTCTGAGGACTCACTGGTTCTTGTTGGAGTGCTTCGTTCATCTTGTGGTAATCCGGTGGTGGGCATTAGCTTCTGTCCCCCTCTCGCTGTGTTCGTTCTTCTAGTTCTCTGCGTTCCGTGATTCCTTATGGGCCTGTCTGCTTCATGTCAGGCTCTGGTAAGGCAAATGCTGCTGATTCATACCTGGAAATGCCCAGGAGCCCTGCAATGGGGTTTGGCATTCTTGCAGCATATCTTCTCTTGCAGTCAGCTTTCCTCTTCTTCCTTTCTGAGTTGGATGGTTCCAGGGAGCTCCTCGCAGCCCCCCGGCCTCCCGGTCCTCACAGAGAGAGGCAGCTCTCTCTCTCCAGCAGCTCTCTCCAGTCAGCTGTTGCTGCTGTTTAAATCTCCCGGTTGTTGGTACACACTCCCAACAACTAGAGCGCAGCTTCATTTCTTGGTCTTTTTCACTCTGTATCACTCGGTTCATCTTCCTCATCCCACTATTTTTGCAGTTATGGAAAGGAAGTCCATTCTGGATCTTTTACATGCAAAGTCTGGGTGTGTAATCTCAGAAGTCTTTCAGTACAAGCTAGTACTTTTTTAAAATTTAATACTTTTTATTAGGCATGTTCATTTACATTTGAAAAAGGCATAAATCAAAGAACATTTTTATATTTTGTAGGTTTGAAAGTCAGTTAACAATGGTATAACAGTTTAATACAATAATAAGCTAAAACAGTTAAATTAAAAGTTGGTAATAAGAAATACAGGGGGGCAGACTGGGCAAAATACGACGGGGAGAAAAATATAGGGGGTTGATAATGTTTAAGCATAACACTTTTGATGCTATATGGTTGAACATTATTATTCAGTATTATTGAGGTATTGAATAAAAACATTCATTTTTGTGTTGAATTTATTTAAACCATCTACAGTAAAGGCGTGACATTTTTCAATATGGTGGGTGAAGGAAATGGAGTTCCACCAAGTATTGAAGGACAAATTAGAGGCATTTGTTCAATTAAAAGTAATATTTTGGTAGGCAATGCTAATGGATACATTAAATAAAGTAGGCAATTCAATTATCTGCATGTAGGGATTAACAATAGAGGGAATCGAATATTACGTAAAGAATAGGTTCTTTAAAAAGAAAAGAAAATTGGTAGACAAATCCTAATTCTTTCCCAAAATGCATATACAAATTTACAATCAGAAATTGCATGGAGAAAGACAGCATTTGATGAAAGACATGACCAACAGTTATTAGATACATTAGGAGCATTTTGTGCAATTCTCATGTGCTCGAGGAATGCACTATGTAGGAAGAAGAAATTAGTTTGAGTTACAATGGCGGCAATATATCTTGAGTAATCATTTTTCCATATTGTATTCCACATCTCAGGGGTGGGTTGGAAGTTCCAAACAAGTTTCCATTGTGTAATAATACTAGAATTTAGCAAATTTGGAGATGGGGGATCATTTAAGAATGTATATAATTTGGCTGCTTTCATAGAGGGACTATTGATTAGAAATGTTAGTAGAGGGGAGGGGGATTTTTGAGTACGAGTAGCTGCTGATTTGGTTAATGATTTGAGAATAGAAGTATGAAGGGGAAGATCATACATAGGAATATTACATTGTAGTTGAAGTTGTGCAAAAGGGATTGCTCCAAAGTTATGAAATATGTGTTTGACTAGTTTGATACCTGAAGAGTACCATCTATGTATAATAGCAGGTTTGCATCTGTTAGGGCAGTATTTATTGAACCAAAGAAATATGTCTCCCAGTTCAGTTGTATAAAAGAGTTGGTAGGAAGTTTATTCCAAATGGTATTGATGAGATGTAGAGATGGGAACGTGGTAATATTAGGCCATGAAGATGTAGTTAAGAAATGCGAGTGAGAGAGAAAGGGGTGATGATATTTGCTTCTATATTGATCAAATAGGGGCTTCATTCAGATGACTTTAAAAGTGTTTAAAAACAATTAGTTGCTTGAGAATAAATGCTTTATGATATATTTGGAAGTTGTGGAATTTTACACCTCCTAGGAGTTTTGGTAATCTTAATTTATTAATAGCAGTTTTTGGAGTTTTCTAATTCCATAAGAATTTAAGGAGTAGAGAATCATTTTTTTAATAACATTTGGTTGGAATTGCTTTGGCAATCATAGATAAAGTGTAAAAAATGATGGGGCTATTCATCATTTGTATAGAATCCAAGCGTCCCCACCAGGATTAGAAGAGAGGTCACCATCCCGATATCATTTTTGTAACTTTGTCTATTAAATTGCTAGTGTTAAGGGTCATTGTAGTGTTAATGTCTTTAGAAATATGAAGTCCTAGATATTTAATATGCTATCTCTATCTCAGGTGGGGCAGCCACATTGTTGCCTACTCTACTGGGTGACAATAGCCCTCAGGAGAGTGTTGTAGAAGTGAATGGCCATCATTTTCAGACCTCTGATCACACACCTTCGCGAAAAAGTGCCATTAAATCTGTTGTTGTGTTGCCCAGGGTCAGACTTCACACACGTGATTCCATGCACTAAAGCTAAAATGAAATCCACATCAGAACTTAAAATTGCTTTGCTTAATACCTGGTCCCTGATTAAACATGCCATTAAAGTGGCTGCATATATCATGGACCAGAAAGTTGACATCTGTGCGATCACAGTAACCTGGGGCCATGATGCTGCAAGTCCATCATTGAACCTGGCTATTACCGATGGATACAGTATATTTATAGGACATTTGGAAGAGGGGGTGGGGTTGCACTTATGTTTAGATCTCGTCTCTCTATCTGGGAAGTAAAACATCAACACATTGAAGATCTAGAGGTGAAATTTGTTAGGGTCGGCCTCAATGCAGAGGCAACTGTCAATCTCCTGTTATTATATACACCACCTTCAGTCATGGATGATTTTACTTCATTTTTTTCTGATTTTATTCTTCCGTTTCTTAAACCTAGGACTAGGTTTTTAATACTGGGTGTTTTTAAACTATGGTTGGGGCTGGACTCTGATAGCAGAGCCTCAGACCTTGAGGGTATGTTGTCTAATATGGGCTTCTCGCAAAAGTTTTCTGCACCCACTCACAATAAGGGGCACACATTGGAATGGGCTGCGACTTTAAATGTTATTACCAAATATTATTTTGGTACTTGCATGTCCCTGGTCAGACCATGTTTTTTGTACACTTTTAGTTACTATCAAAACATCATTTTAAAGTGAAAGGTATGTCCAAACAAATGACTGTATGTAGAATTCTGAGGAATCTCACTAGGTAACATATTGAACTATTTCTGAGTTCTACCATGGCAAAGACTCTCAAATTAGTTTCAGTTGAATCGCTTTCTAACACTTGGGTCTCTTCCTTTGACAATATCACCAATTCCTGAGCCCCTCTTTGAAAGCAGTTGCTTGTCACAGGAACACTTGGTTCTCAGATGATCTCAGGAATCTTAAAGCTCATATGCTCAAGTGTTTTTATGCGTGGAAAAAGAATTCTGTACCTGCCACTTTAGCCACCTATAAATTGCTGCTAAAGACTACAAACCTCTCTTAATGTCCTCACCGTATATCGGCCACCCAAGCACATGCCCCATTTCGAAGAACAACTCATTGACCTCATAACACAAATCGGTCAAATTAAAAGCCCTTTTATCATCATGGGCAATCTTCACTACTGGGCCAACGACCATCTTGACAAAATAGGAATCAGTCTGAAGGACTCAATCACCTCTATTGGACTACCTAGTCGATTAAAACACCCACACAAAAGAGTGGACATACACTTGACTGGCTTATTTCACAAAATGCTATTTCAGACATCTTGGTTACACCATGTATATGGTCTGATCACTCTCTTATCCAGGCAAAAATCTC